>NC_088688.1:73316448-73925487 GCF_028017835.1 Emys orbicularis | reverse complement strand
GTACCAGAGGACTGGAGGATAGCTAATGTGAGGCCAAAAAAGACTCCAGAGGTGATCTTGACAATTAAAGGCCATTAAGCCTAATTTCAGTACCAGGCAAACTGGTTGAAACTATAGTGAAGAACAGAATTATCAGACACATAGATGAACATGATTTGTTGGGAAGAGTCAACATGGCTTTTGTAAAGAGAAATCATGCCTTACCAATCTATTAGAAGTCTTGAGGGGGTCGCCAAACATGTGGACCAGGGTGATCCAGTCGATATAGTGCACTTGGTTTCAGAAAGCATTTGATAAGGTCCCTCACCAAAGGCTCTTAAGCAAAGTAAGTAGACATGGGATAAGAAGAATGTTCCTTTAATGGATTAGTAACTGGGTAAAAGACAGGAAACAAAAGGTAGGAATAAATGGTCAATTTTGAGACTGGAGAGCAGTAAATAGCAGGGTCCCCTAAGGATCTGTAAGGGATCAGTGCTGTTCAACATATTCACAAATGATCTGGAAAAAAGGCTAAACAGTGAGGTGGCAAAGTTTGCAGATGAAATTGCTCAAGATAGTTAAGTCCAAAGCACAGAGAGAGTTACAAAGGAATTTTACAAAACTGGGTGATTGGGCAACACAATGGCAGATGAAATTCATTGTTGACAAATGCAAAGTAATGCATACTGGAAAACATCATCTCAACTATATTTACAAAATGAAGGGGTATAAATTAGCTGTTACTGCTCAAGAAAGATCTTGGAGTCATGGATAGTTCTCTGAAAATATCCACTCAATGTGCACTGGCAGTCAAAACAGCTAACAGAATGTTAGGAACAATTAGAAAAGGAATAAATAATAAGACAATAAATATAATAATGCCTCCATATAAATCCATGGTATGCCCAGACCTTGAATACTGCATACAGTTCTGATCACCCTATCTAAAAAAAAGGATATTTGAAATAGAAAAGGTACAGAGAAGGGCAAAAAATTATTAGGGGTATGGAACAACTTCCATATTCAACTTGGAAAAGAGATGACTAAGGTGGGATACAATTGAGGTTTATAAAATCATGGATGGAGGAAGTGAATAAAGAAGTGTTATTTATTTCTTCACATAACATAAGAACCGGGGGTCACCCAATGACATTATTAGGCAGCAGGTTTAAAACAAACAAAAGGAAGTGCTTCTTCAAACAATGCACAGTCAATCAGTGGAATGCTGTGCCTGGTATTTTGTGAAGGCCAAAACTATAGCGTAATTCAGATAAGAATTAGATGAGTTCAAGGAGGATAGATCCATCGGTGGCTATTAGCCAAGATGGTCAGGGATGCAACCTCATGCTCTGGGTGTCCCTAAAGCCTCTGACTGCCAGCTGCTGGAACTGGACGACGGGATGGATCATGCGATAACTGTCCTGTTTTGTTCGGTCTCTCTGAAGCATCTGGCATTAGCCACTGTCAGAAGACAGGATACCGGGCTAGATGGACCACTGGTCTGATCCAGTATAGCCATTCTTATGTTCTGAAAAAGTACATAACACATGTTATGAGCACTGTTTAAACTCAGTGGGCCAAATTATGATCTCATTTGCACCAGTGCAAATCTAGAGTAGCTTCATTGACTTCAGTGGACTTACTCCAAATTTATATCGGTATAAATTAGATCAGAACTTAATGCACTGACTTCATTTCCTAGCAAGTATGCATAACTCTGTTCTGCATGGATAAGCCCCTGTGCCCAGATGGAGCCCCACTGATTCAATGGGTGTAGACATTTGCCTACTCAGAGCAACTAGCAGTTTTGGGATCTCTGTATCAGTAAAGAAGGAAATTCTCAAGGAGCACAAAAATAGGAAGGTAAGAGACATTGCTTGCTGATTCATATATGTGAATATGAAAAAGTACATAGTATGTAATACAAATAGCTGTAAAAGCAGGGATGTAATCTGAATATTCAGTATTGAAGTCCTCATTAGAAACATTGTCAGTACATGGAAGAAAAAAGACCCACTTACCAGACTATTTATAAACATGCATTTTAAAATTATCAGGGGAAGGTGAAAATACATCAGACATTTTTGTTTAGGGAGAGTTTAATTTTTTGCTTTGCCCCAAGCAAAGGAGACCAGAATAAAGGTAACAGTGAAGCAATATAGACTTGAGCCTGCTGACTGATAGCCAGTACACATTGCAGTATTTTGAAAAGTCAGCTACTGTGCTTGCAATTTTACAGTAGCTGATTTCATAAGGTACCAGCTGCATATAAGGATGAATTGAGCCATTTTTGAGAAACGTTTCCTAGCTATTCCTATCCTGCAAATGAACCCACACCCTATTTATTTAACCATTCCTCCTTTTACATGAATGTGACAGTAAAGCAAACTCTCACACATTGCTCCGCATATTCCTGTTCACACTCTCTAAGACCAGCCATGAATATCAACTCTCCCCAGTATATACATAAATCACTCCTACACTTCATAAGAATTATATACAAGCAAATGAACATTTTTCAAAATACACTTCCAGTCCTCCTTTGCCCTTTTAATTGATGTGGGGTATCTGTGGGGAGCCATCCTGAAACTTGTATATCTCTCCCCAAAACAATGAAAGTACTGTTAACTTGAACCCACAAACTCCCTTACACTCTGTGCCTTACCTGAACTAATCGAAGCAGAAAGCCGTATGGAGCAAGGAAAAGTAAAAGGGTGAGAGTAAAAGTGCTGCCAGATGGATCTGAGCCACTGGTTATCATTTGTCACTATTTGTAACATGAAGATCGCTTTCTCATTCTTCAGCACTTCCTCCATCTGTTCATGAAATATTGTCAGATTTACTGTAGGAGGAAAGGAGGATGTTGAAGCTTAAACCTGGGGTGGTGTGCGGGTTAGTTGACTTACCCATTGTTCTCAAATATAGTGCTAATTCTGACACTGTAGTAGTGCTATTGCTTCATCTTCTTTCTAATTAGGGCCTATCATTTTCAGGGATTCCAATTTATTATACTTCAGTTCAAAATATAAATTGCATATCCTGGGTAAACTGGGGTAATAAAATGTAAACAATACCAAATATTCAGGGGAAATAGAAAGCATTTCAGTTTTAGTTTCTGTTCTGTCACTTCTGAACAGATTCTTATTTTAGTTACCCTGTTGAAGCCAATGGAGTTATTCTGGATTTACACCAGAATAAATGAGGTCAGAATCTAGTACATTGATTATGAAGTTGTTCCTTCTGGGGTTATCACTGGGTTTTTCTCTTTCTTCTATTGATGCATTTTCTGTCCCTTTCTGTAGGGATTCTTGCACATTAGCTTTCCTGTAGCTTTATTCCCACTGTCATCAAGTTTGATATACCTCATTAGTGCCGTTTCCTCAAATGACCACCTTATTTCCCCCCCATTAACCCCAGTTGAAGATATCTCAGGTAAATTCAGCCAGCATAGATTATGAAGCATACCTGTCATATGATCACAGAAAAAACAAGATGAGGTAAGTGGAGAGCCAAATTCTATACAAGATGTAGTCTGAGTGTTTTGCAATTGCAGCCCCAAATGGAGTCCATTGCATTAATCCACATTTTAAGGAATAAATGCATGGAGAAGTCCATACTTGAAAGGAAATAGAGCAATCTCCTTAATAGACGTGGATGAAAAAAGGCACTCAGATACCATGGTGATGGGAGCCATATAAGAATGTACACATATAGAAAGAAGGCACCTTGGGCTACAGCTGGTATCTAGCATCTGAAAGCAAAGGTTATCTATCAGGATCTTACCAACAACATGATTTCTGTCTTTCCCTGTTAAAGATTTTGCAATGAGCTTGTTCTAAAATAAATATGAAGAGTGCCTAATCAGCATCAGAAACAATTCACTTTTTAAAGACACATCTGAAGTGTTCAGCCAAGTCACATGAGACTATTTTTTTTCTTGCATTTTCTGCTCTGTTGCTACATTGAAAATTGATCACTCTTCACATAATCATCTTGAATTTGGATTTCAGGGTCAATGTCATATGTGAACATGAGTACCTATGAAAGAACCAAGATAGACACTTATAGGCACTATGTAATTAGTGAAGCCGCTCCTCAAGCTGTAATACAAGATGCTAGAAGCCTCATTTTCAATATTGAATTTTGCATCTTAATCTAGTCAAATAATATTTCCTTGCTGCTAACCAATGACAGCAGGACAATCTAAAACTGTCAGTGCAAAAGAGTCAGGGTACTAGAACAACAGAAACCTTATTCAAAATATGCTTTTAAGTAAAACCATGAAAAACACAATATGCCCTTTAAAAATATAAGTAATTAATCTTCACACTTTGATAATCACTCTTTTTAATTACAATTGTAGATGATCTGCCAAATATGCCAATGATTTCCCATTTTCCTTTGATCTCTATATAGCTTTAGAAGGGTGGATTAATCTGAGACTTAAGTATTAGGTCTTAGATTTCCAACTGCTCGTATGGAAAACAAATTATACATACATACATACACACACTTTATATACAAATACAGAGAGAGAGAGAGAGAATAATGTATCATGGTGTGATGAGTTTTTAAAGTTTTATCAATATTAGTTTGGACACACTATTCATTATGGGTGAATCCCAAGGAAGTACTGATAAAACCTTTCTACCTCACCACTTATATTTTATGTATATGCCACATATGTTATAGAAAAAAATATTTTGAAAATGTTTTAAAAATATTTTGGGCATTATTTTCTCTTTCTGTTTATGAAGCTATGGCTCCATCTCTATGGGACTGATTAATGAGAGGGTACTTGGAGGTCCTACTGCATGCTTCTTGTTAAAAGAACCATTTTTACAGATCTATAAAGGGCAACCTCAGCTTTCAACACACACACACACACACACACACACACTTACTTACTTACTTTACTTTTCTCTGGTCTGTTGCTTTGTGGAGATGAAACTGAAACCATAAGCCAAAGTCAACCAATTATAAAGTTGGAAAGGGACATGCAGCTAGGTTCCACTTTTGTACCAGGTGGCTTGTTGGGGAGGGGAAACCTCAAGATTTTCCCCACAACAGACTTGTATATAAAATGAGCCAGTTACATGTGGCATGTTAAATTTCAGGTGAAATTCCAAAGAATACTCTCACTGAACCTGCCCACAGTCATTAGGCTGTCACTGTGCATAGTGGCCTGACAATCTAGCCAAAAAATGGTTTCATTTGATGGTAGCAGCAGGATCTCTAATATGCATGGGGAGATGCACCACATAGTCTTGATAATGAATCCCCCATTATTCCATTGCTTACCATTCCAGCAACACTGGAGAAGGATAAAAGGCAAAGCCAAGATGTTGCTGCACTAAGTGGGTGTCCTGCAGCCACTGCAGTTCACCACTCTCTTCCCACCAGAATCTGGCTGCTTAGCCTCACCTCAGAGTCAGAAGAACCTTTATTAGGAGGGAGGCTGTAGTGTTTTTGTTCTCTCAGGTACCAGCCAGGGCAAAGTCCCAGACACTAGCCAATGGAGATCCACTCCTCCATCATCCACAGCTGCTAACAGATGGATGGAAAATGTAGGAGGGAGATCCTCATTAAAGTATTGAAAGAACAAATTGCTATATGGGACTCAGAGGGAGCCATAAAACACTCTGAAATATAAAATAACATAGATGTGTGTGTGCACATGTGTTCATATATGCACACACATATAGATAGAAAAAAAGTCAGTAATATTTTAATGAAAATATTCATTATTTATTTTATTTTAATGATGGGCAAGGAATGTATTCTGAGATTTGGCCATCACACTCTTTTGTGGTCTTAATGTCTTGGTATGCCAGATATTATGCAGCCAATCATGAACATCATAAGCTCTTGATTGCATTCATTTCTCAAATTAATCAGACCAAGGTTGAGTTTCAACTTTATTATCCTGGTTGTCAGATAAAATTTGGCAGCAAAATCTATTGCCTCTAGAGTCCTAAGCAGCTGAAAGAGATTTTAAATGATCAAACTTGTGCTTTGGGTGGCATGCCCAATATCACACAATGTGTGCCACAATGTGTGCTATATTTCACTAGGAGGGTGGTGAAGCACTGGAATGGGTTACCTAGGGAGGTGGTGGAATCTCCATCTTTAAAAACCTCTAAGGTCAGGCTTGACAAAGCCCTGGATGGGATGATTTAGTTGGTGTCAGTCCTGCTTTGAGCAGGGGGTTGGACTAGATGACCTTCTGCGGTCTCTTCCAACCCTAATCTTCTATGATTCTATGAAAACAGGAACTTGTTGGTGCTGCTTCCACTGATCTTTTGAAGATATGCAAGTACCTTAGGGATGGTTTAACATTTAATATTGATTTGTGGATATAATCATTGTATTCTAATTAAAATTTAGGTCACTGAAAATATTGTCCCCTAATCCTCAGTTTCAGCCTAGCTGCAGCTGGTGCAGGTGGCTGTTCCATCTTCACCTTCCCCTGATTCCTGGGCCTGGTGGGGTTATTGCTTTTTCCTTATGCTGGCTGGTAAGTGGGAAGCTCTGAAACCCTCCTTCCTTCAGATACTCCTCTGACATTCTCCCTCTACTGCAGGGGCTGAAAAGAGAGGGGCCTAGAACTGGCTATGCTGGATTTTCCCTAATTGAAGACTTTTTTCAGACTGATGGAAATCTTAACTATCCAGTTAGGACAGCTGTACAGCCCCTTTGTGTCATTCTGGCAGTTCAAAGGGACTACAGCATATGTATCGGCTAGCACATTTTATTTAGTTGGTATTATTGACTAGATTGCCTTCCTACTGGATAGCTGTAACTGCCAAAACTTTCTCTTGAGTGGAGAAAGTCACTCTCTGTTTCTATTGCCTAATGGATGTTTCTCTTAGTATTTCTGATTCGGGGGTGGGAGGGTGTGGATGTGTTTTTACTTTGTATATTTAATGACTTGCTATTGTTGCACTGGTAAATCAAAAAATAATAAAAATAAAGTTATAATATTAAATACATTTTTCTAGTACTGGAGATATCTATGTGTCTAGCTATGATACATATGTAGTCCCCATTATCATAGCATCTGAGCACCTCACGATATTGAATGCATTTATCCTCATAATACCCCTGTTGGGCAGGGAAATGCTACTATCTCCATTTTACAGATGGGGAACTGAGGCACAGATAGATTGCATGACTCATGCAAAGTCGCACAGGAAATGAATCTGCCGCCCAAGATTAAGCCTAGCACCTGAGCCACTGGACCATCCATCATCTCTGTGTAGTCTCTTGCACGATCCTTTTTCATTTCTTATACTGTTCTTACAGTAGTTTTATTTCCTGGGTATATTTTTACTGAAGTAGGGTGGGAGTTTAGAAAGTCACTTAGGTACTTCTGAAAATCCCACCTGTTAATTTCCGTTGTGAAGGGAAACATATCTATAAGGAATTATATATTTTCATTCTTTGGTGTCTGATCTTCCCCCGACAGTAGATTGGATCTTCCATATAACATCAAATGTCTTGTCTGTAACTCTATTTTTGTTAAACCTCTGTCATTCATATCAGGATTATAGTGTTCTTAATAGTGAATAAGAAATAAATTGCCAATCAATTCTTACATATTGTACATAGGATAAATTAAAGTTTGAGTACAAGGCTCATGTTGGTTCAACACCCTTAATAAACTGTTCAGTAGGCTTGCCACAAACAGACTATCTTTTGGTTGATGAGGCTTAAAGAACCCTATTTACTAAAATAAAATGAACTCTGTTAGCATTTGACTAATTCTGGTGTGACTTTTGTAAAATGAGGCCATTTGCTAAATCATCATAATACACTAACATATGTTTACACATAATGCATTTTGGCTGGCCACACAGAATTATATGACAAAATTTCTCACCTGTTTTGTCCACGTACAGTATTATATGGGTGTAAATTCTTATGTGGAATTTGTGTACTCCTTCATTCACAACCAGTGTAACATAGTTATTGAACTGACTAATGTGGTCATCCAGTACTACAATGCAATGAAGGAAGAATCATTTTCAAAAGATTGCTTAGCATTTTTGACACACAATTCCTGTCAGAGACTATCTGATCTATTATAAATGATCTAATTCTTTTTATTAATAAATCCTGACAGTTCCTTTAAACTAATATGCAACCTCTGCAGCATGTTCAGCTTGTCATTAAACTACCTCAGACCTGAAAGTTTATTGAACATCTTTGTTAAACTTTGGAAGTAAAAACTGTAAAAAATGACATAAAAGTTCAATGGAAAACACAATATCCATATGAAACAGAACTGGGGGGCATCAGCCTGAAAAGTGATAAAACTTAAAATTATGCTGTCAAGTAAATTGGGGGAAAATGCCTCACCTTAAAATGTATGGCAGAAATTATCATAATTGCCTGCAAGCAATTGCATGCGCAATTAATATAATTTCTCACACAACTGTGGCAAATGCATATTCAAATAATAGGTCAGGCCTCCAGTTAGGCCCAGGTTTTCAGAAGACTACAAAAAAAAATTATTTTTTATTTTATTTTTTGGCAAATGCAGTCCTGAATATTTGGAATTCTTTCACTATTCTCTGGCTTCAAAATATCTTTGTTTTAAATCTGACATCCTATTGCTGAAAAATTTAAACATAAATAATTACTATTAATTAATTTCTTTACAAAATATTATCATTGTTCTGAATGAGATAGCATAGGGTATGCAACTTAACTGACAAACCTGATTTCCAGAGCCAAGCTGATATCAATAATAATATTATCTACATTCAAATAAAATGTGGAAGTCAGAAGCCAAATCTTGCTAGCTTATTCTTCATAAGTAGCAAAGGGATGGGGTGAAAGAGACATCTTTCTACTAAATGGAAGATGACAGAATTTCTTATGGGGGTTATTACAAATTACTGAGAAAAAACAAAAATCAGAAATTATTTCTTTTTAAAAATGGCCTGACAGTATCTGTTTAAGGGAAATGTCATTTGATGAGCTGACCAATGGGTAACAGCAGAAGGGGTCTCTGAGAGGGAGGAGGATTGGTCTGATTAACCTAAGCAAGATTACAAAATTATATCATTGCTATGGTGAATCCAGGATTATAAGAGAAAAGGGTTCTCTCAGTTTCTGGAGATAACGCTGATAACTCTAGTTATACTGATGTATTCATAAAAATGACAGCTATCCAGTAAAACTGAACTTCCTGTTTGCAGTCTTCATTTTGAACAAGCTCCTCTACTATCTATAGCATTTTCACTCTCTCTAACAGAATAAAATATGGTACCAATCCCGAAACTGAATCTGTGCAGGTGCTTATTTGTGTCTGTGTAGAGCTGCTTTGACACCAGCAAGCTCTATAGTGAGACATCAAACCACCCTACGTTGATTTGTTTGCAGGATTGATGAAGATAGGATTTTATAAATGATTGTTGCACAGTGAAAGTCTATTATGAATATGAATGGTTGTTCATGTTGGTATGATACTCCATGGCCATAGAATCATTGACCTCTCTGAGACAGCCAACAGGGATACCCATTAGTAGCAATTGTGCCAAAGTTTTTTTGTGAAGTGGACATCTGTCCATTAAGAATTGGACTAAAACTATGAAAACATTTCACTTATGGCCATTAATCACTACTGACCTACATCGAGTTTAAACTTGTGACCTAGATGTGACAAGCCCTGTTCTGTTAACAAACTTACTGTCTGAACAGACACACTCTGGTCTATTAACAATTCTTTTGGTCCTCAAACAACAAGTGTTTTTTGATTGCATAGAAAGGTCTTGTCTAGTGCTTTAGGGCAACTTACGTAACATATACAATTACTCTAGCTGACTGATTATTCTAAATACTGTGTGTCCATATAGGCCATTGGCAAGGGAGATGGATGGGAACAGTCTCCCTGCCTGGATTGGTGAGTTGACCAGGGTTGCCAGGGTTGTGAGTTCAATCCTTGAGGGGGCCATTTAGGGATCTGTCTGGGGATTGGTCCTGCTTTGAGCAGGGGGTTGGACTAGATGACCTCCTGAGGTCCCTTCCAACCCTGATATTCTATGATTCTAAAGCATTGAACTAGTTCAGGATTGGGAGACAGGCTTATGTATCATGATCATTAGGGCATGAGAAAACAAAGCAAGAAAAGACTAACATGCAGAAATAGGTCAGGTAGTCACTATAGCCGTAGTGGGTGCCGTACCCACATCTGGGGGTGCCCGCTGATGCTCCCACCGCTGCCCAGGGGCGGGGGGAGTCCAGGACCAGGCACTGCTCCGGGATTACTGCTTGGAGCCGCTGAGCTCCCACCGCCCTCCCCCCAGGGCTGCTGCTCAGGTGATCCCTGAGGACCAGTCACATCAACCACTGCAGAAGTCACAGTCACAGATGTGACTTCCGCAGCCTCCGTGACAAACACGGAGCCGTATGTATAATATATGGTCTGTAAGACCGTATCCATCTTATCATAGAGGAATACTTAGTAAGAAATTCAGCAAAATGTTTTTGCAAGATTTCCAAAATCTTCTGTTTTCACTTGGGCAGGAATAACTATAAGAACATGCTTCCACATGCTACAGTTTCTGATCTCAGCGAGAGCCAGGATATGCCAGGGCACATGATAATGAAACAAAGTTGTGTTCAAATCATTCTGAGCTTGCAGAAAAAATTGGTTTGGGTTTATATTGAGTTTTATTCAGAGACTCAGATTGTAGGATTAGGTCCTTGTTTTATGTGATCTGACTTGCCCATCTCTCTTATTAGTTATTTTTCAATGTTTACTGTAGGTGAATGCACGATAAATGAGAAAAATACTGGATTTTACATATTAAATTTATACATCAGCTTGCAATACTGCAAAGGACTGTGGGTGATGCAAAAGAGAGTCCCCGATTTCTTCTGGTAATATGACTGCTTCTTTAGCTCAGCTAAATAGAACAATCTTTCATTGACTGAATGATCTAATGAGCCTTTTTCCATCTCTAGTTTTTATGAACTGGCAGGGCACTGAATCGGGGAAGGGTGGAGACTCAGGTGCTCTACCCCACCTCTGGCTTCTCTGTGCAGTCTGAAATATGAATTGATATACACTAATCCATACTCTTTTAATGAGGTGTGTCAGCATCTGTTGGCACAGATGTGTACACAAAAATGTCATTACTGGACTTCATCCAGAAGTTATGAATCAAAGCTCTCAAGTGATGTTAAACTGATGGCCTTCAAAAAATACAGCTTCATAATTTACTGGTTGAGAATACAATATTATATTACTGTAACAGTGTTAGATGAAATAATGTATGTTTTCCTTTCTAGAAATTCCAATGTGAATACAAAAAATAACCCCAAACTCTAACCCTTTAATTTTATTTGGTGTGATTGGATGGAAGGAAATAGGGTTTAAAATACTCTGGGTACTAAAAGCATAGTTTAAGAAAAAGGATTAGAACTGGGAGAACAAAATATATCTATTCAGCTCCCTTACAGGGGGTGCTTGTTTTTCAGAGATCAGTCCTGGTGTTTGAGCTAAAAGAGTGGATGAAATTGTACATTCAAGATAGATTAAATGAACTGGCACATTTTATAAACGTTTGCTACAGGATAAGGGTGTCACTGTAGAATATATATGTGCAATGCAGCAGCACAGAATTGTGTTTCTTATTTTATTTAGTTTTAAGACAAACCCTCATGACCACAAGACAAGTGAGTGATCTGGTAAAATAAAATAAAGGAGGTGATGATATATTTGTTATCATAAAATGTAAAAACAATACAATAATAGAGTAAATTCAGCACTAGTATATCCCCTGGGCAACCCCAATGACATCAGTGGAGTTGCATAGTATTTGCTCTATGTTTTTTATTTTATACAAACATCTTGGACAGAGGCAAAAACAATGGGAGTCTATTGAGGTTCATGTTTATGTTTTGTTTTTTTCAAAAAGTTACAGTGGGCTCGATCTTGCTAAGCAGTCTGGCCATGATGCAACAAAGAACTTAAGCATGTCATCAGCTTTATGCTTACGAGTAATTCCGTTGCTTGAGTGCATAGCATCTTGAAGTTTCAAGTCCTAAATATGTACTGGGAAAAATTCTCAGCGAGTATAAATCAGCATAATGTCATTGACGTCAGGGGAGCTAAATGGTTTATACCAGCTGAGGATCTGTCCCAGCAGATATTTAGGAGACATTCCCCCAAACCTTCACAACAGCCAAGTGATAGTTATTCAAAATATTAATGAATAGCTGCAAGAAAATGCATTGTATTACTAGACATCATTAAAGAAAGCCCCTGACTTGAGACTGGTTTAAGAAAATATAAGAAATTAAATCAGTGGAATGAATCACAACTAAGTTTGAAATTCTCAAGAACTGTTTGTGGACTACTAGGTTCTAGTCAATACTCTATTTACAACATATAAATTATAAGGACAATTAGCAATAGACCAGAATTTAAAATCACATTATACTGAACCCAATGAGCATGTCATCTTGTTATCCGTGTATTGATACCTACCCATATAATTGTACAACACTGAACACACACTCTCTCACTCATATGCCCTACAAAAGTCATGCTTTTCTACTGATCTATCACATTACAACAAGCAATTTTTTCTATGCATCTACCTGTAAGTGTCTGTTAAAATACAAATAATTATTTTTAAATATAAAGGTTACTAAATGAAATTTTAATAAAGAAATATGGATCCTTAGGTAGGCGGGAATGGGGACTTACTGGCATTTCACTACTGTCATACACAAGATTTATAAGGTTGTATACACATATAAACTTATATAAAGAGCCATTTGAAGTATTAACATGCCAAATAATGTGTTTGACCAGAGCTTTTACTCAGTGACTTCAAAACTGAAATGCCTCTTTCAGATGACAAGAACTTCACTGAAGCAAGGTCACAGGCCAGAGCATTTTTACTGTTTGTAAATGCCTGAAATATAGGGGGTTCTATGCTAAGCCTTGTGAGACCCAGAGCCACAAAAAGAGTCAGAGCATTTCAAATTCCTTGTAATGGTTCATCTACAGAGTGAACTTCAAATTATTCCAAGGTTCAGATCACATGAATGGATTTAAACCATGTGCATATAAAAACTGGAAATAAAACAAAAACTCTGTTATATAAGAAAAAATGATGAGGTAATATCTTTTATTGGACCAACTTCTGTTGGTGAGAGAGACACAGTTTCAAGGTCTTTTTCTCTATTAAAGTGAGAGTGTGTGTGTGTGTGTGTGTGTGTGTGTGTGAGTTATCAGTTTACTGGCTATTAAAAAACATTAAGAAGCATATAAAGTAAAGCATGCTTAATTTCTTCTTATTTGTTTTAAGTAAACAGATTTACTAGATTGTTACTTTAGGAACAGTGCTGAAAAAGCTGCACTAACGCAGGAATACAGCTCTTGGGAGCATTGTGCCTCAGACATCCATCTGAGTTACAGTTCTTCCTCTTGTTGCTCATGGGAGTTAGTAATTTACTGCTAGCCTATTCTAACAGCAGATCACTGCCCCATCCATGCTGCCTCGGATGTTGTAGCCAGAAAGTAAAGGTGCAGCTAAGTCTCCATCCATTCCAGCACCTCCCACTTCTTGCCTTCATGCTCTAGAGAAGGAGCACACAGGTAAGCATCCCAACTTCCTCTTATATTGCCTAAATTGAGGTCCAGTTCATACGGATCGGGGCATAAAGATGGGTTGTTAGTTCCTGGCATGAGCATCTGTTCCAAGTCACAGTCTAGTTTTTATTAGTCTGAAATAGTAATAGCATATCATCTGGGCTCCTCTTACACTTTGTCCATGAGAGGTATCAACTTGTGAGTAGTATGGGTGAAAGAGTCAGCTCTGAACAGATCTATGATATCAGGACCATGAACGCAACGATAATGATCACTGAAGTGCTTCAGAATGATTAACAATGCGATCATCCCCAGCAGATTCCATTCCATTAATTACCATATCTTCAATATTGCTCTAATCTTCAAAAAACAAATTTTACTGACTTTAAGAAGCTAGTTTATATGATGAATAGAATTCCTGAGTACTTTATTTTTGTTTTCCCCTCTTCAGCTGGTCCTTCTCTTAGTAGTCTACTCTGAACAGCAGGTTCCTTGCTTCAGCTGCCTGAGTGGGACTAGTCCATTCAGAAGGAGAGGAGGAAAAACAAATACATAAAACCTAAAACCAGTATATTTCGGGCCAAATTCATCCCTGTGGCAAAGAAGTGCAGAGGAATATTTATATAAGAACCTAGACATATAGATCAGTTTACAAAGGTGGGAAAGTATCATTACTTTACTTTCACTGATGAGAAACTGAGCCAAGAGGTTCAAGTAATTCACCCCAAATCACAGACTACAAGTGGCAGAGATGGGAATGTAATTCAGGTCTCTGGACTCTCCGTCCCATCCACTTGATCATGATGCAGCATGTCTTTTTCCTTCTGAAAGCCTTATGTAGGACAGAACCAAAGCTTCCCATCTAGCATAACACTGGCTCAAAGGATTGTTCACTTCAGACTTGATCCAAAACCCATTCAAGTCAATGGGAGTCTTCCATTGACTTCAATGGATTTTGATTCAGGCCATTTATCATTACGCATACAGTGTGCCTTTACTTTATTTCCAAGTTATCCAGTGTAATCATAGATATGTTGCTGCTGTCACAATGTTTTAAATGAAGATGATTACTTTAAAGTATAGGATTAACCCCTTTGGTAGACATGTGGGTAGTAATCCTGCCACCTACAATTTTTTTTTTTTTTTAAGATTAAGGCATTTAAGTTCAGCCATTTCATGTGAACACTAGCATGATAATTATGCAAAAAGTATCATTACTGGCTCTGTATTCCTAATGTAGCCAATTGTTCTCTTGACTCTATTGGACTTTCAAAACTAGAAGTGATAGAGTGCTGAAGTTTGACTTCATTGATCACAGCTGGTATTAATCTTGCAAAAATAAGCACAATCTCAAAAGGCTTTATTTGAATTATGTATAAAGATCTAATTCACATTTCTTGGCAAACCATGAACAATATTTAATCCTATGTAGTTAAGTACGTTCAAAAGCAGCAAAGGCCAAACATCACCTTTTTGTCGTGATTAGACTTCTGAGTGCCAAGGGAAATTACTCCAATAGCCCATGTAGAGCAGCACCAAAAGCTTTTCAGTGTACCTGAGACACAGAACAACTTCAAGGCTAAGTAGTATTGGCATCTGTTTCATTCAGTGTAACCTATGAACTGGGAGTTTAAAGATTTAGGGCATGAATTCAACAAAAATCTAAGTCTATGATAAGCACAAAAAATGCCAAGAGAGGGAAAGGTTTTGTTTTGTAACCTTGGGACCAGCACAGTTCTGATTCAGCCATATTATTACACAATCTGTTCCTCATGTGGGGAAAATATTTACTCTGGCTAGGTCCTCTCACAAGGGCTTATAGCAAAGGAAACAGTGCTTGGCAGGAAAGTATTTCTTACTGTTTTGCTCCATTAAAACAGTTCTCATTTTTTGGCTTCTCTTTTTAGCATACAGTGCGGTCAATTAGTGTGTCAGTTAATTGCTTAAACATACTACAATAAAATTTTACTATGATTGATTCATAAAAATGATACAATCCCCTGTTTATATTAGTATTTTCAGGAAGTAATAAATTAAACCGCATAGATCAAATCAAAGAATGCTAACATTTTCACATTTAGAATGATCACATAAGGGTGATAAACGTCTTTGTTTTATTTTAGCCAATAATACCTCAGTAGTAGTCTTTATTTGAAGATTTTTGATTTTTATGTATGTAAGCAGTTTCTTTGGGATTTTATACCCTATGTGGAAAGAATTCTATTAACTTTTATTCCATGAAAAAGAACACCTATATGATTACAGCTGACAGTATGAAAGTCTGTTCTAGTTCACTGCAGGGCATTGAGCCTATCTATACATGATACTACTGACTGAGTTATAAAGGACCTTTGGCTAGTAAGTGACAAGTAACAGGTTCCTGGGAAGCAGAAACCTCTGTGCACATTAATGTAAAAAGCAGCTATAGGCAGCTTGGCACTCTAATGGCAAGTGGAACATGCAAGAAACTTTATCTATGAATGTACCTGTTGCTATACAATTCCCTTTTTCACCAGAGAGATGAATGAAAATATGGTAAGAGCATTTTTAGCATCAACAAACAGTACAATAGATAAAGTAGCAATGAAACTTACATATTAAGTTACTAAGCATTTTTTTATCTTGTTATATCATAAGTTCCTGGAGGATAGGTCTATCAATGGCTATTAGCCATGATGGTCAGAGATTCAACCCTGTCTTCTGGGTGTCCCTAGCCTCTGACTGCCAGAAGCTAGAGGTGGATGACAGGGAATAGATTACTTGATAACTGCCCTGTTCTGTTTATTCCCTCTAAAGCACTTGGCATTGGCCACTGTTGGAAGACTGGATACTGAGCTAGATGGATCATGGTCTGACCCCGTATGGTCTGACCCCGTATGACTGTTCTTATGTTATTTTCAGTATATGTGCTTTTTCACAATTTTACTGTATATCCTGTAGGATGACAGAACATTATGGCTCTGATCCAAACCCCATTCAAGTCAATGATGGTTTTGATGGTCTTTGGTTTCAGTAAATTGTTTTGGCAAAAAAAAATACATAATTAGGACTCTAGCTGCCTTAATTGACCAAATGGATGAAATATCCAAACATCTAGGGGGAAATACAGGCAAATAGTAGAACTGGTCAGAAATTTTTTGTTGCAATGACTTCCTGGCAAAAAATGTTCATTTCACAAAAACAACATTCTCTGCAGGAAGGGATTGCTAATTTCTAGCTTGTTCTAGAAAAATAGTCATGGGGATATCACAGGTATTGCATCTCCATGAGAAGCAACATTAATGGAGCACTGTCACAGCTACCAACTTTCATTGGGATTTTTGTTTGAGTAAAAAATGCATAATTAATTAATACTATTCTGTACTGCACTATGGAGTATTAATAAATTACTATGGCAAGCTGTGATGCGATAGAAAATCAGTGGAGTATATTTCTTCCTTCATTTGAAGAAATAGGTACATTGAATACCTTTTATTCTTTAGAAGTAACTGAAACCCTAATGACAAAGTTAAGTGTGACTTTGAAGACCTATCAGCTTTGAATTCTCATGCTGCTGCTCCAGTTAAAGATGGTAATTTACTAAATAAGTCTTACTCTCCAATTCCAAAATCACAAGTTTTTGACCTACAACTTTTTCATCTTCATTTGCCCACATGCACATTTTAAAATGGAGATGGGGCTGAATACCATCAATTCATTGAGAGCATCACAGAGTGCTACACCTCTTCACAAAAAGGGAGAAAAACCAATAAAACTAGAAAAGTAAATTTATAATCCTGTTAACTATACTATGATTAATTCAGGTGGCAGTTTAGTGGTTTTAAAAAGTTAATGTTACAATCCATGCATGTAGAGCATTGGAAAACATTTAAGAGAACACATTTCACCATTGTTGCTTATAAGCACAAATTTCACTTTTTTCATCTGGAATTATTTTTAGAGGTTTCCCCATAACAGAAAAAATATTATTATTTTTTTGTTCAAAATCTTGGTGCTCATGTATCACAGTGGTTGTGAAGTTGAAATACAACTTGCTGTGTATAGATAAATACAAATAGAAAGAGTGTTTACATCATGGCATCAAACTCAGCTTGAACTATTATCAAAGGATACCCGTATGCTTAATTTTGACCAAACTTAAATTAGAATTACTGAGCTATCTATTTGCCAAAATAGATTCCTTAATTATGATTAAATGAAATGGGTAGATTATTTTGTTTTTAGTAAAATCTTTAGTGGTGTACATATAGAATCATTAGAAAGTTTGAGGTTTCTAAACTATGGATTTTTTCTTTTACTTTTGCAAAGAGTATCATCTGTTTTTTCATACTTCATTACTTCAAAAATGTATTATGATACTGATTCAGTAAGATGCTTAAACTTATGCCTAACATTATGGTTTTTATCCAAACCAGCTCACTATCTCTAAAACATATTGAGTACAGCGGAGTGAAAATCAGATTTGTGTCCCATTGGAAATTCCAACATTTCGTAATTTGTTTTTCCCCGAGTCAAGACAAAAACCTCAAAGTATCTACATTTTTCACAGATCAAAAAGTTCCAAAAGTTTTGATTTGGCAATGTGGGAACATTTTATTTCAATGTTTTTAAATTAAAACAAAATGTTCTAACATTCATGATTTTGATTTAGTTAGTTGAATGGAATCAAAATGTTTAATTTTGAGTCAGTTTGACATTAAATTACATCTGCCTAAGGATGCCATGGTACCCCATGGGTGTTGTAGTTCTGGTGCCTCATGTCACTATTCTTCCTTATGGGCCAGGCCATATCCCCCACAATGAACTCAGTGTCTAGAGACATGATACACCACATCTCAATTTTCTGGCTGGGAAATGCAAAAATATTGGCAAAAGAAAAATTTTCCTGTGGAAAATTTTGATTTGTCACCAACTGTGTTTTTTGTCAAAAATTATTTTGATGGAAAATTCAAAACCTGTTTTAATATTGATATACAAACAACGACCAGTACCAGTGACACCAACAGGGTAGAAAGAAGCAACAGGTATTTTTGTACCTGAACTTCAACAAAATCCACCATCAGAAAAGGGAAGTAGATGAAATATGGAAATTGTGTCAGAGCTAGTCTACACTACCACGCTACATTGGTACAGCTGCACTGATGCTTCTGCGCTGCTATAGCACGTTTGGTGAAGACATGCTATGCCAATGGGAGAGCACTCTCCTGTTGGCATAATTACTCCACCATAACGAGAGGTGAAAGCTATGTTGGTAGGAGAGCGTCTCCTGCCAACTCCGTGCTGGTGTGGACAGCGCTTAGGTCAATGTAACTTGTGTTGCTCAGAGGCATGGCTTGTTCACACCCCAGAGCGACATAAGTTACATCGACTTAAGCAGTAGTATAGACAAGCCCTCAGGTATGGGATCAACAAGGGCCCTGAGAGAGAATGATGAGCCTGATTTAATTCATCTCCTGTTTGCTGTGGACCCTTCAGCCACTCTAGTGCATACACACTACAGAAAACATCAGAGACTGAATATGTCCACTAATACACAGGAGGAGTATCAAGGAGTAAAGGGCAGCTTGGATACACTGAAACTTTGCTTTATATGATGATATTTGGAACCATCATTGCTTTTAGCATATTCAAGCATGAGTGTAAACACAAGAAGGATAGAGAGCAGATAATGACACTCATACCCAGCCTGAATATTGAAAGAATTATTTTGAGTCAGTTTGACATTAAACTCTATCTGACTCAGGATGCCATAGAACCCCATGGGAGTTGTAGTTCTGGTGCCTCATGTCACTGTTCTTCACTCTGGGCCAGATCATGTCTCCCATGATGAACTCAGTTTCTTGAGACTCACATGATATACCACATTTTTCATTTTGATGGAAGATCCCCAACCTGTTCTAATATTGATATACAAACAACAGCCAG
The DNA here is from genome assembly GCF_028017835.1 of Emys orbicularis. NCBI lineage: Eukaryota > Metazoa > Chordata > Testudines > Emydidae > Emys > Emys orbicularis. Next base: position 73,905,968 of record NC_088688.1, on the reverse strand, counting down.
TACCAGTGATACCAACAGGGTAGAAACAAGTAACAGGTATTTTTGTCCCGTTCCTTGGTGCAAGTTCTTCATGGTAGCCTGACCTGCTTTAGCAAATCACTACACTCACCACCCTCAGGTCACTGGCAAAATTAGGAGCAGAACAAAAACATCTGGATTAACACTAGAGGCTGGGAACAAAAGTAGGGGAAAAACAAGCAAAGAGGGAAGGGAAAGCTGAAGAAAGGGATAAAGAAGGGAGAGATATGGTGAAGAAAGGCAGGGGCGGGGAATACTGTGGAGTCGGGAAGACCACTTTTCATAGTGTCAAGGTTCATTTCTCTAACTACTAACCATACATTGGCTATATTCTTAGACTACTCTCCTCCCTCAGCTGGTCCCTCACACATTCCATTCTTTCTCAACAGAACACATTTTACATGTTCTCTCAAAAATATATGTGTTATAGGTCTGACTCAAAGCCCAAGTGAAATAAATGGGGTCTTTCCATTCACTTCAATAAATGTTGGATCTGGGGTTTTGGGAGGGAAGGGGGGAGGAAAGACAAAGAAGAAATTGATGACAGTTTAGAAATTGAAAATGAAGCATACATTAAAAGGTAGAGTAGATTAAAATATGTATTTTTTGGAGAGTAAGCAGAGGGTCATGGTTATGTGAGCGAGTGCACAGGGAGTGATCTGCTAAGGCTCTGTTTCAAAAACACGAGAGAGTGTGCCAGTTATTTTTTTTCTGTTAACACTCCAGGAAGAATGATCCAAGACTGCATGAAAGTGGCTACAGGGGATTGTTTTGTGTATTTGGAAATTGCTTGGGAAATGTTTGGAAAATCTTACTGTTTTCACAGTAAGACTGACTTTTCAGCTTGTCACTTTGAGAGGTTTTTCCTTCTGCCTCTTCCTGGATTATATATTAACAAATAGTACTCAAGAAATGTTGCTAGGTGAGGGACTTGTTATTTTCCTATTAGGGTGGGACGAGAAAGGGGATCAAAGCCAAGTCATAGGGGCTCCTCTGCCTCTATACACTCCCAAAGCATTGTACAAAATTAGGAGTCCAGAGGATTCATTTGGATTCAATCCTCAGTCCCATTCACAGCTCTGGAAAGTATAAAAATAGCATTGTGCTAACAACTGAAAGGTATGAAAATTAGAGTGGCTGCCATGAAGCAGTAGGCAATATACAATGTAGATCCTGCACTATCAGCTTTAACTAACAGTGATAGGGAGGGGAGTGTTGATCAAAGAGAGCAATGTTTTAGCTTGATGGAGTTTTCAAAGAACACAGCCTGACAGTGACAGAGTGGTTACCTACATAGTGGTGATTCCCCACTCAGGTGAAAGAAAGAGATAAAAAGAAGGAGGAAAAGATATAATACGGGAATGAATCCGAGCTTTTGTGTGAAATGTTGGGAACTCATTGTGCTTCAGTGTTCAAAATGGAAATGGTGTTTTGTTTATCACCTTGGCCCCAGGCTCCCTTTTGCACGCAGACTGCTGTCAGCTGAAAAGCCTTCTTTTACCTGGATCAGACAGAGCAGCACCCACCCTCCCAACCAGGGAAGTGGTGAAATACAGGAACTGCTGTGGGCAGTGTGCTAGTTATTCCTTTCATGAGGGACTGGGAAGGCATTTTCCCTCACCATCAGACTGGCCAAGGCGAAGTGATTTTTGTTTGTTTTTTTACTTCCCCACAGTGGATCCAGGGGGACTTAACTGAGGCGAACTTGAAATGGGAGTTAGGGTAGGATGTAGCAACTCATTATGTAAATGTAGGGTGGATGTCCAGTGCAGGTACTCCGTAGGGAGGGGATACAGTGATCAGATAAAATGGATTGGTAAAAGATTTAAAGGAGGTATTCTTTAAAGGAATGGAAATAGGGGGATTGGGGCTCTTATGACTGGTATGACAGCGAGCCAACCCCCCTTATTTACACACACCCCTTCACTCTCATTTGAGGTGGGGGTGAGGTCCCAGCAATGGGTTGGCTGGGGACCAGGATGGGTAAGGTGGAGGGCTGATAAAAGCCCCCTGGGTATATATGGAAATGATTTTGAAATTACCTGCACTGTACACTTTTATCTGCCAAGTACTCCCAGACATTTAAGAATAAAGTTGTGACCTAATGAAACCACATCCAGTTTCCCCTGTTCTTCCAGCATAGGAGACAATGACAGTTCTTCCACTGATGTCATTAGGTTTCAGATCAGACCCAATGTTCACCCAGAAATAGCAAACTGTAAAGGTTCTGACTGCAATTCTTTATCTTAAAAAAAAAAAAAAATCCCAACATATAATAGCCCATAACAAATGTGCAGTATTGTATCTCATAGGACTTTATAAATGCTTAATAATCACAAACAGTGATCCAAATTTTTTAACTGTTAGTGCTTTGTGACCCATTCCCATCCATGCATCATGTCTTACTAAAGTTTCCTAACAGATCAGACCCGACCCATAACCAAGGGGAAACTTTGGCTGATTATTTCCTTTCTTCTGTACTGTACGATTGTGAAAGCAACTTGAAAGCAATAGATAGAACCAAAGAATAAAAAAAATGTTTTTTCCAGACTTGGCATGGGCAACTCAGCCAAGACGCTGTGGATTTAACACCCTTACATTGGAATTTATTAGAATCAAAACAGATGTGGCATTGTTATACCTCGCTAAACTCTGCATAATTTACTAGAATTGCAAAGTGGTTTTTTTATGAGTATGACAATGCCAAATGCTTTGCAGATGCTCAGATAGCTGCACTGGAGAAACGGAAAACAATATTTATTTGGAGAATTTGATGAAAATATGGAGAATAATCTTTTATCTGTTTCTTTCTTAAAGTCAAGAAGAGTGTAAGGGAGGATTTTATATATGTATATGCAGAGAGAGAGTTCAAACTGACTTAAGAGAAAAGACCAGGTGAATAAGACAAAAGAAAAAGATAAAGACTTTGAAAAGTAATTTCTATAGGTGCAGCTCCAGCAGTCAGATTAATATATTTTTCCCTTTTCCTGCCCCCCATTTTTTTCCAGGTGTTCCTCCACATCCCCTTCAGGGCTCTGAAGGTTCTTTTTCTCTTCCCTTCTTCCCCCTCCACCCTTATTTAGACCACACTTCATCCCATATTCAGTGGCCCACATCAAAGCCATCACCTTTCTGGCTGAGAAAGTACAGAGAGGGCCCCTTTTGAAGTCTCTCAACTTCATTTCTCAATCCGTTGTAAGTCTTGTTACTAAGCTGTTCCTTCACCACAGTGAGTGAATGTCCTACTACAGCACTTACAAGTACAGCTGCGTGAAATGTTTCTGCTGAAACTTTTCTCTAACAAACAATGCAGATTCGGTGACCATACATTTCTTTTTTGTGAGATTGTTTCAGTCAAAAATAAACCAAAAAAAAAAAATCTCCAAACCAGAACAACCCCCCACAAAACAATCCCCCTCCCCCCAAATCTGAACATTTTGACTTTTTTAAATGAAATGTTTCAATATTTCCATTCAAAATTATTTTTCTTTCCAAAATTTCCTTTAACTTTATTGAAACCCCCCCCTACCAAAACAGTTTAAAATGGTCAAAAGTAAAATGTTGCATTTAGAAAATATTGAAATTGAATGTTTTATTTGACTCAAAAATTATTTCCCCCTGATTTTTCCGAATTGCCAGCAAACTGAAAAACCTGTTATTCACACAGCTCTACTAATAAGCCATTAACATCCTATGGAATGAGCTGTTTAAGTTACTATTATTCTATTTTAGACAGAGAACAAGTTGCTAGGGATGAGAAATGGGAAACTTTGGAAAGAGGAATGAGAGGGTCTATAGAAGAAAAAATGTATAACTGGAGGAGTAAGATGTTTTCTTGGGATGGTAGTGGTAGATTATGTTTTCATTTTGCGAATTCAGTTGGCTTACAGTCATGAACAGCAGGAACAAATAAACACTTTTATAGGCTCATTGGGACCATGATCCTTTATGTCATGCAAGTCGCAGAAACAGATACTGTAATTTTACCAGTAAGTATCATTCTGAATAAAGGAAGAGTTATTATTAAGTACCAACCTAATATAAAACTCTTCTTTAAACCCCTTTCTTCTTGGAAGTATTTTGGAGTCTCCCACTAAAGACTGTTACACATATTGCTGATTTTAAAAAATGGACCCGATCCTTTGCACTGATTGAGTTCTGTTTAAAGCCACCTTTGCACTCCCCTCAGTCCTGGGAGCAGCTGGAGACTGATTCAGCTCCTCAGTGTAAGTTAGTACAACCACCGGGCTTCTTTAACATACTCCAATTGCAATGGCCCCATAGAAGCCATTCTTCCAATGCAGGATCACTAGAATGCAAGGGATTCCACTGATGTCACCTTTCAAAGCTGACATTCCCAACCCACTGACATACATACTGCTGGAGGCTAGGTGAGGATTCTCTTAAGCAAGGAGAATCCTCAGCTAGCCTGTTAGGCAGCTCCCATGGTGCCAAGGACTTTGACCAGGGACTGAGGATCTGGCCCAATACATTGAAATTTTCTCTCTCCTGAAAATTATCAAACATTTACAGAACATTCATTCAAATAGTTTTTTCTGAGGTTTATTTCTTCGCCAGTTGCCCCTCTAAGAACTAAATGTAAGTTTTTGTTACTTTCTAAATTCTTCTCTTCATACAGACAATCTCATTCTACAAGAAAAGGAAATTAAGAACACTAAACCCTAAGGTTCTCTCTAATTGTATTTTGTATTGAAAGTAGTTTGACCTTGTGCTTTGGCACTGTGTGTATCAAGCAGCTGATAAATATTCTTACCCATTTCAATCCGCCTTCCTGGAAGAGTAATCTAAAATAGGGGGAGATTTTGGGGGAGAAGGCTTGAATTTGATTAAAGGATCATAGCAGCTGACATTAAATTCAAAGTCATCTCTCTTCCAAAGGGAATTGGAAAAGTCATGGTGTAACTATTTGTTTCCAAAACAAAGTGTATCTGTATGTATGTACTAACCAGGATCAAACCCACTGAATTCTACAGATTCACATGAGTGTTAAATTAGTATGCGATCAGACTTGGGGTCTCATTCTTACAGTGACACAAGTCTCATTTATGTGAATGGAGTTTATGCAAACGTGTTGGAGGGAGGAAATATTCTGACCCCGTTTTCAGTGGTTTAAATTAGGAGTAACTCCAATAAACTTAGAGAGATGTAAGAGAGATCAGGCCGCTTGAGTTTGGAATAAAACATGTTATAAAATATAGTAGGTGTCTGGTTCTTGGCTATGTAACACAAAGATTGACCAGACACCACAGCCAGATCCTCAGCTAGTGTAAATTGTCACAGCTCCATTGAAATCAATAGAGTTCATGAAAATTTACACTGGCTGATTATCTGGTCCCAGATATTTCTTCTTTGGAAAAAAAAATAGAAAGAGTTTTAACCTTTGTTTTGACTGAGAAATACAGTTTACTCATTATAGACAATTCAGTTTACTCTCCAAAGACAATGATAATGGCTAGCTTCAAGGCTTGGGGAGAGGATAGCAACAGGAAAACAAAGCCAGATGTTCAACCTTACACTCCCTTTCAGTTTGGGATAAAAATTAAAAAGGGAGTGAACAGAGAAGAACTTTTGATTTCACTGGTAGGAGAAAGATTCATCTTATTTGATGTCACAGGGCAAGTGCACCCCGTCCCCTCTTGGGGCGGGGTAATTACTTCCCTGTGATCGCCTCCTTACAACCATCCCTTGTCTTGGGGTAGTGTGGACTAGCAGTAAAAGTCAATATGGCTGCTCTCTCTCTCTCTCAAGGTTGTGTGGTCCAATGGCCAGAGTCAGGGTGATGGCCCCTTCTCACAGGGCTGTGGGACCCAATGGCCTGAATCAGTATGGCTTCCTGGTTCAGCCGGGATGTATCGCCTAGTGGTCAGACTCAGTGTGGCCACGTGACTCAGCAAGGTGATATGGCCTAGCGGCAAGAGTCAGTAGGGCCGCCCTCTCTCAAGGCTTCTCTCAGAGCTGCATGGCCCAATGTCCAGAGTCAGTAAGGTTGCCCTCTCATGATTCTATGACAGAAGGGAAATCAACAAAGAAAGGAAAATATTGTTGGCTGCATTATGTGGCGAGAATAACAACTGTGAAAATAATACACTTTTAGATTTAAAAAATCTGCTGTGTGCGCCCTATATGTTGGGGGAAAAGATAAAATGGTTTCATAGAAAAAACAGACAGAAAGGTAGGAAATAAGTTGAAGTGAAACGTGGATATATTTTGTAAAGAAAAATAGAACAAAGTACTATTCTGTAATAAGGATTTAAATCTAGAAGAAATACCTTCCCTTTTCCCCATACCACTCTAAACTCCTCCAAAAATAACCCCTTTTTCATTAATGTTTTGTCAGTAATACATAATCAATGTTCAGGACTCTTGCTTGAAAACTAAGAGATCCTATGTTGAGATACAGAACTATGCATCATCTCATAACTTGTAAGATCAGTTGCTGAGCAGGACACATAGCATTCACTTAGAAAATATTGACTAAAATTTACATTTTATTCCCCACTTTTTTTTATCTTATGCCCTTTCATTCCTTATGGATGTATTTGGCCAGGGTAAAAACGAGCCCTAACTGCTTGTATTTTGCAAGGCCATCGCCATTTTCATGTGATTTCTCTTTGTAATTGAGTGAATGCACTAGCTCCATGCTATTCACCCAAAAGGGAACCTGAAACACATCTGTATACAGTGTGAGAGTGTGGACAGGAATAATTGGCTCTGACATCAAATGAAAAGGATTCAAGTATGGGCAGAAGGGAATCCCTTCCTTTTCACTGAAAATTGATTGTACACTAGATATTGTCCCAGAGATGGTCCAAACCCAACACTTCAAATCTCCACAAAATTTGGGGGTAAAGAGGAGTTTGGAATTCAGCCCATGGATTTTCATTCCACACTGTATCCAAAAGTAGAAGGGCCTATTTTCTTGTTTGGATGCAGCTGAAACCTTGCAATAAGTCTAAAATGGCAGAAATATCACAAAAGCAGTTATTCTCACAAGATTCCTAACATTCTGGATGATAAACTCATGTAATTTCTTCAAGTGGGGCACAAAAACTTCTCAGGAGGTTTCAGCACTTGTGAATCCCAAACCCTAACCCTAACTGTGGTTCAGTCTTGCACCTGAACCATAGTCTAGCTCTAGTCCTGATAAGGATCCAGTCACCATCTCTGCTGTACACTTTACACTTGACTTGAGTTAGCTTCCTGCATATTGTAGTGAACAGATAGATTTAATAGCAAAGAGTAGAACAATAATAACTCAACACTTATTGAAGTGAAGAAAGTTTTTACTTAATACAGTGCTGAAGAATAAATGTACTACATTGGTTTATATTTAAAAGGACATACTTATCTTAATGTAATATTTTAATTTGTGTTATCTTCCTGCTCCTAGAATGTTATCATGAGCCGATAGCCATGTGACAAAATAATTTTTTCCTTTTAAACATAAACCACTGCACAGTATGTAAAGAATAGTCTTGTAATGTTGTACAGTTCATTGTCTGCAGCAGTAAGGATTATCTATCTCCTAAGAGCTAGTTGTATGAGTTAGAACTTCAATTTTTCTATGCCTTTTTTTTTTGGCCTTGCACCTACTCAAGGCTACACACAAGTCTAGTGCCCATCAGCTTGTATTGATAAATACCTATTTTTGGTTCAGATCAGTGAATTGTCTTGGAAAACATGAAAACTAATCCAAATTTCAGTATTTTATTCCATATTAAGATGAGTTTATTTAAGATTTAAATTAATTGGAACAAACATGTGACTTACTCCACTAACCTCAAATTCCATCCTCCTCAAAAGGCTCCAGACCTAATTGTCCCTCCTATCCATCCAGCCCTTACTGGTATTCCTCCGGAACATCCTAATACACTCAAATGAAAGATAAAGGGTTTAATCAGGACCAGAGTCTCTAGCCAGCTGTTGGTAAAATATCATGTACTCTGCAGTTTCAATGCGTTGAAGAGGGGGTGTTTCTAACCAGGGTATCCCAGTTTGAAGAGAACAGGTGTCTAGACCAAGAAGAGAGAGACTGCAGATCTGAGACTCCCTCACACTATTAGAATTACCAGGAAAGATAGGGGGCCTGTGGAGTTTCAGAAAGGATGGAAGAACCCAGAGAATCACTGAAACTTGTGGAAATAGTTGGGTTTGATAATGGAAGAAAGAGGACAGGAGAGAGAAAAAGATCTTGTTATACTGGAGGCAGTGTAATTGTAGCTGTGTCGGTCCCAGGATATTAGAGAGACAAGGTGGATGAGGTAATACCTTTTATTAGATCAACTTCTGTTGGTGAGAGGGACAAGCTTTCCAGCCACACAGAGCTCTTCTTCAGTTCTGGGAAAGGAACTCCCAGCATCAGAGCTAAATGCAAGGTGGAACAGGTTGTTTAGCATAAATAGTTAGCACATATTGTAAGGGACCATTCAAGATAGTGTGGCCTGTTAACACCTCTGTAGTTATAGGACAAAATTAGTGCATTGCGTTTAGCTGCCTCTTTCAAATTAAGTGTTGCAAAATATTGGCTGGTTAAGCCAGACTGTTGTTAGACAGAAGGGAAAAAAAGTAGAGGGATAGGAAAGAGAAGACATAGGTAGGAAAGGAAAAGAAAAAACACAAGGAGGACTGTGTGACAAAGTTTCTGGCTAAATCCCAAGTGGTGGCTGGGATTTAGCTGGAGCTGGTATTGGTGGCAATGTCATCTGGGTCCTCTCTCTGGCCAGGTCTGGTCAGGACATCTCTCAGGGTCAGGATGATGAAGGCCTGGGGCCCCAGGAGATGGTAGGAGTGTCAGCCATGATGGTGAAGCTTGCTCCAGTAAGCAATTTTTCTCCCTAAGTTTTTTTTTCCTTTAAGGATCCCCTTAGGAGTGATGGGTGGAATAGCCTGCCCTCTCATTATTTTGTCCACCAATTAGGCCTGGTTTCTGACAGACCAGTTTTGGTTCACTGATTTCCAGTTCCACACTTCTTATTTACCAACCAGGATCTTAACATAGTCCTTAAGTTATATCAGTAGGCCTTTTTGTTTGGACTATTTCAGTCTTTCTGTCTTGCTTTTGCACTTTTTACCATCAACATTTGTTGTTAGAGTTATTGTGACCTTTGATGAACTTACATTCACTTTTCACAGTTGAGGTCACAATTAGGGTACATTTGTAGGTCCAGTTATCAGATCCTCAGGATGAAGATATTATGGCAGTGCAAAGTATTTTCTGTTCTTAAATAAGGTGACTTTCACTAGGTGCTTTGTTCCCTTGGGTACAGTTTATGTAGTACATACTGTCTTCTCATCCTAGGACATGTCTGCACCTACAGTACTGCAGCAGCGCAACTGCACTGACTCAGCTGTGCCGCTGTAGCGCTTAGTGAAGACACTACCTACGCCGATGGGAGAGCTTCTCCCGGTGGCATAGGTACTTCACCTCCCCAAGAGGCGGTAGCTATGCCAATGGGAGTGCTTCTCCCATTGGCCATGTGCTGTCTACACTGGGAGTTAGGTCCGTTTAACTACCTCGCTCGGGGGTGTGGATTTTCCACACCCCTGAGCGATGTAGTAATACTGACATTAAGTTTGTAGTATAGACTAAGCCTTAGTTTCACAGAATAACACACTAGCACCTTGTGTGTCTTCCTCAGCACAGCTTCAGAGTGGGCTTAGGGCATTAGGCAATCTCAGGAATATCTCCCAGAGCTCTTTCTGGGTCAATATGCTGTAGCCCTTTTGTATTTAACATGTATTATCTCTTTAGATTCTCTTCTATCAGACCCATCATTCACCACTGTCTGATTGATTGACATTTCCCATCTATTTCTAGGCCAGACACTGAAGAGATATCAATCCTTTTTCAACTGACTATGGCTATGCCATTAAAGCTCTGCTTCCTGATGGTTATGTCTTGAATTTGTCCACTTGCATAATGTATGCTGTATTACTGCTTATATGAAAAAAGAGACCTCTATTGAAATGAAATGACATAGTTCATAGAGTGAGTGACCCATTAGGTCAGTTGGATGCAGGGACTTTCACTGCCAGGCAATAATGATCACTTGTGTGTATGTGTATGCGTGTGTGTGTGCATCAACTTGTGACAGCTGTGTCTGAAGGTTTAAAGCCTCAGAGCTTTCTCACAGAGATTGTGCCTTAAGCAGGGCTGAGCTGTCTGGTTGATAGACAAGAATTGTATTCTTTTCAGGAGGAAAAATAAATAAAAATAGCAAGCTCTCCCCCTCAGTCCCTTCTCCCCCGTCTTTCTATCTCTCCCCTCTTCTTTCCTCTTTTAAACTCTGATGTTACTTAAGTCTGTTTTGGTAGAAATGAAAGACCATTGTAATTGTAATGTCTCAAAACATAGGCCGGAGAACCCTGGAAATCAATACCTGAATAGGAAAGCTACCTTTTAACTAATTCCTCTTCACACTAAATGCCTGGTAGAATCAGTGACTAATTGATAGTGGCTCACATCAGCAAGGAATATAATTCCCAAAACAATTACATAACTATATTATAGTGCTGCTTTATATTCCTTTTAAATTATACAGTATGTATAGTTGTTTGTTCAGCCATGTTCCAACAGCAGGTATTTTGTCAAAAGGTTTGTATCCAAATTATATAATTTTTTTCTTTCCCTATGTCTATTTGTTTACTATAGAAATAAACGAGAAAGAGAAGACTGTATAAAACACTATGTTTTCAAAAGACAGACACTGTTCAACTGATTGCTGTCATCCTGACTGGAAGTGTGTGGACTTCAGAAAGTTAATTTTCATACATACTCATTGGCATAATTTCATAGGAGAAGCTTTCCAGTGATTTTAATCAATGTGGGTTCACAACCACTGGGTTTCACTTTGCATATTGAGTTGAACAAATCTAAACCTTTAAAAAAAAACACACACTTGATCAAACTCCAAAATTCACCTGGTTTTGTGTCACTCATGGGTCTATAAAACCACTGTACTTTAAATATTGCAGTTACTGTAGACATACCCCAGCTATCTTTAATCTAGCTACTAGCTTGGGTACCAAAGCAGTAAAGCTGCAGCAGTATGGGTGGTACAAGTTCACCCAGAACCCTGGGAAATTACGCACATGACTAGCTTGTGATGAAGCACATATTGCCATCGCTTCACTGCTACAGTAAACAAGCTAGCTGAATTCAAGCTTGGTCTGGTATGTCTACACAAGCTGCAATCACACCCCATGACTCCACAGTACACATACTCTACATCAGAGTTGCATTCCAAAGGAAAATTCCAAAGTAGTATAACTGATATTTTATTCACCAGGGCCAATTAAAAAGAGCAGTAAATCAGTACAAAATTCAATGTTTTAATTATAACAAAAATAATTAATCAAGGAGATGTGACCAATTTGCTAATCTGATTATGCAAATTAGGAATGAAAGAATAAGAAGACATAGGATAACATAATGGAATAGAACTGAAGCCAGACAGTTTCAAAGTGATTTAAAGGTATGTTTTATCTTTTTCATAAACTTGTTCATAGCGTAGTGGATGACAGAACTCTCATAGAAATCAGTCACCTGAAAGTCTTAGGCCTTGGCTACACTTGCAAGTTAGAGTGCATTAAATCAGCCCCGGACTCCCTAACTCCTGAGGTGTCCACACTGGCAAGGCACTTAGACTGCCTGGACTCTGCAGCTGAAGCGCTCCTGGTAATCCACCTCCACGAGAAGCATAGAGCTTGCTGCACCCTGGCTGAAATTCCGGGGTGTCAGTGTGGACAATGTGTTGCATTACTGCGCTGTGATTGGCCTCTGGAAACGTCCCATAATCCCTTGACAAATGGCCACTCTGGTAATTGTTTTGAACTCGGCTGCAGGCATGCGGATATCCCCTTTCAAAGCACCGTTTCTGACAGCCGGCATGCTTATCTGCTCCGGGACAAAGCAAACCATTACTGTGGAATGCTCCTGCTGCAGAGGCAGGCGTGTGTGTGTGTGTGTGTGTGTGTGTGTGTGTGTGTGTGTGTGTGTGTGTGTGTGAGAGAGAGAGAGAGAGAGGTGGGAGTGGGGGCTGATGTAGGGCTTTCCCTTTTCCCCCTGCCACTGTCTGAATTTACAAGACAGCATGCTGACACACTCTGCCCCACAAAACACACTGTCTCTCCCTCCACATACACACAACACACTCCCAGTCACACTCCACCCCCCATTTGAAAAGCATGCTGCAGCCACTTGCACACTGGGATAGCTACCACAATGCACTGTTCTGTGTGGCGTTGCAAGAGTTGCTAATCTGGCCACGCCACTGTGCTTGCAGCTGACAGTGTAAACATATGGCAGTGTTTTCCCTGCTGCGGTCTCCAAGGGCTGGTTTAACTCCCGGCACTCTACATCTGCAAGTGTAGCCATGCCCTTAGAGAGTTACTGGAGTGTTTGGCTAACTGAGAAGACCTTTTCTTCTCTCACATTTCTCCTCACTCTCCTCACTCCCTATTTCCCTTTTCTTCTCTTTCCACACCCATCTCAAGACTTTTTTTGCATGCTGCCCCAATGGGTGGAAAGTCCTCCCAATTTCTGTTTGCCAAGTCACCACTCTCTCTCCTTATTGAAATTCCCCCTAAAACACTTTGTCACCAAAACATGTTGAGTTATCCAATTACAAATGATAAATGCAATAGAATATTTGAGATGTGCACATCCAAACCAATCTACCTACATGATTTTATAACTGATAAAGGAGACTTATTATTATTGAGCCATTTTAAAAATGTGTGTCCTTTATATAGCAAATATTTATTCAGGTATCTATCTAATCACTACAGTTTTCCTTTAAGAAAGTTCCTTTTGTTCCTTTTCCCATTCTTCTCACAATCTTTGTTATGAAAGATAGATATGTGAAATGCAATGCCCAGTGTAATCTGTAAAAGGCAACAGTTCAGCATGCTGCAAAGTAAACATTCTTGTCAGGGTTCCTTCCCCACTCTGAACTCTAGGGTACAGACATGGGGACCCGCATGAAAGACCCCCTAAGCTTATTTTTACCAGCTTAGGTTAAAAACTCCCCAAGGCACAATTTCTCTCTTATACCTTGGATTAAGTAACGCTGCTACCACCAAGTGATTTAAACAAACATTTAGGGAGGGCCACTTGGAGCCCTACCTTCCCCAAGTCCCTACACCCCTTTTCCTGGGCAGGCTTGAGAATAATATACTCACCAATTGGTACAGGTGAACACAGACCCAAACCCTTGGATCTTAAAACAATGAAGAATCAATCAGGTTCTTAAAAGAAGAATTTTAATTAAAGAAAAGGTAAAAGAATTACCTCTGTAAAATCGGGATGATAAGTACTTTACAGAATAACAAGACTCAAGAACACAGAGGATCTCCCCTCTAGGCAAAACCTTAAAGTTACAAAACCAGGCATAAACCTCCCTCTTACACAAAGGAAAACACAAGCCAAAATAAAAGTAAACTAACACATTTCCTTGCTAAATACTTATTAACTTTATAGGAGCTGGATTGCTTGCTTCCTTGACCTGTGTCTGGCAAAAGCCCACCGAACAGACAGACAAAGCCTACCCCCCACCCTCCCTAGATTTGAAAGTATCTTGTCCCCTCATTGCTCCTTTTGGTCAGGTGTCAGCTAGGTTACCTGAGCTTCTTAACCCTTTACAGGTAAAAGAGGAATTAACCCCTTACAGGATAAAGAGGGATTTTATGCTACCCTTAGCTGTATGTTTATGATCATTCTAAATTTTGATTGGCTGAAACAAGTGGTAAACAAGTGGTAAACATTTAAGAAAAGTTTGCCTTCCATTCTGTCTTCTTCTAACATTACACATTTAGAGCCAAACCTTCAGCTGAAATAGGTGTAGATCCAGGGAAGCCAATGGAACTACACTGATTTACACCAGCTCAGGATCTATCCTAATATATTAAACAGTCCATTTCAATAAGGGAAACTATTCCCCCCCCCCCCCCCCCCACACACACACACATCCTGTAGTCTTCCTGTTTTCTTCAGTTCAAGTCCTACCTGACTCTTTCACCCTGGCCCATAGATTTAGAAGAAAAATAAAGTTCCTTAAATCAGTCTGTAGAACTGAACATATAAGCATCACTGTATGATGTTTTCAGGCTTTCTGACACCTTGACAATGAAAGGTACTGTTACCACAACAGTTTTATTTTATTCTCATTTCAGTCTTTAAATAGCAAACTTGTGGTCCTTGATGGATGTTTTCTTATACATCCATTCTGCCAGTTCATATGTACAGTAATTGCTAAAAACAATTTTCTACATTGTATCTTCAATTTGTAAACCTTAAACATTCAGGGACAGATCCTCAGCTGCTATAAACCACAGCTCCTTGGCCCAAAATATTATTTTTTTCAGCACAAACGTGGCCATTACTTAGGGGGGAAAATCCACTTTTCACCTATAAGAAGGGAAATATATTTAATTTGCACCCTATGCTGGTCATTCTTTAAGTGATACGGCAGGAGAAGTTTCCATGTTCCTACTTTGTTTTATTTATGCCTTTGCAGGAGGCAACAAATAATGTTTATGCCACACTGTATCCATTCTACTATGAACAGGTTACTATCATAGATTAATAAAGGTGCTGAATTTTGTTTTTTAGTATTTTAATCAGCTTTAATCAGCTTCTAGGGCCTCAATTTATGACTGAGTTTAAATGTTGATGATAAATGCTGAACCCCAAAATAATATACGTAAAATATAAATTAATGATTCAGGCCCTTCTGTTCTATGCCTCTGCAGGGGCAGTGAATTACCTTGTTATCATTTTGAATTAATTAAAGTTAGCATTGAGGAAGCAGCCCTGAAGATCTGAATGTAGCCAGATTAATGTACCAGAAAAATGTAAACTCTGCTGCAATATGAACATATATAAAAATGCAGACATTTTAAGATAACACTGATCCCAATGGCATTATTTTTATATCTTGCCCCAAAGGACTATTTTTCTTTCTACCCCTCTCTGGAAAGTACTGTCATATTCTGAATTAAGAATAACTCATTTTATGAATAAATTGTAAAAGGTTATTTTAAAATTATTATTTATTATTATTATTATTATTGTGGTTTTGGCAATGAAATTTTTCTTAGGCATGCAAGGTTGTTTCCTTGAGGTCTAATTGAGGCTGGCATCACATTCCTTAATTCTAAGCAGTAACCGTTCCCTCTTTTCTTCTCTTGGCAGTGGTTTGGGTCCCAATTCAGCAAGTGCTTAACTGTGCATGTAACTTTAAAGCACATAAGTAGACCAAAATAAGTCAACTTCAGCACATACATAGTCCCAACTGAAATCTCATTGATTTTAACTAGAGCTACTCATTTGCTTAAAGTTATGAACATCCTTCAGTAATTTGCTGAATCAGGGCCTTTTGGTTCTTCCTCTTCCTGAGATGATAGTCAAGTAACCTTTTCTAAGGCTTCCATGCCAATCCGTGGATTGGGTAGCATAAGGAATTAAAGATAATTATGTGAACAGCAAGAGAGATATCAGTAAACTAACCCTGCAGGTGAGCAGAACCTAAGGCTGGCGAGCTAGCTGAGGCTATGTTGGACCCTCTCCCATCTCCCACTTATGCATGTCCTTAGACAAGCACTTCAGATCTTTCGGAGCATAATTTTGCATTACGTTCAAGATATGGGTGGGGCTGAATTTTCCTCTTTTTTTCTTGAGCTAGTTCAAAGATTATTTCATACAACCTGCCCCCTCCCTATATCTTTTGATTTGATATCTTAGAGCTTACTGTTTATTGACATAGTTAACCAACCAAATAATTCCAACTGGGTAACTTTTTTCACATTGAGAAGTTATTCTCCCTATTCAACATTTTGGTCTATGATTTTAAGTCTCTTGTTTACTACATACAGGGGCTAATTACAGGGGTGTCTTGCAACAAGAATGTGTAAAAATTGAGAAAAATCTCCCCCTTAATAGCATAGTGCAATGCTTGCCACCACGAATTGCTGTTCAGGATTTTGCTATACCAACTAGCAGAAACTCAGCAGTCCTGGAATGGCAATTTGCAGCTATTCATCAGCATGGTACTGCACACCCACATTTGGCATGGAAAATGTGGTGTGAAACAACAGCAGATGATGGATTATGATGATGGTAAATAACAATGATAATGGCTATTGATTTTTTTTTTTCTGAGGGACCCTTCTCCACATATTTTATGTGTAAACAGTGACACAACCAGCTGGCATTACTAGATATTGTGAATTAGTACAAAGAAAAAAGGCCCCTTGCTGACATTTATATCACTCTAATCTTTTTGTCCAGGGTAATGGATGTCAAAAAATTGACCTTGTTTCTCAAACGAAGACTATCCAAACTGAGTTCTTTTCTTAGAAGGAAACAGAAATGCTATAAAATAAACTTTAGTGAGAAATAGGCAGATGGACTGAAGCTTTCAATCAAGAAAATGTAACCATGTTTTACGCATATATAGTGTGATGGTAGCTGAATCAGTCTGTCATATAATCACTGCCTAGTACACAAATGGGAGGAAGTCTGCCTAGATTATGGGAAAGCAGATGTTCAGAGAGAAGTAACTGAACTTTCCAATCAGTTTAGAGTTCTCTATTTACATACATTTATGTATCACACACAACATTTGGATCCAAATTCCGATCTTGTATATATACACATGTGATGATGATGTCTAAGGCTGTATTATTTTCACAGTCATCATGGATTGCAGAGGAAATTTTAAATTGACTATTTGCTGTAAAAGATGTGAAATTCAAAATTTCTATCATATTTCTTGCTTACTGTACACGTGATCTCAGTGCAGGAAACAGGTATGGAGGATGCCTTGTCTGCTGCCTGCTGGCTGGGTTTTATGCTCTCTCATACTGAGCTTCCAGCCCAATGGTAGACAGAGAAAAGGAAGTAGAAGCTTAGGAGAAAGAAGACCTAACTTTCCAAAACAAATAACCTGTACCGTCTTCTTGGGGGGAAGGGGACCCCTGGACCTCTTTCTCTTAAATTATTGTGTTTTCTTTTCCTGTGCATCTCTGTAGTCTCATGTGTGCAGCTGCCTGCTTTTCTTTTAGCTGCATGATGAAGACTAAACCATTCAGAATTGGTGCAGCCCAAAACAAGTAAGAACCTAAGAGAAAGTGGACTCATCCCTTTCACATTCCACAGTCCCCTAGAGACAATGACTCCACTAACACTATAAATTCCCAACAAGTTAAAAAAAAAAACACATGAAATTGTTTGCCTTTTTCTATAGGGATGTACTGAAACATTTCTAGCATTCAAAAAGCATTCTTTAATGATAATGGCCACATAGACGCAGATTCAGCAAAGAACTTAAATATGTGCTTAACTTGAAACGTGTTCAATCCTATTAAAGTCAGTGGGACTTAGGTATGTGCTTAAATACTCTGCTGAATCAGGGTCTAAAATGTATATGTGGGAAATGTAACGCTGGCCCTTGCGAGTTGCCTTTTTGCTCCATGAAAAAGGGCACATTTTTCCATGAAAAAATACAGTTTTAGCTCCCAATCCCATAAAAACTTCAATTTAATGTGACTACTGGATTTCAGGGAGATTACTGAAAGTTAAGTGTGTGCATAAGCCTTTGTAGGATTGAGTCTCGGTGACATCCATATGATAAACTGCATTTTTCTTATACTTTTGACTACCCCACCTGCACTCTGTCCACTAATCCATTTGCCTTCTAATATTTCAAAACTTGAGCATCTCCAAACAGTTGCCACTTCATTTGTAATCTACAGAACCTAATTCTTCCTGAAATGTGGAATTTCCTTCCCTAATGTCACTGACCTCTAGTTCGATATGGTTCGATATGCCCAATTCTTGGGCAAGATTTGAAGAAGGGTAGGAGGCTGTGATGGCTATAGAGGTGTCTGCTTGCACCTCCTTATGCATGGCTATCAGAGATGGACCTTATTGCATTTGTTGGAACCACTGGGCAGTTTTGAAATCCCATTAAGAGTACCCAACCTCTTGTCCCTGTTTTAAAGGAATGCCAGAACTGCACTGAAAATGCCTTGAACACCCTATGGGCAAAAAGCAACCAACAACAACAACAAAAATGCTCTAGCCACCCAAGCTGCAAAATTCAGCGACATAAGCTTTTGAAAATTGTAGTCTTTACAACTACAGCATGATTTTCTTTGTTAAATAGACAAACAAATATATTGATACAAATGCCATCTTTTTTTCCACCTCCATGGGCAAACAAAGATTTTTGTTTGAAGCTCTTCTGGCTGTTTTTAAATATATAAATGGATATTTCAAAGTGTCTGAAATCTTTGATGTACAAGAATTTCCTTTGAGGTCTTTGGAAAATTGCAAGAGAAATGTATGACTAATTTCCAGCTATTACTTACACAGCATTGTTTAAATGAAGAAAACTGGCATACTTTGGGAAAGAGCATAGACATTTATTTAAATGATTATGTTATGTGGGATACAATAGCAAGATGATTTTCTTACTAAACTACTGATTTATGTCTTGTGATAGGAAATAATTAAAAGTTAAAAAGTACCTGTGAATGTATATGTTCCTGAGCTTTGGCTGGAAACCTGACAATTCTCCCCCCATCTCCCCCTTAAATCTTGGAGAAAAAAGTCAGAAAGCAGAGCCTAAGCATTGAGAGGAGCTGCCTGACATCAGAACTGGTTATTGCTTGGCAGCTCAGAAGGAAACATACATGGGAGGGGGTGGTCATGGTTGTGAAGAGATGGAAAAGAAAAAACATACACTGCAGAAATATAAAACCATAGGAGAAAACAATTGTCCAGCTTCCTGTTCAGGCCCTAGAGCATCTCACAGGCTTCAGATCTGGGAAATACATAGAGATGTAAATTTGATTTTTTTCCATGTAATTATTTTGTCCCATCATGAGACATAAAGCAGATGTTCAGTAAGAAAAATCATCTTTTATTGTATCCCAATAACACATTATATAAAGTGTTCATGAAACATACACATGTGTGTGCAAGATAAATGTGTGTGTGAGAGATATATAAAGATTTTCAAGAATGGGTGCCTAAACTAGGCTCTTAAGTCAGACCCTAGTCCAGCAAGCTTAACACTATGTACATGAGTAGTCCCTTTAAAATCAATGGAACTACATATGTAAATAGCTGTAGGATCAGGGCCTAAGTTACCAGATTTTTAGATGTGCTGAGACCCCAGGGGTTCCCACTGAAGCCAAAACGATCTCCTAGCATTCAGTACTTTCGAAAATCAGGCACATATTTAGGAATCTAATTGTAGGTTCCCATTTTTTAAATCTTGGCTACATATATTAGAGGTGCTACATGTAGCACGTCTATAGATAAGGTTGCCAATACTTTCTATTGTAAAACCTTGTTTCCGGATCCTTATGGCTTTGCCAGACTTTACTGAGTGTTGGTTACAGGCTGATACTTTTATTTATTTATTTATTCATTTTTGACAGTTTAAGACAAAAGAGTTCAGGCATTTCTCAGAAGCAGACTATAGGGAAAATATGTTGCTTTGCCCATGTTGAAAAATGTATACAAAAATGTCATTGTAAAGCTGTAGTGCTTCCATACTGTGGATCAAGGACTTGAAATGTGCTAGGGGTAAGGTTCCTTGGTGACTGGGATCTCTCTCTTTTTTTTTCCCCTTTCCCTGTGGAAAATCCACCCAAATTTAGCCAAATTATGAGCTTTTGTAAACCTCAGTTCACACATGCTCAATAGACACTTGTTAGAGTTTGGCAGATAATTTTTCCAAAGACACCATTTGCACTGAGGATGCTCCAGCCAGGGGCTGAAGAGGACTTTCTCCTGGAAACTGAAAAGGTTTCTCCTCGAAGCCAGGTGGTGCTGGGCTGAGGAACCGAGAGGAGAAAGACTATTCTCACTAATCCTTCTGCTGGTGCCAAGGCAGTGGAGAAGAGAAGGCAAAAACAGCCTGTCTGAAATGCAGAGGGATTAGGAGCAGGGCCTGGGAGAGTGGTAAAGGATGAGGTTTGGAAAAGGGTTTTGGTGTAGGAGGGAGACTAGGACAAGGGATTGAGAGTGGGAGTAAGAGATGAGGACTGGTATAAAGGGATCTGGGGCAATGTGGGACTGGGATAAGGAGCCAGGGGGTCCAGTGACAGAATGATCTGTAACCATTAGAGAACACTTCCCGCAGAACCTGGAATGAAATCCCAAATTCCTGAGTCTCACCATCCCTTTATTATCAGCAACTAGCTGTGAAATCCACTGGCAAAGTATGTGCCTCATCTTTCTCTAGTGACTGGCCACACAGAGGATGGCAACCTACCATTGCTAACAATTGCTCTGTTAGCTCAAATAGCAGAGCTCTGTGTTTGGCTCTAGATTCAAACCTTACTAATTAATCATGTACGAGTCAAGGAGTTTTTATGTGATAGAATTTTTCTTTTTTGTTTGCTTTTTTAAAAATCTAGGATATTACACAAAAAACTGAATGAGGCAGGGTTGCTTTAGAGAAAAAATAGCATATGATCATGTAATTAAAGACTGTGTCATAATGCATATGCACAACAGGGGCAAATTATGGTTGCACAAGCAACCTTAATTCTGGCATTTCCTAACTTTCAGGGGCTTGACTTTACAGCTTTATCATGCTCTCTGCTCAATTTTTATGCCCAGTTATATACATATATTTGTAACCTTCAAACCCAACATATTACTATTAAACATATACTTTCCTTATCCCTTTTATTCCCACAGGGTCAATTGAATGGGAATGTCTACTTTTCTACATTATGCCTTGGGGAAACAACATATAATGAATGAACAGATTTTGTTTTCAGAGTTCAATCATTCACAAAATTAAAAGCAGAGTATTGCCTTATGCTTTGAGGTATTTCAGTTGTTTCACATTGCTTCAAGTTGGAACTTTTTTTTCTTTTTTGTTATTTTTACAAATCTGCCTGCTGCTAAAACTTTGAAGCAATTCCCAGCTTGTGGTAGAGGAACTGAGATCTGACCATATGCTATAAAAGAGAAATTCTTTCACATTTGGATCTTCAGGAGGGTTTGTAGCTCCTTGAGCCCCATAACCTCACAAATGAATTCCTTTTGGCTGCAGTGACATCTGTTGGTGAGGGGAGAGCTGATTAACTGCAGGCTTGGCTTCAGTGATGGAAATTAGCCCACAAGCTGCTTCTACATACAGCAGATGTTTCCTTTCTCTCCCCACCATTATATTTCTGTACTAGTGGAAACATTGGGATGAGTTAATATAGTCCTTGCTCACACAAATAAATTAAATGCTTTAATCTGGAAATCTACCATTGCCACCCATTAAATTGCCTACCTGACCACAGAGCCAGGTCCATTAATCACGAATATCCATAAGCATGGTGATACTTCCTTCTGATATAACACAAACAATCATCTGTACAATAAAAACTTCCCCCCTCCCCCGAAACAAATATCTTCGTTGTCGTCTTTCCTGGCTGTAGATCTCTGTAATGTGTCAATGGTGAAGATTCATGAAAAAAGATGCTTTCTTCTAACACTGGAGCCTTATTACAATAAGGAAAATAATATTCTTAAAGCTATACACGTTGTCTCTGTTCCTTGCTGAGTGTCTTCCATAGATTCCTCTTGCCTGGCTTCCAGTCAGAGTTAAAGAAATAGAACACCTATCATCACTCCCTCCAGTCCATATGTATCTACTAGAGATGGTTAAAATATATATATATAAAAAGTCCCACAAGAAATTTTAAACTAATATAGCTTCATTTAAAATTTCAGTTTTCCACTGGAAGTTTTAATGTGAAAAAATGCAAATATTTTTGTTTAGCTGTAAAATGACATTTTGTTTCCGTTTTGAAACCAGAAATTATTGATTTTCCACTTTTGAATTTTTGAGTCTCTCTTTTTATTGGGGTGGCAGGGTGGGGGAAAAAATTACAAAAGGAGCAAAAGGGGGCTGGAACTCTGAAAATCCACAAACTGAAAATAGAGAGGAATTTTTTAAAAAGTGGTGTGTCATAACCCCACCTTTAGAAAGATAGGCTCTGATCTGCAAAGATTTAAGCATATGTTTAACTTTAAGTAGGTAATAATTCTCACATGGGACATTGTAAGGAAGGGCTAAGGTGCATAACATATCACTAGATAAGTCAAGGTGTAAGCAGAAGTTCTCAGTGGAACTACTCATATGCTTAAAGTTAAGCATGTGTATGAGTCTCTAGCATTAGGGATTTACTTATTTTTCATTTGAAGCAACACTGCGCTCCTTATAGTTATGCATTCTAAACACCAACATTAATAAAATATTTTTCTACTTATTGCTTATTTTTTTAGGCAGAGTGCATTAAATATGTCAGTGCACAGAAAAAAATCTTCATAATTGTACTTTTGTTTCTAATAAGTGCCATCTTACATGTAAAGTTCTCCATAATTCCAATTAATAGTCTTGAGTAAAACTCTGCAACCTATTATTTGTTTAGAAACATCTTGTCAGTTCAAATCCCCTTTATGAAAGGGAAATGCATTTTTCATCACTGATATGTGTTCAGCAGGAATGAGGAAGGGGAATGTTGTACGTGAAAGTATATTATGGAAAGATATTATAGGGGGTTATCTATTTTTATGTAAACAAATTCCAGTAGCACATTGTCCTATATAATCAAAATAGTAAAGTCCTGTCACCATCATCAACAAAATCAGGTAGTAGCAGGAAAAAATCAGGAATATGTTACAAGTCTGGTTAAAATTTCACCTTTGTACCTCATTCTTTAACATATCTGGGTCAAAACTCAGTAAGGACAAAGGAATGTAGCTCTACTGATTTCTGTGGAGTTATGTGTCCATTTGCACTGGGTTAGGATCTGATCATACACTTTATATTCTTTTCCCTAACATTTTAGTTAACATGAGGGAGAATTTCTTGGTTCTGTACTGACACAATAAAATGGAGTAATTCATACAATATGTTAGGGAGATTCATAGATTCTAGGACTAGAAGGGACCTCGAGAGGTCATCGAGTCCAGTCCCCTGCCCGCATGGCAGGACCAAACACATAGTTAATGTGTTTGTGTTCTTCTGCCCTCTTCTGAATAGAATCACAATAGCTGTTCTGTTTGCCATAGTCCACATAATTACTAGTCCCTTTTTTACTACAGTAACTCCTCACTTAACGTTGTAGTTATGTTCCTGAAAAATGCAACTTTAAGTGAAACGATGTTAAACGAATCCAATTTTCCCATAAGATTTAATGTAAATGCAGGGGGTTAGGTTCCAAGGAAATTTTTGGGGGGCAAACAAAAGGCATTATATACTGTACAGTACCGTACTGTGGTGGGGTGGTGGGGAGGTGCCCCAGCTTACCCCTGGGGCTCAGGGCTGGGGGTGCAGGGTCTGGGAGGGAGTTAGGGTACAAGAGGGTGCTCAGGGTAGAGGTGCGGGAGGAGGCTCAGGGCTGGGGCAGGCAGGAGGTGCAGAGCACTTACCTGGGGCAGTTCCTGTTTGGTGCAGGGGGTGTTCAGGTGGCTCTGTGCAGCGCAGCACCACACCACCCCCATGGCCGCAATTCTGGGAGCCATGATTCTGGGAGCTGCCCCCGCCCCGCAGGCAGGGCCACCCGGAACGCAGGGGCTACAGGGCCCTGAGCTAAGGGGTCCTGGGGCCCTGGCCTGCAGCTCTAAAGCCCCTTTCAGAATATGGCCCTGCAAGCACGGGCTGGAGGACTCAGGAGGAGCAGGGGCAGCTGCGCAGCCAGCGGCCGGAGAGAACCTGCACTTTCCCCTTCAAAGCGCCACTTCTCTCCGTACGACTTTGAAGGGGAAAGCACTGCTTCTTTCTGGCCGGCCCCCTTAGCCCAGGGCCCTGCAGCCCCTAAAGCCCCTGCGTTCTGGGTGGCCCTGCCTGCCGGGGGGAGCGGCAGTTTCCCCGCTCGCTCACGCACTCGCTCCCTCCCTCCCAGAAAGTCCTAAGCGCCGCCAAACAGGCGGGGGAAGCACTGGGAGGGAAGGAGGGAGGGAGGAAGGGAGGTGGAGGAGGTGGAGAAGAGGAACTTGTGCAATGCTCCCTTGTAAAGTAAGCCAAACGACATTATAAGGGAGCATTGCGCAACTTTAAACGAGTATGTTCCCTAATGGAGCAGCGACGTAACTTCGAAACAACGTTAAGCAGGAGGTCATTAAGTGAGGAGTTACTGTACTAGCTAACTTTAGATCAAGTAGTAAGGATCTAGTTGCTAGCTCCTAGTATCTCTAATGAGCTGCCCATAATATAAGTGAGGCGCTGCATTCTCCACTAGCTTCAGTTTCTGGGTGGTCTCATGTGTAGACCCACACAGAGCAGATTACACTAGTCTAGTCTTGCATAAACAAAGGCATAAATAAGTGCAGCAAAGGCCATATCAGACAGAAATGGTTGTTTTTCTTTTGCCATATGCTTATGATCATCTCATAGCCACAGATGCTACCTGCGCATCTAGGATCAGCAGAGGTATTTATAAGACTCCTAAATTATGAAACTTCATTACAAATGGTAGCCATACTTCCTCAATCAGGAGTCTAGATAAAACCTTCACCAAGTCATCCAGATTATTCCCTCCCAACCTATCATCATACTTCCTCCTTGTCTGGTTTGAGCCTCAGCCAGCTGGCCCTTATTCAAGTCAGTTTCATGTAAGCACTTGCAGCAGCAGCAATGATGATGGCATAGAACTAAGTATCATCAGTATACTGAAGACATCACAGCCCAGGTTGCCTTCCAGCACATCTCCTTAAGACCTTCACATACATGTTGAACAGAAGCGGTAGCAAGATGCAACAATGTAGGAACCCACATAAGAGAGATTCTGTGAAGAGTAAGAATTGCCCAAATATACCCCGTGGAATCCTCTCCATTAAAATGAGCCGTGTTACTCAGAAATGACTCCCTCCATCCACCTCAGCTGAGATGTACAGATGTCTCAACAACACCTTATGGTCAAAAATATTAAATGTAGCCAATGCATGTACATAAACTGAGCATACATAATTGTAAAAATAATCAAGTGTTTTAAGTGCCTATTTTAACGGGGATACTGGCATCATTCAATTTCTTTCAGCAGCCATATTTTCAAGGTAAATTGCATAAACGTGTGAACACAGTGAAATAAAAAAAGATAGAAGACTCCCTAGAAATTCTACCATCAATATATATCATTATGTAATGCCCTCAGCCACAACCTTTTTGAACATATATTTGCATCATGATACTACAAATTATTCTTCATTTTTTAAATTTGATTAACGTATACAGGAAAGCAAAGCGCAGATGCAACTTTTGATTTTAAGGAAAACACTTTTTAAAAAAACAAATAAAAAGCCTCAGTTTAAAAAGCATATTGACTGTGCCAAAAGGGGTTCAAGAGACTTTTTTCTTAAATTCAGCCAGAATTAGAACCCAAGATTCTTGTGGCTCCCAAACCATTTTTCTGAAAAATAAGGTAAAATTTTCTAAAGTGTCTAAATGATTTAGGAGCTGATGTCCAATTTTTGAAATGACACAGCCAAATTTTCAAACATATTCAGGTGTGTGAAGATGTAGCTAGTGCTGAGTGGGGTTTTCAAAAGGACTTAAGCAGATTAGGTACCTAACTCTCATTGAAATCGTTGCCTCTCTCCCCATGTCTCCTGCCACATCTGCTGTTAGCCAGGGCACTTGGCACAGATCCCTCTCATTATAAAAGAGTGGGAGCAGGTGGCGGGGGTTTCTCTGTGAGGGCTCGGAGACTCTGGAACTTGCATTCCCCTTTCACCCCACAGTCAGGAATAGCCCAAATTTGGTGACCTTCTGGGCATTCTGCAAAAGGCACCTTTTGACTGGATTTTGAAGAAGATATGAAATATGTACATGAGAATTTAATTAAGGTTAAAATGTTTAAATTAATTAACTTTTTAAAATAACTGTGTGTATTTACAGTTATTTAAAAATACAGTATAGCATTGTATATAATATTGTATTGATAGATCTCCTTCTAAGAATAGATAAGGACACAGTGCCTATGCTGAGTCTTTAAGATCTGTCACCAGCATTTCATACCATTGACTGTAGTGTCCCTACAGGGATGGATGGAGGTTCTTTGAAACGACTCAATTATTTTTAATATGATAGGACCTAGAGGATAATTATAGGTAGTTGCACATCTATCCCCAAGGCAGCTCTTGAACTCAGTATAATGGAGTTCTATGCTCGTGAGCAATGAGTCCATTTAGGGTGATGGTTAAAAAGAGATTTGGGATGTGCTGTTTTTGATATGCAGTTGATACCTAACTTTATGCTTCCATTTCATCTGACTTGGCCAATACAGTGGTGTAGGATTACCCAGTGCATGCTGGCAACCTAGATTTAGGTGAGGGATCGCCAGAAACTGACATAATATTGGTAGGTTAGGAATGAAGCCAGGAGAGGTGGCAAGAATTGTCAGCATCCTTGTTTGAGGAAGTGCCACTGCCAATTGTGACACAGGTTTGAAGGGGTCTTATTGCACCCAAAGCTGCTACTGGATGCTTAGATTACCAGTGGTAGTTAAAAGTAGGGCTGTCAAGCGATTAAAAAAAATAATTGCGATTAATTGTGCGATTAAAAAAAAATTATCGCAATTAATCACACTGTTAAACAATAATAGAATACCATTTATTTAAATATTTTTGGATGTTTTCTACATTTTCAAATATATTGATTTCAATTACAACACAGAATACAAAGCATACAGTGCTCGCTTTATATTTATTTTTGATTACAAATATTTGCACTGTAAATAACAAAAGAAATAGTATATTTCAATTAACCTAATACAAGTATTGTAGTGCAATCTCTTTATAATGAAAGTTGAACTTACAAATGTATAATTATGTACAAAAATAACATTCAAAAATAAAACAATGTAAAACTTTAGAACCTACAAGTCCGCTCAGTCCTACTTCAGCCAATCACTCAGAAAAACAAGTTTGGTTACAATTTGCAGGTGATAATGCTGCCCACGTCTTGTTTACAATGTCACCTGAAAGTGAGAACAGGCATTTGCATGGCACTGTTGTAGCCGGCATCACAAGATATTTACGTGCCAGATGAGCTAAAAATTCATATGTCCCTTCATACTTCAACCACCATTCCAGAATGCATGCGTCCATTCTGATGATGGGTTCTGCTCGATAACAATCCAAAGCAGAGTGGACCAATGCATGTTCATTTTCATCATCTGAATGATGAACCAGCGGAAGGTTGATTTTCTTTTTTGGTGGTTTGGGCTCTGTAGTTTCCGCATCTGAGTGTTGCTCTTTTAAGACATCTGAAAGCATTCTCCACCCCTCATCCCATTCAGATTTTGGAAGGCACTTCAGATTCTTAAACCTTGGATTGAGTGCTGTAGCTATCCTTAGAAATCTCACATTGGTACCTTCTTTGCATTTTGTCAAATCTGCTGTGAAAGTGTTCTTAAAACGAACATGTGCTGGGTCATCATCTGAGACTGCTATAACATTAAATATATGGCAGAATGCGGGTAAAACAGAACAGGAGACATACAATTCTCCCCCAAGGAGTTGTCACAAATTTAGTTAACGCATTTTTTTTTAACGAGCATTGTTAGCATGGAAACATGTCCTCTGGAATGGTGGCCGAAGCATGAAGGGGCATCTGAATGTTTAGCATATCTGGCATGTAAATACCTTGCAATGCTGGCTACAAAAGTGCCATGCAAACACCTATTCTCACTTTCAGGTGACATTGTAAATAAGCAGTCAGCAGTATCTCCCATAAATGTGAACAAACTTGTTTGTCTTAGCAATTGGTTGAACAAGAAGTAGGACTCAGTAGCCTTGCAGGCTCTAAAGTTGTACATAGTTTTGTTTTTGAGTGCAGTTATGTAACAAAAAAAATCTACATTTGTAAGTTATACTTTCACAATAAAGAGATTGCACTGTATGAGGTGAATTGAAAAATACTATTTATTTTATCATTTGTACAGTGCAAATATTTGTAATCAAAAATAATATAAAGTGAGCACTGTACACTTTGTATTCTGTGTTGTAATAGAAATCAATATATATGAAAATGTAAAAAAAATCCAAAAATATTAAATACATTCAATTGGTATTCTATTGTTTAACAGTTTGATTTATTGCGACTAATTTTTTTTAATCTCAGTTAAATTTTTTGAGTTAACTGCGATTAATTGACAGCCCTAGTTAAAAGTCTATTTACATCTATATTAGGCAAGACAAAATCCATTAGAAAGTTTTCAGACAATTAAAAAAATAAATACACCTAGCTTTTTTCAGAACTGTGTATTTTTATGAATTTTGTTGTTTGTTTTCTAAATTTTTTTGAAACTGGAAACAAAAAAAAGTCATTTTTCAGGTTATTTTTGTATTGTTTTTCAATTTTTTTACTATTTTCCCCTTCCTCCTTTCTTCGCTGGGGAAAAAGCAGGGGAAATAGGAAAATTTAAATTGTTTCAAACTGACACTTTTCCAAATTGAACATTTTCTCTCTCTATTATAGTTTTCATGAAAAAATGTCAATAAATAAAAAAAGATCCATTTAGAAACTTGTGGAATGAAAATGATTTTGAAATTTTTGAGATGTTTTGGGAATTGTTTATCCATTTTGCAATTAGCTCTATGTTTCTTCTGAACCTGGATCTCACTATACTTATCCATACATATGTATAGAGGTGAATGTGAAAGAGAGAAATGTTACAACCTGAATAAAATGGATGTGTGTGATATTTTGGTACATTTTCTCAATACTAACTCCTCTAGGTTGTCCTCGTGCTGCTATAAGGGGCAGAAGGGATATTGAATAATTATAGTTATATTTATAATTATACAGTTATATTTCCTTGTTAGCCTTGTTAGTTTAGTGAGGAGATATGGAAGACATATTTCACTTGCTTTATTTTCTAGACTTACTAGATGAGAGGTGTCTCTGTCTCTCTTTGGCATGTTGTAGTGTCCTGTTGACATTGTTATTTGGAAAATGCTTAACACAGACTTTGTAAGTATTGCAGTAACATAGTCAACTAAAATTACATTTAAAAACAGCAAATTTACTTCCTGTATTAACTCACTAAGCAACTAATAATTCAGCACCTCTGTTATAGAATGTTTTTAAAATACCATTTGTGTAATTTTCCTCTCACTATTTTTAATGTATTAGCTATTAACCTAAAATATATAATATAATTGTATACATATTTCTATATGTATTAGTGCTAAGCAGTGTAGAGGGGATCTAAAAGTTATTGTCCCAGCTAAGGGAGGATCCCAAGCCACAGGCATAGCAGAAGATAGCTGTAAGGGTGTCTTCCAAGGACCCCCTGGCATAAGGTTCATGCCAATGGAGGGAGCGGGACTACACCATACAGCACTGTAGACATTCTGGGCAGCATTGTGGCCCATAGAGGCACAGCACAAAATCTCACCTACAGTATTTTAAATTTTCCTGGTCAGGGAATGATATAGAAAAAGTCATACTAATTTCATTAAAATCTCACCAAAAAGCCTGAAAGATTTTCTTTTCTTTTCTGAGCAGATTGGGGGGGGGGGGGGGGGAGAGAGCGGGGAAGAAATAATTAATGTTTTAACAAGATATTATATAGTCTCAGATATTCAGTAAATCTCCCAACTACACTATAAAATCTATTGAGTTTAACATTAGTTTTTAAACTTGTTTGTGTGTGAACTGTATTCAAACACTCTGTCTAGGACCATACCATGATTTTGCTCAAATAGACATCTAAGATAGTGAATTTTTTTTTTTAACCTGGTTAATAACACACATATATATCCATTCACATTGACCAGGCCAAACTGGTTCAATCACAACTGCATTTAAAGAGCCATTGTTAAACTCTGTACTGGCGGTGTAGAATAGGTATCACATTACCTTTTAATTTCCATATATTTTTGATACTTGGCTGGAAATTGAAATTCATGTAGATTCCTGAAGTAACAAATGAATTAAGCAGTCTGCTCTGCAAATCTTTTTCTGCTCTTTTATAATCTTAGTTTTAAATTTTAGATCAAGACAGCAACGCTGAGGATAAGAACAATGTGTATCACCAGAGGGGAAAAATAATCAGAAAAAGGAATAAGATCAAGTAAGTGAAACCTCCTCTGTCTCTTCATCATGGGGCTGCTACTTTCTCTTCACATATAAGAGAATACTGTGTTTCTTGTAATATCTCACCTGGACTCATTCTACCAAAATTCAGTTTGCTTATTTCCAGGACACACTAGAGTCAATAACATGCCAGGATGTTTTACATTGTACACTACATTTCTGGCAGAAGAGAGATGGGGAACAGATAAAATTGCTCCTCAGAGTTTCCAGTTTTTTCTGGAGAATGCTTCTGAAAACAGAAGAGGCTCTTAAGCCTGACAAGACATTTAGTTTAAGCAATTTGCATCCTATATCCCCCTAAGAAAAGGTGGAAGACAGAAAAGCTCCAACAGATAATGTCACAGGCAAGGTTTGTTGATGATACTGAACTGGAAGACTCATTAACTAATAAAGGACAATATAAAATGTAATCTGATTCAGAATGACTGGAATCGTTTAAGTACCTGACTAATAGAGTGCAAATGGAGTTCACTGCAGATTCAAATATTAGTAAATTCTGGAGTAAAGAGCCACAAGATATGAGATAAATAGTAAGGCAGGGTAATAAACTGTCAAGAAAATAGATTTGAAAGAAATTTGGAGGAAAATGTTGTATTAAAAGTCATCAGATTGTCAGCTGCAATGAAGAAAGCAGTCAGAAATATTGCTAGAGGAATATACAGAAGGAGGAGATTTAAAGAAACACTATAAAGAGCAGTATACATCACTGTTCACCATAGATATAATAGTCTGGCATGATAGCAAGTCTCCTTAAGTTACTTTATAAGAAAAGATTAAGAAAGTTGAACCTATTCTCACTGGAGGAAAGGAGACTCATAATGACCTAATTTAGAGATTTTTAAATTGTAAAAGGGATTGATAAAATTGATCCACACAGTGCTGAACTGTTATAGCCTTACATTCAAGAAGTTTGCAATCAGCTCTCTGTGGAGAAACAAATCAATAGAATCTCTCCTACCTGCCAAACTCCTCTTTATGTCAAAGAGGTTCATTCTGAACAGCAGACTGTTTAAGTAACTTAATCAGTTCTTCGGGGTGGCTGTGCGCACATGGAACATGTACCTGTCACAGGGATGCGGAAGAAGGGGAAGGGACATAGCTTCAGTTGACAGAAGCAATTCTCTTTAAATCTGTAGTCTGAACATTTATCTTTAATGTAGTATATAAAATAGTAAACTAGTATGTTCCTAGGAAAAGTAAATGTAAAGCAATGGAGTTACCCAGGTGTTACTCTATTCACATCAGTGTAAGTGAGAGGAGAATTGGGTCCATAAGGACCTGGACCACTTTGTACAGTCATTTATTCCCATGCAAAATGAGTGTAAAATGCTTCCTGATCTGAATGGTTACACCAACTTCACCCTCTCTTTGCACTGGTGGAAATGATTATAGAAAGTGCAGGGTAAGAGAGAATCAGGGTCCTCAATCACAAGCACTGGATTTAGCTTTCAGCTGCAGAACTGTATTAGCTTTATAATTCTCCCCTCTCCCCACAGCTCCCCAATGACATGGAAAAATGCAAGTTTAAAATAGACTTTTAAATTTCGGGGGAAATTACTTAAATTGTATGACGTATATAATGTGCACTGACAATATTATGTCCTTGTCTCTTGAGAAAGAAAGTTAAAAAATTCCTGCAAATAATTCTTACCTTTTCTTAATTGGTATAATTTCTCTTCAAGATTACAACTAAGGGACTTCAGTTTCTTGGATTTTGATTAGAATGAAGTCATAAATTGTAAATGAACAAAGATTGTCCATACTCAACTGTTTTTTACAAATTGGAAACAAATTTCAATTTGCTCACCCTTTTCCTAGGTTGCCCAAGTTGGTATTGTTTGAAAATTGGTTGCAGTCTGTTAAGTAGTCCTGATGAAAAAGCAGAGAACTAGAACAGAGTGAAGACAAGACTAGCAGTTCAATGGGCCAAGTGCATCCACAATATGGTGAATAGAATCACACTTAGTATACGTTTGTCCCAGCCTGTCAGGATGGCAGGGCCGGCTCCAGGCACCAGCTTGGCAAGCAGGTGCTTGGGGCGGCTGCTCGGGAGAGGGGCAGCACGTCCAGCTATTTGGCAGCAATTCGGCGGACTGTCCCTCACTCCCGCTCGGAGCGAAGGACCTTCCGCTGAATTGCCATCGCGATCGCGGCTTTTTTTTTTTTTTTGGCTGCTTGGGGCGGCCAAAACCCTGGAGCCGGCCCTGCAGGATGGGCATGCACTATCTATATGATTGTAATAAAAAAAGATTAATCTTCTGAGGAGCAGGTAGTTGTTTACTACAGCCAAATAGATTAGTCTTTTACATCAAGAATTATTCCGAATCAGGGTTTCTATTTGTGGTTTGTTTGGTTTTCCATTTGGTTGTAGTGTCTTCTTTCTGAGCTGCATAATGGTCAATTACTCAAGAAGTGTTGAGGCTACTTTTGGATGGGTGATTGGAAGGAATATGGTGGTCAGGGCATTCCCAATTTCAGTCCTGAATGGATTCCTACATATAGCAATCTCCATTTACTGATCAGAATAAGCTATCCAGGTTAGATTGGGTAACACTTTTAATGCCAATCCATCTAATACAATTTCTAATTCAGGAAGCTTTCCAACACCAGTGCTAGCCATTGCTTTTCTCTGCAATGCAGTAGGTTGGGATGCACCAATTTTTATTGCTCTTCCTCTGGATGGATAGAAAATGGTGGGAAGCATTGAGGTTTCATCCATAAATATGCAGATAAAGCCTTTAAGTAGCATTGAATCACTGAATTATAAATCAACTCAGTTAAGAGTCAGAGAAATAAATACAAACCCCATCTAGAGCTTGCCAGCTCCTGAAACTTTGGCCTGAGCCTGTAGGGGGTCCTGCCATATGGACTACAACAATAATGACTACCAGAGGCTTCTGACATAATTTCACAGCAATCATTGAGCCAGGAGTGGCGACAGAATGGACTAGAAACCTTTGCTGATGCCAATAGGGAGGCTTCTGCAGAAGGTGATATGGACAAGCAGTTTGCTGGGCCAGTGCTGCTCAGCACCTCAATGAGAGGGGACAGCCTGACTCAGAGACAGAGACTAGGTTTAGTTTCAGGTTTGAGCTTTGGAGCTGTGAGAGAAGCAGAACAGCTCAGTGAATCTCTGGTTAAGTTCCCCTCCATCCCCACAGTGGGAGTCTTTGAACTGGTGGAGGACCTAGTGTATGGGTCAGGTAGTACCAGCCCTGCAGAGACCAGCATCCAGAAAAACAGAGCTACAACCTAACTCTGGCTACCAAGAGCCAGCTGGGACTCTGGACTAGGGAACCAGGAGAGGACCATGCTCCACCCAGGTACAAAGACACAGTAAAGTAACCCCTCTTGTTAAGCAGGCTAATGTTTGTAGCACTCATCTCTGGCTCATCCACAGAGTACTTTGTGCCTGGGAACATGACATAGAGGGAACTGGGGGTTGGGAAGAGTTGGGAGTGTTGGGAGGTGGGGAATTGGTTGATTTGTTAATGTTTAATATTTAACCTTGCCCTTCCCAAGATCCTATTTTCTAGCTCCCTTTGTTATATTGTTGATTTGGGATGCGTTATTTCTTTGCTGGGGCTTGTGCTGATGTATTTCATTGTTTTAGGTATACTGGATTTTATTCTCTTTGCCATCAGTGGTAGCATTATTCATTTTCTCAAGGGACAGCATCTCTTGTGTCCTAGGCAGAGTGGGAGGAGTGGTGGATGGCACCAGATGTCAGAAAAAAGGACCCAACCCAGGCAAGGCAAGGGGAGAAACCACTCTAAGTAGCAAGTACCAGGGAGAAAGCTTGAGCCACACTGCTGAGGAGGGTTGCCTTTTCCTGGGGCTACAAAATATCATTTAAAAAAGTTGCTCTCAACCTTCAAAACTGAGCTTAAACAGATTTACAGGTAACTGAGACACAGGTCTCGTGTCAGCCCTCTGCACAGGGGTGAATTTCACCTTGGTGCACCAGGCTTGCATCAATAAAATATATTTCCTAATACTTTGTATGTAATGAACTGGTAATTTTATGTGTGTTGATTATATTTCTACTTGTCTCAAACAGAAAGGTCAGTCAAGATGCACTATTTCATTACCTTTAGAAATACGTTGCTCAATATTCTGATACTTGTGGTGGAATAACATATGGAAAGCCTAGGGCTAAACCAACCTGATTACAGAATGAGCCCCACCTGAGAGGGATTTGGCAATTCCCCATAAAGAGCAGAAGATGGATGCAATAAAGAGGGAGAACCAGGCTTAAGTGATGATGAAGGGCAGCTGGGGAAAGAGCACAAGGAAGAAACTTCAGCGACTAAAGAAAAGCTCACCAGACAGTGGCCTGGGAGAGACCCTGGAGCCTAGAATAGATGGTTCCTCTACTGGTGCTAAGGAATGTGGCATACAAGGGTTATTGAACCC
The DNA here is from genome assembly GCF_028017835.1 of Emys orbicularis. Lineage (NCBI taxonomy): Eukaryota > Metazoa > Chordata > Testudines > Emydidae > Emys > Emys orbicularis. The sequence goes on along the minus strand of NC_088688.1, from coordinate 73,871,388 downwards.
AGCAGGGTGTTGCTGGTTAAGCCTAGAAGACAGGCTGAGAAATAGCCCCAGTAAAGGAAAAGGATTTTGTTTGTGTTAATGATACTTTTTTTGGAGTTTTAAGTTTGGATAGCTGTGATCCTGGAAGAGGTGGACTTAAGTTGGTGAGCTGGCTGCAAGACTGAGTCACTGGAAGAAAAACTATCACATTGCTGGAGAGACTGTTGGCTCGGGGTGCTACAGAAACAAGAGCTGCTACACTACACCTGCCTATAAGGGGTTGTCTATCAGTGAGTGGATTTATTTACACAGGTTTGACTGAGTATAACTAGACTTGCCCTAAACATCTCTTCTCTCCTGTAAGGATATTTATAAAATTGTTCTGTGTTCAAAAAGACTTGCTAGGATTTAGCTGTCTGAATACTCACTACAGCTGTATCAAGTCAAAAAAAACCAGAACAAAATAGTTATAACATACTGTGTGATTATCAATTGAGATATTGTGTTACAGCCTTGGACTATGCTCAAGTTTAACATGAAAAGTGAAATTGTCCAAACTTTAAAAGACATAAAGTGGTATAAGGAAATCTGAACAATATCGTGGGTTTTTTGGATAGCTAAAGTTGAGGAGTTAAGGATAAGTGGCTCATGAGTAGTACCAACAGAGACCGCTTTGTGGTCTATGAAACTAACATTGACTTTCATTCACTATTCTTTATTTTAAAAAGTGTAATTCTTTCTACTGTCCTGCTCATATTCTATTCTTTTTGGGGGGGGGAAATGCAAATTTAAAACACTGTAGCATCTGAAGATCTGATACTTCTATAAATACACCATAATTATAACTGTTCTGAGCCTATTCCTATGATGCCTAGGCACTTTAAATATCACTTGATATAAAAGACAAGGGCTAGCAGTAGAACATTCTCTATGAGGAGCCCTCTGCTTTAGAACCAGCTTCCATGCTGGTTCTCAAATACCCAGTCATTTGACATGCTTCATAGCCTTTTTTTTTTTTTTTTATGTAGGCTTTTGAAGAGGGAGGTTTTTGACGAAAGTGAGGATTATGGTGGAGGGAAACCTCTTTCCTCTAGGTTAGGTTTTACTTTAATTTGTTTGGGATTAGTTACTGATTTGAACAACCAGTTATTGATTGTTTTGTGTTTTGTCCAAGGTAAATACACACACCTTTTTCTGTGTATTTGTTTGTATGACAGAAATAAATATACGAATCTAGACATGTTAAACATTGTAATATACCATCACAAGTGAGAATCTTCTGTTTTCTTTTTGGCTGATCAATGGCAATTTCTAATTCTTTAAAGGTCAATAGGCTGTTTACACTGACTGCGGACTGCCAGCTGCCTTTTTTGCAGCTAGATTTATAAGGACTAATTCTGGGCTTGCAGGTGTCTTGTTCAGAGGTGATAAGAAATATTTCTGCCTTTTGTCAAGACTAGTGGAGTTATTGCCCATAAACTGCCAGATGCATAGATTAAAGTTGCCAGATGGATCTGTGGTCTGCTGCTGTCACTCCATGTAATTTCATGGAGCTCAGCACTATCCTTTTTTCTTTAGCTTTCTCTTTCTGTCTAGCTATTTTTCTCACATCAAAATTACATGGGGTATTCATCTTCTATGCACTGGTTGTTAGAGGTCTGCTAGCTATAGTAACAACAAGAGGCAACTTTGAAAATGCAGAAATGCTGGGGCTAAAAGAGTGCAGGAATCTCTGTACTCCCTGCAGTTGTTAACTGCATACAATACTCCTTGCAGTATCAAGACACAGAAGAATGAGGTTAAGGTCAAAGCCTTAGCTCCACTGATTTCAATGACAATTCACACCAGCTCAGGATCTGCCCCACTAACTCTGAATTTTCTTGCCTGGCATGAGCTGTCAAACTTTCAATTTATGAAACACCATTATTTTTAGTTGTTTGTCAGGATTGCTGGTGAAGAATCCTATTCTCACTTAGTGCCTGAGCTAGAGAGGGGCTGAGCACTTGCAGTTCCCATTGACTTCAGTAGGAGCAGTGGAAGCTTGGCACCTTTGAAAACTAGGCTATGAGCTTGTTTGTCACCCTATGGATTTAATCTTGGTTTACATTGCTCTGGAAAACAAAAATCCACTTAAGTATACACTGAATTTTTCTGATGCTTCTGATAAGCAATGGTGTTTCTTTTTAGAACTTGATTTTTAGTGTGAGTCTTGATGTTTGGGGAAAAAAAAGACAGAGGTATAAACTTCTAGCACGTTATGCAGTTTCCACCTAATCACACTGTATATCAGCCACACACTGCTTAAATCAACACACAAGTGTTCTATCTATCCAGCATGGTCTTGGAATGTAACAATTGGACATTGTAATTGCACAAGTTCACATGGTTACATACAAGATTTTCAAGAAACCATATATCAGAGGGGTAGCCGTGTTAGTCTGAATCCACAAAAACAATGAGGAGTCTGGTGGCACCTTAAAGGCTAACATTTATTTGGGCATAATCTTTTGGGGCAAATTTTTTTATTTCTCATAAGCTAAACAAACATGACCTTCAAAATTACAAGCTATATTGTAATTATCTGAAGAGAATTCAAATAATCTCTCAAATATTAACTGACTAGAAACAGTTAACAAGGTCACAACACTTGTTTTGGAGTCAGACTTGGATTAAATGTACATGACAAAGTGCAATATAAATAATTACAGAGGCCCAAACCTATGTTAAAAGAATATAACTTATGTTATAAGTCAAGGAATGTAGAAATGCCAGATTTAGTTTACCCATGAAGCCTTAGTGTGCAGAATTTGAATCCTGAGTCCTCAGCATTGTGCTGCTGCTATTTGAGCTACAGGTCTAACAACATTGGCTGGCAGTACAAGAAGGCTATTTTCCCAGTGCGAGGATGGATTCCTGAGTCCAAGAGCTGGATTGGGTGTTGGTGGTTTGGGAAGCTCAGTCTGACTGTGTTGTCTCTCCTTTGCCCAGAAATGAGTGTGCTCCTTCCCTGTGTGTTGTCCCCAGAATGGGATTGGCCACTGGCATAATATGCTTGGTCTAGAAGGCGACTAGGAGGAGCCAGGCCAGTCAGTCTCTCTCTGCCTCTGCCCATGTAGTGACCCTGGGTGGTGGTGGGTAAATGGGCCAGGATGAAGGGGGAGGCACGGCAGTGGGCATGTGTTGGGTCCAAGGGCTTACATAGTGGGAGGAGGCCAGCTAGCTCTCTTCTCCCCCACTGTTGGTGCAGCTGCTCTGCCATCTTAGTGGTGTTTCCTAGTGCAGTACGTTGCTATTGCTTTGGTGGTGATGTGGGCTTGGCCTCAGAATGTTAATGTTTTTGTTTGGTTGGTTGGTTTTTGTTGTGGAAGTGGAAAGGAGCTGGGACTTTTTAACATTTACACCCCAATGGAATATGATTGGGGGAGAAAAGGCACTCCGTGGCCCAAAGAGAGTCTCCTTACTGAATACCAGAAGGCTTGTTGCAAACAATGAGATCGTCTCCAAAAAAAAAAAAAAAAAAGTTTCAGGAATCCTTTATAATGGCTATATTTTCCATCTCAACTAGCTGCCTCTACAAAGGTGACTTGAGAGCTTTAACTCTTCGGTGTCTCCAATTTAAAACAGTAAACTGTGTGTTCTGTTAGTCCAGAAAATGGACTCAAGTCTTTGAAATTTTCAAAATAAAAATGATTAGTTTGATATTGAGGCTGAGGCTCATGAATGCTTGAAGTTTTATTCATGAGATGTTTAGTCTGCTTGCTATGTAGTTGCAGTGTTGTCCCACTTAAATGCATAAAATATCCTTACACTAGTCTTCTCCTGCCTGGATTATGTCAGCCTCCTCTCACTGCTCATCCTGAATCTGATATCCTTCTACTCCATCTGTATTCAATCCACAATGCTTAGACCCTTCCCTTGGGCAACCTCTTTTGTCAAGTTCCCAGGAACAGCAATGGCTGGGGCACTCTAGCAGAGCTAAGCTATTAGGAATCAGAGTAGAGGCAGGAATCCCAGGTTTGGAGTGGAATCCATCTCCATGGCAGATTCTCTGTAGGTCTACTGCTTTGGGTAGATGAATCCAGTATCAGTTTTGGGATTGTGGCGAACGATGACACAACATCTGCAAAGTGAACCACAGTTTTGTACTCCCTGCCCCCTTTCTGTGGTGATTCTGGAGTGGGGTTGGTGGGTGATTTGGCCTTAAATTCTCCATCCTCTGGATCTTCCAGTCCATCTTGCCTTACCCATGTTTCTCTCTCCTAGATTATAAATCTCTCAGGTCTGGGACTGTCTTTGTATGTATATTTTTAAAATGCCAAGCACATGGTATTGTGTGGTCTTGTAGCTTTCCTCTAAAACTGGGGTTTGAACAAGTATGCAAAGGCCTTTCTCTCAAGAAATTTTGCAGCTGAGAGAGACTAAGACAAATGAAATGTTTCTTTTGCAGCTTCCAATAAGGTAGACTTAGTTCAGAGTTTAAAAAAAAAAAAGTGATCTAAAGTACTTGTACCTTTTTAAAATTTTGGTTTGAAACTCCTGCTTTGCTGACCAGTCAGAGCAGATATTGCTCCTTGGTTTTTTGCATATTGTATGACAACTGTCATACTTGATCTTGTGCACACTAAAAAAAAAATGCACATTTTCACTTAACATAGTACCTCACATAGGCACTCAGGTTGAATTCACAAATGGGGGGGGGGGTAAACTTCTTTGCAATTATTATTCATTGAGTAGGCTCCTGTAATATGTAACTGCCCACCAGTTAACTTGCTCCCAGTCCCATACTCATTATCTCTAGTTCTAAAACATGGGGTTCCTGTCTTTAGAATTAACCACAGTTGAGAGGTTGTTTTCTCTTCTAATTGTTCAACCCTCCCTTCAGGCCATTGATTCACTTCTCCAAATATATGATCACACATCAAAATATTTCTATGTACGTTGACTCCAACCCCACTCACCTTTCCCTTCCCCCATTATCAAATCCTTCTAGTCTGCACTTTCTCAGACTAAACTTCAGGAGTACTCAGTAGCATGTATCTCTTCTGCTTTCATATTTCAGCACTGATTTATATTTTACTTCTACCCAACTCAGTGATTGTATGAGACTTGCTGCTGAGAGCGAGGGTATCGAACTCACTAAAATGTCTTGAAACTGTACCATGAAAGCTATGTTAAACTAAATTATATTGCCCAATGACTCAGTTCTTTAAAGTATTGCTCTCAAAAATAAGTATTTGATTACGAAGAGGAGACTTTGTTGCTATGATTGGAACCTTGGAATCTATGGCAGAAGCACTGCCTTTTAATAATGCAACCTTGTAGCAATAAGGCAGTTGTAGATATTTTTTGAGTGCCTGACTTCTGAACACTCTTAGTTTGGAATCTGCTATTGCAAAATAATATGGCAATGCTTTTTATCTATCATTTGTCTTGGTATTGCAATGACAGGAAATTCAACTGTTCAGTTGGTCACAGCAAACAACTGGGAGCCAGGACTCTAGTTTTGTCCAGGGCTATATAGCTGTCCTCAACAAGTCACTTAAATACTCCAGGCCTCACTTTACCTTTCTCTGAAATGAATATGCTATTTCTTAGTGCAACTGACAGGGATATGGTGCTGCTTAATTATAAGTAAAGATCTTTGACAGTCTTGACATTTAAAAAAAAAATGACAGGGATGAGCTCAAACCACAAAATCAGGGCTGGATATTGAACACCTCAAAATTATGAGATTTTTCAGAGCCAACATTTTGGTTTGGTCTGTTTTATAAAGGGACTATTTGCAACACTCGGATTGGGGTCTGGATATTAAAACACCTCCAAATTTATAACAGCAAAATAGTACTGGTATAACTATTTGTTTGCTTTTCCTCCCTTCTTCCCCCCCCCCCCCCATTATTTTGGATATTCCTTTTTAGCATTTCAAATTAATGCAATGTTTGTGATATGTTGGTGCACTATGTAAAATTTGATCTCTGTAACAGATGAAGTTATAATTCTGTGTAACAGATTCCCAGTCTACCATTATTTGTACTACATCTTAAAGTTTTAAAGATGATAACTTTGGGAGGCTTATTCCCAAAGAAACATTTACCTGTCAAAATAGGTATTTTATAGTAGGTAGCCTTGTTATTTTACCACTGTCTCACAAAGAGAACATATTGAAGAGGAATGTAATATCTGGCTATGAAAGGCTGTAAGGGCTGATTGCAGAGTTTGAGAGAGGATTTCTTGGCATAGAGTTAGACAGACTTTTACAAAAATGTCTGTCTGGCTTATTGAAATCCGTCAGCACCACTATTTCATTCTTTCCTTTCTTCTCTGGTGAAGAAAAAAACCATATCTAGCTCCAGTGCTCTACTACAAGTGTCATTGTAAATCCTCAAACTAGAGGAAGACTCTGGAAGAACATCTGTCAGAATTGGCAGATGAGGTCTCTGACACTTAAAGATAAAGGGGAAGAATAGTATAACCTTATAGTAAATGTTTCAACACTAGAGAGATGCAACCTGCTCAGACTTAAACAATGATCAATACAGGGATTTAAACTAGCATTCGGCTTGGTCATAGTAGCTTGTTTACATAGGAGAATATCAGAAAACTACTGTTCAGAAACCAAAATTAATTTCTCTCACCCTGAGTATTTTTAAGTACACTCATGTTGAGTATTGGTACAAAAGTAAACAGAGGCAGCTGAAAACCCTTTCCCTTCATGATTACCTAGCCCCAAAGCTCCCCAGTGGAGAATTGTCCTCTTATAGGAACACACTCTTCCAGTATGCCTTTTATGAGCCCCTTTAAATTTGTCAGTGATCTGCAGCTGCAACTTTATAGTGGCCATTTTGAAACTGTTTGCTGCTTGCTATGTCTCCCTCTCTGTTTTCACATTCCACAATGTATTCTCACAGTATTATCTTTGACATTTGTATTAATCTATAGTTGCTTCTGTATTTTAAGCTACCACTATGATTGCAGCTCTTCATGCTAGAAAGACAAAACTATCACCACTGGCTTTTCTGTCTATTGGTTATAAATGCCATCCCTCCAGCAGAGCTAAGTTCCTACCTAGTATCTGATATGTTGTGAGAGAAATTACATTCAACCTCTAGGGTATTCACCTGTGACAAGGGAGTGACTGTATTGTGAGGGAAGTTATCCCTCACCCTCAAGAGAAGGGTTGGCTATAGGAATAGAGGGAACAGAACAAGTCAGATTTTTAGGGTGTTTGGAAGCAGTGTGCTATACCACTCTGATCCTAGCCCTGAAGGTAAATACCAATTTAAAATAAGATCTCTGAAAAATGTTTAAATAAGATGGTGTCAGATGAACTAGTATGAATATTTCTGGACATGGAAGATAGGTGCAGGTTCTCTTCCTATTTTTCTATTACAAATATTTGCTCATCACTGATAAGCCAGCTATAGTATATTGGAGCAGACTTTTTGATGTTTTCAAAGGTTGAAAACGAATTACTTCATCTGAGTGCCACTTGGCTGCAAGTAAATAAAGCTACAGCCCAAAGGAGTGCCAATTAGAGAGCCAATTATAACCTGATTGATCTTTCCTGGCATGGGTGGGGAAGCTAGTAGTAGGTCTTTTATCATGCTAGATGTGGACTTGACTTTGATGGAATGCATGCCTGTGTGTGATATGGGAAGCTTGACAGGTACACACAGTTGAAATAAAGAAATGCATAGTTGGGGCACCAAAACAAATGTATTAAAATAGTGCTTACTATGTCATGCAACATACAATTATAAAAATCAGCTACTTTTATTTCTAGATAGTTTAGTCACTTATTTGAAACATGCTACAACACATTTCATACAGCATGTAACTAATTGTAGAAATTTGCTTTTCCATATGTAAAGCATGTTGCCAATATCCCTGAGATGGGCACTACAGTTGTGATGTTTTTTCCCCTCCCTCTCTTCTTCCCTCCCCCCCCCCCCCCGTGCAATTGTTAATCTGTTATAGATTTAGGCTTTGTCTTCACTACCCGCCGATCCGGCGGGTAGCAATCGGTTTATCGGGGATCGGCTTACCGCGTCTAGTGAAGACGCGGTAAAATCGATCCCTGATCGCTCTGCCGTCGACTCCGGAAATCCACCTCGGCAGGAGGCGGCAGCGGAGTCGGCGGCAGCGCGGCAGCGGTCGACTTTCCCGCGTCCTCACCGCTAGGTAAGCCGACCTAAAATACGCAACTTCAGCTACGGTATTCACGTAGCTGAAGTTGCGTATCTTAGGTCGGACCCCCGCTGTAGTGTAGACCTAGCCTTAGATAGGGTTCTTGGGGTAGTGCAGGGCCTGGGGCAGAAGTGATGAATCTGTCACTTCCGGGACCGACTGTGCCAGCCAATCACACTGGCCCACAGGGCCCCCAAAAGTATGGGGCACAGAGTGATCACCCTGATTCGCCATACCCTAGAGTTGGCTCTGTCTTCAGTTGTAGCTTTAGAGATATTTAAGCAAGTGGCCGTGGCCATCTCCATCTCCCATGCCATCACACAAAAGAGAAACTCAAAGGGCTGAGAGCCTGTGTGGTGACACTAAAGGAGTGGAATAGTGCACTCAGTTCAGAGGCTACCACGTTACCCTTTCATATTCCTTTCAGTCAATTTCTATGTGTAATAGGCTTGGTCACTGGATACTAAACTGACATCTATATTTTGGAGAAAAAGGGATCAGATTTGGTAACATGGGTGATCTGTCAGGATGGTAGGTCTGTTATTTTAATCAAAAGGTCCTTGATTCATGTTGGTCTTGACAGTGAAATATAGGAAGAAAAATTGCTTTCAAACAAAGTTTGGTTACTGGCTAGGTCTCATTATTATCAGTCATCATATTACATTTATATATAGTCTGTCATCCTAAAAGATCCCTTTGTAAAGAACTTTAAAAACTATAGCTCAGATCCTGCAAGCTCTTAAAGCACCCCTGTAGAAAGTTGCTTAAATGTCTGTGTCTGCAGCATCAGGGTCTGTATATAGAAATTGCTTCACCTGCCACTGAAAAGTATCCACTTCTGGCCTAAAACAGTAGCTGTTCAACAATGGGCATTAACACTGCATAACACCTTAGGACAGGAAATGAAGATTATCAGATCCACTTTATTTAAAAAAAAAAAAAAAAAAAGTGAAATATAGACAGGTGTTCACTAAATGATTTTTGTTAAATACAAATACTACATTTTAGTCTGTTAAAGCAATTATTTTTAATACATGTTGAAAGCTGCTGCTTTGTAGTACCCTGCTGAATGTTAATATAGTAAACCTAGCCATTTCTATCTGTCATTACCAAACATCACAATGATGTTCTGATTAATTATGCGTACTGTGGATCTCCCAGATGCCAGCCAGATGTTCAGAGAAAACTAACATTATTTGGCTTAAGAAATGGAGTATAAATCATGTCCACACTGACTCACCTGGTGGAACAAATGGAAGGTATTCCTAAGTGAATGCGCTACTTCAAATTTATTTTTTCCTTGAACAAGCTGCGAGACACTCTGCCTCATACATTGCAGGCTTATCAATAAAACAGGAGATGAGAAGAACATGCAGATAGTAGATCAGCTTTTGCTTTTTTTGTTACCAGGAGGCAGTTGTGCTGCAAGGCACTTTGACTTCCCCACCCTGGCTACTTCAGAGAGGAGGAGCCTTGCCTCTCACCCACTAGGAGGGGAGTGTTAAGTGGCTGTGGGAACAGGAAAGGAAATGCTGCTGACAGCACAGTTCCCTGCCAGTAGCAGATCAAAGGACGGCCTGGAAGAGAACAGAGGCAGGTGGCCAGATCTCAGGCGGGATGTGAGAGTGGGGGTGGGGAGTAAAGGGGAATCGGGAGAACTTTCTCTCCTCAGCCAGCTCTTCTGTGTGTTTATATTTCTGAGGTTGGAGGAGAGTTGTTTCGCTTTAGCCCTCAACCAGACTATAAGGTGTCTGTGGAAGTAGAATACGTGTGGTGTGTGGGTTTCTCCCTCCCCCCCCCCTCCCCCAACCATGTGCTCATCTCCCTGTCCCCTAGATTTCACAGGGAAAGGACTCTTGCCATTTACTCTCAATCAGATCTTTTAGAATAAGTGTGCAGAGGCCAGAGACATGGCTCTACCTTATCCCTCCCCCTGTACATCAGAGACTGCTGCAGCTCTTTTTTGATGCAGAAATCTACTTTCTTTCTTTCAAGCAACCTCTGCCCTCCATGTTAACAAAAATCTCAAAGCAGGGGCAAGATTTCCAGGTGGAAAATGCAGCAAGTGACTTGGGGCCCACCCAAAAGTCTAAAAAAAATTTTTAAACCCATATCAAACCAAGCCAGACACTTTTTTTATTAATTATGTCCCTGGGTTTGCTGAAAAGTGAAGGTCATCAAAGAGAGGAGTCCAACTATGCCTTACATTTTGAAACATATACTTCAAGGCCCACTACTTCTATGATGTATGTAAGAAACTGGCCAACTAATATCACACTAATAAATCTAGAAGTGGAAAGGAGAGCAGAGGTAATGCTTCAGTCTGGATGGGCCTGGCAGTATTCACAAAGCCATGTGATCCTACTGCTCTCCAGCATCCTGCCACCTACATTTTGTAGCCAGGACTGAAGAGTAACAGCAGGGAAAGAGCCCAGCTCTGTGCCCACTTAAGAGTATGATGCTTGGCGGGGAGCATTAGGGCCAGGCTGGGAGAGGAACCACACTTATGCTCCATAAACTTGGGCATTTGTTCTGCATCAATGAGACCATACTGGAGCCCCACAGACTGCCCTGTGTTTAGAGGGTGGATTTCACACTTCCTCTCTATCTTTGCCAGAACGGGACAGCTGCATAAATCTCAATTACTGCACTCAGGCTTTCTGCAGGATTCAAGAATTTTACTTACAGTGAAAATGGGTCAGAGCTGTCCTGTGCAGCAGGGAAACATTAATAATTGATTTTCCACCTTGCTGAACAATGCTGCTCTGCTCAATTTACATTCCCTCTTTGGTTCAGTGTCGTCAAGTGGTTGGGGTGGCGGATGGAGATGTGACACAACAATAGCAGGGATTTAAAATCCATCACTATTATTGCTGCCAGATCCTGGTCTTTGATTTGGGTGACCCCTATCTTGCTTACAGATCAAAAGAATTGTTAAGAGAGAGGACAAAAATCATTCCTTTCACAGATTATCTCCACCACTCTTTATTGGTACAGTCAAGAGAGACAATCATTGTTTTTTGTTGTTCTCTCCCCTCCCCCTCCCCCCACCCACATGTACAAAACCCCTAAAACTGATACAGTTCAGTCCTCTAGGGTAGATCAGCCTTAACTTTAATATGTATGATCTTTCCTCTATAAGGCAACGCTCCTAGATTCAGTCAGTAGATCCAGGTGGCTTTGGGGTGGGGAAAGGAGAGCCCTTTTTAATGGGGGGGAGGGAGGAGGAGGGAAGAGAGGGGAAGGAATGTGATGGTAGCTCTGGATGGGTCCAGAGACGGATTAAATAGAATTGCAGAAGCTTTTGGTTTCCATCACTGCTCTGAATCTCAGTCAATTATAATGTCTCCAAATAGCAAAAATCTAATGATGGCTGTTTGATAGTCCATGTGAGTAGAACCAGTAATTTCAATGCAAGTATCCACATATTGAAAAGCATCCTAAATGCCTCTGTGGTTGGGAGCCTTAAGGAGTGAGTTCAAGAAATGCAGTGGTATGATGACTTAATTGTCTCTATCTCTAGAAATAGTCACCCTAGGTTAGGATTAAAAAATTGGTGATGGTTTATGGGTTCTGAACCTCATACTTGTTACAAATAGCTTTGCCTAGTAGTAATGTCATTTTAAAGCTGAGTTACAGAAGCACAAGCATATTACTGTTATCTCAGCTGCTGCCTTTCTGAAGTATCCAGAAAAACACAATCTTGGTGTTAAAAATGTAAAATGGAAGAGAAAGTTGTTGACCCACAATACTACTGACCAATACATAAGGACCCTTCTAGTTCTCCTGCCCCCCATATTGAGATGTGTAGGGAGTTAAGAGAATTTTTGATCCAGTCTCAGTCAGTCAGATAAATTCATTAATTAATACAATGTCTGGAACATGAATAATTTAAGTAACTGGGAAGCAGGAGCCTGAACAGATCTCTACCAGTGTATGAGTGCTAACGTAAGTGGATTTTGGATTATTGAAGCACAAATGTTGCATGGCACATACTGATCAATTTCAGTGAGATGTTACAGAGCTGCAGAATAATGTTTTGAATCAACTGGCAAACTGCTGAATTGCAATATTGTGAAATCAAAGATCAACAACTTTGTGCTGTAGTTTTTGTCTCCGTTATCCTAGAAGTACCTCTTCCTAGCAGAGCATAAAACTTACTCCTTTTTTTTTTTTTATTTATTTTTTTTAATTAGGTGGCAAATTGAGCCTTAGGCAGAACTGTATTGGTTCCTGTACTGGTTTCTTAAGAAGACTAACATTAATCTGTCTCACAACTGTTTTCAGAAATAACCTATTTTTTCCAGGCTTCAAGAACACAAGAGTTTCATGACTGCTTTTCAATTTATGCGTGTGTGTGTGTTTTTTTTTTTTTTTTTTTTAAACTATGCCACTGCAAACCACAGGAAGATATTTCTAACTCTATATATGCAATAACTGCACTAGTTTTGTGTTTCTTCCAAGTCTCATGGTTTTTAAGGAAAGAGATTAACACTTGTATTTAGCCCCATAGCTGTCTGGCTGTTTACACAAGGCTAGGCTGGCTTAGGCTGAGTAATACATTATTACTGCATTATAATGAGTGGTGCATTATTACTCCTCATGAGCAGCTCTCGGAAGGAATTGTGACCCATAATTACTCCCCTACTTCCCTCTCCCTCTGTGGAGAGAGGGACCTAGTGGTGGGGGTGCAGGGGGAGACAGTAAGTTACTGCAGGTCTGGAAAAGCATTTCCCCTCCCCATATCTAGCCAGCTACTGTGCGTGGACTCAGGGAGAATGGTATATTGCTTACTATAGGAGCATGTTTAGCCAGAACTATGAAGCTAGTTAGGGATTAGGATGACCCATGTGCAAGGAGTGTGGGCTAGACCCAATAATTTGTTTCCCCCAGTTGGTACACAAGCTATGTTAACCAAACAACTTATTGTCTTCTTAAGGGAAAGGTGTCAATGAGGAAAGAAGGAAACTATTAACAGCCCAATTATTATTCACCATAATTCTTGCTCCAAGAGATTGTTAGGCTGCAGTTGTGGCTACTGTATAGGTACAGAGGCATAAGAGGGAGATGGCTGCTTACATGCCCACCATACATAGCCAGGCATAATCTAAGTCTACAGAAGGAAGAAACACTCATAGACAATTCTCTTACAAATTCTCAGGATAGATGTGTGGTAAAAGTGTTGTTAATAATAATTTACACTAAATTGCTATTGCCATTTGAAGGCACTAAAGATCCACAGAGACAGGAGGCTACAGTACACAGTGATCTATGATACTGTAGATTAATTCATTTTTTTCTCTCTACTATTGTTTATCATTTGACACTGGGAAAGTTTGAAAAGCTATTAAACTCAATTTAAAGTGGAATAGCTTCTTACTTTCAGTAGCACTTCAGATGCACTTTTAAAAATATATTTCCTAACTATAGTTAGGAATAACTTTATAGTTAGAGTAACTTTTTTGTAATTCACTGTTCTAATTTTTTTACTTGACTTCTTTCCTCCTTCCAAATCTGAATTTTAATGTACTTCCTATATAATCTGCATAACCTATTTTTCATCTGTTATAGCTACCTCAGCCAACAGATGGTGCTGTGTATAAAACTTTTTTATGATATTGTATAACATTTTAAAATAAAATATTGCAGCCAAACTGCACATTTAATTACTCTAGCTTCCCAACAGAAGCAGCTCAGTCACTGAATATTTATATCAAGTCAGAAGTGGGGAAACAGTTCAATTGCGCATGTAAAATGAGTCAGAGGAGCCAATAACAGTCTTATGTGAAACTCCTGCAGGATCAGGTCAACGGTTTGGTAGGTTTTCGGTACTTGGAAATAATGGGGAGGCAGTATGATCTAGTGCCCAGAGTACTGGACTAGGACTTAAGCGACCTGGAGTCTATTCTTGGCTCTGACACTGGCCTGCTGCGTGACCTTGGGCAAGTCACTTCCCCTCTCTACCTGTTTCTCTATCTGAAAAACAGGAATAATACTGATGCCTTTGAGATCTAGTGAAGAATAGGACTATATAAGAGATGAGCATGATTACGATGAACATTTGGCCTGGTTCTTGTACTGTACTCAGGACTTAATAAATAGACTTGATCTAAATCAAAACACAAAGGTGCAGTATTACAACCTTTATTCATGTGACTTAAATGGGATTGGTCATGTGAGTGAGTTTACAAGAGCCTTCACTTTTTAAAAGGATCTGTTTAGGACCCAAATGCTGCCAGCACCTACTCACATGCTCAAATTTCAGCATGTGAGTAGTCTCATTGACTTCAGTGGGACTCTTTGTGTTTAAAGTTAAGCACATGCAGAAGTTTTGGCAGGATGGAATCATAGCTGTGTTCTCTACAGGCTTGACCTTTCTCTCCCTGAGGTGAAGGGGAGCTTTGTTATGGTCTGCAATGAGGCCTCATGAGTCTGAGCATGTTGAATCTTCATTGACCAAATGGTAAAATATTTTACATAATAGTGTATTATGTCTTTAATATAACTAGGTGTATATTTCATATAAACTAAATAGTATTAGATCTGCCACCTAACTGGTCACCACCACCAAAAATTATATATTGAATATAGTCATTCAGTTGACACTGGAATTTGTCAAATAATAAATAGCAATGTAATAACTGAAGCCCTAATCTGGGTTTTCTACTAAAGATATTTCTATTGCATCACATCTAGTGTTTCATTTTTGCAATTATAGTATTAAACTAAGTGACATTTTGTACCCTTACCATACTTCTAGCCATTCTTTTTAGTTTTTACTATCCATATCCTAACACCTTTAGATGCTTTGTAATCAGAAAACAGAACTTTTTTAAAAATCAGATAAATTATTAAGGTCCTATATGAAAAATCATGGTCCCAGTTCTGCACTGAGATCTGTTAACACAGCCTCCAGCATCTATGTGGAATCCCCTTATTTTAACTGGGCTCTGCGTGGGTGCAGGGGGCTGTTGTAGTAGGTTCTAAGGCTACATCTACATTTCAGTTGGGAGCTATGATTCCCAGATCTCGCAGATGTATCCATGCTAGCAGTGTAGCTGAAGTAGCACAGGCAGCAGAGTACATACCCAGCCGGACCCCCTGGATGTGTACTTGGGTGTCTAGCCACTGCCATGCTGCTACACTGTTAACTTTAGCACGCTAGCCTGAGCAGAGCTGGGGCAGGGTATGTCTGCATGAACATACTCCCTTCTCAAATGTGGACATGTCAAGGTTCCTTCCCCACTCTGAACTCTAGGGTACAGATGTGGGGACCTGCATGAGACCCTCTAAGCTTAACTACCAACTTAGATCTGGTTTTGCTGCCACCACCCAAATTATTTGAGTTATTTGGGAAACTCTGTCTACCTCCCCCCCCAGAATATCTCCCTCCCAAGTACTATAACCCTTCCCTGGGTAGCCTTGAGAGACTTCTCCACCAATTTTCTGGTGAACACCGATCCAAACCCTAGGATCTTAAAACAAGGAGAAATCAATCAGGTTCTTAAAAAGAAGGCTTTTAATTAAAGAAAGAAAGGTAAAAATCATCTCTGTAAAATCAGGATGGAAAATAACTTTACAGGGTAATCATATTCAAAGAGCCCAGAGGAACCCTCTAGCCTTGGGTTCAAAGTTACAGCAAACAGAGGTAAACCCTCTAGCAAAAGGAACATTTACAAGTTGAGAAAACAAAGATAAAACTAATACGCCTTGCCTGGCTGTTACTTACAAGTTTTAAATATGAGAGACTTGTTTAGAAAGATGTGGAGAACCTGGATTGATGTCTGGTCCCTCTTAGTCCCAAGAGCGAACAACCCCCAAAACAAAGAGCACAAACAAAAGCCTTCCCCCTCACCAAGATTTGAAAGCATCTTGTCCCCTTATTGGTCCTTTGGGTCAGGTGTCAGCCAGGTTACCTGAGCTTCTTAACCCTTTACAGGTAAAAGGATTTTGGTGTCTCTGGCCAGGAGGGATTTTATAGTATTGTACACAGAAGGGCTGTTACCCTTCCCTTAACCCCCAATCCTACAAACCCTAACACACATGGGCGGGGTGGGGGAGAGGAGGAGTTCAGAAAAGCTTGTGTGTGTGGGGAAATGTAATCTGACCAGGGAGCTCAGCCTGCGGAAGAGAATGGGAGCTTCAGGCATCCAAGCTACAGTTCCCATGAGGCACAATGGAAGCATTTTCAAAGGGAAATATTTTAGTTTTCAGATGAAATTGTTGGGGTTTTGGATGCAATTTCAATGTTTTTGAACTTCCACTCAATCAAAACTTTCTATGGGGGAAGGGAGGGAACTGTTGACCAGTTCTAACTCCAGTTCAGAGACGTATTTAAGTACATGCCCAACTTTGATGCAGCTGAGTAGTCCCAATGCTTACACTTGTACCTGACTTTGTGAACATGAATAAGTGTGTTTGCAGGATCAGTCCCTCATGCTGACCATTCTGGAATGAGTATTTAGAACATTTACATACAATATGACAGCTCAGAAATGCTTACATTCAAAGACCCTTTCCCTTTTTAAACAGTAAGGAACTATCAGAAGAGGCTTGGCTTAAGAAAAGTAGGAAGAACAATTAAAGCATTTCCAGTTTTTTTCTGCATCAAATGAAAAACACTTGGAAGATCTGGTTAAAGGTAGACTAGTTGTTGTTAACGCTCTTATTAAATAGCACTATGTCAACAAATATAAAGTGATAAAGGATTGACTTACAAAGAGAATTCTTGTTGCTCTTTACTATACATATAATAGGAGCAATCTGGAAACTTTTGTGCTAGAGATGAAGTGTCAGGAGCATTAATTCACAACTCCATTGCTTTGTCAACTTTAGTTGTACATCATATTGTGTAAGAATATTTGACTGACCTGGTTGCATCTGTAATTGGGAGTCATTGTTCCTATTAATATATTTGTAACAGCACAGGTGCTGGCTTCTTCTGGGCCCTGGGAGTGCTCAAATCCTCTCTCTGCCCCAGACCCCACCCAAGCCCCCACCCGATTCTGCCATCTCCCCCAAGCATGCTTTGTCCCTGCTCCTTCCCCCAGTGCCTCCTGCACACCACTAAACACCTGATCATGGCAGGCAGGAGGTGCTGGGAGGGAGTGGGAGGAGTTGATCAGCGGGGCTTCCAGTGGACGGGAGGTGCTGGGTGGGGGAGCTGCCTGCCAGAGGGTGCTAACCACCCACTAATTTTTTTCCATGGGTGCTCCAGCCCTGGAGCACCCACAGAGTCAGTGCCTATGTGTAATGAGTGAAGCTGCATTTATAAATGACTGACTGAAAAACCAAGAGTTGTGAAGAAATTCAAATATGAAACTGCAAAACTACTAAATGGCATATAACCAGGCAATTACAGGCCTTATTTGCCTACTACGAAAGTTAGGCTTAGAGTTGAAACTCTAGTAAAGAACAGAATTATCAGACACCTAAATGAACACACATGTTTGGGAAGAGTCAACACTGCTTTTGCTATTGGAAATCATGCCTCACCAGCCTATAAGAATTCTCTGAGGGGGGTCAACAAACATATTGACAAAGGTGATCCAGTGGATATAGTATACTTGGACTTTCAGAAAGCCTTGGTAAAGTCCCCCTCTTATCCCATGACTGCTTACCTTGCTTAAGAGCCTTTGGTGACAAAGATCCTCTAATGGATCAGTGACTAGCTAAGACAGGAAACAAAGAAAGAATTAAATGGTCTGTTTGCCTAGTGGAGAGAAGTAAATAGGAGGTTACCCAAGGATTTATACTGGTACCAGTGCTGTTCAACTTCTTCAGAAATGATGTAGACAAGGGGGAGAACATAAGGTGGTAAAGTTTGCAGATGATACAAAATTACTCAGGCTAGTAAAATCCATAGCTGATTATGAAGAGTTACAAAGGGACCTCATAAAACTAGGAGACACTGTAACAATGTCAGATGAAATTCAATATTGAGAAATGCAAATTAATGTATATTGGAAAACATAATCCCAACTATACATAGAAAATGATGGATCTACATTAGCAGTTCTCACTCAAGAAAGATCTGAGAACTAGTCACAATGACTCTGAAAACATCTGCTCAATATGCAGCAGCAGGTTTATTTAAAAAAAAAAAAAAAAAAACAATGTTAGGAACCACTAGGAAAGGGATAGATAATGCCACTATGTAAACTCATAGTATGCCCAGTCTCGAAGACGTATTAGAATTGAAAAGGGTACAAAGAAGAGTAACAAAAATGATTAGGGGTCCTTACAAGAGATTAAAAAGATTGGGACTGTTCAGCATAGAAAAGAGATGACTAAGGGGGCTAGAGATTTTTAAAATCATGAATGGTGTGGAGAAAGTGAATAAGAGTGTTGTTTACCCCTTCACAAGAACCAGGGGTCACCCAAAGAAATTAATAGGCAGCAGATTTTAAAAAACCAAAAGGAAAGTACTTCATCACATCCCTTGTACAAGTTCCACAGGTTGACTGTGTGGTGTGCAAAGAAGACCAAAAGTATAACTGGATACAAAAAGAACTAAATAAGTTCATGGAGGACAGGTTAATCAATGGCTATGAGCCAAGATGGTCAGGGATGTAATCCCATGCTCTGGGTGTCTCTACATCTCTGACTGCCAGAAGCTTGGAATGGAGAACCAGGGACTGATCACTCAATTAATTGCCCTGTTTTATTCACTTTCTCTGATGTATCTGACACCTGCCACTGTCTGAAGACCAGACGAACTATTGGTCTGACCCAGTATGGCCATTCTTGTGTTTTAAACTTCCTCCAGGCTGAAGCTTGCCATAACAATTAGTGTGGGGACCATTTTTTGTTTGTGCTATGTCCATTACTTTGTAGAGGATTACTGAGAACATACATTTGATTCATATTGATTTTCTATATTTAAAAAGGCTTTGGATTAAAACATGAATGGTGGGATTTTCAGTAGCATTCACTGTTGGCCTAACTGTATTCAGGGGCACTAGTCTGAGTTTTACCATTGATTTCCATGGGAGCAAAGTTAGGGCAATGCTGAGTGTGTTGAAAATTCTTCTGGAAGTGTGGATTTTTTTTTTTTAAGTTCATAATGTTCACCAGTAGTTTGAATATGTTTCTAAGTGTCTTACTCACAAAGTATCCACGCTAACTAAAGGTTATACATGTATGAAGAGTGAAGCAATAGGCGGGTTACATGCCACTTGTAGTTACACATGCATCTTTGGGGGTTGTGGAGATAAAGTAAATTGTTCTGAATGAAATGCCTCAAACAGTCTTTTAAGGGGAGATCAAGGTTCTTTTCAAATGTGCAGTGGTGCCCAGATGTGCTGTAAAATTTTTTTAAATGTGAACTGATGTGAAGATCCTCACTAAATATTAAACAATCCCTTGAAACTGCTGCCCAGAAATAGCATTTCATTCTCTATTGGTTTTGGGGTCGAGTGTTGAGAGCCAGTGTTAGGGGTGGGGAAGAGATCATTGTTTTTCTTCTGGCTAGTAAATTCAGACTCATGGTGAAGCTACAGTGCTGGATTTGTATTTCTGGACTGCATGTGGAATGCTTGTTAAGGGTGCCTTGAGCACTGGACAGGAACTTTATTTAGATTTATACAGATTACATGCAAAATTAGGGGCCATAATGTGTCGGCCTTCCTTGGCCGAACTGGCAGCATGAAAGATGCTTTCTTCTTGTCTGACTGTGTACAGGCTTCCCCCACAGTAGTATCCATGCTCCCTCATCTCTAGGGGAGCAGAAGTACTGCTTACACCCCAGAACATGGATTGTAAAATAAAAAAGGGGGTGGGTAAGAAAGTGGCAAGCAAAAATACCTTGAGAAATGCAGTTCTCATATTACCAACCCAATCAGAAGGTTTGGAGGGAGTCTGTTCACTTCTTTCTTGATTGCAAACCCCATTTTGAGTTATGTTTCTCTTTCAGGTTTCAGGGTGGTAGCCGTGTTAGTCTCTAATGTGCTGATACAGACTAACACATTTATTTCAGCATAAGCTTTCGTGGGCTAAAACCCACTTAATCGGTTTTAGCCCACGAAAGCTTATGCTCAAATTTGTTAGTCTCTAAGGTGACACAAGTACTCCTCATCCTTTTTGTTTCTCTTTCAGAAGCTTGTCATTACTGGAAGGATGAAGGAGTTTGTGTGTGCAGGGGAGCAGTTGGCAGTTGACTTGCTGGTGCTGGTTTGTGTAGCATTACATTGGTTTGCTGCTGGGCCATCTAGATCACCCCAGATGGCCAAAAACACACACAACAGAATTAAAAAAGCCAAAGGAAGAAAGATCATAACTCAACAATCATTTAGGCCCCAGTTCAGGAAATCATCTCCTTTCAGGACATCACTTAAGCATGTGCTTAAATTTCAACACATTCAGTTGGACTTAAGCGTGCTGTTCTGATTAGGGATGCTTTTTGGAATCCGACTATATTGGGTAGCAGGCACAAGCACTGTAGTCGGTCTTCACTTTACCAATGTAGGAGTAAGGATTTACTTTAAAGCGTTCTAAACCAGATTTGGTATTTGGACCTTTTCAGCATCAAAACATGTCTGCTCAGCCTTTAAAGGTCTCTCCAGTTCAGAATCAAAGAGGAAATAGATTCCACTCATTGCAGCTGCCCAAGAAAACTAGCTGTTGTATTTTTCTGGAAAACTTTAAATGGTAAGAGTTAGACTTGCCTGTTCTCTGTGCATACACAAGGGGAGAGGACAGAACTGTAATCTGCACGTTTTCTGACTTCCAGTTGCTTAAACAACAAGGAGTCTAGTGGCACCTTAAAGACTAACAGATTTATTTGGGCATAAGCTTTTGTGGGTAAAAACCTCACTTCTTCGGATGCATAGAGTGAAAGTTACAGATGCAGGCATTATATACTGACACATGGAGAGCAGGGAGTTACTTCGCAAGTGAAGAACCAGTGTTGACAGGGCCAATTCAATCAGGGTGGATGTAGTGCACTCCCAATAATAGATGAGGAGGTGTCAATTCCAGGAGAGGAAAAGCTGCTTCTGTAATGAGCCAGCCACTCCCAGTCCCTATTCAAGCCCAGATTAATGGTGTTAAATTTGCAAATGAATTTCAGTTCTGCTGTTTCTCTTTGAACTCTGTTTCTGAAGTATTTTTGTTCAATGATAGTGACTTTTAAATCTGTAATAGAATGAGCAGGGAGATTGAAGTGTTCACTTACTGGCTTATGTATGTTACCATTCCTGATGTCCGATTTGTGTCCATTTATTCTTTTGCAGAGGGACTGTCCGGTTTGGCCAATGTACATGGCAGAGGGGCATTGCTGGCACATGATGGCATATATAACATTAGTTATATATAACACCACAGAAACACCAACCCAGGAACCAATCCCTGTAGCAAACCTCATTGCCTACTCTGTCCCCATATCTACTCTGGCGACACCATCAGAGGACCCAACCACGTCAGCCACACCATCAAGGGCTCATTCACCTGCACATCCACTAATGGTCCTGTGGCACCGTTAAGACTAACAGAAGTATTGGGAGCATAAGCTTTCGTGGGTAAGAACCTCAGTTCTTCAGATGCAAGTAATGGACATTTCCAGAGGCAGGTATAAATCAGTATGGAGATAACGAGGTTAGTTCAATCAGGGAGGGTGAGGTGCTCTGCTAGCAGTTGAGGTGTGAACACCAAGGGAGGAGAAACTGCTTCTGTACTTGGATAGCCATTCACAATCTTTGTTTAATCCTGATCTGATGGTGTCAAATTTGCAAATGAACTGGAGCTCAGCAGTTTCTCTTTGGAGTCTGGTCCTGAAGTTTTTTTGCTGTAAGATGGCTACCTTTACATCTGCTATTGTGTGGCCAGGGAGGTTGAAGTGTTCTCCTACAGGTTTTTGTATATTGCCATTCCTGATATCTGACTTGTGTCCATTTATCCTCTTGCGTAGTGATTGTCCAGTTTGGCCAATGTACATAGCAAAGGGGCATTGCTGGCACATGATGGCATATATAACATTGGTGGACATGCAGGTGAATGAGCCGGTGATGTTGTAGCTGATCTGGTTAGGTCCTGTGATGGTGTTGCTGGTGTAGATATGTGGGCAGAGTTGGCATCGAGGTTTGTTGCATGGTGCGGTGTGTGGTTGCTGGTGAGAATATGCTTAAGGTTGGCGGGTTGTCTGTGGGCGAGGACTGGCCTGCCTCCCAAGGTCTGTGAAAGTGAGGGATCATTGTCCAGGATGGGTTGTAGATCACTGATGCGTTGGAGAGGTTGAAGCTGAGGACTGTAGGTGATGGCCAGTGGAGTTCTGTTGGTTTCTTTTTTGGGCCTGTCTTGTAGCAGGAGGTTTCTGGGTACACGTCTGGCTCTGTTGATTTTGTTTCTTTATTTCCTTGTGTGGGTATCGTAGTTTTGAGAATGCGTGGTGAAGATCTTGTAGGTGTTGGTCTCTGTCTGAGGGGTTGGAGCAGATGCTGTTGTACCTCAGCGCTTGGCTGTAGACAATGGATCGTGTGGTGTGTCCGGGGTGGAAGCTGGAGGCATGAAGGTAGGCGTAGCGGTCGGTGAGTTTTCGGTATAGGGTGGTGTTAACATGGCCATCGCTTATTTGTACTGTGGTGTCTAGGAAGTGGACCTCCCGTGTAGATTAGTCCAGGCTGAGGTTGATGGTGGGGTGGAAGCTGTTGAAATCATGGTGGAATTCTTCCAGGGTCTCCTTCCCATGGGTCAAGATGATGAAGATGTCATCAATGTAGTGTAGGTAGAGAAGGGGCATGAATGGACAAGAGCTGAGGAAGCGTTGTTCCAGGTCAGCCATAAAAATGTTGGCATATTGTGGGGCCATGCAGGTGCCCATAGCGGTGCCACTGGTCTGGAGGTATATATTGTCACCAAATTTGAAATAATTGTGCGTGAGGATAAAGTCACAGAGCTCAGCAATAAGTTGTGCTGTGTCATCATCAGGGATACTGTTCCTGACAGCTTGTATTCCATCTGTGTGTGGGATGTTTGTGTAGAGAGCCTCTACATCCATGGTGGCTAGGATGGTGTTTTCTGGGAGGTCACCAAAGCATTGTAGTTTTCTCAGGAAATCTGTGGTGTCACGGAGATAGCTGGGAGTACTGGTGGCGTAGGGTCTGAGTAGGGATAATCCCCATCATTTCAGGCATTGGCACTCTCACTGAAGGTCTGCATCTGCTCCAAGATCTTCACCAAGCATTCTCAAAACTACGATACCCACACAAGGAAATAAAGAAACAAAATCAACAGAGCCAGACGTGTACCCAGAAACCTCCTGCTACAAGACAGGCCCAAAAAAGAAACCAACAGAACTCCACTGGCCATCACCTACAGTCCTCAGCTTCAACCTCTCCAACGCATCATCAGTGATCTACAACCCATCCTGGACAATGATCCCTCACTTTCACAGACCTTGGGAGGCAGGCCAGTCCTCGCCCACAGACAACCCGCCAACCTTAAGCATATTCTCACCAGCAACCACACACCGCACCATGCAACAAACCTCGATGCCAACTCTGCCCACATATCTACACCAGCAACACCATCACAGGACCTAACCATATCAGCTACAACATCACCAGCTCATTCTCCTGCATGTCCACCAATGTTATATATGCCATCATGTGCCAGCAATGCCCCTCTGCTACGTACATTGGCCAAACTGGACAGTCACTACGCAAGAGGATAAATGGACACAAATCGGACATCAGGAATGGTAACATACATAAGCCAGTAAGTGAACACTTCAATCTCCCTGCTCATTCTATTACAGATTTAAAAGTCACTATGATTGAACAAAAATACTTCAGAAACAGAGTTCAAAAAGAAACAGCAGAACTAAAATTCATTTGCAAATTTAACACCATTAATCTGGGCTTGAATAGGGACTGGGAGTGGCTGGCTCATTACAGAAGCAGCTTTTCCTCTCCTGGAATTGACACCTCCTCATCTATTATTGGGAGTGGACTACATCCACCCTGATTGAATTGGCCCTGTCAACACTGGTTCTTCACTTGTGAAGTAACTCCCTGCTCTCCATGTGTCAGTATATAATGCCTGCATCTGTAACTTTCACTCTATGCATCTGAAGAAGTGAGGTTTTTACCCACGAAAGTTTATGCCCAAATAAATCTGTTAGTCTTTAAGGTGCCACCGGACTCCTTGTCTGTATCTACAAAAACAACTAACACGGCTACCCCCTGATACTTGACACCAGTTGCTTAACTGAGCAATTTGTATTAATAGATTTGTTTTTGTTTTACACTTAATTCTCATAGTATTTTGTTGGGGGCTCCTCTGCTAAAATGTTTTAGTGTGGCTACCTCAACTTAGGTATCTAAATAGGAATCTAAGTAGCTGGCCTTCCTTTCAGCTCTGTACAGCTCCCATTGATTTCAGTGGCCTTGTTTCTTTATGGTGTCTTTGGAATATTACCAGTACTATTGCAAAATTCCTTTTCCACTATTCAAAACTACTGTTTCAGCTTATACAAGTAAACAAACCAAAAAACCTCCCAATGCTATGCATGTGGATAGCAATGTCAGTGTTTGTTTTACAAGTGTGAAGCTTTCATGTCTACATGTGTTTGTGTATCTGTGCATGTAACACATTTGAGGTCTTTTTTCTCAGCAGCCTAGCACAAGTCTTGTTTTCAGTAATAAATGAACAGAACTAGGCAGGAGTCAGTGGCTGCTTGAGGAGTATGCCAAATAGCTGAGCTGTCAGTCTTGAGAGACAGTTTTCAGTTTTCTGAAGCTAAGGTGATTGACCTTTTTGCTTCTGGCATGTTTTCAATGCATTCTAGATCACACACAGCAGGTTAAAGTTTCTTTCTTTCAGCTCCACCAGAGACCATGTTTCTCAATACTTCAGGAATTGGTGTGCAAGCCTCCGTGGGCTCCAACAGAATTTACTTTTACAGGAATTACCATTTTTAAAAAGGTCCTAACAAAATATTACTCAATCTCAAAACTCACCTGGATGAGGAGTCCTTAACTAAGCAAGAATTTCAGCTGATATCAACTAGGACTATTATGGATAAGGAAGTATATGCAGAATAGTGCCCTAAATGTGATGCTGTATATTTTAAACTGAAATTGAGGCTGCAGAACTACTAAAAATGTGGCTGAATAGTCGCTCTATAGCATATTTTTTTGCAGGCTTCAAATACAGAATGTTTACAAATTTCTTATTGTCCTCTGAGTATTTTACAGGTGAGTGGTTTTTGTTTGTTTGTTTGTTTGTTTTTATAAACCAATGTAGTACCTCGAATACTGCCAATATGGAACTTGCATTTCAGCATGTACAGCATCTGGTATGTTCCTACCATATAGTACCTACAAACTGCTCTTTTGGATTAGAGCAGTAGTTCATCTAGCTTGTAACTTGTCTCCAACAGTGGACAGTACCAGTTTTGTCGGGGCAGGTGCAAGAAACCCAGAAATTGGCAGTTATGGAATAAGTTGCCCACCAGGAAAGTCTTTTATTCCTAATCCCCAATAGTTAAAGGTTGGCTTGCCCATAAGCATAAGAGTTCAGATCCCTTCCAAATCACATTGGTTTTTAATCCTTCCTATTATAACTTTGTTTGTGGGTTTTGTTTTTTAAATTCTGCTAGACTACTGGCCTTAATGTCCTACCCATCATAGAAATCTCATTTGCCATTATCATGAGGCAATAATTAATGTTCAGTCTTGCACCATGATCTGAATCTCTCCAAACCCAGAGGAGTGAGTCACACAAGAGTGCATCCTTAACTGAGAATAGCTCACTGCCAACCATGGATAAATGGAAACTAGGAAATGAGCCTGTCAGTGGACTTCAACTGTCATCACAGACCATAAGATGGTTCCTTAGGAACTCTGCTTCTGTATCATGTAGGACCTAAGGAGTATCATTCAAACTGTACCCTGAATTTCATTGTGTAGGTAGTGCACAGTAGGACAGAGGGTAGGACACTTATGTGACAGGTTCACTGTCTCTTTGCAACAGTTTGAACTCCCAGAGTTTAATCAAGGATATAAAACTCATTACAATAATCTTGGGAGTGATAAAGGCCTGCATGACTTGAGCAAGGTTTGCATCTGTAAAGAAAGATAGGTCACAATCTCAGTGGCAGCTACAAATGGAAAATAAGGCTACAGGGCAAAGCGGCTGACTGCATATCCAGAAGAACAAGAATTCCAACTGTACTTCTCTAACATACTACTAGGAAAGAGTGAGGTGTATGCTCTCAACTGATCTGGAAGGCACATTCCTCTACCTATTCTTCCAGCATCACTGTCTTGCTTGGATTCATTCATTGTTCTATATTACACTTGCTGCTAGCTCCCAGGAGTTGTTCCAGCAAGCAAGAATGGCAAGGTATAGAGATGTCCTGGCCATGCCCTCTTTCTTTCATGCCACGTGTGCAGGTAGATTGGGGGGTAATGTATGAATCTTTTATTATGAAGTCTGGTCTGTGACTGCTGTGGCTCAGCACCCTGAAACCACCAGCCTCAGGCCACACAAGCACTGACTCCTAGATCGCCTCGCCCTAGTGGTAGATGCACACCAACCCCTGAGGCCTTGAAGTGTTCCCTGCAGCAAGGATACTGGACATTCAAAGTAATTACCAGGTAAGCTGCCCCTGAAGATACAATGTACACACTGCTTGACAGGCACAACTCTGGGTCAGGTCCTTTATAACATTACAACACTGAAATATGTTTATAGTGAAACAAGGTGGTTTTATTATCAAAGATGATGCTTTGAGATAGTCGGTAAGAATAATAAGTGAAAACAGAAATGGTTACACACACAACACAATCCTAGGTCAACACTTATCAGTAGTTACCTTTCCTATTTAATAAAATGGATATTTTCCTCCCAAGGATTCAGTCTTTGACAGAACTGCTGGTTTTCAGTCAAAACCAGGGTCCAGTCTCCACGAACACCCTGTGCCTTTCAAGGGGTTTTCTCCACGAATGGATTAAAAAAAGTAGAATTTGGGGTCTAGGAGGAAGGCACAAGGACATGTCTTTGTCTCCAGAACCTGGATGAACCCTTGGTTCCTTTCCTGTGGTGATAGCTCCAAGGTGTCTTCATGTACTCCTGTTCACTCCATTGATTTGGCTTCCATTGTAATGGTTTATCATGCTTAATCTACATAGCTGACACCAACCATGAATCAATGTCTCTTGTCCCCACAACCGGTTTGTCAGTTCTATTTTGGACCCAAATTTCAATACTTATACACAACTCCTTAAATATCTGTACATACGTCTCACAATAATTAAGATCAGTATTATATAAGCTTTTATTACACCTCACATGGCCCTCTTTGGATAAATACTAAGATGTTGGCTGTAATAAGCTAGTTAGGCCTGATGGGAGTTGCTGTTGTAGAACAGCAAACCCTTTGCCAGTTGGCATGGAGGAGTTTTTCAGGTCAACGTTTGTTCTTGGTGCTATCTTCTGGAACTGTTCAGAGAGGAAGGAGTGAAACAATTGTAGGGCTATTCTAACTATCCTGGCAAGTGATGGCTATAAGCAAGTCAATGGAGCCTTGTAGTCAATGGTATTGACTGTTCACCAAGCTAATAAAACGTTGACACAAACATCTTTGTCATCTTTATACAAACAGTAGATCTTTAGCACTCCTACCATATCTTTGGGTATTTCCATGCTTTATCCAGGTAAAAAGCACAACTGAACAGATTCAGAGATGCTTATAGACACCTTTTGTCTTGCAAAATATGAGTTTTCAATAATTTCTTGTGTTCTTGTATTCCTATGCCACCTTGAGTAAAACAGACCATCCAGAAGAATTAAAAGAAAAGATAAAGCTGAATTTCATAGTGGTTCACAGTTGGGACTAAAGAAAATACATTATTTAATATAGTGATCAGAAGGGGCTGCTTTCTTAAAATTGATTTTTATTATTTTGTAAAACTTCTAGTATAGGCTCACAGTACTATATTGGTTTTTCCTCTATTACAATTTGAAACATATGGCACTGCAAACATTTTGGCACTTACAGGGCTTTCAAGCAGTCTGTTAATGCAGAGGGCAAGATAGGAGAGCAGAAAATATAACAGACTCGGAAAGCATTTCAACAGAACATGTCCAATCTCCATTTACGCAATCTTCCAAGAACTAAAGTTAATAGTCTAGTATATTGTTGCAGAGGAATAAAGTCAGCTATCTACGGTAGATGTTTCACATTTAAATGAAGATATTAAACAGTTCAACACAACTGTAAGGCATTTAACTTTTAATATAGATACCTTTTTGGACCAAGTTAGTGTCTAAAGTGATTGTGTTCTAATACAATACTAACGATCTAATATTCTTGTATCACACTGGTCAACTGAGTGTACGGTTATGAATAATCCTACTGAAGTCAATGAGCCTCTCCAAGGTCTAGGGTTTTCTATAATGACCATCACAGCAGTAAGCATTTAACTTGGAACTGATTCTGCAAACAGTAACAAGAATTCTTGTTAATGTTGCATTAACTGAAAAGGCCCATGTCCATCTTTTATGAGTTCAGTTTTCATTTGTCTGGGAGGTTGTATGTTGTCGGTCTCAGAAATAACTTAATTTGATAAGTGACCTGATTGTTTGTTTGTGAATGGGCAAATGTGATGTATTCATCTGGGAAATCTTGCTTTACTGGTGTTAGATACCTCTTCTCCAATCTGGTTGTTAATAGACATGTGGGAACTGTATATCCTTTGTATTCTTTGCACTATTCCTGTTCCAATAATTCAAGACCAGATTTTTCTTACACTGATTTTTACACCAGTGTAACTGTAACTGTATTGTCTTCAGTGGGATTACTGCTGATTTTAATATATTGGTGTAAACTCAGAATCAGGTCCTCTGTTTCTGTTCCTTTTAATCTGCTCTTGTTAATATCTGCTATTTTGACATACTTTTCAGCAGGTATATAAAAATACTTAATATATTAAGTCCTCACAATCTCTAGATCAAGCAATTTAGAAAATATTTCAGCAAAGAGCATTGATTTGGAAACTTCCCATCCAAAACTTCATATATTAACATGATGCTGACACTTTGGCTGTAGCTATGTTATATTTCCACCTGCTCTTCTGTTGCTACCTAGTCAATGGTGTTGCCGTGTGTGTGTGTGTGTGTGTGTGTGTGTTTTGTTCTGTTTTTGTTTTTTAAACTTCCGGTTTTCCCCTTCTGTTTTTCACTGTTGATCATTTACTTTAAGATTTTGATCTTGCTCTTTCAGGGCTTCTCCGCATGGGAGGTTACTGCTCAGCAAACTAGAGTGTGAATCTACAAAGCACTAGCTTGTGGCACAGTAACATCCCATGCAGACTAAAAGTTCAATGGAGTACTCTGCCACATAGTGACAGTGCCAATCTAGTATGCTATTGAGTCATACCCAGGCTTGCTGTGCAATAATGTCCTGGGGAGATAAGCCCTCAGTCTCTCAAGTTTTTACTCTGCTTATGTAAGTAGAAATCACTCTGCTTCAAATTTTCCATTATCTCAAAAATTTAACTATTCATTCTCCATTGCACCAGTGTACTGACCCACTCTAGATGACAGAGGAGACCCGTGATCCTAAATGACAAGATATAAAACCAATTTTCTCATATTTTGCCTTTAGTCTCCAATGTTGTCACAGTCCCTGTGGTCTTTTTAGGTAAGACTTTCAAAATCTGTTCTGTTAAACGCACCTGGCCAAATCCGATCTCACACATTTAAAGTCAGTGGAGACATTCTGAAATTACGGTGGTGTAAAAGAGATCAGAATCTGGCCATCAGGGCTCTGCTATAGAAATGGGTGCGGTGGAGGGATCAATATAAGCACTTCTGTTTAGTCTGGCAAGTAAGCTTCCTCT
Source organism: Emys orbicularis (assembly GCF_028017835.1). Lineage (NCBI taxonomy): Eukaryota > Metazoa > Chordata > Testudines > Emydidae > Emys > Emys orbicularis. The sequence continues at coordinate 73,841,380 of NC_088688.1, read as the reverse complement.
GATGGATTTGTAAAACATTAATTTGTTTACAAGTATCAGAGGGGTAGCTGTGTTAGTCTGTAGCCACAAAAACGAGGAGTCCAGAGGTACCTTAAAGACTAACAGATTTATTTGGGCATAAGCTTTCGTGGGTAAAAAACCCACTAAATCTATTCATTTGTTTACAGTTGGACTAAGAAAGTGCTGTAGTTTTAAGTGTGTGTGCTGGCAGTTTTTACTTACACACACACACACACACACACACACACACACACACACCCCGATCACTTTCTTTGAACAGCAATTTGGTATTGGCTGCAAAGTCCCTCACAAAGCATAGTGTGAGCATCATATTTCTGAGATGCTAATTTTTTTACAAAAGCTGTGATAACCTCTTTCAGCCTCCACTCCTCACACAAGATATCTGTGTTGGAGAAAAAGAGGGTCTCCAGAACAAACAACTGAGTTTCTGCTCACCATTTATGAGGAACACTTGTCTTCATAGGTGCTGGAACTAGGGATGCTGGGGGTGCAGCTGCACCCCCTGGCTTGAAGTTATTTCTATCAAATACAGGGTTCACAGTTTGGTTCAATGGCTCTCAGCATCCCCACTATAAAAACTGTTCCGGTACCCCTGCTTGTTCTGAATTGTAACCAAAATGACATATTTCCATCTCAATTAAGCCAAGTGTTTTCATGTTCATTGGACTTACAAGTGGCAGTAGCATGACCTAAAACACTACTGCCATGTATTTCATTCGAGTTTTAAAGGAATTCATGCTGATATATGCTGTTAGGGTTACAAGGATATTGAAAAATCTCTTAGAACTTAATGTATTTTGTAGCCAAGGAGAGAACTGAGTCAAAGTACAACATCCGATATTGTTGAGTAAAGCACAGGCTTTAAATGCTCAATCTCATAAACATGATTAGTGTTCTGCTTCTATGAATATATAGACAAATGTTGTATGCCATATGATACCTGTGATTAATAAACTGCAGGTGTTTCGGTCCATTGGCTCTATTTAACATATATATTTCTGATGGCAGAGAACTTTTCCTTACCTATTAAGCACATTTGTAGAGATGGTTACATTAGGTTGGTTATCTAACTATACTCCCTTCTTTGACTAAGATTAGTATCTGGAAACTTTAAGGTTTTAAGTTTGAGGGTTTATTAGTGATACAAAAGTAGGTCAAAAGCCTCGTGCGAGTTCAGTCTCTGACTACTTACAACAGTAAAGTCAGCAGCACTTAGCCTGGTTTCCTCCCCCCCCCCCCCCCAACTGCTCAGCAAAAAGACTTGCAAAATGCAACATATCCCCTTTGAGGCTCTTCTAAATGAGTCTGTTTGTTTGCTGCTGTTCATATGGTCCCATTTTCTTGTTAAATTGACTAAAGCCATGCATGCTTTACTGAGTTGACATAAATGGGTTGTGGTTTTCAACACATTATCATTTCCCTGATAATCCCCACCCCCCCACCCGTGTTCTTAACAGCAAGAGCTCATAGCAACCCTGTTGACTCAAAGAGCTGGATATTTCAGTATTTGGTGTTCAGCCCATTATCAGTTAAATGGAGAGCTTGCATTAAGCTATGATAACTGGACATGCAGAGTTTGCCACAGTCTTGACACAGTTCAAACTATTCGGTTGAGAGCTAATTCCAGCAAGTAGGTAGATTTGGGGCGGAGGTGGGGAAGAGAGAGAATGCTGGATAGATGTCTTTGGCCAAACATACCTGTGGCCTCCCATATTTTTATGGAGTTGGCAATTAAATTTCAGAAATGTGATATTTGGAAAGGTAGAGACGTCCCACATTCCTTCTGTGTAAAGAGTCTATGGAAGAATGTGTATAGGGTTCTTCCCTCTGCCAATTCATCAATGTGAAATGTGGCAGTGCTGCATAAAGGAGTTGGGATGAATGCAGGGTCTTGAAGAGAGGGGTGTATGAGAGAGAGAGACACACACAGACATTATTTTATTGAAATTTAATCCAACTCAATTTTTCAATGGCACAGTCATAGGCTATGAAAACCAAGCTGAACAGCTATCTCTTATTATTCCTGGCATCCTTAGCAAGGAACATGCACCATGCCAAGCAATGATGGTTTAGATGGGCAGTCTGCTCATACTGCCAGTGTTCTGTTTTGTTCTGTAGGAAGACCCACCTTTGCACCAGTGCTGAAGCACTGGCACCGCTGACTGCCAACAAGACAGGTTGTATTGCAGCTGGTGAATTGAAAACTCATTAAGACCACTTGGAGTGTCAGTAAATACAGCCTGCATCATGAGAGCACAGCCTGCAGCCACTCTAGGTGCAAACAATCAATCCATTGTCAAGATATCCCAATCAGAGACTCAGCTGAACCATGAGGGAGTGAGTCAACAGAATTTGAGACCCATGTTGTTCACTTGCCCTGTTTGGCATCAGTGGAAGATATGTAACCAAGAATGGTAGAAGATGCAAAAACAGTGTAGATGAGGATGATTCTCATTTTAACTTTTCACTCTAAATCTCAATGAACTCCAAAGTTCATTTTTAACACCTGAAAGTTCCTAAGTAAATCTCCAATCCAGTGAAGACTTGCCTTTATACACATTTGTCTGTAACTCTTGGCAAGATTAGGGCCTAATTTAGAAGGCTTTGGTACAATATTACATACATATAGCAAAAATATATATCCATAAAGGTGAAGAATTGCTCAATATTAAAACAGATATAATAAATTTTAGCATAGAATGTTTGGCTGTGGGAATATGGAAAAGTCAAAAATTTAATCCTGGAATAAAATTTAAAACTAACCAAAACTTGGTCCAGGCAAAAATATGCAGTGAAATTTCATAATGTTTGTAGAAGACAGACATATCTTTTTCCGTTGAAAATTGCCTTTCACTTTGTGGAAAAGCTTTGGGAAAAATGTGAGGTCAGCAAAATATTGCTCTTTACATCTTAACACCTAACATGACTCTTTTTGAGGAACACTAGGGAATGTTAATTGACTGAAACTGAACTTTAAGTGAATATTGCAGAATATTTTAAAAAATCATTTTTTAATTTGTAATTGCAAAAATTTGCACTGGTTATGCAGTTATGCTCATCCTATCAGGAAGCAAAAAATGTGGTGTGCTCATATAATCATATGAGGTCCAATTTAGAATATTGCATACTCACAATCAACTGCTTGCAAATGAGGGAGTGAACAATGAATCATTTTGAACAACAGTTGAGAAACTTCAATCTATTCCTGGATATGTTTGAGTATGGGATGGCGGGTGGGGGAAGGGGAGAGAGCAGGAATAATCACCTATCATACTTGCCCTCTTTTAACCTTCTGTATATTATTTTAATTTGAGTTGTGTATATACCAGTGTATGCTTTAAAGATATTTCCCTATTTTGATGCTCTCTTTGCACAATAATGAACAACTACAAAAGTGTTTTAAAGTCATTAGCCATACGACTGTGTGGCTAATTAACATATACTCATGGGAGAAATAAAGAATTACAGACAACACAATCTATTCAAGTAGCCATGTGTGTATAAAATAGGAAGAGGCATCATTTGTCATGAGCTGATATCAGAAATTATAAATACATTAGATTCATGTTGCCATCTTTACTCACTTAGAGCAGTAAATACTTTCTGCCATTTACTAGTACTTATTCATATAAGTAGTGGAAGGCAGAATAGGGCCCAATGATAAATTAAAATTACACCAAAGGTATAACCATGTGTAATGCAGCCTTTCATGCAGGGCCGGCGCTTCCATTTAGGCGACGTAGGCGGTTGCCTAAGGCACCAGGATTTGGAGGGGGCGGCATTTTGCCGCCATTGGCGGCAATTTGAGGGCGGGGGGTCCTTTCGCGCTCCGGGTCTTTGGCGGCAATTCTGCAGCGGGTCCTTCACTCGCTCTGGTACCCGCCGCCAAAGTGCCCCAAAGACCGGGAGCGCGGAAGGACCCCCCCCCCCCCGTCACAGAATTGTTGCCAACGACCGGGAGCGTGGAAGGACCCCTGCCTAGGGCACCAAAAACCCTGGCGCCGCTCCTGCTTTCATGTGAAGGGACATTCAGAACTAGAAATGGGGCTACAGTACCCTAAAATAAAATACTCTGTAGAGGTTCTTACTTCAAAAGGATTTCAAATATTTTTTTACTGGACCTTGTCTCTCTCTAGTATCCTTGGGCCAACACAACTACAACACTGCAGACAATCATATACACAGGGACATACTGTACTTTGGAATTAAAATTTGCATTCATTTTCTTCAAAAACTTGGCATAAGATAGAACAAAGAAATAATGGTCTGAATGACACAAGTGATCTTTAAAAACACTTTCTGAGTTCTTTCCAGCAACCTTTTCACATTTGATTAATATTCCTTTCTGTTTTCTGGTTCAGAATATTGCTAAATAAACCAGAGATTACCAGGGAGCTTGTATGCAGTGTGTGGCAAAAGATAAACAGTTAAATTTATTGACTATAAAAGATAGGCAAACAGTCAGTTAACCAAATAAAATTGTATATGCATGTAGTCTAAGCTCTCAACCCTATTAGACTGGGCAACATCTAGATAAACCTGGGGTGAGAAACTGCTTAAAGGAACAATCTCCTCTGTTGGAATCTTGTCTTCTCAGTGTCTGTTGCTTGCAGTGTAGGTGGGGGCAGGAGAAGGGTTAAGCCTGCCCCTGCCCCCCCCCCCCATGTTCAGTTTGATACCCTCAGTCCATTTGCTTGTAGAACACAAATCCAGGCATGTCTGGGGGGCATTGCTAAGTCTCCAGGAAAAGCTGAGCAATTCTCCAGGTGTGGCCTCATGCAGGTAAATCATTGAATTGTAGCTGGACAGTGGCTGTTGATGGGTTGTTCCACACACCCCCACCTGGGCTTTAGTTACTTTCCTTGTTGTTGCCTCTGGGAGCTAATAGCTGGCTGATTCCCCCAATTTACAGTATGGTTGTCACTAAAACACACAATACAGTTCTCATAATGTCACAGGCATTAATGATATACATATATGAATAGATAAATAATTTCAGCATAACCTTATCCCTGATACCTTACAAGGCATGCTTTAGATGTAATATCACCATTCTATACAGATGAGGAATATTTGTGTGTGTGGGGGGAGGTTTACAGGGGGCTTCCCCCAAGGTACAGAATGTCACAGCACTCTGTATAGTGGAATGTCTACATTAGCTGTACGGCATTCTGTACCCTGATCACCATTTCAGATAATCAGTCTTTCACTGGCCTCAAGAAGTTTCTAGAGATACCATCTCAATAGTAAAATGGCAAATGTTAACACTGCTGAATTTCTTTGAGAGCCATCTTAAACCTCTTACATTGTCATACGAGAGTAAGAGCAATATAATAAATGCATTGAAACCGCTCTCTTGAATGAGTAAACTATCAGGAAGCTATTTAAAATCCCCACAGATAAATTCCACATATCTAAGTTGTCCGTCCCCCCCCCAGTTTATTGCTTAATATTTTGGGGGAAATAAATTGTGTACCCAGGCAGGGATATTATCACAGGAACAAAACCTACCAATACCTTTCTAGAACATGCCTGCCTTGAGAGAGTGATCAGATTCTCCATTCTCAGGAGGTATACAGCAGGAACATTAAAGGGGGGGCAGGGGAAGCAAGTACAGCATATTTGAGGGACCATAGACTAGGGTGAGCAGGCTGAGGTTGGGTATGAAGGAGCAGAGATCTGAGGAGTTGCAGCACAAGAGCTGTGTGAGGCATTTTGTAAGATAACGTGTGGGTACATGGTGTGGGACTGGAGTTGGGGAGGCATTTCTAAGAAGGGCAGAGGAAACTCTCAGCTGCCTAACTCTTCAGTGTGCTGTTTGAGAGAGCTAATTTCTCTGACAGCTGTCACAGACAGCTGTCTGTCAACTGAGTTGACTGAGCCAGTGAGGTGTGTATTGGTGCACAATGATTTGAACCTCAGTCAACTGAGGCTTTACCCAGCATGATGATGGGGTAATAAAAATCTACTGTGGCTTCCCTATCATGTGGAAGTAAGGTGCATTTCAAATCGAGAGATTTTACGATTGATCACTCTAGTGTATACAAGACCTAGTGTAGACCAAGCTAGATTCTCAGATCAACATTGAGTTTTCAGGGCAGTTAGGATACCCATCTGTGTGTTGTTGTGTTGGTGTGGGTTTTTTTTCCCCCCATTTAAGCTAAGCAAACTTAATATGTAAAATCACTAACAATAAACATGCAGCCTGCAATGCCATTTTATGCCATTTTAACAGCAATTATCAAAGACTAACCATGTTTTAACACATAGTATCTCTAACAAGTCAAATTTAAAAAAGAATACATATTTTGGAAGGTCAAGATTTTTTAATTGAAAATTCTAAGTAACTTTCTCCAGGATATTTAACTTCCATCTATAAAACTAGTTTTTCTATGTAACTCATTTGTAGGATTTTATTTAACAAAATTAGAGTTTCTTGCTCATCCATTCTAACCTCTCCATTTAGAGGTGGGCAAATAACTGATTGCTGGCAGGCTTTTTGTTTTGTTTTTTTTGGGCAGAGGGGAAGGGAATTTTGTTTTGGGGAAAACTCAATTTTTGGAAACTTTTTGCATTGAAAAGTAAACATTTTGGGCCAATTTTTGAGCGTTTTAACTTTTTTTTTTTTTTTTTTTTATTTAAAAAAAATTTAGAAAACTTCTCATTGTTAATAGAAAAATTGAAATCTTTTGTTTAAGAAATATCAATACTAAACATTTAGATTTTTCCTGATTTCTATTTTATTTATATATAACCAAATAGTTTTATTAAAACATTTTTAATAAAACTATTTAGCAAAATCAACACAAAATGGTGACCTATTTTACTGTGACAGAATTTGTATTTTTGCCAAAAAGGTCTGACAGAAAATTTTGCCCACTTCTATTTTCATTATTGGGTGTATATTTGGCTTTGTAAATCCCATTGGACGTTGCTTTGAAGAACTACAATTATTATATATGACATGTTGGTAATGGAACTCTGTTATTTTGAAAATCTATATGAAATAATTTGTAGTTTAATTGGTCTCGGGCTGCCTCTAGAGACTTACTGATTTTTTTTTTTTTTTTTTTTTTTTTGCGCACTATTTTAAAAAAATCATTTACAAAGGAAAATGCTTGACAGTGAATAAGGTAGCACTTATGCAAACTTTCAAAATTAAATTGTCTACAGTACTTATTAATAGTTATTATAACTATGGAATTTGTCCTATTTGCTGGGGAATGGGCTGACTGAAACTTATTTGAAAAACCGTAAATGCAGTAGGCAGAATCTTATTACAGCTCTAAACTAAGACAGTGGTAACATGCAGAAGGCCTTACTTTAAACATTTATATATAAATACCAGCTGAAGTGTTAACTGAAATGTAAAAGCAGATGTGACTACATCATATGTCACAATGCTCAGTTAATTTCTATTACACTTTATGATGAAAGAGACATAGATCATACTGTGCTCCATACCTGTACCTGTTCTGACACACGTGGGGCCACCACACCTTTGCATTAAAGCTTCCTTCATCTGGCAGAGTCCCTCACTAAGCACTAGCTTTTAAAAAGAAGAATGTGGTCTTGTACTGAGAGATACTGACATTGGTTTGAGTGTATTGGCTTCTTTATCTAACTACTGAAATGAATAGCATCCTAATCTGTCATTCCTTGACAAAGGCTGCCATTGATTTTTGTATCCCTTGTTTCTGTATTTGAGGAGCTGATCCTTATCTGAACAGGTTTGAGCCAGTATTCATTGAAGTCAAAGGGAATGTTGTTCCATTGACTTCAATGGACACTAGAACAGGCATCTGAAAGGTATTGCTGTATTTTGGGCCTTATTCACTTTCCTCTGAGGTAAAGACTGACATCATAGGAGAAATTCTAGACTTCTTGATCTGTCATTAACCACACCCACATACCCAGCAGCTGACTTCCTGGTTACTTGCTACACACCATATAGCCATGTCATCATCGGTCATCTGCTACTATGATAACCTGCCACTATTCCTTCCATGATAACTTTCTCTGTTATTTCCATATGTACACCTGATGGGACCAAAGTACATAAGTTTGTTCTTGTTGGTTTCTGACCGCAGAGTCAGTTTCTCTCCAATAATATTTCTAACATAAGCATTTGTTTTTGTTTTCCATCCAGGATATATGCAAGCGACTTTGAGTGTCGCATCTCAATTTTCTTCTTATCAGCTGCATTAGTTTCCTGGAATTAACATCCATAAATTGCTATGGAAAACAATTAATTGTTCTTCACCAGTCAAACCTTTGTACATTTCAAGATGGCATGTGTTTTTTTTTTTTTTGTTTTTTTTTTTTCACATTTTCATAAGCAAGGCCATGGCTGAGTAAGCCATCCCTGGTCACTTTCTGATTCCTTTGAAGCAGCCTCTTTGGATATGTAATGATCCCAGATGATGCAGTAGATTAAATTTACAGCATAACCAGTAATTGCTGTTCTTGATCATGTCAACATACATGCATTTTGTCTTACCACTTTCAGAGAGTCCGTATTCATCAAATTGTTTTGGAGACTCAATGTTTGTTGCATTGCTTTGATAGTTGCAGCAAAGAGTGTTGTATCATTAGCATATCTGGGATTGGTTAAAAGGTGTCCACCAATAGAAATCCCAGCACATTCCATTTATCAAAACCTTCAAGGACTTTTATATGAAGCATACATATCGAAAAAAATTTGTGAACAAAATGCACCTTTTGTGTCTCACCCATCTTTCATCCTGCCCAGTGGAATACCACTCATCACTCACTGCTGTTTGCCCTATAACCTGTTGACAGTAGAGACTTCTGAGTTCAATGAATGCTCTGGAATCCCCATGTTTGCCTGTATTCCCCAGGGACCATCATGTCAGATGGTATCAAATGTTTTGGAACAGTCTGTGAAACACACACAAAATGGTGTTTATAATCTCTGCATTTTTCAATAATATGATTGGATATTTGCAACTTCCTTGTGTGCCTTGTCCCTCTCTGAAACCAGCTCATTCGCTTCATGCACTCCTGAATTATGTGGAACTGCACTTTATTCATGTGTGATATCAAGGAGATAGTTACGGCATTTTGTTCTATCCCCTGTCTTTGGTAAGGACAGAGACTCCCTTGCCGTCGTCCAGCCAACTTCTGTTCAATCACACATCCATTGCAAACTATGTGAGATTAGTACTGCCGTCACCGGCGGCTTTTAGCAATTCTACTGGTAAGTTACTGACACCTGGTGCTCTCTCCTAACGCCATGCACCACTTCCCCTTGTAGGATTGATGGCTCTGGCTCCAGGTGCTACTTGTCTCTCCTGCCTTGCGCCCCCCCCCCCCCCCCCGGTTCTGTATTTTAAGTGGCTGAGGCATACTAACTAGTACAGTAATCTCTCCATCTGCCATCATAATCTTTTTATTATGCTCCGTCATGAGGAAAATTCTTTAGTAAGAAGTCTGACCGTTGTGAATATACCTTCTGTATTATCTTTCTAATTCTTAAGTTCTCCACATTTTGCTCTGTTCACTCTTGTCTCAACTGGTCTGTCTTTGATTCTGTCTCCTATATTCTTCAGATTCCAAGCCACTCTTCTCTCCCCCTGCCCCCAGCTCAAACACATTTACTATGGTATGGTCCAATGCTGACTTCTCAAAGTGTGTTTTGGTGGCTTTGGTCATGATAGTTCTTTCCTTCTCTCTTCCTTCCCCCCCCCCCCCAAAAAAAAATCTGTTCGGGACGTTCTTCTCATTCACCTGTGACAACACCTTTAAACCCATTCTGGACAGAAGTCTGTAGCTTTCATTGATTCTGGACATGTCCAGGCTCCGTGAAACTGCCAAACATATTATCTTTAATTTTTGTGCTTGAGGCAACAGTTGATGGTCTGACCTGCAGTCTGCACTCAGGAAAGTGTGTGGTGGGTGGTTCCCCTCCCCCCCCCGCCCGCCCGCCTCCATTGGCTCCTTGATCTCCAGCATCCCTGTAACATTACATTGGCAATTCTGGTTCTTTCACACTAGGAGACCTCCATGCATATAAACATCTAGAAGATTGGGTGAAGATGGCAATTGTAATGACCAGGTGACTGGATAAATAGAATTCAACCAAATGTCTTTTTTTCTCCCCCTCATAAACCCAGACCATGTTTTCCAATGCCCGTTTGATAGCTTACAACTCCAGCTTTTGCGTTCAGGTCTCCAGTTATAAGGGTCAGGTCTTTGCTAAGGCTAAGTATGTGCTGCAGCTTAGGTTGGTATAACTTGCGGTGTTCAGGGCTCTGAGTAAACCAACCCTTGAATGAGGTAAGTTACACCGACCTTAGAGCTGCTACCACTGTTCACAGGGGATGAAGTGATTAAGTCAACGGGAGAGTTCTCTCCTGTTGGCTTAGAGCATCTGCATTAGCAGTGCTGCATCAGTGCAGCTGCACCACTGTAAGCTCTGTAGTATAACCTTAGTGCAGGGATCTGCAATCTTTGGCACGCAGCCCACTGGGGTAAGCCCCTTGGCGGGCCAGGCCGGTTTGTTTACCTGCCACGTCCGCAGGTTTGGCCGATCGCGGCTTCCACTGGCCACAGTTGGCCGTCCCAGGCTAATGGGGGCTGCGGGAAGCGGCGCGGGCTGAGGGATGTGCTGGCTGCTGCCCCCGTTGGCCTGGAGCGGCGAACCGCGGTCAGTGGGAGCCGTGATCAGCCGAACCTGCGGACGTGGCAGGTAAACAAACCGGCCTGGCCCGCCAGGGGGCTTACCCCAGCGGGCTGTGTGCCAAAGGTTGCCGATCCCTGCCTTAGTGTTTTAATGACTCTCTCTTCAAACAGTTCATGGAACTCAATTGTGTCATTGTCAGCTGCAGTCATAGGAGCACTAGGGGCTTACCTCTTCCACGTTTTGATGGCATTCCTGTTTCTTGTCAAAAGTGGCTGGCATTTCATGAGGCTTTGGCTAGTCACAGGTGGTACCATTTACTTCTATTACTGTAGCTGGCTACAAAACAGCCTGACTGTACTTGACACTTACATGGCTATAAATCAGGACATGCTCCACTGAAGTCAATGGATTAATGCTTATCTTAAGCTGGTGTAAATCAGAAGAGAATCATACTCAGTAGCTCTAAATTGTAGTTAGGACAATAAAACCTAGAAGCATAGGCATATACGCAAAGAAGCATTATTTATTCACAAGGGTAAAATTCACCCCTATGCACCAGGATAGAATAAGATTAAATTCCACTTAATCCCTATTGCAATTTTAAAAAACTCATAGTCCTGTAATGAACTCCACACAAGTGGACCCTTCACCCTTGCAGAGCCTCATCGAAGGCAGAGCAAAAGAGGGCTAAGGGGTGTGTGTGCGTGTGTGGTGGTTTTTTAACAATCTTTTGAGAAATCAAACCTAATAGTTGCTAGCTCTAAACTTAACAAGGAGTCCCTAAGACTACAAGGAGAAGGGGGAGAAGATGACTCGGACCTAGATCAAAGTAAAAACAAACATAGACTATTCCAGAACTTGAAACACCTGCAGAGAAGAGGAAGTGTGAAGGAGAAAAGAGACCCTAAAGAAGGTATATTAGCATAGAGAAGGGGGTTCAGATACAGCTAAAACACCATTCAAAACTTTCTACAACCTGTACAAATCCTTTACTGAAGAAGAGCCTTCAGGATGTGTATTTGGCATGGGATTTCAGTTCTATTCATACTTGTCTCCAGTGCCTGCCAAACAATCAGATTAGATTAGGTCTTCTCAGAGGAAGGGATTAGGACTCAGTTCATTTGCCAGCCAGTTCACTAGGACTGGGAGGAAGAAAATGCTTGCATATTGTGATAAATCCATAGTCACTGAAGACTTCACAATTCTTATTAATGTTGCTTGCCATGCCCACATGAAATTTGATGATTAGTGAGAATATAACTCAGCTACCTGAGATCCATTAGCTGTTGGAAGTGACACAGTTGAAAAGTTCTGATTCCATCCAGCAGAGCAATGGCATTACGGCAGACCACCATTTGTAGAAGGTCCATGCTTGTGGAGTACGTTTTTTTTTTTTTTTTTTTTTTTTTTTTCCTGAGCCCTTCTCCCCTTGGCAAGTTTATTTTCCATGGGCATTCTACTGGAAAACACAGCTTCTTCCCATACTTTTCATGGCAAAATTGAAACCAGGAAACATGTGTCTTCTATTAAAGTCAGAACAAAGTCTCCTTTTCAAGGGTTTCCTTCTCCCATGCATTCTTGCTAGGAGTCCAGATTCTTCACTGAATCTAGTAGTCAAAGTAAAAATTAGACAGCTTGTTAAAATTCTCATCCCTGTTGTGGCACTTGACACAAGATAAAGGAGCTACAGCAGCATAACATACTACTTAAACACACTTAGATCTAGCTGTAAGTGTGGTAGTGTAGATGTAGCCAAAATAGAACCTGGAGATGTTTCAGTTTAAACATGACAATGGCTTAAAGCTCCCTTTAGCCACCTCCTCCCTGGGCTGTGAGTTTGGAATTGTGCTTCTTAAGGGCTAGTACAGAATTTTTCCATTTTGAGTTTTTTCTTTAGGAGATCCTGCCTGTAGGTCCAAATACCTCCACTCGATCCTCTGTTACAGGGGTCAGCAACCTATGGCACGCATGCCAAAGGCAGCATGCAAGATTTCGAGTGGCACTCACACTGCCCAGGTCCTGGCCACTGGTTCCAGGGGCTCTGCTGCTGGCCTGGGGTCCAACCACTGGAACCATGCCTCCCAGGGTCCCAGCTGCCAGCCAGCTGCCGGCCCCGGGCACCGGTCTCGGGCGCTCTGCTGCTATCTTGGGGTCCCGGCCGCCGGCCTGGGGCTCTGCAGCCACACCCAGCTGTGGCCCACTGGCCCCAGCCTGGGGCAGGGAAGGGTGCAGACAGGGGAAGAGGGGGCACAGCTCAGCACCCCCACCTTAAAAATTGTTCCAGCGCCACAATACTGGGATATTTTTAAGTCGTGATTTGCTGCTTACATCACTGTCACGTCACGTGGAACAGCACATTGCGTTTGACGTTATGCGTGCCGTCTGTCGCAATTTTTTCCCCTGCTGTAAATTGAGGGGTACATTTGACAAAATGTCAGCTCCTAAGAAAGCAAAGTTAGATGTCCGTTCATTTCATTTCACAGCAATATTTGGTGGCTAAGTCGTGGAAAGGGTTTGGTGTGCTTTGTAAACTGTTTTGATGCAATCAAGGCCTTTTTGTCGGAAAAAGGACAAAACTACCCCGAACTGGATGATGACAAATGGCTGTGTAAGCTCATGTTTCTAACTGACACCACTGCTCACCTAAACAAACTCAACCTCCATCTCCAGAGTGCAGGGCAAACAGTTCTGAATCTTTATGAAACCTGGAAGGCATTTGTTGTAAAACTAGCAGTTTTTTTTTTCTCGGGATATTCGAACTTCGACTTTCCGCTACTTCCAACACATAAAAGAGCTATCGACACGTTGCACTGTCAGTGTCAATGAGATTGGAATTTACATGCAAGAACTGGAATTAGAATTTTCTGACAGATTTCCAGTGATTTGGCCCAATGCTGTCTTTTCTAATTAAACCTGAAAAGTTCAACAAAAATGACTTGGATTTGTCTGTATTTTAGTGGAGGGGTGTTTGAAGATTTCGAAATGCAGCTCATTCAGTTAAAAAAACTCAGAATTGTGGGCATCAAAGTTTGGAGATCTGCGGAGTGTACTTAAAGCTACCACGAGAGATCATGGGGCCTCTATTCTGACCTGCTGGACGTCCCTGCCAGTGAAATTTAACTGTTTGAAGAAAATTGCATTTATGATGCTTTCAGCATTTGGATCCACATACCAGTGTGAACAGGTATATTCACACATTAAATCTGTCCTCTGTCCCTCTCTGAGCTGGTTAACAACTTATCACTCAGAAGGCTGTGTGCAGCTTAAACTATCCAAATGCATGCCAGACATTGGAAAACTCAGCAAGGAAAAGAAAGGGCTAGGGTCACACTAAACTAAGATCTGCGTTTTAATTTAATTTTAAATGAAGCTTCTTAAATGTTTTAAAAACCTTATTTACTTTACATACAACAATAGTTTAGTTGTATATTAGAGGAGACCTGTTAGAAACTTAAATTAGAGTGAATAAATGAAGACTTGGCACACCACTTCTGAAAGGTTGCCAACCCCTGCTCCATTATAAGGAAAAGAGATGAGAGGTGGCTCGATATAAACCATCATGCACCACTGGGGAAGCGAACAAGTCCTAGCAGCCCTGGAACTACCATTCCCAATTTCCTTCTGCTTGGCTGGGAGAAAAGAACATGGGCAGAGATTAGGGGGGCATGTTGGGGGTGTTGCCCCCAACTATATACCAGAGGTTTTCAAACTGGGGCACACCTCCCCTCTGGGGGGCATGGAGAAATGCTGCTCACCCCAAACAATACTAGGCTGCCCTGTGCCCCAGCTCATTCATTAAGTACGCTGTAATTTATGTACCACAACATTTGGTAAGTCCAGAAGCTAGACCTATACCTATTAACAGTATTAAGCCCCCTGCCCCGCCCCCATAAAGAAGTCAAAGTACACCTATGGAAAGGGGGGGCCTTGATCCACCCATATTTCAAGGCTCCAGGTACAGGCTCTGGAAAGGGTTAGCAGCATGGGTTTTCAAATCCCAAACTGTCTTCCTGGGATTACTTTTTTTTTTTGTCTCACTGGTTTGTTTCCTTTAATGGGTTTGCCGTCACAGGAAAACACCTGGAACAAAGTAACGGGCCCTAGAGAGTGTCTACACAGCAAAGACAAACTTGTGGCTGGCCAGTGCCTGCCAACTAGGCTCAGAACTGTGGGGTAGTTTTGTTGCTGTGTAGACTTCCAAGCACCAGCCTGTGCTCTGTGACTTGGACCAGCATCCCATATTACAGGTATACCAGTTGATTAGAATATTTATAGCTGCAAAGAAGCAATCTACATTTTAGCATCTCTGTATCTTTTCTTGGACTCTAGCTTTAAAATATTTCTAAGAAATGTTGGAAATGATTCAGACTTTTCATCAAAAATAAAAGATTTGCATGTTTTATTTTTCTCATAAAAATCACACTTTCCAGACTTTGACTTTTTGTAATGAATCACTGCAATTTTAATTTGGGAATTCACATTATCTTACTACTGTTGTGAAGATACATACAAAAGTGACAGCAATTTCATGGTGGCTGATACTGCAGTCAGCAAGAGACAGAAAGAGAAGTGTGGAATTGGCTATTAAGGAGGATCGAATGGCTAAAGCCATAGCCCCGACTGTGGTGCTAGAAATCAATATCTAACATGTTGATTTCAAGTCCAATAGATAAAGATACAATAATTGAAGTGTCTTAGTGCAAGTGCACTCCAGAACCATGATTAGACATGAGAGCCATCATTACTTCATGCATCCGTGCATGCATACTAAGACAGGAGGAAGCACAAAGACTGAAAGCAAGAAAAAACACATGAAAGAAATGGAATGTTGTGCAGGCATACATATTAAGTCTGTTTTTGTACAAATCACTGTTTTGCAACTTGTCTACCTATGAGAGCCTGTAACATTAATTTGGTGAAAGTGTCATGCTGCGGCACTGTGATTGGTGCAATTAAGCAAAGTACAACAAAAAATAAGCTGCAAATGCCATTTGAAAACCTGCTTCTGGACAGTTTACTTAACTGCTCTGGCTGCTATCTCAGGTACAGGACCTGAGATCATTTTAAGAAGACCTGGAACTACAGCAGTCAAGTATGTTCTGTGGGAGGTAGAATCAGGCCCCCAGGGTTGTGTATATAAAGATACAATATGGTGGTGGGGGAGAGGTTTTCCATATTTTGAATATGCTTGTTTAAATAGGCTTAAAGATGTGCTGTTGCAAGGAGGTGCAATTTATACTTCCTTGCAGGAATCACTCACTCCAGAAGAGGATATGCCTGTACCACTGTTCTCTACTGGGGGTTCTGCCAAGGGAAAGCAGCTTTACATTTTGGCCAAGTTACTATAAAAACCTCACCTGCAGAAGCTGCCCACAGACTGTGGTGAATCAACAATTCCCCATGCTGGCCTGGCCAGCTTACTTCAGCAGTCACTGTCACCTGCTTTAGAGTGTTTAATGATGGGAAGAAGGATGCAAATGCTGGACATTGTTGCTACCACTCTCTGGGTTCTGTTTTCTTTGCCTGGGATTGACAGAAGCCAACATAACCCTGGGCTTAATCTAGCCCCATAAATATGCAAAAAATGTTTCTATAGGTCCCCATATAGTAATCCGTCAAGTTGCTTTGCAGTAAGAGCTCAAGTTGCATCACAGATCTACATCAAGTTCAGACAGTATAACCACAGGGGGAAGAATGTTTGAATGGTAGTAAAAATGAATAAAGTAAGTTTTGCTTAATGACAGCTGGATGGCAATTAGCATATCTGCCTTCAAGCCTTTCCACTTTGATTTAATATGCAATATCCAGGAAAATAGTGCATAGAGCTTACTGTCACTGTTCCCCCCCCCCCCCCCAACAGACATCACAATTTCCCAATGTGATTCTCTTACATTGTTTGCTAACAACAAAGTTAGATTTTTTTTTTCTCCTAGACAAAATCTATAGTACCTTATATCTCAACTTTCCCTAATGCAAGTAATCAGCTGCACTAATCCCCAGCAGCTCGACTGGTAAGATTGGATCACAGATGAGCTCAAATACATCCAGGTTTTACTTTCTCCCCTTAAGCTACCCTTTTTTTTTTTTTTTTTTTTTTTTTTTTTTTTTTAGAGGTCTTGTCTCTTACCTTTCTGATGCCAAATGATGGGAAATCATCACATGCACAAATCTCCTGCAGCCAATTCGGGCCTTGTATTCCTGCATTTTGTGAGGTGGACTGAAGAATGATAGACCATATTTAAAAGAAAAATCCCACTCTGGAGAGTTGTAGTTGGAGCTAATAAAAACGGGGATTAATTTACATGTACAGCTGCCTTCGAGGCTGACCATCATTCACTTGACAGGATGGAACAGCCTGATCTACTGAAAATGAATATTTCATAGCAAAACTTGGCTCTTGCTGATAAACAAGGGAGATATGTTGGTGGCAGGACAGCCACTGACCAACGGTTGTCAGAGCAAAATAATTGCTCTGAGTGACAATGATCTTTGGAGCATATAAATGGAATATGCTACACTACTTAGTTATACCAGAGATTTTTGATTCCATGACTTTATGATCTTTCACATTTTATTGCTGTTTTTTTTGCGGGGGGAGGGGGGGGTCCATAATGTTGGCATGCATTTGCTTGAAAAAAACTAATCCGATGTGGATACTGGTGTGTTTTTCCTCCTATTTTTTTTTTTTTTAAAAGGACTAAAAGTAGAATAATATTTCTTCCTCACACAAGGATATGATGGTTCAGACCTTTTTCACTTGATGAGTTGGGGGTCACCACCTAATTCATGAGTCATTTAGAGCAAAATGTTTTACAGTTCCCACAGACACTTATTTTGTATATCAGACAAGGTGTCTGCAAACCAACTCTAGAAGTATAAACAAAGTTTGCACCTAGCATATTTCTCATATCCATTGGTATGGTTTTGGGAATATGAATTAATTAATTCCATGTTATGGAAGAGAGAGGAGACCAAATTTTTTGAAGTTGGGTCTCTAATTCTTTATTTGGTATTTAAAATACTCATTTTAGGGATAAGTAGTGATTTAGGTTTCTACAAATCAGCATGGGTGTGTCTAAGATGGGTATTTAGGTGGTTTTGCTTAACTTGAGGCCTCCCAAGTTTTAAAATTGGGCTTCTATTGCATGTTGTATGTGAGGTCTGCACTGCAGATCTGAAAAGAGGCTTTTGTCCTAGTGTTTGAAGAAGCAATTGTTTACCTGAATTCTTGAGTACTACCATCAGTGATATTAATATAGTTCTGGGAATAGTGTTTCCTAGTTTCCGGTACTGACTGGCTTACTGGTAGCTTTTTTTGCCATGTTGGATCACAATTTCTGACCTACATAAGAGAAACATCAATTATTGGTTTATTTTCTTTATCAGAAAAATCAAGATGGATTAAGAGGAGAGCATGTCTGCTGAACATTTCACATACTTGGAGGCCTATGCTTAACGCCCTTTTGAAACAATTATGTCACAACCCTTGATTAATAGACTGTTTCAGACTAATAAAACTCCTACTCAGATTTATGTACATATTGCATAAAACTTGATATCATCAAGGATACCTCTTGCATCATCCTTAACATTAAGCAAAAACACATGTTTAGAGCAAAGCTTATATACAACCTAATTCACATTTAAGCCCAGAAAAGGGAATGTCAACCAGTGTGATTTGCAGAACAGTGGACTGCAGTACACAGGAAACAAATATTTATTTTTAAAATATCCTGCAATTGTTTAAAATAGGGCCAGATCCTGCTACTCAGATTACTCATCCTGAAGAGTATTTCCCTCTGAGAAACCATTACTCCTGTGAGACTACTCAAGCAGTAAGGTATTTGAAGGAACATAAATCCACACCGTGTAGAGGTCAAGCATAGGAGTTTATTACGCACAGCGCTGGTGGAGTGTTACCTTGCTTATTAGGCTCAGAGACACTGTCAATCAATTGATTACAATACAATAGAATATATAGATTTTTTCCCATGGGTGGGGGAAAGTGACGGGGTAGGCAGTTCTACACCCCGGGATAGGTCTAGTCGCAAGACAAGATAGCACATTAGCCAATGGTTAACAGGTTACATAATGTCTCCGCCCATGGTCTCAAGTTAGCAAGCTAACATTTAATTAATACTTTGATAAAATGTTGTTAGTATAAAATATATGTTGAATTCTGATTTGGGGTCCACAGGAATGGAGTAGTTCCTCTGATTGTCCAGCAGATACATTCCTAGGGGTTAAAACAAAAAAACAGTGAGTATATGGCAATAAAGATTGTCTCCTTTGTGGTTTAAGGTAGGCATTGGTCCCTGGAAAACAGAGGTGGGAGGAGGCCATATCTTATACTGATGTGTGCCAACCTTTCATAAACTCAAGATTGGATATGTGGGAACAACGTCTCCCTACAGAAGAAACTAACAACCAAAACAAGTTTCTTTGTTCAATCTGCAACTCTGAATAAGACACAATTATTTAGTTCTCAGCTCCAACACCTGGCAATTTGCTGACTAAACCTTGCTTGCCAAAATAAGCCATCTTTTGTTTGTTCTGCTTCTCTTAACTAATCACTATTTGCTAGGCTTCTGGTCCCTTGACCATACTCTGGACTTTGGGTCTGGAAAAGAGCTGGAACAATCCATATACCAGGTTGTTATATAAAATGCACATGGATTTTAACCCTTCAGTATTAGTAAGAGTGAATGTTTGTGGCAGAATCTGGCCCATAGCCACTAGGTTATATCAATAAGAATGGGTTTGGGATTTGTCATCAAGAAATTTAAAATGTTCCATTGTAGAGAGTTTTCTTTTTCTCACTCTGTGTATTAATAGATTCCAATAAAAACTGGCATGCAGTGATCCCTACAGAGGAAAGAAAAACAAACATAGCATTAATAGAAAGTATTTTATATAGGGTTTTCAAATACGCTAAAGCTGTTGGGGTGTGTAAAGGTGCAAAACCCTGTAATAGAGCCTGTGGTGATGCATTTTTCTTTATGTAAATAGTTTGTTCCTTGGCATGCATCTAAATTAAGACAAACCTCTGAGAGAGACAGGGCCGGCTCTAACTTTTTTGCCGCACCAAGCAGCAAAAAAAAGCGCCGCCCCGCCGTAACACCCCCCCCCCCGCCGAGCGCCGTGCCGCCGGAACAACCCCCGCCGCGCTGCTGAACCTACCCCCCCCCCGCGCGGAGCGCCGCCAAACAGCCCCCGCCGCGCTGCCGAACACCCCTTGCCCCCCGCCGCACTGCCGAAACCCCCCCGGGCGGAGCGCCGCCGAACAGCCCCCGCCGAGCGCTGCACCGCTGAACAGCCCCTGCCCCGCTGCCGAACACCCCCGCCCCCTGTGGAGCGCCGCGCCGCCGAACACCTCCGCCCCCCGCGGACCGCTGCACTGCTGAAGCTCCCGCCCCCGCGCGGAGCACCACCAAACACCCCCCGCCGAGCGCCGCGCTGCCCTCCGCCACCCCAAGATTGGCTGCCCCTTACCAGGTGCCGCCCCAAGCACGTGCTTGGTTGCCTGGTGCCTGGAGCCGGCCCTGGAGAGAGAGCACTTACAATATAACTCTGCTTTGCTATAATTTTATATACTTGAGCTCTAGAAACCGCAACAAAACATTCTGAAAGTTTGTTTATACTGGTTGTACCTTAAAAATGCAGGAGGTGGGGTTGGGGTGGAAACTTCCTGTGAATGGGAGGTCGAGGGATCAGAGGGGGAAAAGAGAAGAGATCCTGAGACTCTGTTGGCGAAAGTGAGGTAGCTAGCTTATGACTAGGAAAGGGTGTCCTAGTCGTTCCTCACCGGAGTTCCTTGGGTGATGACTCTCTCCTCCCCCCTCCACCCCCACACACAAACACACTGCCACGTTGCAGCAGGCACACATGCTCCTGCCCCTCCCTTGGGTCAGGTGTCTCCACCAGGACCTGTAGTGTTGTCTGAAATGCGAGAGGCCACAGTCCTAGCCGCTTTCCAGCAAGCGGCCTTGTGTCATGCACCATAATGGCCACTTCCCCTGCTTTCCCGGTGACTGTATGTTACATAACTGGGTCCTGCTCTAGCCTCAGAGATATTGTGGGAGCGGAAACCATTTGGGGTAGGGGACAAATAGACCCTCTCCCTGCAGTATTTTCCTTTTTTGGGGGAAGGGGGGAGGGTGCTAGCCTCATCTTCCCCTGCTTAAATGTATGCATTGAAAAGGCTAACATTGTAAAACATGATTTTCTCTGTGTAAAGCAAAGCTTAACAGTTCTGTGGAACTCCTCATTTGAGCTTAATTATTTTCACTGGAAATTAGACTTCCCAAAGAGGGGGAGGCATGGGTAGAGCATGGAAAAAATATGACTTTTTAAGAGAGTATGGGGCGCTGTGTCCCAATATATCAATTCAACAGGTATTCCCCCTAAAGCAGGGAGGGAGTGGATCACACCCAGGGTTGCCAGTTTTGGTTGGATGTATTCCTGGAGATTTCATCACATGACTATCTTTAATTAAAGATTAATCTTTAGTTCCTGGAGCCTCAAGGCCAATCTTGGAGCGTTGGCAACCCTAATCTCCCCCATCCCCATTTACCCACTTAGAATCCTTTGAGGCCTCCAGGAATCTTGGCAGCACTAGCAATCCCAATTTCCATCTCTTAATATGAGAGGCAAGTTTATGCCTGGCTCCTCTATGGCTGATGTAGAGGAAGAATGATCTTGCTGATCCCTCTCTCACCAAGTTAGTGCAGTTACACAGGGATGGGCATAATTTAGTAATATTTTGAAAGAATTTCATCTAAGCAATTAACCATGCTGTAGTGCACTGTACTGTACTCATCCATTTTTTCCAGCTATTCTTTTTCCTTGGAAGTATCGTGCACTTTTTTTTAATTAAGCCTGTTTTTCCCCCCTATACCTTCTTCTCTTCCCCCCCCCCTCCCAATCCTCCTGTTCCAAGGTGAGCTGTACCTTTGATCCACCCTTTCCAAGTGGTAGGCCTGTGCCTTCACGTCACTCCTCAGGGTGGAATTTCACAATCCACTCCAATTTTAGACTGGATTCCCAAGTCACAGCACCCCAAGTCACCATGCGTGATTCCTCAGCAGGGCCAACTTGATATTGGGACTTGTGAGATCAGTTTGAAACGGCAGTGACTGTTTTGAGCAAGCTATTCTCTGAGTGTTATTTAGTTATCCATAGGAATATAACAAATAGAATGGAAAAGGTTAAAATAACATACTTTATAGGTCTTGACTAAATCTTACCCATTCCTTGCAGGAGTCTTCACTTGTCACAACAGTCTCTCCTCCGTGTCAGTGCAGTTCATTCACTGTATTGTCCTTCTGAGAACCATCAACATTACATTAAAATCATTGCCTGCCACCTTGGGGATGTGTAAAACTTACCAGAATTAAATTAACTCTTTGCTACAAGGAAGGCAAACAGTATGATAGTAATTCTTTAGACAGAAATACATATACTATTAAAAAAAAAATTCTCTCGATCTTCACACTAATTTACATGTACTATTTAGCTGGTTGAAATTTAATTAAAAATTTCCTCAATTTTTGATTGGAAAAATCAAATCTGATGAGGGATGTAAGGGGAGGAGGGGGAAGGAATGCTGTGAATTTTTCATGTGGGTTTTTGTTTTGTTGTTTTACTAGCTCAGTCTTATGTTTTATATGCAACAAGCACTGCAGGTCAGACCTGGTCATGCTAGGAACACATTCTGCCAATATCGGTTCAGGAGGACTTTGCTGAAGTTGATAGGCCTATTGTGGAAGGAAGGATTACTTAAAGGTTGAGATCTTGGTCTCATTTACGTCACAGAGCACATTTGACTCTGAGTAAGGAAGGCAGAATCTGGGATTTAAATGAACTTGTTTTTGTAGATTATTTTTTTAAGCAATTTCAAGAAATATTCTCCCACCTTCAAAGCACTATTAGTCACAGTCTCATTAAGTCTCTTTGACAGCTAATTAGCAGAAATTCTATCTGGCGCAATGTAAATGATTGACAAAAATATTGGACTTATGAGAAAAAATTAAAATAACTAAATATTTATAGATTAAATATGCTAGGTGATTGAAACAGGTATGAATAGGGGTAATGAGAGTAAATTTATCCCAGGAAAACATAGATTGATCAGGAAATACTTCTAAATAGTGAAATCTATTAGGACTTTGAATAGTCTCTGAAGAGAAATGATGGAAGCCCCATCCAATCAGTGAGTCATTTGAAATTAGAGTGCCTAGAGCATATCAGAATAGATTGTAGGAAATAATACAATACTGACAGTGGGATGGACTATGCAAGAAGTCCTTAGTCATAGACAACAGATGGAGACTTATAAGATTGTATTAATGAATTCCATAATTTGAATTAAAAATTCCACCATGCCCGACTGTGATAGAGGGACCCCTTGTGAATTAGTGCTTGGGCATGTAACCAAAAAGTAAATTATATGCTGAACTTCTAATATAGTGTGGTATAAACCAAGAGATGAGTTGCTTATGGACAGACAACCAGACAGGTGAAAACTACTTCCCCAACCTCAAGAGATGAGACCATCACCAAACAAAAACAACATGATCAAAAGAGAGATTACACAAGTTGATTCAGAAAGGACTGCTTAGTCTAGTCTGAGATGACTTTTCAGGAGTGAGGGATAAGATCTCAAAAATGGTAAATCTTCATGAGACCGAGATTGGATTCACAGAGGGGATAGTCAAAAGAACAGGAGTACTTGTGGCACCTTAGAGACTAACAAATTTATTTCAGCATAAGCTTTCGTGGGCTACAGCTCACTTCTTCAGATGCATAGAGTGAAACACACAGACAGAAGATATTTATACATACAGAGAACATGAAAAGGTGGAAGTACGCATACCAATTGTAAGAGGCCAATCAATTGAGATGAGCTATCAGTAGCAGCAGAAGAAAAAACTTTGAAGTGATAATCGAGATGACCCATAGAAGTTGTGAGGAGAACTTAACATGGGGGGGGGAATTCAATTAGTGTAATGACCCAACCATTCCCAGTCTCTGTTTAGACCTAAGTTAATTGTGTCTAATTTGCATATTAATTCGAGTTCAGCAGTCTCTCTTTGGAGTCTGTTTTTGAAGTTTTTTTTGTTGCAAAACTGACACCTTCAAGTCTGTCACTGAGTGATTAGAGAGGTTGAAGTGTTCTCCCACTGGTTTTTGAATGTTATGATTCCTGATGTCAGATTTGTGTCCATTTATTCTTTTGCGTAGAGACTGTCCAGTTTGGCCAATGTACATGGCAGAGGGGCATTGCTGGCACTTGATGGCATATATCACGTTGGTAGATGTGCAGGTGAACGAGCCCCTGATGGTGTGGCTGATGTGGTTAGGTCCTATGATGGTGTCACTTGAATAGATATGTGGACAGAGCTGGCATCGGGCTTTGTTGCAAGGATAGCTTCCTGGGTTAGTGTTTTTGTTGTATGGTGTGCGGTTGCTGGTGAGTATTTGCTTAAGGTTGGGAGGCTGTCTGTAAGAGGGGATAGTCAGGCTCTTTAGTGGAAACAAACCTACAAGGGGAGAGGAAGACATTCTCTCTAACCCAGCATAAGATTGTTGGCTGGACCTAGGGGAATAGGGGGCAAACCTTTTGCTCTCTAAATGTGTTACTATTTTGTACATTTTCATTTATATAATTTATGAGGATACCTTTTCTAGAAAGCCTATAGTAAAACTGAAGTTTAGATACAGGAATGTTTGTAAATTAAAACAATCAATCTCTTTTGTCTATGCTTTGTTCACTACAAAATAAGTAACTTAGTTAACAATAAGAATTTTAGTTTGGGAAATTCACGATAGTCATTAATTTTAGGAGGGGGTTGAGCACATCAGGTGTAAATGAAGTTCATAGTGTACACACATACAAGGAATAAAATCCTGGCCTACAATATGGGCTTGTCTACCACTTTTTTTTCATAAATATCCCCCCTGAGTGACATACGTTACACTGACAGAAGCGCCGGTGTGGACAGCGCTATGTCGCTCCAGCCTTAGAGGTTAGAATCGTAGAATATCAGGGTTGGAAGGGACCTCAGGAGGTCATCTAGTCCAACCTCCTGCTCAAAGCAGGACCAATTCCTAACTAAATCATCCCAGCCAGGGCTTTGTCAAGCCTGACCTTAAAAACCTCTAAGGAAGGAGATTCCACCACCTCCCTAGGTAACCCAATTCCAGTGCTTCACCACCCTGCTAGTGAAAAAGTTTTTCCTAATATCCAACCTAAACCTCCCCAACTGCAACTTGAGACCATTACTCCTTGTTCTGTCATCAGGTACCACTGAGAACAGTCTAGATCCATCCTCTTTGGAACCCCCTTTCAGGTAGTTGAAAGCAGCTATCAAATTTCCCCCCTCATTCTTCTCTTCTGCAGACTAAACAATCCCAGTTCCCTCAGCCCCTCCTCATAAGTCTTGTGTGGGTTTTTAAGGCCCGGCTTGACAAAACCCTGGCTGGGATGATTTAGTTGGTGTTGGTCCTGCTTTGAGCAGAGGGTTGGACTAGATGACCCCCTTAGGTCTCTTCCAACCCTTATCTTCTATGATTCTGTGCTTGTTAGTTTGGGAGCTGGGATGGGGAAAGTGGAAAATAAACCCTTTCAGATAGTTATGTGCCAGATGTACTGTTGCTTGTATTATTTCAAGTCCTATAGTTCTGTTGACACCGGGAGAGGAAGTGATGCTAACTCTGGGACAAAAGCTCCTAATGTGCTAGGCTCCTAATTTGGTTTTGTCCGCCTCTCCTTTGAGCCACTGACACTGTATTCTAAACATCCCTTATTTATCTGAATGTGATGGTTATATGTAAAATTTTGTAAGGCAGGAGACTTTCTTATAGAACAAACATTTAAGAAAACACTGTCTGCTAAGGAGCTTGAAGCTAAATAAAATGAAATATAGAAACTTCTGATTTGTGACACAGTGTACTACTATTAGAATAACTTCTGTTGGTGAAAGAGACAAGATTTTGAGCTGCATAGAACTCTCAAAGTAACCTGAAAGCTTGTCTCTTTTTCACCAACAGAAGTTGGTCCAATAAAGGACATTACCTCACCCACCTTGTTTCTCTAATATCCTAGGACCAACATGGCTACCACAACACTGCATACAACTGATTTAATGTGGCATTTGTGGAGTATCAGGGAATGTTAGTTTAAGCATAGAAATAAATTGTATCTTTTACAAAGAGGACATGTTAAACTTCAAATTCTAAAATAAATGTTCTGGAAAATATTTTAATTTGCCCATATCTTTATATCTAGTCAATAGTCTGAAGATGTTTTCTAACCTTTTGGAAAAACATTAAACTAGTAAATAGGCTCAATTCACTGGTTAATTAAAATCACATAGACATTAAACTAGTGTATTGCCGTATGTGAAATCCAGAAATGCTCCACTGAATTTAAGACTTTTAAGAATAACTGCAGGAATCCTTAATTTTTCATCTGTAAGAACAGGGCAGAAATTATATGACTTGTAGGTGAATGACCGCTGTAGACTTGATAGAAATTGTGAATTTCATGACTTTGTGACCCATTTAAAACAAAATTTTCATGGAGAAAACTACCCTCCTGCCCTTACACTTATCACTATAAGGACAGAGCAGAGCTCATTGTGGAGCACTCCACCAGATGCTGTGCCTCATGAAGTCAAGTACTGGAATGACTATTTCCTGATTATTGGAAACCATGGTACCTGATGTGTTACTTCATAATTCTGTATGTGGAAGACAGCTATTGGAACAGAGCATAAAGTCCAGTTGGATTCGCTGCTTTCTGCTAGGATGGGTTCTAATTTGGGGGGGGGGAGGGGACTGGGGGAAGGATGTCAAATTTTTGGAGCCCACCTTGAGATGCTTTGGGCCTTTCTTTCAGATGTCATTTTCTCATTCACTTTAATAGAATCTGTTGTAGTTAGTGCCTCTCAAAATCAGGACACCTGCTGTCTCCCTCTGGGCTCCCACAAACAGAGATCCAAAACCAGTGGCCAGTTTTGAAAATATAGTCCAAGGGCTGCATTTCAAATTTAGGAAAAATGGAGATTTTTAATTCATAAACAATTTTCTTTTTACCAGCTCTAAGGTGGAGCCCTTTTCTCACCAGACCAGCCTAGTCTGTTAGCTAGTCGAAGTCTTATGGAACAAACAAAGAATCATCTCCTAAATAGGAGGGAGAAATTTAATCTTTTTGGCTCAGGAGTCTTTCTCATGGATTATTGAATAATGGCTGAACCAGCAGTGAGTCAACTTTTTGAGCTAGGTAGGTGAAAGGAATTACATTGAGAGGCGGCTGTACTAGGTAAAGAAGCTACAATCTCTTTAAGGACACCACAATCACGATTTGAAAAAAGGTTGAATGTTTCCTATTCTGAAGAATATCAGATGAATGGGACTATGACTTTGACTGACCTGATACTTGTGAAAAGGCAGACTAGGTATTCAGTAATCAAACAAATTTGCATGCAAAATGGTTACTTGGAGTTGCGCCCAATTTTGCCTAGTTAGCAATCCAATTTGCTACTACAGCTGTCTGCTGGCACATATTCAAGCACACACTCAAACACAGAGAGGAAAAGCCTTGTCAGTGCATTGAGGACTTTCACTCCACCCAAGGCAATCCTGCCCAGCCTTCCTAAACCCAAGCAACCGCGATAAAATAGATTACAACAGAGGTGCAAATCTGGAATACTGGTATTACAGTGTGCAGTAAAAATCCTTGAAAGATATAGCACCACTACCCATAGCTTTACTCTTTTTGCTGTGTGCTATATACGGAATATATATGACATGGATATTCAGATGTGGCTATTAGATCAGACACAGCCAAAAACAATTCAGCACTTGTGATGACCAAAACAAACTATTAAAATAAATACTTTAGTTTTTTTGTTTTTTTGTTTTTTTTAATTCCCCACTTCCAAAGTAGGAAGTGCTCCTCCCTTCCCTACAGCACCACCTAATACCAACAACTTTCTTCACCTCCTCTTAAAGGAGAGATCACTTCCTTTGGCACAGCTGTACTCCCTGCTCCTAGTCTCTTTTAATACCTTTTAATGATATCACTAGGAGTTTTACCTGAGTAGGTTTGAGTTTTTAACAGTTTTTTGCCTGAGCAAGGAGAGTAAAAACTGAGTAAAGACTTGAGGATTTGGCCCCTAGAACATACAGTGCCAACTGTCATCTTAAGCAACTATTCAAAGGATCAGCAGAAATTGGTTTTTGAATCAAACTGGTTTCCTATTAGGAGAAAGAACTCCTAATCTGTGCTTTGGGCATATTTAAGACAGACTGCCTGTTAAGGGTAGAATATTGTACAGGTTTTACTATACTTTAAAAAACAAAACAAAAACCTATGTCTACATTTTCCACAAGTCTCTTCAGTTGTCACAAAATGAGATGGGAAAGGAATACATCAGAAATGCATCACAGCAGAAAGTGTGGCCTCACACCAAAAGGCTCTTTTCTCCTCCTCTCCCCCCTCCCCCACTCCCCAGGTTCACACCCTACATGTCTGCAAAGTATCTGACCTTGTCAAATCTAGTTGGACCCACAATAGTGATGAATTAGCACCTATAAAGCATGTTTCATTTGTAGATCTCAAAGCACTTTTCCAAAGATTGCAAAGTATTATCTTCACATTACAGATATGGAGGCCGTGGCACAGAGGTGAAATCACTTGCCTAAGTTCACAGAGCAAGTTAATGATAGATCTGGGAATAATGGCCAAGTATTCTGACTCCCAATCCAGTGTGATAGCTACTGAAACTGATAATCCAGGACTGGATAGTAACTTTACAATGCAGCCCAAGGAAGATTAGCATCATGGTGGCTGCTACTTTCCCTACAGCACTGTCTCCATCAGTGCTGAGTAGACCGCAGAGGAAACTAAGGGGGCTTTTGAGGGTCTCTTTACTCCTCTGAATGGGCACGCAGTGGAACTCATGATTGAGCCCATAGCATGTTTGCTGGAATTGCAGATTTGGTTCTGAATGTAATTTTTTGAAGTATGAATAATTTCATAACATATTCCATAAAGTAAAACACTATAGAGATTTTTAGAAGCACCTTAACAGTGAAAATATATTTAAGACACTGCATTGTTGCTAATTGCAGCTAACAATGTGCCCTTTTATCAATGATCTAAATTAAAGTAGCCTTAACTCAAGTACCTTTAAACGTACACATTAGAATTGATTGGAGAATGACAATTCTGTTGCATAAGGCAATTCCTTGCAACTTTCAAGATTTCAAAATTTGTTTTTATTCTGCATTTGAATGAAAACAAAACCTTTTTGAAGTTTTGCAAAATGACACCTTTTTTCAGATTGAACAGGTAAGATTTTTAATACCCATCCCTGCCCCCATCCCCTCTCTCTCTCAGGATGGATTTTCTGAACCAGAGAAACATCCATCACAAAATATACTGATTTCAACAGAAGTTTTGAAGTATTTTGGTGTCCATGAAATGGCATCTTTCGGGGGGGGGACATTCTGCTGAACAGATTCCAACATTCTTTAGTATAGGGATTGCCAACCTGTGGCTCCGGAGCACATGCAGCTCTTCAGAAGATATGTGGCTCCTGCTAGGAGCCGACTCTGGGGGAAAAAATGGTGGGTGCTCAGCACCCGTCCCCACCCTGCCCACTGGCGGCCCCCCCAATCAGCACCATCTCCTCCCTCCCTGTGCCTCCTGCCCACTGCGAGCAGCTGTTTTGCGACAGGCGGGAGGCTCGGTGGTGGGGGGAGGAGTGAGGACATGGCTAACTCGGGGGTGGGGACTCGGGGAAAGGTGTGGAGTGGGGGACAGGACCTGGGACAGAGCCAGGGGTCTAGCACTCCCTGGCTGGCACCAGTATCTCCTTGAATAAAGCACACGGTGACTACCTGGTATGGAAATTTTTAATCAAAATTTTTCTTACACCATCTAAGAATGAAAGGCAAGTGCAAACAGAAAAGAATCGATGAAAATCAAGGCTTCTAACAGGAGTGAGAGAATAAGAGAATTTTTTGTCGAATGTAATAGTATGTCTGTGTCATCTTTGACAGACGTGTGTATCTCAGGTCAAATCTTCAAACTTGCAGTATCATTTTGCTTCTAGCCATGCACATACGGATCAAGAATTCCCACAAGGTTCTGAATTGTGCACTTTAAAACTGAAAACTTTGAAAAAACAAACAGATGTAGAAGCCCAGTTCTTCACCAGATTTGCCAACTGATCGCAGACTGTAACATTAGCCTCCTATAGCCTCTACATCTGAAGAAGTGAGGTTTTTACCTAAGAAAGCTTACGCCCAAATCAATCTGTTAGTCTTTAAGGTGCCACTGGACTCCTTGTTGTTTTTGTGGATACAGAGGAACACGGCTACCCCCTGATACTAGATGCCTATGATGTGCCCTGGCATATAGCCCATGCAAAAAAGCCCTACTCTGAAGGAGAACTTATAAAAACATGCCTAACTGATGTGATTTCAATCCTGTCACCAGAGAACAAGAATCTACAGAAGAAAATTTCTGGCCTGCAGCTTTCACCCCACACAATCTCTGACCTGAACAGTGACATTGAATCGCACCTGCACTTGCAACTTCAGCTGTGTGAGTATTTGAGCATCACTTTGGATGAGTTGTGCCATGCACAGGATAATCCTTATTCTCGGTATTTGTCCGCACTGTGTCTGAGGACTGTGTTGTAAGGGAAGAACTCCTCGATATCGTGTCACTAGAGGTGGCACGATTGATCTAAAGATCCTCCTTTAGATCGTGGACGAGATCTAAAGGAGGCGTTGATGTTGGTAGTTGCAAAAAGCCACTTGACTTTACAGAAGCTCACTGCCATTGCAATGGACGGGGCTCCATGCATGTGAGGATCTGCAAATGGATTAGTTGGGCTTTGTAAGTCTGACAAGAGCTTTCCCGAATTTTGGACATTTCACTGTATTATTCATCGGGAGCAACTGATATCTAAAAATCTCAAATTTGATCACATCATGAAACTTGTCTTGCACATTGTGAAATTCATTGTCTCAAATGCACTCATATCACAGAGTATTTCAAAATCTAACTGAAGAACTGGATGAAGCTGACTCCCCGGCCGATTTGCCATTTCACTGCGCAGTTCGATGGCTCTTGAGAGGTAGTTATTTCCCTTTCTTTTTTTTTTTTTTTCAAGCTCCTGGAACCAGTAAAATTGTTTATGGAGGAGAAGCACAGAATACACCCCACGCTTACAGATCCTGGATGGGTTCTAGACTTGGCATTTCTTGCAGACATGCTGCATTTGGATAAACTAGATGTGGACTTACAAGGAAAATTCAGGTTGCTCTCTGATCTAGTGCAAGGCATATTTGCATTCATGAACAAACTGCAGTTGTTTTACAGACAAATGCTTGAGGGAGAGCTGACACACTTTCCCTCAATGTCACAACTTCAAGCTAGATCAAAAGAAGATGCAGCAGAACCCCTAAAATGGAGCACAACTAGGTATGTGACCATGATTAAAAATCTTAAGGACAGTTTTGAGGAAAGATTCCAAGATTTGCAGCAGAAAAGACCTTGGATCAGATTTCTGATTGACCCTTTTAGTGCTGAAGCCGATTGCCTGAAGCCCCCTTTAGTCATTGACGAAGCAACATCCCAGATAGAAATAATAGAACTTTTGGAAGATGACAGATTTGAAATCTGTTCAGAAGACAAAGGGGACCTTACTTACCCCAACATCAGAGGTGCAGCCCTAAAATTAATCTTGATGTTTGCCTCAACCTATCTTTGTCTGTTTTCTCGACACTCAAACATGTGAAATCCAAGCACCGATCTGTTTTGACAGCCACTTAAGAGAACTGCTGCATGTGAGCACAACTGAGCACAAACCAAACTTCAAGGGAATTGTTGAAAGCAAAGATTGCCAGAAGTCCCACTAAGTAAAAGATTAAATTATTGTTAACTATACATTATACATTTATAATAAATATAAATTATCAACGTTGTGTGTGTGTGTGTGTGTGTGTGTGTGTGTGTGTGTATGTGTGTGTGTATATATATATATATATATATATATATATATATATATATATATATATATATATATATATATATATATATATATATATATAAAAATCATTGCCAAAGAGCCACAGTAATATGTAATGTACATTGGTAAATTCTGGCTCCTCCTCAAGCTCAGGTTGGCCACCCCTGCTCTAGTATATACCCATTATTCTATAGCCATGGAGCTTAAATGTGCTATGAATAGCTGTGTAGAATATCTTCCAATGCACTTGCAAATATTCCAAATACTTTATCATTTTAAGATACTGAACAGATCTTGAAATATAAATCTTTTTCATTTTTCCTCCTTGAGGCCTATAAAACAGGCCAAGCTCAAGTTATACTAGGGCAAAACTGCATTTTGGAATTGAAAAGGGTGTGGGTTTTTTTTATCCTCATTCTCATAACTCAGCTATGGCTGAACCACTTTTATCCCAACTTCCCACTCACAACCTTCTTAAATAGCAGTATTAATGAATGACTTTAGGTTGCTGGAGAAAAACATAAAAGTAACTGTACCCAGGGCCGGCTCCAGGCACCAGCTTGCCAAGCAGGTGCTTGGGGCGGCCACTCCGGAGGGGGGCGGCACGTCCAACTATTCGGCGGCAATTCGGCGGACGGTCCCTTCCTCCCGCTCGGAGCGAAGGACCTCCCGCCGAATTGCCGCCGCAGATCACGATCGCGGCTTTTTTTTTTTTTTTTTTTTTTTTTTTTGCGCCGCTTGGGGCGGCAAAAACCCTGGAGCCGGCCCTGACTGTACCATTTTAGTTTAATTATGGCAGGTTTGTCCTATTATTGGCACACTATCCCCTTCCTTGGAACAACCCATAGGAGGCTGCTTTGTGGAGGGAAATCTGAGTTTTAACTCAAGGATGACATGGAGATCTTCCAGCAGGGAGAGAGAAGGTCATGGGGACCTATCCTCAAACTTTCTAGATTGTGAAAAATCTGTGGTGATCCCAGGGCACCCATGTGGAGGCCTGGTACATCTGTACTAGCTCTGGCTGGGACCTCCACAGTTTCCAGAGGAGAAGGATGGTACCAGAGATGTGACTAAGCCAACTTTCAGTGCGCAAGTGAGGTGGCAGCAGCATGTCAAGGTTACTCTCCACATTCAGGTCTTAAGGGCCTCAGTATGAGCTGTTAAATTAGCTCTGACAATGTGTGCTCAGCTATGTGCAGAGAATAAAAACAAATGGCCACTGGTACACTGGGGCAAATCTTTGAAGTTAATGGTCTTACTCCAGGTGTTACTCTGAATTTACCCAGTGTACCTGAAAACAGGTTCTGGACAACTTAAAAATTTTGCACTTTTTATCACTGCTCCATATTAATGATACTTACAAGGTGCTACTAACCAGGGAAGCAATCCGTGCAACTGCCCCTGCAAGAGCTGGCTGCTATGTGAAGCTACATTATAGAGAGAGGAAGGGGCCAATTCTAGTCCCTCAGTTGTTCCTGGTGGTTCTGTCAGGTTCTGGTGGAGGCAGCTGTGGCAGGCTTTCTCTTCACATACTGGGAAACAGATGTTCTCTTTAGAGAGGAAAAATGTTTAAAAATAAATAACCTGTGGAACTGTTAAATTCTAATAACTAAAATGAGGAATGGCAGCATTTGTAGTTTAAGATGCCTTGGTCTTGACACCAGGGAAATATTTTCTATAGAAATGATTTTGTGTCTGGTTGTAGTAATTGAAAGAAAAATATGTAATTATTTTTGTGGTCTGAGTAACAAGCAGAACAAAAAATCAATGTAATAAAGCTAATAATTTTGATTGTGATTCTCTTATTGAAGAGTACTTTAGCAGGAAAGCAGATGTGCCCTGATTAGGTGCATAAATATAGAAATATATTGATTACATGAATGAAACTCCTTGAAGTGTGACCTGCAGGAGACCAATGGGTCTTTAAAAAGAACAAGACTTGCTCGTCTTACCATGTACACAAAGGTTTGTGCAGTTGACATCTCAATAAATAACAGTTACTTATTGACTTCTTTACGAACTATCAGCAGACCAGAATGATATCATGTTGAGTGGCATTTATGGAAATGTACAGATTCTAGTTCATAGATGTAAATCTTGTTAACTGCAAGAACTCAAAGTGGCAGCGTGAACTGTGAAACACCTGAATTTGCAATAAGTTTGACCCTGGGGAGTCTCTGCAAGGTCATAAGTTTGAGAGCTCTTACATTAGCCCTCTTTCTTCAACTCCCCTCACCATGCTGAGGAGATGAAACTGAAATATATTTATCTCTCTGGATTTCTTACTACTCTCACTTTTAGTGCATCTGAATCAATCTCCAGTCACACTTTCTAAATCTTAAAACCCAATCTCTCTTGACCTTGACCTCACTGTTGATCCTCTGTAGAATTTCTGAATGGTGACCTTGTACTGTACATCCCTTGGAAATTGTTAACTGGAAGGGAATCCCTTTCAGATAAGGTTTACGTCCTAATTCTTTGTTTTCCCATGACAAATTAAGTGATTTTCCCCCCTCCCCCCCTTCCTGTGATCGCCATGAGCAAATGCTCACAATAAAACGTATGTTAGCAAGATTCTAATCTAGGATGCACATATCTGGCTCCCATTATAGTAGGTTGTGGCCTCATATTCATCCAGTCTTAGAATTTGGCCCTAAATCTCTTAGGAAACATAACAAGAAAAGCAGAGGCCTGTTCCACACAATTGTTTTAATGCATGGAATTTCCAGCAGAATATACTTAAAACTGTTGGGGATTTTTTGGTAACAGAGGTATTGCATTGAGTTTAGTAACGTTCTTGGTATTGAAAATTCACTCAGTAACTAATAAAAACCAGAGCATGGAATTTCTGGTCCACTTCACATTGCTGCAGTGGCACAAAAAGTATTCTGGCAGGAGACAGCCTGTAGAGAATTCTCCTTGTATACGGGAACTCTGCACTGGTGTGAAACTGGCAGAGGTTGCCTAGTTGGCTCCCAGCTCCACATCCAGCAGTGTGTCAAGGTAGGGAGAGGATGTAGTAGAGCAGAACTTGCTATGCCTTTCCACTACTAGCATAAGGGGAATTTGCACTAGTGGCATGAGTCACAGCAGCTCCACAGGTGCTCTAATGTATGGCAGGGCAAGGTGGCATAACATAAGGGAGCTAGAACTGGCTCCCTAATGTCTCCTGCACCAAGTGCAGCTTAGCTGCAGGCCAAAATCTAGCTCAATGTTTCTAAAATCCAAATGTATGATCAGCACTCAATGCAAATTAAAAGTGGAGGAGCTCCTATAATGCACCCAGTGCTGCCTGAGCTAGGGAGCAGAGTCGAGACATGTATAGGTAGTTAGGAAAGAGCACTGCAAAATAGCAGTAATTAGACTATAAATATAAACTTTCCTTTATTACATTTCCTTTCCTTTCCTATTTCTCTTCAGCATAGTAGCATTTGTTGCTGTTTTAACTGAAATACAAAGTAGTTTTGCTTTGCATTTTCCTTCCAGAGAAGGCATAGGTTCTCAACTCCTGGCTGAAAAAAGAGCAGGATAGACTTCAGCTCTTTGGATAAGTGTAATCTTCCCTCCTCCCCAAAGCAACTGCCTCAATGTTTTTATTACTGCAAGGAGTTGCAGACGTACAAGCCACTCATTACAACTCAATGGGAGTTTGCATATCTGATGACTCTTCTGATGTAAACACACCATTTGGGGCACACTTCCTGTGAAACATTTAGGGTTATGGGGGTTCATTTTGAATATTTACAAAATGCCTGTAGATGGTTTGTAGGACCATAATGCCTAGATTTGGGAATCAATCTAAGATTACAATGCTGAAAATCTTGGGCTAAATTTTCAGTAATGACAAGCAATTGTGGAGCCTCTAATTTATAGTGACCCACTTGAACAGTTTAAGGGGGATGGATTTCCACAAGAAAAATACTAAATGCTTTTTGAAAATTGGGCCCTTTTTAGGTGCACTGAATTAGACACCCCACCACCAAACACAGACACACAAAATCACTACTAGCCTTTTCTTCAAATCTAAGACCAGAATCTAGGGAAAGCTTTACCTTATGGCAATGGAAATGAGAACTAGAGTTGTGCATGCTTATTGGGGCACTAAGAGCACAAACATCAAGCACAGCAAAAGTGCATGCTCACTCTTCAAAATATAGCACTCACTGTGTTATAATTCATTTTCTCCCCACTAGAACTGGTTTGAAAGTCCCCACTGTGCAACACTGACCACCATTCCTTATTGGCTCTAATTGGGTAGATAATCTTCCTTCATAGTACTGGTTTTGTGAAATACCTTTAGAGATATTGGGTCCTGATCCAGCAAAGCACCTAAACAATGTGCCTAACTTTAGTGATGTGAATATTCCCATTAAAGTCAATAAGATTATTCCTAAAGTATCAGAGGGGTAGCCATGTTAGTCTGGATCTGTAAAAAGCAACAAAGAGTCCTGTGGCACCTTATAGACTAACAGAAGTATTGGAGCATAAGCGTTCGTGGGTGAATACTCACTTCATCAGACGTCATGCGTCTGACGAAGTGGAATTCACCCACGAACGCTTATGCTCCATAAGATTATTTCTGTGCTTACATGTTTGGCTAAATTATTGCCTGTATTGAGTATGTGTAGAACATCCCTAGGCTTACATCTTCATCCTAGGATTATCTGTAGCTGAGATAATTTTAAGTTAATTAGTGTAATGTAATTCAAAGTACTTTAGTAGGATTGTTTGTCTCCTCTTCATTTTGCCTTTATCTTTTTATTTTTATAATTAGCACAATGTCTGTTTGCTTTGAATTTAGTTTGTGTTTATTAGCTCTCTTCTTGATAGTGACTGCATTATTCGTGTAGGGGGAAAATGCTAAATAGAGAAATAAACAAATGTGTTATTCCTGGGTCTTTTTGTGGTACACTTTACTCAGAAAGGTGTTTACAATACTTCTTTAAATCAACCAAGAAATACAACTTTCCAAAGTAGATTTCAGATGTAATATTTAGTATGCATGTGATCTAAAAGACTGTCTGCTAATATATTACACCTTCTCTGGCTGAATCAATGTGTAGATACCCTTGCCAGAATATTCTATGTGAGGAGACCATTAAATGACCACCATTGCCTGCTCCTTTCCTTTTTCTGAGAAAAACCATCATTCCTTTACCTTTTTAAGAGCCAGCTGGTATTCTATTTTATTTATTATTACCACCTTCTTCAAAGGTTAAGACAGCTGAACCATGGATCTCTTGTAAAGAGTTGTTCAAAACATTCACAATGAACTTTAATGCCACATGAGTTCAAGGTTTATTGCATTTGTCAATCTCTGCCCACTACTCAGGTTCACAAACCCTTTGCAACTGAGACACACGTTCTTGTTCATGTGTGTTCCCAACATGTCCCGTGCCTCTCCCGAATTTTGATTTCTGAGGTTCCCAGAACCTCTTCCTACTTCCTCCCTCCCAGTCGCCACCCATCCTGGGGTACAAGTAATCCTTACTTTGGCATTTCCTGACTTTGAATCATTCAAATGTTGGCTTCAATCCTGCATATACTTACTTGTGTAATTAATTTTACCAGTATGAGGAGCTCCATTGAAGACAACGGGATCACTCACATGCACAACATTAAAAATAAGTTAGCTTAATTTCCTTTTAACATTGTTTTCCATGTGTAATTTCTTAGTTTAAAATAACTACCACATTTATGTATAAACAGTCACACATGCAGAATGTTTGAAAATTTAATTTTCAAACAATCCATGATTATTACTTTTAAAGCAATAATTTTCACTTATTAGCCTACTTTCTCCTGAGGATCTCTAAACTCTGTGGAAGTTATTGGCTTTACTATAAATTAGTGTTTCCCAAACAATTGGGTATGTATTGCTGTGATGCTGTATGATTGAAATATGACCATGTCTATCATTGTTGCTACCACTGTTACACAATTGTAAAGAATCTTGTACGAAGTATATCATGTAAGGTGTCAATGGAAAAGCTATGATTTGCTGAGTCTGATTATCCTGTTTATATGCATGTATATTTTTGTATCTATACTAGTATTTCAAATGTCTGTATTGTGGTATTACCTGCTAGGTGTTTTACATCCAGCCTGGCCAGCACTTTGTGAATGAACTATTCAAGTTGATGGCCCCTCAAAGAATACTTAGCTGTCATAATGGGTCAGAGAAAAAGCTCACCTCCACCCAGTGAGCCTTCCTGTAGACATTTTAGCCAGAATATGGGTAATGGCTGCTTCTATGAGTCCTCAAACTATGTAAGGGGATGTGACTAGCTCATGTGACCCTGGACTCCATCTTGTGCCTATAATTTTCCATAAACTAAAACTGAAAGCAGTCCCCCCACATGGGAAAAGGTGTAAAGGATCCTGGAAGCATTTCAATTTTGCCTTTTTCCTGATCTAGACTATGGACTTGCACTAAAAAGACCTTCCAATCTTTTGGCAGTTACCAGAGATTTTATAAGCAGTCTGTAACATTGCTGCTACAAACCTGATCCAAGAACTTTGCAATGATTGCAGGTATATGATTTGATCATTTTCTCTCCTCATCCTTTTTTCTTATAAATAAACCTTTAGATATTAGATACTAAAGGATTGGCAACAGCATGATTTTTGGGTAAGATCTGAGTTGTATATTGACCTGGCTGTGTGGCTGATCTCTTGGGATTAGAAGGACCCTTTCTTGGATGAAACTGGTTTTTTAAATAACCATTAATTGTAAAGTTTAGTGTCTGAGTGGTGAAATGAGTGCTCAAAGAGGCTGCATTTTTGACTTCTCGTTAACCAATGTGGTGGGACAAAAGTTTCCTTTTTTTTAAATTATTATTTATTTATTTATTTAAACTGGCTTGATATATCTTTTATGTAGAATAACCACCGGTGTGGGTGAGTCAGCCCTATTTCTCAGTGCTTTGTCCTGAATCTGATATTCTCAGCTGTGACCCGCTGAGGCACAGTGACAGCTATTTAAAATATTTTGTTTCTCTTCATGTGACAGAATGGCTGAGGAATTCACCAAACAGTACATTTTATTTCCAATCTTCCTGAATGTCATGTTTTCTTTGGCAGCAATAATGCAGTGACACACAGTTCCTTATGCGGTGTAACACTTACCTTGTTTGCGTAAACCAATTTTAACTTAACATCTCCAAATTCAGAATTCATGCTATGGAGCCTAATATGTAATGTTTATATTACAAATGCTCCAACACTCCTGAAAATTTGTCTGTATTTTATCATTTCCCCCTCTTTAAATTTTAGCTGCATTTGGGGATTGGACAAAATCTTGCCAAAAATGGGGGGGGGGGGGATTAAATTTCATGTGTTATCTCTTCACTCTGTAGGCAGTTTGTTTATTCCATATACTCATCCTGAGGCTCACTGTAGTACCAGGCAGGCTTCTAAGAAAAGTTTGTCACAGTAGCATCCATGAGATTTTAGCCCAAGGAAAAATGTACAAATGGCCTTTGAAACCATGCCAAATAGAGGTCTTGGCCCTTGTGTCTCAATGGGTTGTCCTCCTCCATTAAATCACTTGAAAAGCCTGAGATTTCAGTACTCTACTTGTCAAACACACTATAGGGGATGGAGCACAGAACAAGAATCAATCAAATAAGGGCAAACTGAAATCATAAATATCATAAATGCTTTTTTGTTCTGTTTTTGTTTCATCTTATTGATATTTCACAATTTGGTTCCTGCATGGCCAGGGGTTCTCCAATCTTTCCATAGAGCAGAACACATCTTAATACTTAATAGACATATTCCCTTATGGATGACATCCCTTTCCCAATTACAAATCATAACCCTATTTGTGAGAACACAACATCCTTATGGCAGCTGCAACAACTATGTATGTGGGGAAAAAATGATATTTGGGAAGTATCTAATGTATTTTGACAGTTTTTAATGTGAGTTTTCCTTTTTGAAAAATATCATGCCATTTCTTTTACTCTTCATTTTATCTCCTGTATTCATCTGCTCCTTTCTCTTTATATGCTGAATTGCCTGCCACCTGATTGCCTTCTCCACAATTCCCTGAGCAAGCTTCCCTTTCTCCCCATGTGTGTCTGTGCATAATGCCTGATTTCCCCACTCCCAGGACATATTGATTACTTGCCTGGCTCCCTACTCCCTTGGACATGTTGCCTAGGCACCAGGGCCCAGATTTTTAAAGGTGTTTAGGCATTGTTGCAATGCCAAAGTCTCATATTTGAAAGTGATTTAGGCACTTAGAACCCTCAATCCCAATGATTGTCTGAGATTTAGGGTCCTAAATCAGTTAGCCATTGGAAAGCTGAGCACACAAATGCCTAAATACCTTTACAGGTCTGGGTCCAGGTCATCTTCCCCTCACTATTCCCTAGCACATTCTACCCAGCTCCCTTCTCCCCTGGATGTACCTCTACGGATGTTGGTGCCAATTCTATTGGTTGGGGGTTTTTCCTCCTCACTCCTCCCATGCTGGCAACTCCAGTTCTGGGTTCAATCCTGGAGAGTAGCTCTTCTGTACCTCCTCCTGTGTAGCAGTACCCTAGAATGGAAGCAGCTTTGTGTTTCCTCCCAAATTCCCAGTGGTTGATCACTGCTTTATTTCTTACAATTATGTTCACCCTCCCACTTGCTCCTTTCATGATTTCCAGTTTACTGACTTCCTGAATTCTCTTTCATCTTGAACTTTCTCCTTCCCATCCTGTCCACCCTCACTCCCACTGCCTCTTTTGATCAACTCTGCCACTTCCTCCACTCTTGACTCTCTTGTTCCTTTCACCCACTACTCTGAAAACATGCCCAGAATAGTCACCAAAGCAGGCTGAAAGTGATGAAACAGCCAAAGCAGTGGAAATGCCAACATGGACATCATCAACACAGAGACTACAACCATGTTTTTAGTCACACAAAAAGTAGGGAAAAGGAATGAGTAGGGAAGGTGTGTGCGGGGGGGAGGAAGAAAGACAACCTAAAAGAGAGAGCATAGAGTAGACACTTTTAATGACATGAAAGAAGCAGTGGGATAGGTACAAAGGAAGCTAGGGGAATGAGGTCTTCAACATTTCAATAAATTGTATAAAAGCAAACTGTTAAGGATGGTGTGCATTGAAATAAGAAAATGCAGCACTTAGGTCAAAAAGGCTAAAAAGAGACTAGTAGGGTTAGCCAAAGGTTAATTTTTAAGGAGTAGCCAAGGAATTCAGGTTTACAATATTTTTCTGAAAAGCTAACTGAGGCTGTTGCTGGTTTTGTGTATACCTGCTACTTAACATCCTGCATACCAAGGAAAATCCTCCTTCCTGGCTTCCACATCTCCTTAAAGAGGAAGCCTTGATGAAGTCTCATGGCAAAGTAGAAGTGCCATGACATTTTAAATGATACTTCAGTCACTACTCCACTTCAAGGTAAGTGAGAGAGATGAAAATGAATTTTAAATCTTCAGTTAAATCTGCATAGCAACAGCAAAGTAGCTTCCAATTGACTTTGCCACAAGCTAAAACCAGTCTCATAATAAAACTTGACATTTGTGGCTGGTATTATGTTTTAATACTGCAAGTTTTACCAGCATACATCATGACTCCACCAAAATCATTTAACAGTTCCTTCAAATGAGTTTTTGACAGTCAAGTACCTTAATTGCCCTTTAAAGAAAAGTTTTGGTGCATAAGTCAGTATTCCTAATGAACACAGGTGACCTTTTCAGTCTGAAATTTCAAACTTGAAAATTTGGAATTCCTACTAATTATTTGAAAGGTTATCAGAAAGTTTTGAATGATGAATCTGATGCTTCTGTGTTTTTAGATGTTTAAAAACTGAATTAAATATGCTGCAAGTAAGCATCAGACTATAATGCTGAAGGTAAAGTTTACCTATGGGACTGTTCTGTAAATCACAAAAGCGAAGTAAATTGCAAAAAATGTAGTAGTCAGCAGCCATATATTAACCACAGAGCCATGAAATATCATAAGTTATCAGTGACTATTAGGTGGGAGACGTGTACACATTAAACTTAGTATTTGACTGCCAGTTTCCTTACTGTCACCAAGATCAATGCTCGTTCACTGTTTTTTGAAAATATTTCAAAACACTATTATACTCTGGCAGACAGAGGGACTTAGTTTTGAAGTTGTGTGGGGGTGGAAAAAATGAGCAAGCTCATACGCTGTGGACTAGTATGACTAGTATCTTTTTGTTTATCCAGAAAGCCATACAATGACATTATTCCACCAAAGTCTTCTATTTTGTCAGTTCTCTCATCTTGAAGGATCACTGAGCTAATCATATTAAAAACATGCTGAATCACATTTTTTGGAATGTTTAAAACCCAGATTTGAAAGCAAGAATTTGTGATTCTCTTCAGTTTTGTTTCTAGAAAAGCACAATTCTGTAAAAATCCTATTTTCTGTCATTGTGTCTGGCTTAGTATGGTTTTATTTCCATATTCTCTGTCTAATCAGAGCATGAAGACAACAGGGATTCATATCTATTGGCAGTGCTGCTTCTGGGACTGAATTTTTGTTCCCATTTTAGCATCATCCTGGTGGTTGTTTTTTCTGTATTGCTAGTATCAAACTGTATTTCATCATTTGTATAACACACAAGCCTGTTAGCTGCCTTTGGACCATCTGGCTATCACTTTAGACAGGTACAGATACTTGCAACTGATCAAAAATGACCAGCTCTAATAATACCAGATCTAACACCATTGAATTCAACAGGTGTCTCTGTTGACTTCAATGGGTATTGGATGAGACCTGTGGAGAGGAGACCTGTATTTCATTTTTGCCTTTGGAAAATTACAACATTAGTTCATTAGCATTGGTAAAATATTGGGAGGTCCTCAGATGAGTTACTGTATAGATGCAAAATATTACATTATTATGAAGCCTTGATGTCTAGGCACATGGTAAATGCCCAATAAAGTTTAGCAGTAATGTTTAAATGAGTGTGGTTTTTGTTTGTTTGTTTGTTTGTTTGTTTTAAGCACTTGGAATATCTAAAGTGCTCTGAGTTGCAAATATTTCTTTAGGCTGGACACTGTTTAACTATTTTTTCCACAGTAATAAGGGAGGAAAATATAAAAGGGCAGCCAAGGGAGTGCTCTCATGCAAAAGCTACAATGCATTCTTCACAAAAAACATTTTCAAGACACTCACCTTTGAGTGTCAATCCTGCCTTATTGGGGTTTGGTGGTTCTTGAGGTCATGGAGTCCTGCAGGAGCTGTTGCTAAAGGGGAAGAATTAAATCCCATTCTACCTTCACAGCAGCCAGAAGCTCTAGCTGGTACTAGGGTGGGGAAAGTGTCCGGCATTCTCTGGAGCTGCTTGCCTGCATGTCTGTCTGCCTATTGCCTTCCTACTCGTTCTCTTTTGTTGGATATCAGTGTTGAAAACAAGTTTGAAGAGGAGCGGAGGCAGTAGTAGAGTCAACCAAGGAGTCAATGAGAGAGTGAGAGTGTGTGTGTTAGAGTTGACAGGGAAGGAAGAAAGCCTTTCATGGAAAGTAGAGAAATCAATGGATGGGAAATCGTGGAAGGGCAAGGTGGAAAGCTAGGAGGCTCAGGAAAAATATAATCTACTGAAAGAAATAATATAGTGACCACCCAGAAAGAACTTGGACAGGCCTCAAATTTCTGTTTGTCATTAGTGAGAACCTTTAGGAGGTTTCTTACCTGTTGGCACTTATCCAACACACATTATTTTTATTGTCACTAAAATCAGCCAGAAGGAGAATATCTCTCTTTTCAGCAAACTTGGACACTGTCCCTGAGCACTAAGTTGTCTACTAAAATTAATTAGAATTGAGTGACTGTACAACTAACAGAATTGGCCAGATTTGGGCATAAAGCTGACAGATCTTCCTAGCTGAGGATTTATTGGGCATGGAGGCATCCCAAGATTGTCCCTAGGCCCCACCCTTCTCCAGCCCCTAGGGAAAGGAGAGAAAGTGGTGTATTGGAAGAGACTTCACTAAATTATGCTGTGACTAATATAGAAACAAACTATAATTGCCCCTTTGCCTTCCCCATTACACACTATTATACCAACTGGATATTATGTGCAGCTGAGGTTCTCTAGCCCAATAACTTTTGTATATAAGAAATGCATGCATCACCGACTGCATTAATCACCCACCTAGAGCCTGGGAAAGAAATTTAGTGTTTAGCTTAAAAAAAACAAAAACAAAAACAAAGCAGTGCTTAGAGGCGTAAGTCTGAATAATGCAGCAATAGCAAAAACCAAATATAATTTTTGCTTTAAGGATAGCCCTATTTAATAGCCTTATCCTTGTTAATGTATCTACTGAACCACTGCATGTGCAAATAATCTAGTATCCTGAGTGATAATATTTGTATGGCCACAAATACGATGTTTCCAATGCAGTTCACCCTTGATTTAGTAAAATATACCAGTGGAAAATGTCAGATTAAGGGTCAGATGTAGATCTTAATTTAGGGCAGAGCCAACTAATTTACCAACAGTTTAACAAAGGTACACTGGCCCTTGGGTTTGACCTGTTGCAGTTTTGAGAGGAAAAAACAGTTTGGTGTACTTCATATATTTTATTAAGATAATCAAGTAAATATAAAACTAAGCAAGTATGTTACTGACTAAATTACTAAATTTACTAAATTATTTGAAATAGATCAATTCATAATTCCAATTGTACCTTAATTTAAGTTAATAAATACATTTACAATTGTTGGAATTGATGCAGTCAATTGTTTGAATTGATGCAGTCACCAATTGATGCAGTCATCAAATGAACACAGCAGATACATTAACCTCAGTTTAGTTAATATGTGGTTATTCTTACACACATGAACCCCAGATACTTAAGGAGGCATCGCTTCTTTCTCAGTACTTGAAGTATTACCTAGGTACTTTGAAGGAGTCATTCAGCGGGGAGGGAAGAGTATGACACTCACTAACTTCTTTATTTTGAATACAGCAGAGAGTAGCAACTTGTTATCCCTCTTACAAGTAGAGTGGCTGACACTTTTAATAACCAGAGCAACACAATGTGGACTAAGAGAGGAACTGCTTAGGAAGGCATCTGCCAGCCCAAATTCTAATATCAGTTCATACACATACAATTACCTAAAGAGACATACATACATTTCATACTTAGTGTAAGAAAATTTAATATTAGTTGTGACCACCTTGTGACTGTATTAAAAAATGAAA
Source organism: Emys orbicularis (assembly GCF_028017835.1). Lineage (NCBI taxonomy): Eukaryota > Metazoa > Chordata > Testudines > Emydidae > Emys > Emys orbicularis. Next base: position 73,796,470 of record NC_088688.1, on the reverse strand, counting down.
GAAAGTACTGTACTTAAAAAGGAGAAGGATTGTGTTTTTGTGATTCTTGCTTTTTCTTTGAAGCATCATATTAAGGAAGCCTTGTTTAGGGGCCAGTAGTCGGTATCTCTAGCTGGTACCTTATTCAAGCAAGCAGGCCTCCTCGGGGCCATTGGCTGGTCAGGTGGCGTGACTTGTGGCCATCTAGATCTCCTCTTTCCTTAACCCAGGGAAAGTAGAAACATCAGCCTGCCTTGTCCTTGGGCCACCACAAGAACATGATTCTTCTGTGTTTACTTTGGTCTTTAAGCTTGCAGTTTTATCTGGTTACATCGAATGGCACCTCACGAGTTTTTCAGGCAAATCAGAGGATCTCAAGTCCAAGCTTAACCCTTGGTCAATGTAACAATCTCCTGCCCCCCTTCAAATGCCAGTTTTTACAATTTTCATACTAGACCACAAGCATGTGCTTACTCCCCCAAAAATCAATAGATGACTCCCCAGAAGCTGCTTCAACAGTCTCCTTTGGACTGAATGGTTATGAGGTGCAGCTGGCTCTAAGTCCGGCAAGGTTTTGCCGTCTTCATGGCTGTGACGTTGGGCCTAAAGAAAACTGTCATTGCTTCTTGCCCCCTCACACATCTCCTTGTCTCAGCATGTCTTAAAGGACTCTTAGTGGCCTCTTTCCCACAGTAAGAAATTTGGGAATGGACAGTTTGTGGCTTAACTGAATGAAAGGCTGCCTTGCTTTAACAAGGCTTAAAATAATCCTGCTTTTAAGGTCCTATCAACATAAACCCCATGTAAGATAATTTCAGATAAAGCAAATTAAAGTTTATACTGTATATGGTAGACCACACTCATGTAGGGCTATATACCTCACACAGAGAAAACATAACATTTCTGAAATACAGAGCAAGAGTTTTGCAGGAGAGGCCACAAACTGCGGGGAGATTTCCATATTCAGTACAAATGGACCTCAAATGATACAATAAAGAAATTTTAAAACTATTCTGGCATTAGGGTTTTTATACATCATTAATATCTAGTGTCTCAAGTCACTTCAAATCCAGCATCACAGCCCTTTAGCTTACATCAAAAGTTTGCTTTGCTTCAAAGAAAATATAAATTTGTAGAACAAAAAAATTAAAAAACTACATTTTAAACAGTGCTGAGACATAGGGCAGGATGAATGGTACAAGAAGGAATAAAGAAACAGTGGATTGAAAATTCATGGCTATCATTCTCCAGATGTCATGTAACAACTCATATTTTGCCATCTTTACAGCTATTTGTAATGGCCTGCATGTGTAACATTGCTGGCAATGTTGTACAAATGGGCGATGAATCAGATTCTCAGCTATACTTTGGGCTACCTTTCTGTCCGTCGGGAGAATCCAGAGTGTTCAGAGACCACAGATTAATCACTATTAAGATCATTTAAATTCTCCTCATTGCAGGGCAGGGAAATGGTTTTATTCAACACACTACAGCCTTTTTTGGAAAGACTAATTTTAAAGGAGAAATATACAAGTAGGTTAATATCCTGATTTGCTAAACAGGGTTGCAGAGTAGAGATCTTAATTTCAGTGGGTCTGCTCATACATATGTGTTTGCAAGATTGGGGCTTTAGTTTGCAAAATACCATGTACGTCTACTGTGCTAAATAAGTGGTTTTTAATAATAACACAAGTGTATAAATGTACCTACATTATATGCTATATATCAGTCATACACCATAATTAAATTATTAAAATAACATATTAGAACCAATATTAGGAAAATATATATTCCTAAGCATTCTGTGGGTAACACAACAATAAGCATCATGAGTTTATAAAGAACAAATCATGCCACGCTTGATTGCTTTTTTGATTGAATTATTAAGCTAGGGGAAGAAGAGAATGCCATAGCAGTAATAAATCTAGACTTCAGGAAAGCATTTGATACATTGCCTCAAGGAATCTCACTAGAAAAATTTAATTCAAATTGGCTTGAACATGAACTCTGTCATGTCACATGGGCTGAAAACTGGCTGCAGGACTATGAACAAAAGAGATTAATAGCAACAAAAATCCAGGGGCAGGTGTCAAGTGGGGTGTCATTGGAACAGTGCTGGGATAGAATTTAACCTCTGTATTAACCTGTAACCTACTAAAACATGTGAGTTTTTACATGTGATAAGAGACTTCATGGGTGATCTGGAAGAAGAGATTAATTCAAATAATAGAATAGTTATTTAATATCAATTGATACTAAATAGGGAGGAGCCCTGAACACCAGTGAAGCTATCATTTTAACCAGACCCTATCAGTTTGTTTTGTCCACCTACTTAATCCATCTTGACCTAAGCTAGTTTGTAACCAATCTGGGGTCCAGGACCATCACACCTAGTGCAACTTAATTTTAAGGACCAGATCCGATTGGTGATTCTAGGTGCAACAATTAATACAATTATGAAACACTGCCACTATGTTACAAACCAACCCCAAATAAAACCTTTTACAGGTCTAGAAACTTCTTCTGCATGATCCTTTTTTTTTTTTTTTAAAGTGTTTAAAACAGTAACAGAAAAGAAAACATAATAGAATTATAGTACACTTATTTAATCTACATTAATGTATGAAAAAAATTTAAAAAGGTGTGTTGACCTGATGTATCATGCTGACTCCCTCTATGGAGCTAGAGCAGCCTCACTCATGGGGCTTTAAAGATGCCTTGGGCAAGTGGTCTGTGAAAGGATACCCTGCCTGCCCCAAGCAGGAATTTTTAAGAGTCCTTTTCTTATACAAAACTTTCTTTTTTGATTGGTAGGAGGATGCCCTCTTCTTAACCAGCACCGCATTGCCATTTAGATTTTTAAAGTGGACAGGGAAATATTGTATTATTTAAAACAAAGTTGGGTGGAGAAAGAGAAAATGATTAGAAACCAGTTCTCCGGTGGCAGGGCCGGCTCCAGCATTTCTGCCGCCCCAAGCAAAAAAAAAGAAGCCGCGATCGGCGGCGGCAGTTCAGCGGCAGGTCCTTCGCTCCTAGTGGGAGTGAGGGACCTGCTGCCCCCAAATTGCCGCAGGTGCCGCCCCTCTCCCTTGGCCGCCCCAAGCACCTGCTTGTTAAGCTGGTGCCTGGAGCCGGCCCTGTCCTGTGGACCAATGTGTGTTTTGTATGACACAATTTACAGGACTTATTGGGCTCTCAAACTCCTTCTCTGCCATTAGTACAGAAATTAGCTTTTGCTACTGTCTCATCCCTTCACATTTTATGTATGAAAGGTGATCTCTGTCCACATTAAGGAGTTTCAGTAATTCCCTTCTGGCTGAAATGAAATTAAGTCACCATGGCAGGGAGTTGGCCATGGTAAAGCTGGGGATGTGGTGGTCAGTGATCTCTCAGTGCTTAAGGTACTGGCAAGAGATCTGCTTTATTCTGTGTCCTGTTCCAGGAGGCTGTGCATAACAAGAGCTTCACAGTGCTTAGCCCACACCCTGTCTGAGAAGCTCAGCTCTTAAAGTCTCAGTCCTCAATGCCACAGGAGAGAGAGTATCCTCAGGTTTCCAGAAAATCATATAAAGTCTCTTTCCCCACAAACAAGAGCCATAATGACACCTAAGGTTCTGTTACAGTGGCAGATAGTTACCAAAAAACTGTAGTTGTGAAAAGAAGCCTTAACTGTGTAATATCATCTAAGATTTCCAGAATTTTCAAGAAAGGCCTATAATGCTATACATACCTGCTCTATTCATGATACTGCTATATAGGAGCTGAGTTAGCCTGACTAGTCTAAAGGTATTTGCCCTGTAGGCTTGCTCAGTACTACAAGTCGGAATGCAGCCATTAGGCTAAGGATGAAGAGCAAGCTTAAAAAAGATAATGCTGAGAATGGCTCCAGTAAGGCACAGGGAAATTCAAAGTGCTCCAAGCAAAGGAGCTAATGGAGCTGCTAAAATGAAAGGTACAGTAATGTTCTGAATGATATTACTAAATTATGAGAGATCATTCTGCTGAACAAATGACTATTTTGACATGTGTGAGGTTAGCCAGTTAGCCTGAAGCTGAATTGATTTGTGTCAATGAGAGACACTTAGGACTCCATCATTCTCTCAGATGCACCTTACTCTCCTTGTATCTGGTCAAATTAGCCCCTTAGGGAGTCAAGAAAGAGGATCGATTTGACTGAGAGGTGAAATATTTGAAAGCCAAATCCCACCTACAGGAATGGATGAATATATTGTATTGCAGCAGTGTTGTGTTTTCTGGATCCAAACCCTGAATTTTTAAGTGTTTGAGATTTTTTTTCACTGAGTTAAATTTTAAGCTTTTCATAGGCCTAGAAGCACTCATCATTGGGAAGCATTTCTGAGGTTCACCAGCTCTAGATTAATTTCTTGGTGGGGAGCCAAGCTGTAGAATTAGGGTGTCCTTGAGCATGAGATGGAAATGCTGATTTTTTTCATATGTTTAATTTGAAAAAATCTTGAGTTGTAAAAAGAGAATATAGATTTAGTGGTTGTGATATTTTGTGTATTATTGTATTATCACATGAGTGTAGTTTAGTTCATTGGGGAAGTGTAGTTCTTTCCCAGCAGTGAAAGTAGTGAGATATCATCATCATCATCATCAAGCAATAAATATTACAGGAGATAATTTAGTTCCTGAATCCTTAGTTGAGCTTTGTAGCATGTTTCCCATTAAAGGCATACCTCTGTTTCTTTGAATGCACTGATCCTAATTTTCTAACTCATCTGTAAACAAGAGGTTGTAAATTGGGTACTTCCACGTGTAAGAACCTGAATTGTACATGCAAATGCAAATATCATGAACAGATGCATAAAAGTTGTGAAAATAAGTTTAGTGATACACTTGAACATTTAGCATGTTGTAAATGTAAATAATGTAAGCTGTATTTGGGGAATGATGTCCCAAGGAAGGTAGCAGATTTTGTTTGAAACTTTTAAAACTAATTGGGGGGGAGGGTCTATCTAGGACAGGCAGGGAGACAGACTAGATAATTTAATCACATATTTCCATTTTTAATGTCTATGATTCCATGAAATTCCTTTTGAAATTGTATTCTCACTATTTTTGGAGTTATTTTAATTTTCTTTCTTTATAATGCAAATAGGCACCCATCTTGTGTTCTTGGCACCCCAACAATATGCTAAAATTAGAGCTTGTCAGAAAATGGAATTTTTGTCCTATGGGAAATTTTGTTTTTGTCCTTTTGTGAGGCCAAAATTTTACACATTTGAAATTTTTCAGAGAATAAAAAGTTCAGAGAAAACTCAGTTTGGGAAAGTTGAAATGAATTTTTGACACATTGAGTTGGAATAAAATGCTTCAATAATTCAAAAGCAAGTGTAGATTCCAAATATTCATTTGAAATTATCATTTTTGTATTAAATTGACTTTTTGATTTAAAATGACATTAAAATTACATCAAGTAGTAAATTGAATCAACATGTTCAAATAAATTTCACTTCAAATCTACATTTCAAAATCATTAAATGTTTCATTTTGCAATGTTGCTTTGAAAAACTGCAAAATTTTGTTGAAAATGACTTTTTTTTTTTCCTATGGAAAATATTGATTTCAATGAAACTATAATTTCTGAAAAGAAAACTTTTCATCTGAATGCTTTCTGCCAGCTGTAATTAAAATACATACTAGCACATGATATAATCTATTGATATAGTCAAGTAGACTGCCTAAAATCACCTGTTAAGAAAATAATATGTATAATAATGCATATAGGCAGCCAAATGTTTTTAAACTTAGGACAGCAACTGTATGTAACCAGATGTAGTACAAAATGCATTAATTCTGCCATAAGTTAAATGTCTATCTTAGTACTCATAGCTGGTAACTTTTTTTTTCAGTGTAGGACTTGGCCAAGTAATGTGTAAATTAAGAATCGGATAGTCTGCAAATATCATGTAATGAATCACAAGTTTTAAAACTTGTTTTTTATAGGGTTCTTATACCATTATTTAATCTTTCAGTTTTTCATAACAAATAGTACAGCATGTACCTTATTTCCTGAAATAACTACCAGTGCTTATTTCATTGTAATATGTCTAGTTATATAATTAAATGCCAAAATTATGTTAATGTCAAAAAAATTCTGAGCTCTGGTTCCCTGAGCAACCTGAATTTTGCACATTTATGTGCACTAAAATATGTTTTGTCATGAAGTCTCAGGGCTTATCTACATGATGGGGTAATGGAGGGAGGGGGTGATTTCTAAGGTGCACCAATGTGTTGATCATTAATGGTCCATGTAACCCCTGCTGGGGAGCCCTAATGGTTCCCCCAGTATGCTTCAACATATTACTGTTTCAAACAGCACAGTGTTAAAGCACACCAGCAGGGTCTACATAGAGCAATTAATGTACAACACGTTAAGGGAACTTTAGAAATCACCCCCCCAAAGAGTGCATTATCCCACCATGTAGATAAGTCCCAGAGCACAATATGCAAAATAAACCAATTGTTTGGCTCCTGAGTGGAAACAGAAACACAGGAGTTATCACACTGCCTCAAACCTGTGATCCTTCTAGTCTAGTATCCTGTGTCTGGTTGGGGCTAGTACAAGGTGCTTCAGAAAAAAATGCAAGAAACCTTTAATGAAAAATTTTGGAATAATCTACCCAAAGAGGAATTTTCCTCCTTACTCATGTCAGTTAGTGGTTAGCTTATGCCATGAAACATTATTTTGTATTATTTGAATTACAGTACTATGAAGGTTTGTATCCTTTCATAGCAAGGTTGTTCCTTTGTATCCTTTCATAGAAGGTTGTTGTATCCTTGTATTTTTTTTTAAACTATGGATAGTCTCATTAAGTGTAGACGTGTCTACTCTTTTAAATCCTACTAACCCCTTATTCTCAGTGATACGCTGCAGTAATGTATTCCAAGGTTAATTAGAAGTTGTGTAAAAAGTATTTCCTTTTATATGTTTCAGTTTCATCGGCTATCTCTTCATGCTTATGTTATGAGACAGGATAAACAGGAGTATCCAATTTACCTTCTCTATTCTAGGCTTTAATTTATATACCTCTACCACTTCCCTTCCTCTCCTCTCTACACTAGTCATGATCTTTCCCTCAGAGGGAACTCTTTTCATGCCTGAAATCATCCTCATTGCTACTGTGGAAACTGAGAGCTACCAGGAGGCTCCTGAGGTTGGTTCCCAAATTAAAGTTCTCTCTATTGAGCATCCCATCCCTGCCTTTGGAATTTGCCCCACTTAGTGTTCCCCCAGATCCTGATGGATGGGGAAGAGGGGTAGGAGGCATGATGTATGGCTTATTTAGCCTTTTATTGTTTTTTGTATCAACATTTAGTCTCTATGGCACTGGTGGTAGTTGTGTGGCTACCTGCTGTATGGTGATAGAAGATATGTACCTTAATATGTGTTTTCAGGTGTATATGGCAGACACTTCTAAGATGAAGCCAGGCTGCTGTTTTAATACAGAAACACAAATGTAAGTCTCAGGGACAAAATTCAGACCTAGTAAAACCAGAAAACTCCACTTATTACAATAGAGGTGCAGCTGCTTTCTCATAGTCTGAATTTGACCCATAGAGTAGAAATGGATATTCTTAATACAACTGATATTTTATTATAGTTTTAAGTTTTCTACATTAGCACTTGGTGCACAGAGTTACCCTTATAAGTTTCTTAATTAGCACATTCATGGGAGCATATCTAGAGGAAAAACATAGAAAAATTGTTTAACAAGACAAGAAGCTGAATGTCACAGATGTCCGACCTTAAAAAATTGGCTATTGGGTACCATATGGAACCATAAAATATTCTTTATAACACTAGCCACTTTCAATAGGAGACTGTAAAAAGTTGCATTTTCAGCGTCAAAAGAACCACTTACTTTACTTATAAAAATATTTTCTTGATTAATGACCTTATTTGAAGAAAAAAAATTATCAAAATATTTCTTTGCAGAGTAGGAGTCATTCAAGGCCTACTTTTATTACTTTACGTTCATTAATGTTCTCTAAACATGCTGTATGTGCCTAAGTACATACAAAGTATATTTCAAAGTATATTTACTGTAGGTTTTATATGACTGACACAAAATATTATACTCTTTTCACAAACTGCCTATTGATACAAAATAGCACTTCTCTGATTAAATCTCTGATGTAATCATTTATAGTTCAACCCAGCCAACATCTTGGCCGTAAGGTATAGTGAACTGTAGTGCCATGCAAATGAGATAATGCAGCTTAATTCAACAAACTGGAATATTTCAATTTGGGTCAAAATGACCCAAAACTCAATATTTTGTTTAAGATTTACAAATGGAAAATCAAAACATTTCAGCAAAATCAGTATGTTTTTTATTTTGTGGAAACTGCATTTTCTGTGTCTTGTCTCTTCTCCCTTCCCTCCCCCCCCCCCCCGAAAAAAATCATCCTGACCAGCTCTATTCATCATCTTATGCAATTCTGGAGGAATGATGAAAGAGCTGCCAAGACACACAGTTTTTCTGCTAAGGCTCCAAAACTTCTGCTTTTCTTAAAAAACTGAATCGTATTTGCTTGTGTTGTTTAGTTCTGCTGTATAAATGAGAGAATAAGTGGCCACCTGTGATAAGTTTTTGGTTTCAGTGACTTGCCTAGCATGATATAGAAACTCTTTGTCAGAGGCAGGGTTAGAATCCAGTTCTCCAGGGTTGGGATTCAACCATAAGACCATCCTTTCCTCTACCTCAGTCACTTCCCACATTCCAACTTCTGAAATAAATGTGGCAGGGGTCTTTAAGGTAGCTTCACTCACCTCACAACTTTGATTCATACCCCAAGTACCATGTATTCTGTGCACTGTCCTGGGGCGGGAGGGGGGGGCAAGATGGGAAGAAACAAGCATTTGTTCATGTAATTAAAAGTTGTATCATAATGTCTGCGTAACCTTAATTCAACCCCATTGATCATAAACAACCTTTATTTCTCACATTTCCTAACTTTTGAGTGCTGGACTTTGCAATCTTAATACTCCTCTAACATAGTGGGTTTTTAAAATGTAATTATATAAATAGTCCAGAAAAAACTGCAGAACTTCAGCAGATTTACAAGCAACTTATTTATGCTGTCACTGGGCACAGATGCCATTAGAATATTATCTCTGTGCTCCTTACTTTGCTATCCTAGTGCTCAGTTTGTTAATTAGTTATATTGAGCTGTGGCCAAAGATCATGTGTAAGTGCTATTATTATGGATTAGAGTAGGGAAAATTGTTTGGTGCAAAGGGAAAGGGAAGTCCTCTTGTTGCTGGATGATGCCTGTCATTGCTGGATGATGGTCACCATGAGCAGTCATTGTGTTAGGGATCAAGGCTTGATGAGCACACTGTAAAGGCACGTACTGGCACTCTTTTCTATGGAGAAGAGGAACTACTGTAGTTCCTAAGAAAAGGTTCAGCTATTTAAATAGGATGCCTCAGAGACACATGGTGCCCTGTTGCCCTGTAAAAGAAATTATACCAAATGCTGTTTTCATTTATGTGGGTTCAAAAATTTCATAACTGGAGAACCCAGTGGCAAACTCAGCTTCAGCATAAAATACCAGATACTATCACGTGCCACAACATAATCTGATAGAGCACAAAGCTACTGGGTACATGACCAAACCAAAGGTGTAAAAGGACAAAAAGTTTCAAAATCATATGGGTTACATATTCATGGTGAACAATATTTATGCTATTCATGAAGCTACTTTGCTGTTCATGTCTGAGGAATTCTGTCCTTCCAATCTATTATACGTTTTGTTGTATCTTAAAATCTACTGGGTATTATATACACATGACTATTCTTCTCCGATGTGCTGATGTCCACAGTGATACAAAGGAATCTCTCCCCACCAGGAACCAGGGAAATATAATTTCACTACAGTGAGTTATTCTTCAGCAGAGACATTTTCATTCACATCATAATTTGGTATAATAAAGATCTGTATTCTTGAGTGACAAAAACAGATATAAAGTGTTCTAGATCTAGTTAAATTCATCTTTGAAGAAATGAATGTTGGAGAAAATCGGAGATCTTTATAAGTCATGTTATATTATCTATATGTTTCATCCATTATTTAGAACAAATGCTTGATCATCTATTTCGAGCCCCTGGGCTGCCTCATTACAATTAAATTGTTATAAATTATTTGATATGGCTTTGGGGGCATTTGCTCTCCCATCTTGATTGTTAAATGTATCAAGTTTTATTATTTTTTATTTTACTTGCATTCTCTCCTGTCTTTTAACCTCTCCAAACTCTTATTTTTCTCCTGCCTCCCATCAACTGTCATCCAATAGTATTACTTCCTATAGGAAAGTAACTCCCTGTGTAAACTCTGTAGCTGTCCTTCTGACAGAAAATACTGAGACAAATGAGAACCTGGTGAGGTTATTCTCAGACTAAAGGGCTGCAGTCTTAAAAAAAATTACAAAATTTGTGGTCTGTAATGCAGCTAATCCACAGGCATAATTTCTATTAATGGGAGTGGGAGTTCTATATACATATTGATGACAGAGTGGTCTCTGAATAAAAATGTACAAGCCAGAAAGGTGTCCTATTGTAAACTGCAAAGTACATAGCATAACCTCTGTGCACCAGTTTGGTGTAGCTTCATTGCCGATGACCTCCTTTCAATGGCTGGAAATTACAATATTATTATATAGTAGCAGTCACCCCATTCAAGACATCATGAGAAATGCATCTTAGCTTTATCACACAATCTGCCAGCGACAGAATAAAAGGATTGTTTAGTTCATTAACAAATAACCTAGCTCTCAATATACCCTGTTTGTGTCCCCACTAATGTTTACTGATGCTTAACCCAGCAGCTCCAGGGCAGTATAATTCTAAGTTTAACTCCTGGTCCATGACTGGGGCTCCTATAGCATGTCTACACAGCATTGTGAAGCCCACAAGAGTGATCCTTCCAGGTCAGGTCTGTAGACTCAAGCTAGCAAGGCTCCTGCTAGTGCTCTAAAAATAGTTGTGTAGACAGCAATTTGAAGTTGCAGTTGAGGCTGGAGCTCAGGTTCTGAGGCCTAGGAACAGGGTGGGCTTCAGAGCCCAAGCTCCAACCCAAGCCACAGCTTCAAAGCACTGTCTACCTGGCTATTTTTAGAATGTTAGTGTGAACTCTGCTAGTTCAAGTCTGTCAACCAGGGCTGGGAAGCTAACTCCCCTGGTCTCCAAAACACTGAATAGACATACTTTACAGTCATAAAAATAAATAGTAATAATAATAAATTCAAGTTCACCTACACGTGCTCCAGTTTCCAAAGGCCACATAGTGAATTCTCTGACTTTGGTTAGATGGTAGCTACTTAGTTAAAGATGGGTTACACAACTTAAATAGGGCTTCCTGGTTTTGATGGTAACAGGAAACACCACCATTTGCAGCTTATTGAAGGAAATGTTATCAGGAGAGTAATATCATAAAATTCACTATATCTCAGAACTCAGGATTCTAGACAATTTTCTATCTTTTCAGTGTGCAAAATGTATAGTACTGTCCCTCTCTTCCCTAAAGTAATGAATTAAAAACAACAATCCCATAGTTTTCTACCAAAAAACGTGTTTGCTATTGAATGGTTCTTTGATTTGCCAACTCTTCTGAGTGCAGAATAGAGGCATAGGAGAAGAACAACTGAACCCAGTTTTCCATGGGCTCTTGTTAGTCCTAACTGGAGTATAGCAATAAGGAGGACTTTGTTCACCTGTGGGCTGTTTGATATGGCAACACAGAGTTCTGTGCCACAGAGCCGACTGTGTAGGATCACTGCAGAGATTTCTGAGGGGGTGAGTGATATATTGTATCAATAGACAGTTTGTAAAGCAGCAACCAGTGTTTTCAGATGAGTCTCATAAAACCTCAAGTTGGAAGCTGAGAGAGAGAGACAGCTAGAGAAGGGATTTTGTTTAGACATTCCCCTGAAGCACTTTCCCTTGCAGGGGTTTTTGTCTTGAAAGGAATCTCCCAGAGGCTTTTTCTCCCCATAGAGGGATTTATTTCTTGTATCATGTGTTTGCTGGGTTTGGTATTTCAAAAATATGCTGTTTTCTCACACTCTAGATGACAACCGCTTTCAGGGGGATAGCAGCATGCAGTACTAGGCTGGAATGCTGAATGGCTACAAACTCTCAATTGAACTGTGGGTTCTACATCAGGGCAACTTCTTTCCTTTATACCATGAGCTCCCTCACTGGTAAAACACAGACAATTGCTACCTGAGTGGGCATCACTTTCATCAAGTTTCGTGCTCAGTAGTCTGATTCTGAATGGAAGTTATTTTATTCTGGCAAGCAAATCAGGTACTCTCTTCTTTCAGGGCTGTTGCACAACCAAAACCAGGAAGACCAGCAACTCCTTCCCTACGTGTGTGTGTGTGTCTGTCTGTCTGTCTCTGTCTCTCTCTCTCTCTCTCTCTCTCTCTCTCTCTCACTCACTCACTCACACTCTCTCTCTCTCTCTCTCTCTCCTATCCTAAATCTTCCTGTCCATTCCTAACATAACATCTTACCTGGATCAAACACAAAACACACACAATCCTCTCAACTTCCCAAGGTTACCTGGTTCAGATGGGTCACTGCCCCTGGAACTAGTGTAGACCCATGCCCTGCAGAGCTCAGAAATTTTCAGAGCTGACAGCTCTGCTGTGGCCAGTCTGCATTCCTACTAGTAGTGCCCCCTACTCCCAGAAAGGGAAGGAGTGCAGGGATCTTCAGGGCAAATGGCCTGAATGGGCCTCGGCCTCATTTTTCCTCTTAAATATTTGCCCCCCTCTTTCAAAAAAATAACATGTCCAGTTCTTCAGTGCAGTCAGTTTAGATATTCTTCTCTGGCCCTGTGTTCCCTGCTACTTAAATCAGGCCATCATCTTGGCAGTAGGATAAAGATGGAGACTGAATCGAGAGTGGGATAAGGTGACACTTCTTATGAGCTAGTCAAAAAGTGCCAGGTCAGTGACTTGGCAAACTACCTCCATCCTCCCCCTCTTTTTGGCTAATTCCCTGTTTCTGTAGTTTTCCTGTTTGTATCCACAGGATACAAAATCACCTTCAGTGGTGTTGGCAGAGGTGGACATGGGGCCCCCTAATATGCAGTCCCTTAGGCTGCCACTAATTTGATTAAGGCTAAAGCCTCTATGGCACAATGGAAGACCTTTTTATTTCTGCAACTCTGATTATTTTAACTGACGGGGCTGGTCCTCCTTTCGTTCTGCTATTCCATATTCATAGGCTTAGAATAGCTTTCTATTGAAGAGATTTGGCCCATTTAAAAGTGAAAAGACCCCCAAATGGGTTCTTTGAGATCAGAGAGTTCCTTGCCAGTCCTAATGATTGGTTCAGCCTGTCGTAGTAGCTCTGAAGGGGGAGTTATAGTTTTCCCTTTATCTAGTACAGACTAATTCAACCCTCATTTACTGTATTAGTAATGGCTCTTCCCCCCCCACCCCAACACACCTCCCCACATACATACACAGGCACTTGCCATTTATCACTCCAAAGCACATCTAGGAAAATTAATGCAGATGTGGCATAGTCAATAACGACTGTCTATCCCAGTCTGCTCTAATCTGGGCTTTATTTCAAAGCTAGACATTTGCAATCAATATAAAATGGTTCCAGTTCATTCCAGGAAACTGAGGGAAAAGTATATTGTTATCAGGATGGTAAATTTCGAGTGAGCTGCTCATAGGATACAAAGTAAAGCATCACTTGTGCTGATAATCTTCACTTGGCTGCAAGAGCAATTAGCTGAAAACAGAACAGCCTGCATCTATTCTTTTGGGATGAATATAGCAGCACTCCTAACGATACCTTGGTAGGCACAGGCACATGAGTAGCACCCACTGCCATGAAAGCAGCACTGCCATATTTCTTATAATTACAGATAGGAGCCTGGAAAGTGGAGACAGTAAGATAAAGGAAGCAGGAGCTACAGACAAATAGGAGGGGAGTCATACTTCAAATGCTTCTACAACCTACAGAAAAGAGGTGGAAATTCCCACCTCTGAGTTACGCAGCCCTGCTAACAAAATAACAAAAAGACTTAAAACAGAAAAGCTGTTTCTGACTTGGGATCAAACTCCCCATCTGTCTATGTCAAGTTCTTCTGCACTATGCTGGTTTCATGGTACTGTTCTTATTCCTGCCTCTCCAGTTTATCAAATACAGGGTTCAGAGTAGTTCCATGACAGAAACATTGATTCCTTTACAAATCAAAAATAAATAATACACTGTGACTAGCATTCAATGCTGGTGCTCTGGAAGCCCCAAAATATAGTCACTCTGAAATATTTAATATTTCTTTACTCAGAAATGGTAGGCACCATATGTTTGCAGCTTCCCAAGGATGGGCCACAAACCAGTGCAGACAGTTTATTGCCAACTTTATTGGCAATAAACTGGAATGCTTTCCATGCCGTCTTTTCCTTGCCACGCAGTGCATGGTCAAATGCATCATCTCGAAGAAGTTCACAAATCTGAGGACCAACAAAGACACCTTCCTTTATCTTAGCTTCACTTAACCTTGGAAATTTTCCATGGAGGTACTTGAAAGCTGCTTGTGTTTTGTCAATGGCCTTGACAAAGTTCTTCATCAGACCCAGCTTGATGTGTAAGGGTGGTAACAAAATCTTCCTTGATTCAACAAGTGGTGGATGCTGAACACTTTTCCTCCCAGGCTCCAATGGCTGTCGGAGTGGCCAATCTTTCTTTATGTAGTTGGAATCTCTTGCACGACTATCCCATTCACAGAGAAAACAGCAGTACTTTGTGTATCCAGTCTGCAGACCAAGCAAGAGAGCAACAACCTTCAAATCGCCACAAAGCTGCCACTGATGGTTGGTCATAGTTTATGCACCTCAAAAGTTGTTTCATGTTGTCATAGGTTTCCTTCATATGGACTGCATGACCAACTGGAATTGATGGCAAAACATTGCCATTATGCAGTAAAACAGCTTTAAGACTCTTCTTCGATGAATCAATGAACAGTCTCCACTCATCTGGATCGTGAACGATGTTGAGGGCTGCCATCACACCATCGATGTTGTTGCAGGCTACAAGATCACCTTCCATGAAGAAGAATGGGACAAGATCCTTTTGACGGTCACGGAACATGGAAACCCTAACATCACCTGCCAGGAGATTCCACTGTTGTAGTCTGGAGCCCAACAGCTCTGCCTTACTCTTGGCTAGTTCCAAATCCCTGACAAGGTCATTCAGTTCACCTTGTGTTATGAGGTGTGGTTCAGAGGAGGAGGATGGGAGAAAATGTGAGTCCTGTGACATTGATGGTTCAGGACCAGAAGTTTCATCCTCTTCCTCTTCCTAGTCTGACTCAAGTGAGAATGATTCTGGTGCATCAGGAACCGGCAGTCCTTCTCCGTGGGGTACTGGGCGTATTGCTGATGGAATGTTTGGATAATGCACAGTCCACTTTTTCTTCTTTGACACACCTTTCCCAACTGGAGGCACCATGCAGAAGTAACAATTACTGGTTTGATCTGTTGGCTCTCTCCAAATCATTGGCACTGCAAAAGGCATAGATTTCCTTTTCCTGTTCAACCACTGGCGAAGATTTGTTGCACAAGTGTTGCAGCATATGTGTGGGGCCCACCTCTTGTCCTGATCTCCAATTTTGCAGCCAAAATAAAGGTGATAGGCTTTCTTAACCATAGTGGTTCTACTGCGCTTTTGTGATGCAAAAGTCACTTCACCACAAACATAGCAGAAGTTATCTGCATTGTTCACACAAGTACGAGGCATCTCTGCTCACTTTGGCTAAACAGAAATGTGTCCCTTTGCAAAATCAAACACTGACAAATAAGAGAGCATGACACTGTATGATTTCTAGAGCTGATATAGGGCAATTTGTTCAGCAGAGTGATGTAAGCTTCGTTATGATTGCATCATCCAGGACTTCTAGGAATAACATGATGCAATTCATATAATGTATGACGCAATACCAGCTTCAGATTGCATCATTCATTGTTTTGCCTAAAACGCAAGAACTGTCCAAACCCAGTCATAGATTTATTCATAGATCCAGTCAAAGATGTATTTTAGTCATTTCTGGTTTAAATTGAGATCCCTTCCCTTTATAACTCACTTATCCTCCGCCATTCCCAAGTCAAGGGTCGTATATACTGACCCAATAGCATATCTTGAAAACTAGAGCCCATCAACAATTTTAAGCATCATTTTCGTTCTCAGAGACCCAGAATTAGTAAAGTTTGACTACATTTATTTCAGAAGCATTTTGGCTGTAGAGCAGTGATATTGGACAATGGACAGCATGAAAGGCACATCATTTTAGATGACTCACGATGGACAACACATCTCTTGAGAAAAGAGGAGTGGGAAGTATACAACTCTCACACCGTAGCCAGGCCATACATTTCTTTGCAGTGTTGACAAGAAACCTACTTACCACAGACACATTAATTTGGTAAGACAAAGCCATTTGTCAGGTTTCAAGGTCAAGTTTTAGTGAAGGTCAACTCTCCCTGTGGAATAACATCCAAATACGCTATCAGATGTACAAAGGGAAAATAGGTCCGACAAGATACCATGCACTCATAAAGTCTCTCTTTTTGGCTTTACTGTAGATCAGCACCAAATGAAATGGTTAGGTTTTCACGTAACCATCATTGTAATATGTAGACATCGGTATGCAGTTCTAGGAGAATATCTGTTCTTTTTAGTCAAGGAGCCAAACATTCCTCCCCTCAGCGGTATAACTGGAGTCAATGCTATATCAGGAAAAACACTTCAAGGAGTAGCATGGAAACAGTGTTGGAGCTTTAGGTATGGAATACTGTGCCATGGTTTTATTATCTAAGAACCTTCATCCAAAACAAGTGACCACTTAATGTGTGAAAAGTGGAGAGTGAAGACACAATAACATGTCATGTTTTCTAGATGAAAAGTGACTGGCATGTTGAAATGAAGAATCGGAGGGTCAGTCATAAAGCCAAAATGTATAATTGTCTCCAATAATTTAACAGAATGTGCTAATGCTAGAAATGATCAAATGGCTGGATACTACAGAATAAGTGGAAGAATCATGAAGACCGAAGACAGGTTTTACTTCACTTTCTTGACCCATGTTTCTCCATCAGGTATGAGAAGTCTATTTCAGATAAAATATAGTCCATATCAGTTTACCTCTGGTGGGGTCAAGGCCAGATCTCCTTTATGGAACAGTTCTGACCATGTATTTCTGGAAGTATTCAGTATGATTATTGTGGCTCAGGAAAAAAATAAATCCACACAGTACTGTATATTGACTTTTTGTTACCCTTCCCCCCCCCAAAATAACTTATGTATATTATAATTTCTTATTTAATTGTAATGCTTGTCCACTGAAGTAATAAAATTGTCATACTGAGTATATTAGATGGACCACTGTGCACTGTTATAACTGTTTACAACTTTCTATTTTCATAAATATGATTCATAACACTAATAATGATGTAGGACAACTGCAGCATTTTCCTGTTTCTTCCCACGATGCTATTGTTGTTTTGTCATTGATAGTAAAGCGTCTCCATAATGTTCTGATTTTTTTTTTTTTAGACTCAATGATTTACAACACAATGGTTTTATTTGAAATAGACTGCTAAGAGAGAGGACTTTTTGAAGAACTCTACTTTATGCCACAGTAGAATTATACTTTTATAATGTATAGATTATGCCGTAATGGATTAACATAATGAGGATTAACAATATTGCAGTAGTTAAAAAACCTGAGGTTTCTGAAGAAGGGAACCTGAGGAGGTCTGCACTCCATTTTGGAATAAGCTTTCCAGAGGAAAGTTCCAGGAAAAAATGTTCCTAAAAGCTTATCAGCTTTTTGTGGAAAATCCCCTGCAAGGGGTATAAACACCTGCCCTATTCTAGATCTCCCCATTTTCCATTGGATTTTTTCCCTTACTCTGTTCCCAAGCAGCCAGCATAGATAATCTTCGGGAATGCTTGACCTGATTTCCAGTCCAAAGAGATTCCCATAAGTTTGGATAAGCATCTGAACTTTTGGATGATTCACCAAACTGAATTGAACCTGAACCTTTTGATCTTCACTCATAACCACATATTTATATTCCTGTCTATGAATTAAGTGCATTGCTTCATGTCACAGTGCCAGGGTGTGCATTTGGGGGAAAAGATACTTCTCTCTTTCCCCTGCCCCTTTGGAAAAAGAGAGGCTAGGAGATTTGTGTGTGTAGGGGGGTCACACAAAGAAAATCAACAATTTTTTTTTTAAATACACCTCTACCTCGATATAATGCTGTCCTCGGGAGCCAAAAAATCTTACCACGTTATAGGTGAAACCGTGTTATATCGAACTTGCTTTGATCTGCCGGAATGCGCAGCCCTGCCCCCCTTCGCCCCCCCCCCCCCCCCCCCGGAGCCCTGCTTTACTGTGTTATATCCGAATTCGTATTGTATCAGCTCGCGTTATGGGAAAATTTCAACCAATTCTATTTGAATGTTTGAGCTCTTAAGCCCTGATCCACCAAAGTCCTTAAACATGTGATTGAGATTAAAATCCTACTGATGAGGGAAGCAAGGAACTTATTTGGCCATATACTCATCATTTCCCCCTCCTCTGGAGAATGTGTTGACCATGCAGAAGGAGCAAGGGCCCCTGAAAGGCACTTGAACAATCAGATGCAGCACTCGCCATCATTCTCCAGTAATTGGTTGAGATTTTCACAGATTTCTTGATGAGTCAGACTGTTTCATTTTTGGTGGATCTCAGAGAACTGGCCCTTTGCGGTAAGATACGACGTGACTCTCAAACTCTCAGATGTGGAAAACTGCAAGTTAATATCTGTAACTCAGGAAATATTTAAAAAAATATATTTCTGCATTTTAAACTTAGAGTTCTGCTACCCTTAAGTACCATGTTTACTGGCTAATTTTTTAATGAGAATAAGAAAATATTCAGTGAGTCTTCTGGTTTGTTAGACCCTGTGTTTTGCCTTGTGTAGAGGCAATCAAAATTCAAACCAATAGTTTGGCATGATACCTGGCAATATGTAAAGTCTGACCTTTTAAATCAAATACTGCCTGAACTTTACTTCCTTTCTATCATTACAGGAAACAAATGACCCTATAATGTCTGTGTGGTGGTACTTTTGCTCCTATCAACTGAATTTCCATCTTCTTGTACGAGATTAAGAGTACCTACTTTTACTCACTTTCACTTACTTTTCCTCAGTTGGCAAGGAAACAAACCTCCTCAGGGTATATTGTTCAGAAGTGTTTTTACTAGGGCTGTCGATTAATCACAGTTAACTCACGCAATTAACTAAAAAAAATTAATTGCTATTAAAAAAATCACAATTAATTGCAGTTTTAATTGCACTGTTAAATAGAATACTAATTGAAATGTATTAAATATTTTGGATGTTTTTCTAAATTTTCAGATATATTCTAACAATGCGATTAATTGCGATTAATTTTTTTAATCTCTTGACAGTCCTAATTTTTAACCTTTTTTTTACATTATGGAAAAATTATGAACATCATCTTTGTAGTTTAATACAATAATTGAATCACAGTGTTCACAGAACTTCCAATTTCTTGGAAGCATGTTATGGATAATTTCCTCATTAATTCTTTTCTTTGATGTTGCAAAACTGGAAAGGCTTACTTTTCTGGTACTGTTTTCTGTAATAGCATTTCTACCATTATAATGCAGTAGGTCATAGTTATTTTGGGGGTTTGCATTGCATAGTTACTTACAGATCACCCAAGTTCTCTACATAAAACTTCAAATAAAACACTTAAGCAGTTGTTTGTAGATGGAATGATAGTGCTCTGGATAATCTGGGGAATTAGGGCAAATCCTGAAGCAGGAGTCTGCAATCCTCCTCTTTTATTATGGCAAGTATTGACAAGGCATTGGAAGGGATTTACAGAGGTGCTGTAGTACTGCTATCAAGAATGAGCTTCACTGCTTTAAATGTGGAAAAAAGAAAGATGGAGACACAGGAACAAAAGTACATTTTTTAGAACATATTAACACTTGAGAGATGCTAGACTGTAACTGCCCTATTTATACTAGCTATTTCTTTTTCCTTCTCTGCACTGCCAAAACTATTAGCAATTTCCTGATATGCCTAGGCTAGTTATAATAGTTGTACAAAGGCTGTGTGGGATAAATGCATTATAGATAGGACCACTCATCACACCCCTCCAATTCTCATTTTCACAAGTTCATGTGGTGTTCACCTGCTGCTTGTAAAGAATGTGTTTCTTTGCAGTGGGAGAGAGATTCAGGGTTAGTGTCAGCCTTGTAAATTTTGCTTTTCTTACCCCATTTTTTGTAAATAGTGCTTTATAAAGAAAGAAAAAAGAACCCGCAAGGTAAGGTTTATCAAGTCATTTTTAGCATGAAAGGGAAGAAAGACAGCACTTGAGGGAGGGAGGAATGAAAGAATACAGAGGATTAAAATAGAGACAGTGTTTGGGTGGTTGGGAGGGGTGGAGAGAGAATAACTTGTAGTAGTTCTTAAACTAGAAGCTACTTTGACTTATTGTATGGTTTAGTAGACTAACACTGCATCACTGTGCTACGTGGAAGTGTACAGGGATCTGGGCAGTTTAACATTGAAATTTCCAAATGTACCGTGTCACAATTACAGAAACTCAGCATGTGGTATAAGTACATTTCCACAGGTATATTTTTCAGTAGCTTCAAAATGCCTACCCTGAAGGTACTCTGTTAGCTATACAATGTGCAGACATTGTGCTGTCAGTGTGTACAGGCTCAGTGTTTAGAAACCAAAGATGGTTCAATTTTTTTTTCAACTTTTTGAAATTTCAGTGAAAATATTTTGATTAAATTTTCAGTATTTTTTTAGCCAATTCTTCATAGGCACTATTGGTGAAATCCTGGTTCCATTGAAATCAGTGGCAAAACTCCCATTGATTTCAGTGGGACTACACTTTCTTCGCATATATTTAAGTGGGGAAGAGGGGTACAGCTTAAATATATGGGAAGAAACCATATACCTGCTTAACACTGCTGTTTATACCACAAGATATAATCAGCTTCTATTATATGGATGCATTTCTGTTTCCCATAACCGTGGACTGGGAAATTGGTTTGGACAAAAAATTGCTCTGAAGACAAACGAGAATGTTTTTGCAAAGTAAAACAGTAGGCAAACTGGTCTAAGAGAGAGGAGAATTAGGTCTATGATTAGCCTTAATAGCAAATGTTAAAAAACACCATTCAGTGTGTTTTTCTTTATATTAAAGTAACACACTTCTGGGTACTCTAATTTTTAGTAAATAAAATAACAATTTTGTCCTATTGTCACCTGATTGATATGTCAAGCTCCATGCCTGAAATGTGAACATATTACAGTATAAAATGTATTGTAATATGGGATACTTGTACTTTGACTACCTCTTTCTTTACAGATTTGAGGTCTATTGTTACATTTGAAATGTCTGTATATCAAAGAGACTTATTTTGTTGCCATCTAGCTTTGATCTGTGTCAAAACTATGAAAGCCCAAGAGAGCATTAAAAAAAAACAACCCAGTGAATCATTGCAGTAAACTGTTTCTTTTCTAAAAGTGCAGTTTAAATATCATATACTTATTGGTGAGGGTTCATGCAGAAAAATTGTTCCATGTTTCAGAGAAGAACTGTTTTGTTTTCATCAGAAAACTGCGTAGGTATGAATATTCAGCCCCCGTTGTACTGTGGTGAGAATTAACTGCAATTCAATTCTAATCAGTGGTGTAACTAATTAATGCAGTTATCCTAACACATTTATAGAGTCACTTGTTGACTACTGATGGCTAGAAAAATAGTTAAAATCAATGTGGCATTTATAACTAGATATTACTAATGTGCAACATGTGGTATAATTATTGACATGAGATATGGCCCAGATCCTCAAAAGTACTGGGCATTGCTTCACTCAACGTTGCAGTGCCTGACCCCTAGGCCACCTGCCGCCTTGTGGGTTCATTAGCCGGTGTCCACATACAAGACATGGGATAAGTAATGTGCGTAAGAAAAGGATCCTCAGAATCAAGGACGCTGAGTGGGGAGCCACTTAACCTAGCCAGAGTGAAATAACAGAAAGGAGATGGGAGAGGCAAGGGGCTTAGGTGCCTAAGTAGGTAATTTGGTGTATCTGGCTGACGGGCCAGAGATAGTCACCTCTGTTCAGTCAGGATCCTCAGCTGTGAACCTTCTCCTGGAGTTGGGCACCTAAGCTAGGTCAGCCACTTACATAGCAAAAGCCATCTCTTGCTCATGCTCAATACCTCTCTTATGCTCACCCTACAGTTCCCTGTGTGTCTTTTTGAGGATGATGTGCAGCCTCCTTAGTGGCCTGCATCAAACCTTCCTGTTCTGGGGTCTGACAGATGTCAGGCTTTAGGTGTGGTCAGAGCACACCTAGAAAATCAGGCCCTACTTGTGAAATAGACTTTCCCTCACCTAGTCTGACCATCCCATTTTAGGACCTCTGAGGTTTCAGCTAGAGTGAGGGCTTTGAGCTCCTTGTTAACTGAGACAGCATTAGGGTTTAGGTAGCCACCTAAATGTGAATGCTGCCTGGCAGAAATGTAGGCAGTTATGGGGATTTAGGTTCCTATGTGGTAGGACAGCAGCGGAATGGCAGTTTTGAAAATGTCAGTGGTGCCTAAATGGTGGCACCTAAGTACCTTGAGGATCTGGATCTTTGCCTCAGAAATCTACATTTCCAAAGGTTTTGTGTCTTGAGCGAGAAATAAGTTTTTTCATGTTTCTACATGTCCATTATGTCAATCTCGGAATTGTGAGATTATTTGCTACCATAAATAACATAATAAGCAGAAGCACCAATCAAACTAGGCTGATGGTTTTTGTGCTGAGGCCTTTATATCCCACACTAAACTACACAAAGGATATTCTTATGGCCCTGGAAGCAGAGACAAATATTAAAGGGAAAACCTTTAAAAATAAAGTCAGTTCGTGATAGCATCTACTCTTAGGAGTATTTATTTGTATGAAAACTTTAACTATTACCATGCCTAGATCAGGCAGAAAAGATGTAAGGCTACCAAGAAATTAAACATAGATGAAGTGGAGATTAACTGAGGAAAATGGGAAGAGTAAACTTAAAGTTGGAGATTTCCCCGGTGTTTGTCATTGATACATTCAATGACACATGACTGGGGATTGCATAGTCAGAGGTTTTTTTGCTTGTTCTTTGACAATAAGGGGAAGCTCCTTCAAGGGGACATTTTTGTTTTTGTATTTATATAAAAGCCTTGATATTATCATGCCAGATCAGGCAGGAGAGATGGAGTTAGGTTACCAAAAATTAAACATAAATATAGTGAGTTTTCTAGCATCTCCACAGGTTTCTACACAGATGAAACAGATTCATCAGAACTATTAGAGGATAAAGGCCTAATAACAGCTGGTGTCTCTGAGAATATTTTGCCTGGAAGTTTGGCATCCTGTAGAAAGAGGGTCAAACAAAGCCAGCAACCATAGTTTGAAGGGGCCCTCCAAATGTTAAACATTTTTTGCCTCTCTAAGTTTATCACTCATTTGACTCATGTTGAGTAAGTATTTTGGTCAGCCAGGAGTTTAGACTGGGGAACCTAGGACAGATGGGGCAGATCCAGAATCATACGCAATAAATTTTTTGTTGCAATTATACTGGTGCTTCTGTCATTTATGGGAATATGCTGAATGTTCCAGCATTGATACCTGAGTATCAGTGTTGCATGATGTGCAATGTTAATAAATGCAATATCAATATAAAAAGAAGGCTGAATTCTGCCTGTCCATATTTTGTATTACCTTGTTTTATATATTGCTTGGGCCAGATATCCTTTTAAATTCACTTTAATAAATTCCGCTCCCAGTAAGACTCTATTGAGCTGTTGGTTAATGAGTCAGAAATCTGGTTTCTGTGAACGCTGGAGAACTGTATGGTATAGCGGTTACACTGTGACCTTTCTGCACCAGACAATGTGGTTCAGTTGTATGTCCTCCATTTGATCAAACTTGATAATTATAGCAATTCTGGAAACTATGATCCTAATCAAATTCTATTTGTAGTGTCTCAATAAGGAACGACTGATCAATGTATAAAGTGAAGAATTTGGGCAAATTTTCCCCATGAATACAAGAGCCCCTTTCCTAGATGATAGCTTTGTGAGGGGTTCACAGCAGACTGACCTGTCATCATCATTAGTTAGCCTACAAGAAGAAAAGGTGAGATGGCAAAACACACAACACAGAAAACAGAAAGGAGACTTAAAAGATATAAAACTTGTATTTATATCTTTAGGGACTCACTCAACTCTACCAACTGATGATGACTAATGTGGCTGGACAAGTAAGGTCATTACCAGACAGTGGAGTCTGTTTATAGCTTCTACTGCTATTAGGATGAAATATTTCCTTGAAAAGAGTAAAATGTTTCTGATTTTGCAGGCATAGCACTTCTGTGGCATGTCTTTTTTTTTTTCCTTGCTAGGAGAAAAACAACTTTTATGTGAAAGTAGAAAAAATCTGAAGCAAGGATGTGTTTCTAAAGGGAATATACTTTGTCTCTTAGGTGTCAGTAAGTTTCTGTAGCCAAAACCCATAAAGAACTTTATCAATTTCTGACACACTGCCATAATGTGTGTGGGTTGTGGTGTTTGGTTGATTGGGGGTTTTTTGTGGGGGGGGTGGGAGGGGAATCTTTTTTTTTTTTTTTTAAAGTAGGGATTTTCTAAAATATGTATAATAGAGCAGATCATTACCATTATAGTATAGATGTCACCTGGAGTGAACTTAACTGACAACATGACACTGACTGTGTTGAAATTACATGAGCTAATTGCTATGAATTAGTTTACAGATTGGATTGAAACAAAATAGTTAAAGCCAGACAGAGACTTTCCCATAGTTCAGGACTGTTCAGAATCAGGGTTTTGTGTCGTCATATTACAGAGTTAGGGTCCAGCCACAGTATTTGGACATGGATCCAAACTTTCACAAAGCTTTTGGTTTGTCCCATTTCTAATTACATCCCAGCCAAGGTTATACTACTGAAACCTATAACTGCATATATAGATTTCAGCAACTGATGGTTGTTTTTTTTAAATATGGTATTTAAGTACTTGTGTGCATGTGTGAATAATTTTCTCTGGTGGTAAATTTGTTAGTCTGAGTAATTCTTTTCCAAGAGGAGTCAATTCTTCAGTCATCCCAATATAGTTTAAGTATTAATTGTGGGGAGGAAGAAATGAAATCTTGAGTCTAGATGTCCATAGCTAAGACATCAACATGGGGAGCGGACTTCATGACAAAGGGGAAGTTGTGCTTGCCTTCAGAAGTTCATGTATTTAGTGAAAAATGCAGTCTCAGAAGCCTTTTTTAAAACTTTATTTTTATGTAATAAGAAAAAAAATACCTCTTTCTGTGATTGTATAGTATAACAAATATTCAAGAATTCAAAAAAATCAGAAATATAAAAGTGCAGATCTGAACATGAAAGTGCGGTATAACGTAAAGTCTGTTCATGAAACCAAAATTGAAGTCTTCTTAGATAATGTCTGAATTCTTCCAGGTGAGATTCATGTTTTTCATTCTGCTTATCAAACTTAGCTGATCTTACTTTTGATTCTTGCCAGAGCTGTTTCCTTTGGTAAACTTGTGACGGGTTCGGTCACAGACACCCCCTTGGGACTGTCACCTGATGTGCTGAGACTACCTCTGAGCCTGTTTTCCATGCCAGCATGGGACTTCAGAACCCTGCCTTGTTGAGCCAGACATGCTAACCTGCTGCACAAACAGACCCAGGTCTGAACCACATCCTCAAAGCTGCAGACTTAACTGAAAACAACTTAAGAAGTGTTCCTGTCTCTAACACCCAGCTCCCAATGGGATCCAAACCCCAAATAAATCCGTTTTACTCTGTATAAATCTTATACAGGGTAAACTCATAAATTGTCCGCCCTCTATAACACTGCTAGAGAGATATGCACAGCTGTTTGCTCCACCAGGTATCAGTTGCTTACTCTGGGTTAATTAATAAGCAAAAGTGATTTTATTAAGTATAACAAGTAAGATTTAAATGGTTGCAAGTAATAACAGACAGAACAAAGTAAGTTACCAAGCAAAATAAAACAAAACACGCAAGTCTAAGCCTAATACATTAAGAAACTGATTACAGATAAATCTCACCCTTTAGAGATGTTCCAATAAGCTTTTTTCACAGACTGGACTCCTTCCTAATCTGGGTCCAGCAATCACTCACAACCCCGTAGTTACTGTCCTTTGTTCCAGTTTCTTTCAGGCATCTTTTGGGAGTGGAGAGGTCATCTCTTAAGACAGCTGAAGACAAAATGGAGGGGTTTCCAGGGCCTTTTATATTCTTTCTCTTGTGGGCGGAAACCCCTTTGTTCTCCTGTACAAAATCACAGCAACAAGATGGAGTTTGTAACCACCTGGGCAAGTCACATGTCCATGAATTATTCAGACTTTTGCAGGTCTATGCCATTGTTTACATGTTAGTTTGAATGCTACCAGGAATGCTCAGGTGTGGATTGGCATCTCCCAAAGCCCATTGTCAGTTAAGTGTTTCTTAATTGGGCACTTACTGAGAATAGTCCTTTCTCAGTAAGCTGACCAAACACTTCACTGAGGCTACTTGGAATCAAATACATTGAGATACAAGTACATAGTTAATATTCATAACTTCAAATAAAAAAAACGATACATATAGACAGCACAATCATAACCAGCAAACTACAACCTTTCCATAGACACCCCTCTTGATCTCCTCTGTACAAGACTTGGTGCAACTGTAGGACCCTGGTTGCAACGATGATCTATACGGTCACCGTTCATGTCAATAACATCACAGAACTATCATTGTAAAAAGAGATGTTTCTACTCTGCTTGGCTGTCCAGAAGGAGGGCAGGGTTTGAAATAAACCATATCCTCTTTTCTCTGATAACTTCTCAGACCTATTGTAAGAAAAATCCAATCCCATATCAAGGCTGCTCTCATTAGCTCAACAAACTAGTGTGTGCTGACTTCATTTCCATGAATCCTTTTGGATTCACTGTTCCAGGAAAATTATTTTCATTTCAGGTAGACTATAAAATATGCTCGATTCTGCAAAGCCTTACTCAATAGTAGTATTGAAGTAAATGGCGCTACTTGAGTGAATTCGGATTTTGATGAATGTGTCAGGTGGAGTGTCTCATCACAACTTCTTTATACAAGACTCCCTCTCAGTCTAGCCTACCTCATATAACAAGGAGGTGGTAAGAGAGAGGTCATTGGAAAAGAAGAGTGGAGTGAAGTGCTAATATTGAAGCATCTTTTTTTATAGCAATTGTCACTGGAGATTTAAGGTCATTTACTTATATGCTTAAAATTAGGCACGTGTTCAAGTATCTTACTGTTGTAGTTATTTATTGTATTACCATACATAGCACTTAGGAGCATTAGTTAAGGACTTCATTGAGCTAGGTACTGTACAAAGACAGAACAAAATTATGGTCACCGGTCTCAAAGAGCTTGCCACCTCAGAATGAGACAAGAGCCAACAGATGAATACAGACAGACTGATGGGTGGATACGAGGAAACAATAGGACAATATTGGTCAGCTCGATAGGCTGTTGTTTCAGCACACAAATGACCATTTGTGTGCTGAAACAACATTAATGTTGTTTATTGTCAACCCATTAATGATATTTTTATGGGTATCATGGCAAAGGAGGGTTTTAAGGAGTGATTTGAAGGAGGACTTTGGCAAGAGCAGTTTCAATGGAGTACAAGGGATAGAAGCCCAGATTGGAAAGGGTCTAGGATGGAACTGGAGGAGAGGAACTCCAGACAAGGTATTCAGTGAGCTTAGACATGAAAGGGAGAAGGGACTTGGGGCAGTAGTTGGAGAGAAAGTGGAGCCAAGGGTATGGTTTTAAGGTCGGAGAGACTAAGGCATCCTTGTATTGTAAGAGAGAGAGTAATGGAGGGGATAAGTATGGGAGTGAGGGGGATGTTGGAATGAGATCACTAGAGCAAATAGAGGGGTTAGAGGAGTAGCCGAGAAACTTCTATGTCTCTGATGGTGGAGAAGGAGACAGTTATAGGAAAGGAAGGGGGAAGCAAGACTAGGGGAGCAGGAAAGTCACATCAGGGCCCTAGTCATAAATAGACCAAAGAGGAGGATTATGACAAGAATTTTTTTAACTGTATATTTTTCTTAGAACTTTGCTGCTGATTTCTAACAAATATTGATTATTTTTGTCTCTACCTTTCCTCTGTGTTTGAGGCCACTTGCTACATACTTACGCATTTTCAACTTATAAAAAATTAAAAATGCATAATTTAGAAAATTCAGTCAGTCTAAAATAAATTGAATGTTATGTCTAAATTAAATAAAAAGGCAATACTGCCCTGACTGTACAATAGTAGTGGGGCAATATGGGACAGAGATGTCTGAGGGACAGTGTCTGAATAATTCTGGAGTTCTTAACATATATGTTAAGTCTAATATGCTGCATGAGGTATGGATCTTCACTACTAAGTATTTCTGTTGGCTGTCTAGAGAGAGTAGCCAGATGATTGTGGAGACTTGACTCCCCTCTCTAATCCAAAGGTAGCCCTTCAAGAACACAAGTGAAGCATGTTGGGCTTTGGATCACCCCACTGAAAATAACACGCAGAAGCTGACAGAATCACTCCCCATGAAACATGTGTGTTTATCTGTTCTGTAAATGAAGGATTTCAAACTTCAGTGCTGTCTATTTGGCACCTTTCATAAGATCTAAACAATAATTATTAGCATTTACATATCCATTTTCAAAGTGTCATAAAAAGCATTAACTATTGTTTTTTTTTAAACTGTACATTAGACAGCTCTCCTCATTCATTTTTGATTACTTGTAATTTTTAATCATGTGCAATGTCATGTCAGCCACACTTTTCATTTCAGTATCACTAGGGTTACCAGATAGCAACTGTGGGGGGAAAAAGAGGACAGGGGGTGGGGGGTAATAGGTGCCTATATAAGAAAAAGTCCCAAAAAACAGGACTGTCCCTTTAAAAACGGGACATCTGGTCACCCTAAGTATCACTATGATGACCTAAATAAGTAAATGAAATAATCAGATGTGTGTGGCCTGCAAGTATATTTTCCTTTTCAATCACTGTAAGCTAATTAACAGGAGATGCGAGTACTTTACTTATTCTTCGGTCCACTTTTAATGAGTTTACTACATAGAATATATTGCATAAACTGTTATGATAACAGAACCTTGGCAGTTGATACATTCAAATAGTGAAATGGCTGCTCTGGTGAATTATCTGTGGACAAAGAAATTATCCACTTACTGCAAACAATGCATCTGATTATTATCTACAAAAATTGCTTTAGATATTCACACTTGGAATTGCTTTGCTATGAGCTGAAGATTACATTTGGAACCATTTTTTCAAGTCAAAATGGAGCATGATTTGACATCTTTAATAACTTGATACAGCAGCTTCCGTTTTTTATCACTAGACAAATTATACACCACTTGATTTGAGACTGGAGTGATTATTTTATTCCTGTCACAAAATCTTTCATTAGGAATATCACTCATTTCTGGTGGTGACTGTGGTCATGTGACGACATTTCTACCAGGGGGGGGACAAAGTTTCATGGCACCAAGATATCTCATGGGAAATCACACAAGTACTTCAGACAGGGAAACAATAGAGCCATGTAACCCTGTATGTCAGTGCCCAAATTGTCCCTCATTATGAAAGATCTCTCTCATTTTAGACTCAAATTTACCTACCCCCAGCCCCAAAGGACTTATTTTCCTTTTATTAATGTAAAATAGTTACATTTTAAACATGCTTAATTATTTTTCATGGTGCCAGCTCACTCTAATGTGAATTCTAAATATAGTCATAGATCCTTAAAATGCTACATGTTCTGCATGGGCTTCCCCATGATCTGAAGAGCTGATTCTATTTAAAGCTTGAGCAAATACATATTTTATACAATTAATTTAGCCTTTTGTTCTATTCATGAATTGTTTGGAAACAGATTTCAAAATTCTCAAATATATTAATTAGAATTATTCATGAATTTCTTCAGTGAAATAGTCTTACTCTGCAGGTTATTTAAATTGTGATTATCACAAATGAATGTACAATTTGTATTGGAATTTATATAAACTAGGCAACTAACATACATAATTAACTTCCCAGCACAATGTGAATTTCAAATGATATACTGTATTCAACTAATTGTAATATTCATATTCACACTGTGAAGATTTATGTAAATAATCTAATCAGGTATCAATAAAATTACAATATGGTGTATATAAGTAACCTACACAAAATATTCTGTGAATAGAAAATGTTATAATTAAAAATACAATTCAAAATTATTTTTTAGCAAATATTTGATCATTTGAGCTACACACTTGTTTTTAGTGACTAGTTATGTTAGCAAAGCTTAAAAGCTCAATCCTGCATCCATTGCAATCAGCAGCAAAACTCCTATTACCTTGAATGGTGCAGTTTCAGACCTATAGAAAACAAATATGGGCAAAATGTGCAAACCTAGTCAAATTTAAGTTCTTATCCTTCTGTTTGCATTGGATAACACTGAGCTCCTGTAAACAGATGTGGAATTCAAGGGCCCAGAACGTACATAGCAAAATGAGGTGTACAGTATTAATGGATATGGTAGGAAAGAACAACCCTGGCCCATGATTAACTGAACAGCAGTGCTCAATGAAAGTGGTGACACATTTTTCTGTAAATGTCTTGCCCATTTCTTTCTAAGGTATTTCCCACACCCCAAAGTTCATTTTTCCATTAAATTTCACCAACATATTATTCTCAAGAGAAACTTATGAAATCTGTTGATGTATACGTTCATTCTAACTGAGTACTTCTCGCCTCTCAGGAGGTCAATATTCCCCCCCCCCCCCCCCAGATGTCAGTGTGCCACTCTCCTTCATTTTATTTTTATAGGCAAAATTGTTGCTTCTTGAAAAATCTTAACCACAAAAGAGGCTTCCGCATACTGCTGGTTAAGATTTTAAGTGCCTGATCCCAATACTTGTAATGTCACTTGTAATGAATTACACTTGTAATGAATCAGGCTGTTAGAATGGATATATCAATATTAACATTAATTTCTTGTTTCAGTTAATATCAAGACTAATTGTGCCTGGAGATAAATCTTGACTTTAGCTTCACTCAGTCAATATTTACCTTTTGGGTCAATAGATTGTAATATTCATGTCAATGGAAGTTAATATCTACTTATTATAGGTATGATGAATGTTATAGCATCGATATATCTCCATATAAAAATACTTGAGAAAATACATTAAGAATTATGAAAGTGAGTTTATAAAAGCTGTAAATTGTATTCAGAAAGTAACTCAACACTTCTATCTTCCTCACGAGTAGAACTGGTTGAATAATAATCATGAATCTGCCCCCTTTTTCATTTAGCCAATCATTCACAAACTGATCCTGATTTTCTTTGAATGCATTTGTTATTTGTATCATCATCATCATGTTTGAGTGACTATTGCTGAACATTGAACAATGGCCTACACATGCAGATCTGGGAGAGAGGAGGGGGAAAAAAAACTTGTCAAGGCTCCTCAGTCACTGGTTACTTAGTACAATTAAGTAACAAAGCCAAAAGAGTGTCCTGTGCTTTTAAGGAATCAAACCAAGCCCTCTAAATGTAAATTTAATCAAGAAAAGAAAATGAGCTGGGGTTGCCTCAGCCTACCTGACCAGTGATAGGACTATTTCCATTGCAAACCCAACTCATCCAGGAGTGTCTTTCACTGCCTAGAAGGAGCCATATATCTGCTCTCTGTTTAAGAACATTGATTTCCCACAACCGACCCAACCTTAATCCCTTGCAGTTCTTTTGTAGAGAAGCAGGTTATACCTTTCTTCACTTCCCTTGGTAAGCGGTGTATACATGCCATCACAATCATACCATGAGCTGTCTGTGAATTGAGAAGGTTTGTCCTGTGTTCACATCCTAGTTCACATCCTGACTGAAAGCCTGTCAGGTTCATTAAACATTTTCCAACCAATAGGAATTTGGTGATGAAGGATTTTATTTTAAATCCTTAAGCATTGTACGTACTGCACTTCATTCTTTAAAAGCCATACCTACATCTTTAATGGAGTGTTTTTTCTTTCAATGGATCACAACTGGTACTAAAATTAACATCTGTTTGCCTAACAGGATTTATTTTGTCAGGAGTAAGATCAGATCAATAGAGGGTGATTGGGATTAATGAAGCTTTGAGAGCCAGGAAATCCCACCTAAAGAGTGTGCTTCTATCTATATATAAATAAATAAAGTTTAAGCACCCCAAGCTTTCAAGGCTAAAGGGAGCTTAATTACATTCACACTCCAACTCCTCCTCACCTCAACACACACACCAACATTTACAATAGCTGAGCCACATTACTGTTGGTTTTTTTTCTTCATATCAGACAAATCCATCTTTTGGTTTTAGTTACAGATAAAACAAATGAATCTCCAAAGTGAAAGCTAGAAATATTGGCAGCTTTCAGGCTTGGGTTTCATTCTGACAAGCGTGCATGACAGGCAAGTGTCAAGGAGTTTAGAACGTTTTTCCATGTGAGCATTGAATGGGTGTTTGTGAGAGACTGATTCTGATGATTCACCAATCTTTTACTTTACTTCAACTTTTCACACTCACCAGCCTATTTGCACAACCAGACAGGACACATCTTTTCACTTAGTACTATTAAGGTCACTAAATTAGTACTGTTAAGGTCAGATCCAGCACTGCAGGATAATAGGAGGTTAGTGTACTCAGAATTAATTTCCTGCCTACCTGTTCCTTAGGCTGCATACATTATAGCAACAGTTGGAGTGATAAGGATGCAGACTGCAGCCAACTCTGAATTAATGTAATCTATTTTTTTTTTCTAAAAACCCTCTTCAAGGAACAAAAACGTAAATGCTTGAGATAATTTTAAATAGAGACAAGCCTGCACCACAATGCTGCCTCTGAACACATCCAGTCTTGGAGAAATTTAAATCTAAATCCAGATCCAAATCTGAACTTTAGACCTGGCCACTATTTCTGTAGCAGCCTGAATCAAACTTCCAGGTCTGAACATCTACACATTTTCTTTGAGGGCATTCAGAGCTGAATCCAGATTCAAATTTTGTCTCAGGTCATCTCTAGTCTTAAGCTTTAGGAAAATTAGCGGTCATAGCAAAGCAAGGTCCCCACCCAGGAAACACAAATGAGTGAAGGGCTCTGACAGTCGTCATTCCACATGAAGGCAATGTTCCCACTGATACAGGAGTAAGCCCTGCACACCATAGTAACTGTTTGCAGAACCAGGCACTAGTTTAACTGGATGCACCACACAAGTTGGATATTTTTCATTCACAACACACCTTATAATATTTCAAGACCCCTAGAAATCTGTAGAGAATTAGTCAGCAACACTCTGTGGAACAGCGTGAATCAGGTCATCACACTAGATAACGTGTGGGTACCTGTAATTTATCAGTCATTCTCTGTTGTGTGGGCCATGAAGGCGGTGCAAGCAAAAATCCAAATGTTGCCATGTCCTCTCAGCATTTATTTTTTCTCTTTTCCATGACTAGTTCCAATATTTGGTTTGTTTTTTATTCTTTAAAAACCATATATGTTGGCAGATGAGCATGTGCAGACTATTTGGGCATTACAAAAAAAAAATGTTTGGGATGGGGTGAGAAAAGCAGTTCCACCATTTATTTACCGGGCATCTAAGCAGGTATTGTGCACTCTCACTGATGATGGTGCACGTGAATACCATAATACTATGCAAAGTGTACGTTGAAGGCCAAATCAGTGCTGCTCATAGTTGTGAATGTTGCAGAGAGGGCACAGGGAGCATCTTTCTCCCTCCACACCCTCCTCAACCCCATATCCAACTGAGAGGGAAAACTATAATATGACACCTGACCCTTCTTTTCAGTAAAGGGAAAGGGATGAAAGGGGATCTGCTCAATTGCTGCAAATACTGTGCACTCAGAATGAAAAGTTCTTTCTGAATAGATGATTAAACAAATGAAATGTTTGCCTACAAATGGTGAGTTTGCTACATATTAGAAATTCACCTTCCTTTGATAGAAATTTTGTGGGAGATGATGTCAAGAGCTTAAAGGCCTCGTCATAGAAATAAAGAATAAAAATCTCAGCTGAATGTCCTTAGAAACATTAGTTGCTTAGAACTTTGCAATACCTACAGGAATCACACATTTTTATATTCACATCATTTTAGCTTAGGCAGAAGAGAGAGGCTGTAAATTGGGAAATGGGAAATCTCTGGCCCATGTTCTGAACTAATATATCCACAGGCACTGCACTACATGGAGGTCTGTAACTGAAAATTGCACTTTGAAACCATGTGACAAAGACAATAAACATCTTCCTTGATTTTTTCCATTAAATAAAAATTCAAAGGTTTTGAATACAATGTGTACCATCTGATTTTTAAAAAAGGAATTATAACAATAATTACTTCAGAGGGAAGGCCTTAACTTATATCTGGTTAATTGCAAACACATTAGCCCTTTAAGATGAAATTTCTGGTCTGGGAATTGTACAGAGAGCTTGTATAGTACTATAAAGATAGAAGCTATGCATTCTCTAACCATGGTGGTTTTCTCCTGCATAATTCTTTTAGACAAGCACTTCATACTTTGCTTAATGTGATGGGAGTTTGTTCTGTGTTTTATTTATCATAATCCTGAGGGAAATTATCTTGACAGCTGTATTTTGCATAGATTGGAGAGGAGCAATACATGCATCAGGAAGACCTAAGAGAAAGAGGTTGCAATACTCAAGATGGGAGATGAAAAGTGCCTGGATGAATGTTTTGTGGACTGGATTGATAGAAACGTGTTAGCTTTTCTATAGAGGTCCTCTGGCTTGGGAAATATCCTTTTTTAAGGGGGAGCCCTGGCAAAACAGACCTATTAGAGCTCTGTTGCTAGAGAGCTGTGTTCTGGGGCCAGGATTTTTTTGACCTCATTCACTATAGGGGGAAAAAGGGTTTTTCTTTATCCAGGCAAAACTCCCATTGAATTCAATGGCTTCAAGGACTCCAATGGAAGCTTTATTTGCAAGACTGGGCCAAATATAGTATTGTTGTCTGATGTTAGTGTAACAACTTGCTAGTTACCTTCAGTTCAGGTTTGATTCTACCATTAGTTTTTATTAAGCTACATGTATTATAGTGTTTGTTTTTGTGGCTTTATGGACTTAGGGTTGTGTCAGACTTTCCATCATAAAACGCTTCTTTCCAGGGTTTTATATGTCAGTTGTAAAAATGTTCTCTGGACTGTAACTTCGTATTTCAGACTTATTTTTTTCCCTAGTCTGAGAGCGATGGGAATGGAAGTTGAAGAAAATCTGTTTTTACTATTTTTGAGTTATAAAATGCAAGAACTATGCATTTTTTTAAAACCCTCTTATAATTTAAAAATGAAATTACATTATTTCTTGAAACAGTATTTATTTTTTTACCTGAGCTAATAGCTTTATTATTAAAACATTTTAAAATGGAAAAAAGCTACAGGCAGACTATTTAGACTAGAAAAGAAAAGTGTCAGTGGATACTTACAACTGGTCACCTTGTCACATAATGTAAAAAGAAGGGGACACCTGATGAAATTAATATATTTAAAAAAAAATACAAGGAAATACTGCTTTATGCATGTATTTAACCTGTTAAATTGACTATAAGTGGTCAATTCCACTTTGAAGGTGTCATCCATGCACTAAAGATTTAATTTATCTGTAGCTATGCTTTGTTTTGTGAAGTAAACTTCTGTCTTCTTGACTATATTTTAAATCATTAATCAGATCTTGCTTCATTCAGAGAGAGAATCATCCATACACTAAATGTTTGCCTTTGTATTAAAATATTTTGTGTATTCATTTAAAAGTATAGTACAAATTTCCACCATCCAGAAACTGCACTAATGAATGGCAAGACAGTGACACACAAAACAGCGAACAGCAGGAAATGTACAGATAAGGGTGAAACATTATCTAGCTTCTTCAGAACTGAGACACAGCTGGATGCCCCCACAACTATTCTCTTGACACATCCTGTTGTGCCTAATGCTGGAGAACATATGGCGCATGAATTTCTCATCTTCATCATTTCACGTCTCTCTCTCTCTCTCTCTCTTCTTTTAATGTCTTGTGGAAGGAGGATATAGAACAAGGCAGTGCCATGGAGTTACTGTATCTCACTTAACCTGCACTCTGGTTGTTTGGTAAAAGTAGAAATACCACCACAAATCTGGAATAAATATACAGTTATTTATTTCCCATGGAAGGTATGGACACTATTAGAGTACTTTCATAGGCTGAATCAAGCCATTGCAGTGACAATGAGGTGATCAAGGGGTCATTAGAGGTGAAGACTGCAGTGTCCTGCCCTGACATCAGACGGCACTACCGTAGTCAGTGTAACTTCTTACAAGTATCTACAATAATCCAGTAATGGTTGAGGAGAAGGCAGTGGAAAAGTAAATTGAGCAGGTTTTGTCACTTTTTTTTTCTAGTAAGTAGGTGTCAAGGTACATGCAACACAATCCAAGTACTATACTAATTTTGTTTTATATCATAATGTTAAAATAGTTGGGAAATGGTCTGCAATGTAGATTTTGTATTTGGGATTCACATAAAAAATGAAAGTATATGAATGTATATACATTTTTAATTACATTCTTTCATCTTTGGATAGCACTACCTGCAATACACTTAGAAAAAGGGGCAGGAGAAATAAATCCAGGTAACTGTTAACTGCAATAGTAAGTCTCGATAAAGCAGTTCTGGAGTGCCAATATGGAGGGGGATTAGTATAATTTTTGTCAGTTGGAATCATATTATGCATTTATTGTCAACAAGTAAATACCTAGGTCCTTTGCCATTATGCAGGTTTTGAAAAGCATCTTAATTTTCTAAAAATGGTAAAATCACAAACTGCAAAAACGGGAGAGAAAATGGTAGCAAAGAAGAAAGCAGCATCTTGCTTTGGTGTGATAAAAACATAAATAAAGAAAATTGCAGGCCTATTACTTGGAAAGTTAATGCTTTCAAGAAGCATGTTATACATAGTAGCAACAGCTCTGCTGCCCTTTCATGTCTGAAACACACTTTGAAATTCATATTCTGACACCACTGAAAGGGTGGAAGAAAAGAATCCCCAGGAAAATCTTTTGCACCAGTACAGGACTTGGGGACTCCAGCCCTACAATGACACAATTAATATTTCCAATTACTAATATATTACTACAGCACAGGATGTGTGCGCTCACATGGAAGCCTTGGAGAAATTCACTCTCCCAGGGAAAATTAGGGCAGGTCAGTGGGCAGGATGATGCCATTAACAGGCTACATTCTAATATCTCAAGCAGTGCAGGTAGTGCAGTTCTCAGCTGGTGCTCCTCACACATTCCTGCCTCTTCTCCTTCTTGCTCCCATCCCCAGTATATGACTGAGTGGGAAAGAGGACACTCCGTCCGGAGAGGCAGCATGGAGATTAGCAGCCAGAGGAGAACAGAGGACCAATGAGAGAATGGGCAAGAGTGAGTAGAGTGAATTGGGCAACTGAGGTGATCATATTGTAACAGAGAAGTCCCCCATAGCCCCAAACAATGGGAATCACAGCTCCTTTTGCTGCAGACTGCAACTCTTCTCTTGAGGGGACAGGGCTTACCTTTGAGGGAAGCCTTGTACCTGTGTAAGATCATATGGTCTATCCTTCTAGCCTGCTTTCTCCCTTACGCTCTCCTACACCTACACCAAAATTTTGAAGAAGAGGCAAAGACAACCCAGTGTCTATGATGTGAAAGTTCTACCCACCAAGAAGAAACATTACATTATTAGCTAACCTGAAGAAAGCTATTGCTGTCTGTTAAGGACACACTAATGGAAATGTGCCAGTATTGACCACACAGTGTGGCCGCCAGATAACATCAGAAGTGCTAAGGACATACCCACCTCACCTTGATTATTGCCCCATAAGGAATGCACCAGAAGATGAATCCCCAAATGGTTGCCCTCAGACTACATTGTTCAGGGGAAATCCCTTCCTGATTTCAGGTTACACTCTGTATATGTAAGCAGAAATCACTGCTCCCAAACCTTACCCATGTCCATACCAACCCAACATTTACTGCACTGAGAAGGACCTATATGGGTAGGGCTGCTGAGGGAAAAAAAAGAGGGGGTGGGATGTACACTCCTTTCAAGACAGCAATTTTTAGGCCACTAAACTAGTGGAACAACTAGTTGGAGAGTTTTAAATTTCCCAATCCCCACCTAGCCTGCAGCACAACTGAATCCCTACCCCAGCTAATTTGGACAATATACAATTGATCTTTATTTTTTTAAACTGCAGAGTAAAGTAGCGTGGCCGTACTATTCTGCAGTGATGGAGTTTATAGTGATGTGAGTTCTGTGGAGAATACTAGGATATATATCAGATTCTTATTAGGCTTAATCTCAGTTTGCTTCATCAGGAATGACAACATTAACTCTGTTTAAACAGTATCTTCCAAAAAAATAAGGGGCTACTCTTGAGTTACTTAGATTTACAGGTAAGTTTGAAGCAATTACTTGTTTAATAATGTGCTAAAATTTCAAATCAATACTTGAAATGTTGATAGAAAATGAAGTCATTTGGAAGGGATACAGAAGTTGTTGGGTAAGGTAATTTATGATGCTGTAAACAACAGATCTGCAAAAAGTGTGCACTGATTACACTGGTCTACAATTTTTGAGAAGTCGTCTGCTTCAGAGATAAAATGTGCTATTTATTATGTATTTTGATGTGCTGAATTCAAATATGACAATTAAAACAACTGATTGGCTTCTGTTTCTAAGATATTTAAGTTTTTACATTTTATGTCTATGTATATTGTGTAGATAGTAGAGTTTTAATCATGAATTGTAAACCTAGGTCTTTTCATGTGTTTATGGTTGCTTTACATGGTAATATTTCACCTGTCCTGTTTATGTAACACTTTAAAAATCAGCAAAAGGGTTATAGAAATAAAATTTATTATGAAACAAAAGGCAAAAAACTATTATGTACATAGTTTAGTCCTATTCAGTGTCTACTCGGCACTTTTTGGCTTGTCTCTTGTATTCATTAAATGGAGCATCTCTTGTCACTGTCCAGCAATAGTCTGCAAGCATTGATGGGCTCCATTTGCCCTGAGAGCGTTTCTCCATTGTTGCAATGTCCTGGTGAAATCGCTCGCCGTGCTCGTCGCTCACTGCTCCGCAGTTGGGTGGAAAAAAATCTAGATGAGAGTGCAAAAAATGTATCTTTAGTGACATGTTGCAACCAAGGCTTTTGTATGCCTTGAGGAGGTTTTCCACCAACAACCTGTAGTTGTCTGCCTTGTTGTTTCCGAGAAAATTTATTGCCACTAACTGGAAGGGTTTCCATGCCGTCTTTTCCTTGCCACGCAGTGCATGGTCAAATGCATCATCTCAAAGAAGTTCACAAATCTGAGGACCAACAAAGACACCTTCCTTTATCTTAGCTTCACTTAACCTTGGAAATTTTCCACGGAGGTACTTGAAAGCTGCTTGTGTTTTGTCAATGGCCTTGACAAAGTTCTTCATCAGACCCAGCTTGAGGTGTAAGGGTGGTAACAAAATCTTCCTTGATTCAACAAGTGGTGGATGCTGAACACTTTTCCTCCCAGGCTCCAATGACTGTCGGAGTGGCCAATCTTTCTTGATGTAGTGGGAATCTCTTGCACGACTATCCCATTCGCAGAGAAAACAGCAGTACTTTGTGTATCCAGTCTGCAGACCAAGCAAGAGAGCAACAACCTTCAAATCGCCACAAAACTGCCACTGATGTTGGTCATAGTTTATGCACCTCAAAAAGTTGTTTCATGTTGTCATAGGTTTCCTTCATATGGACTGCATGACCAACTGGAATTGATGGCAAAACATTGCCATTATGCAGTAAAACAGCTTTAAGACTCGTCTTCGATGAATCAATGAACAGTCTCCACTTATCTGGATCTTGAACGATGTTGAGGGCTGCCATCACACCATCGATGTTGTTGCAGGCTACAAGATCACCTTCCATGAAGAAGAATGGGACAAGATCCTTTTGACGGTCACGGAACATGGAAACCCTAACATCACCTGCCAGGAGATTCCACTGCTGTAGTCTGGAGCCCAACAGCTCTGCCTTACTCTTGGCTAGTTCCAAATCCCTGACAAGGTCATTCAGTTCACCTTGTGTTATGAGGTGTGGTTCAGAGGAGGAAGATGGGAGAAAATGTGGGTCCTGTGACATTGATGGTTCAGGACCAGAAGTTTCATCCTCTTCCTAGTCTGACTCAAGTGAGAATGATTCTGGTGCATCAGGAACCGGCAGTCCTTCTCCGTGGGGTACTGGGCGTATAGCTGATGGAATGTTTGGATAATGCACAGTCCACTTTTTCTTCTTTGACACAGCTTTCCCAACTGGAGGCACCATGCAGAAGTAACAATTGCTGGTATGATCTGTTGGCTCTCTCCAAATCATTGGCACTGCAAAAGGCATAGATTTCCTTTTCCTGTTCAACCACTGGCGAAGATTTGTTGCACAAGTGTTGCAGCATATGTGTGGGGCCCACCTCTTGTCCTGATCTCCAATTTTGCAGCCAAAATAAAGGTGATAGGCTTTCTTAACCATAGTGGTTCTACTGCGCTTTTGTGATGCAAAAGTCACTTCACCACAAACATAGCAGAAGTTATCTGCACTGTTCACACAAGTACGAGGCATCTCTGCTCACTTTGGCTAAACAGAAATGTGTCCCTTTGCAAAATCAAACACTGACAAATAAGAGAGCATGACACTGTATGATTTCTAGAGCTGATATAGGGCAATTTGTTCAGCAGAGTGATGTAAGCTTCGTTATGATTGCATCATCCATGACTTCTAGGAATAACATG
Organism: Emys orbicularis; assembly: GCF_028017835.1. Lineage (NCBI taxonomy): Eukaryota > Metazoa > Chordata > Testudines > Emydidae > Emys > Emys orbicularis. The sequence continues at coordinate 73,755,418 of NC_088688.1, read as the reverse complement.
ATGCAATTCATATCATGTATGATGCAATACCAGCTTCAGATTGCATCATTCATTGTTTTGCCTAAAAAGCAAGTACAGTCCAAACCCAGTCATAGATTTATTCATAGATCCAGTCAAAGATGTATTTTAGTCATTTCTGGTTTAAATTGAGATCCCTTCCCTTTATAACTCACTTATCCTCCGCCATTCCCAAGTTAAGGGTCGTATATACTGACCCAATAGCATATCTTGAAAACTAGAGCCAATCAACAATTTTAAGCATCATTTTCGTTCTCAGTGACCCAGAATTAGTAAAGTTTGACTACATTTATTTCAGAAGCATTTTGGCTGTACAGCAGTGTTACATCAGGTGTGACAGGTGAAAAGGGATTGTTGAATATTCTCTTTTGAAAAGCATGTTTTATTAATAGTTATATTATCCAGCAACACTGCTGCTTGAATTGAATCTTGCATATACATTGTACATGTGTATATATAAAATAAATGTAAATTATATTGCCCTGGGTCACCTCTTTCACAAGAAAACATCCCTTACATTATTGTCCTTCAAAACCCTTCTTAACACTCTACTGTTCTGTGATGCATACAAACAAATTAACAATGGTAAGGCCATGACTATACTGCCATTACTACCCATCATGCTGACCAGTGTTTGTTGTTTCTTTGTACTCCCTTGTATATCTAGGGCTGGAAAAATCCTCAAGAGATCATCTAGTCTATCCCTCTGCACTGAGGCAGGATTGACTAAACCTAGACCATTCCTGACAGGTGTTTGTCCAACCTGTTCTTAAAAACTTCCAAGGATGTGAATTTCACCACCTACCTACATTACCTGTTCCAGTGTTAACTATGCTCATAGTTACAAAAGTTTTCCTAATATCTAATTTGCTGCAAACTAAGCTGATTACTTCATGTTCTACCCTGAGTGAACATGGAGAACAGTTGATCACCATCCTCTTGATAAATACTTTACATATTTGAAGACTGTTATGTCCCTGCTTACTATCTATCAGTTGTCTCTTGTCTTCCTCTTAGATTGTAAGCTCTTGGGGAAAGGACCATCTTTTTGTTCTGTGTTTGTACAGCACCTGGCACAATTGGGTCCTAGTCCATGACTCGGGCTCTTAGGCGCTATAGTAATATAAATAAATAATAACAATACCGGGTGAAAGTAAGAGGTTTTTGAGCTCTAGAGTTACAAAAAAAACCAAGAAATACAGAAGAAAGTGGAGACAATTTATTATATTGTTATAAAACCAGGGAAGATTTATTGACAGTGAAACCATGAACACAGATATGGAACAAAGAGAGAACTTTTCCCCTTGTTTTTCATTCATAAATCCACAATACTCTTACCAAAACAATGTAAAATACCATCTGGCTAGCAGCATGGGAAAGGGCAGAGAAAATATAGGAAATTGCTTAAGAACCACATGTAGAACTGTAAGCCAATAACCACTAATAGTTCTGTCATTTATTATGGATTTTTCAGTGCTACATACTGTGGCTCTTTTTTGCAGGTACCTGGTCTCCAAACAAAATAAACAAACACAGTGAAGTGCTGTGTAGTCTGGAAACTGGTTCTAGGGGGGAAATATACAGTAGCTATTTTTCCTCCAATAAATCTGAATTTAAGAACTTTTGTTATTATGCCCAGCTATTATTTACTATCAGCTGGATTCAGAAACAAAGTAAATATTTCTCCAGCTTGTTCCCATATATTTTATAGACATTAGTATTGATAACAGTATTTCATGTTTTTAAATGGTGGTGAATTTTAGTTCCCATGAAAATGAGTGAAAGCATAATTTAGGATAGAGCTAGCTGGTTTTCATAGCTTTCCCCTGTACAACTCCTCTGGTATGCCTCCATGGTGAAATGCAAGAGCCCTACTCTAGTCCTTATTTCACAGAAGAGTCTGATAATCCAAATGAATAGTCTCATTCCACTATGTGTCTGAGTCAGGGCAATCTTATGCCACTTAGTGTTGTATCATCACAGCATCTCACACCATCATAATCCAGTACAGTAGCCCTATTGAATGGTGAAATAAATGTTCACTTTATTCTGCTATCATTTAATAACAGAAATCCAGATTAGATTTTCACCCAGATTAGTCTCTACATTCATGGAAGGGTGATTCAAACACCTACAAAGCCTCTCCCCATCTATGCTGAGCCCAGAGAGACCGGGGATACACAGGAGAGGAAAGGAGAAGCTCATGATTATCCCACCAACCTCACTAAGAATGAAGCTGAGGATGCATTAACATTGCTATCCAGTCCCCTCCATGCTGGGGATCCCTCCTTTAAGCAGGGCTGGCGCAACCCATTAGGCGATCTAGGCAGTCGCCTAAGGCGCTAACATTTGGGGGGCAGCGACCGGATCTTCGGCCAACCCGGTCGTCGTCGGCATTTCGGGGGCAGGATCTTCCGCCGCCTCTGTCGGGGGCAGCATTTCGGGGCGGCAAAAGAGCTGGCGGCGCTCCTGCCTTTAAGGGACCTCACAGGAATCTGCTGGAGCTGTGCTCGACGGGAGCCGGAGGAGTGGGGCCAGGAGCCAATGTGGAGGCACAGTGATGGTGGCTCTGTGCTTTAGAGGATACATTGAGATTACATTTTGTGAGGACAAATACTGTCCCCTGACAAAATGATCTGAAGAAACTCCACAAGGCAATTGGGCAGAACTTTCCTCCCCCTGACCAAGTATCATGTTGTGCGGGAGGGAGCAGGTTGACACAGAATGTCTGTCTCCTTCTGGCTCCCTCAAACCAATGCCACCTGAAACCAGAACCCATGTGAGCAACCCTTACATGTGAGAAGTTCTGCTGACTTTAACTGGAATACACAGGATTTAGGATTATTCATGTGGGTAAGGGCTATGGGATCAGGCCCACACAGTATAATTATTCCATGCAATTGGTAATTATGGCCCTTGGGTGAATCATGAAACAAGAATACTTTATAGCTGTTGGTTCAGTGATCAAAGAGTACTACAGGTCCAGACCACTTAAGAAACATGGTCCTTAATTACTTTTGGTAAATGATGGGCATCTTCCTTCCTCCCCTCTTTGCTTATCTGATGATGTAAAAAAGAAAGGTCAAATGTTCACTGGTTCCTTGGAAGGAAATGTGAATTGTTTATGCTTGACAGGGGAAGAACTGTGAGTAATCTACACAGTCTCCATTTGATTCAGCTTCAGCTAAGGGAAGTGTTTTTGACTGGAGCAGCAGTAACACCCCACTGCAGCATGGGGGGGGGGGGGGTGAGAATCATACTCTTGCTGGGAAATTCATGCAAAAGAAACATAAAAGGATGAACCATTGGTGTGAGAGGAATCAATATTCACATGCAAATGAAGTCCCAGAAGTTTATGAGGCAGTCTCGTGCTTAAGTGACTCACTCTGGAATAATCACATGAAGATTCAGCTGTAGTTTATTCTGCCAGAGGGAAATCTGAATGAACTATTTTCTGCATTTTTGATGATTAGGATGGGAGGGGAGAGGTAGCAGGGGAGAAAGGGATCATTATACATCTAAAAATTGTTGCCCCAGATCTGGGAATCTCATGTAATAAAACTCAAACTTTCATTACACATTTTGCACCTACAATTTCAGAACATCTTGTATAAATCCTGCTAATGCATACTTGTCTTAGGACTTTGGAAACACATAGTTCAATAGTCCTGGGAGATTATAAAGCCTTCTCCGAGGACTAGCAAAAGGTTTATCAGAAGCATTGCACTAATAAATGTCATTTCACAACATCAGTGTGAGTCAAACAGTAATACAAGAAAAAGGAGTTTCATCTTTATATTGAAAAAAGGTACCCAAAATACAGTTTGCATCACAGCAGAAAAGATCCAACATTTACAAAAATCCCATTTTAGATAGACCAATCTTTTGTGTTCAAATAGATATGTAAAGGAGCGAGAACGTGTGCCCTCAAAGGCAAAAGGGACTGGTTTATAAATGGTGCCTTTCATCTCTAGAGGAGTTAGCTGGAGGACAGCACAAAATGTTTAGTCTAAAAATGAGTTTAAATGGCTGTATCTAAAATATATGCATTGCAGAGTGAACTTCATTGCATTAGATATTTTGTTTCCCATTAAAAAAAGTCTTGCTTCCTTAAGCAACCTGGATCTGCCTAATCATAAAAGGAGCATGCTTCTGTTCCTTTATGAGAGGCATTAGTATTTTTGGCAGATAAGAAAGTAAGCGTTCACTTGAAAGCAGTTGATTTCACCATTAAAATTAAGTTTTTAAGGTCCCAATCCAAGCATCCATTGAACATAATATGAGTTTGGAAATTGAATTCAGAGGGGGAAGAATCAAGCCCTAGAAATATAAATGTCCATGCTTTCGAATATCATGATTCTAAAATAGGTGTTTTGTGCCAGGATATTTTGTGTTCCCTCAGTTATTTTCTTTTACTGGCAGCACAAATATGAAAAGGAAAATGAACAGTTCTGAAAGGTGGAACTGAGATACTGTCCTGGTCTTATATTTGCAAATGTTTTTTTGTGCCGGATCCTGCAGGGAGCTGAGCTCAGTTAAATTCAGTGGTGATGTTCATGCTCAGCATGATGTTGAATTAAGGGAGTGCTGATGATGCTCAGAATCTGGCCGTATGTTTGTGGAGTGTCATCAAAGTAGTACCAATTCAGTAAGCAGAGAGTCTTCCACTCCTGAAATTTACTTTCTTGTACTCCAAGATGCGGTGCCTCTCTTATCACATTTTCCACATTTAAAAAATACATCTCTGTAGGCAAACCAAAACCCTTCTGGCAATCCTGCAATTCGTGCCCTTCCACGTATGGCTTTGTAGGAATATCTATATAGTGCATATTCTTTATACAAGTTGCATTTTTAAAGTTTCCCACATGGAGCTGATACATAAAATATTAAAATCATCATACATTTGCAATACACTCAGAATTGTAATAAATAAAAAATAGCCTCCAGATGATGTTGTAAAAGTATTCAAGTACTTCCAAAGATGGACACAGCCACCAAACGTTGACTTCTTGATAAAGCAGATCTTTTTCAATGTATACACCAGAAGCTATGGTACCTGCAGAGATGACACCATGTTCTTTACTATTATTCCTGCAGTACCATCTTTGAAACTCTTTAGTTTTTAAGGGACAAACCTGCCCCTTTGTTGATTCATAGCAGCACTATTGTGATTTTGTTACGCAGGCAACCAGGATGCTAGGCGTCCGTATGTGCATTGTGCTCAGACAGCAACAGCCATGAGGACTTGAGGAACAGATTGGGTGAGTTGACACTTGCTTTATTTTTAATCCCTGTAAATGTATATATGGATATACAGAAATTTGTATATATGATCGCATCCCTCTCCATATGTCCTTTGTCTGTCATGGGTTTTTTTTATTAGGCTCTGATCCTGCAAATGCTTACTCATATGCTTAACCTTACACTGTGTGAGTAGTTCCATTGACCTCAGAGGAACTACTCACAATGAACAAAGCTAAGCATGCGCATAAGTCTTTGCAACATGTAAATTCTTCAGAGTGAACTTTGTCTCTTCATTTTAATTTTAACACATGCAGTTTTAATAATGTCTTTTTTTCTAACTAAAGAATAACTTGTGCTATGTCTCATATTAGGAACAGAAATATCCTCTAAATAAGAGGCCAGCATATGAAGGTGCCATATATACAGTATGTACACTATATATTTTGCATTAGCACTTTTTTCTCCTCCTTTCTGCTCCTCTCTTTGTAGTGCTTTATAAACAGAACATGAGCTCAACTGTAATTATTGGGACTACTCTGTTTCCCCAAACTCCAGGAGTGCCAGTAGCATACCAGATGTACCATGACTCAGGGGCAAGCACTGTGGGTGTTTCAGCAGCTAGGCCTTGTAGGCGCTAGCTCTGGTGGATCCCAATAAGCACTTGGACACATGACTAATGGAAAAGTTATTTTATGAGGACTGGCGGGAAAGGGATAGGTTGCAAATACCCTAGGGACAGAGGCTTAAACAGTTACAGTTCAAAGTGAGTAATAGCAGTTCTGTTTGGGCCGCTGGGCAATCCAGTCAAGAGTCGGGGCTCAACTGACCTAGTGTCTGGGAAACCCTCTCCATTCCACGCTCTATTCCAGCAAATAGGAGCTTGCAGGTTTCCAAGCCCAGCTCAGTTAATGTCTCTCATTGAGGCCCCTCTTCATTGGCTCACTGCCCAGCCATTGCTCTTCCCCCATAAGTGCCAACAGACCTATCTGTTTGGCACTGACAGCCTGTTCCATTCATTGCTTTATTCACAGTTCCTGGGGCTTCTCTTCACTCCCTGCTGCCATATGGCTCCCATTTTCCAAACACAGCCTGACCACTTACTGTTTCAGGACCTTTCCCTTATCAGGCATGGGGAAAGGCATGTGTAGTGGAGAGGGGGCTGATGGGAGTTGTCGCCCCTTGCTTAGCAGATCCGTTTGAGCACTGTTCTGTGATGGAACTTCACAATATTTGAGTCATTTTAAATTTAGGCAAAAACATTTCCCCCCTTTTATTTGTACTATATCTTATAACAGTCTGGCTAGAATGTATGTGCTGCACTATTCTCCTCCTACTGGATGGAAAGGCAGACTTTCAATAGTACATGTACAGCTGAGGATATAAGCCCTAATGTTACTATAGCGAGACATGATGGTTTGGTACCTCAGATGAGCTTTAATATTTGGAGTTGATTGTCTGAGTTCTATCCCTGGTTATGGCTATGAAATCAACACTGACCCATTATGTAGAATTGCTGACTACTGTGAGGTCCTGTCTAGCCAAAGAATTGTTAAAATATCTCTAGTTAAAAGGACTGGAACCTCTCCCCCTTAGATTTCAATAGGATTTTTGAAGGTATTGAATTCAGCTACTGAACACCCACCCAAAATCCAATACCAGTAATTAGGAAGTTGAGTTGACTGTGAAAAGTCAATACATATAATAAAGTGAATGGTTCACATATTTCTATATAAAAGCAGAAAACAGGTCCTTCATTTAATTGTATATATGTCTAGTTAAGTCTAAATCTTCTAGCAATCTATAAGCATACTAAGGGCTAAATTTTACCCTGACTTTCTTCCCTGTCACCCTATTAATTTCATTAGTGGTGTGCAGGGTATAAAAGAAGACCACATCTGGCCACTGATGTGTACAAATAACTGATTTAATCATTGTATGTGAGTTTTCCTTAATCATTAACTATAGAGGAACAAGTGATCTATAGTCTACCACTGATGCAGAAACTCCAGTCCCTAATCTAGAGACTTTATGCACTGTGAGGATATACAGCATTGCAACCTAATACTTTGGTACACAAAACTGCCAAACTAGGGAAAGATGAAATGAGAGTTCTAATGAAACTCACATTGGGTTTTTTGCTCACAAATGTTTCCAAGTTGTTGGGATTTTGTTTGTTTGTTTTCTTTAATCATGAGCTTTAGGAAGTGATGGAAAAACTCATCTGAATTTGGAGGATATTTTTCTGTGGAGCATGGCTCTTTTTTAAAAAAACAATGGAAAATAGATAGAGACAACCTACTATTAGAGAACCAGTAGGTGCACATTAGAGATTATTTGTCCTCTAGATTTATTTTTCACTCATGAATAACTGCATCATGGAAAGGAATTAGCATAATTTATATCAATATTTTTCAGTGATGTGTGAATAAAATAATATTCCACTGTAAATTTTTTAAAAGCCTTTATGACTGCATTTTCATCAGCTTATTTACCTTTATTTATATTTGGTGCTCAAAACCATATTCATAGAGTTATGTAAATGACCCAGGGAGAGAAGTACTGTTTATGTTTTATAGGGTGGCTGGAGCATCATCATCTTATCTGTCTGAACTAAAATGGTTTCAGCTGGTCCACCTTATTCATTATGATTGCTTTTTGATTATCGATTGGTTGTTTTTGAAACTTGGCTTGCTGAAGCTTGAGGATGGGAGCACAGGGTTTGCTCTTGTTGCCCGTGTGAACTTGGTCAATCTCTTTGCCAAACAGATTCATTTGATTTGTCTTTTTAAGTGACCTTTTGACTCCCAATCATCTGCATTCTGGTCATGCTTTATTTCATTTTATTTTTACTGTAGAGCACTTTGGAATGTTTGTCATGAAAAGAGCTACATAAATATTAATGTATTGATAGTGTTATGGCTTTTCAAGCCTATTTTTCATTTCATGGGTTTTAAGAGCTACAAAATTTACTGACTGTACCGAAAATATAGGTATAATGGACTTTCTGAAATGCCCTGAATGAGATAAAATATATGAATTATTAATCCCATGAAAGTCAGTGCTATCCTTCTTAAATGCCTAAATATGTTACAGCGCTGGCACCTTTCAAAGTTGCAGGTGAGCTGGTTCCATTCTGTTTACAACTCTACCTGGAAAGAAGGGAGAATGGAATGCCAGCTGCAGAAGTAGAGGTTACGTAGCTTCAATAATATGAGACCTCTGGCTGGAATCCCAGGAGATTTTCAGATAGCCATCTAAAGTATATTTTGTAGAATGTTTAATCATAATGGAATGCATGTCAGGGAAGATAATGTCTCTCTCTAGAGTTTCTTTCAACTTGACTTTTAATCACAAGAGAGGGCCTGATCCTGAATCCTTATTTAGGCGAAACTCGCATCACCCTGAATGAAATCTTGTCTGAATAAGAACTGGCTGAAGAACCACATTTCCAGAGGCAGGTATAAATCAGTATGGAGATAACGAGGTTAGTTCAATCAGGGAGGGTGAGGTGCTCTGCTAGCAGTAGAGGTGTGAACACCAAGGGAGGAGAAACTGCTTCTGTAGTTGGATAGCCATTCACAGTCTTTGTTTAATCCTGATCTGATGGTGTCAAATTTGCAAATGAACTGGAGCTCAGCAGTTTCTCTTTGGAGTCTGGTCCTGAAGTTTTTTTGCTGTAAGATGGCTACCTTTACATCTGCTATTGTGTGGCAAGGGAGGTTGAAGTGTTCTCCTACTTTTATTCAGTTTCTTTTAAGATACTTTTAAGCTTCATGTGGATATTTCCATCTAACTGCTTCCCATTAGATAAAACTGATCTATTTACTGTAACTAGCCTGCCCTAACCTTTATAGTCCTTGACTCTGCCTTTAGGAAGCCTCTATGAGGGGAAATATGAAAGTAAGTGGAGGCAAATTAACCTGCACAAGACATTTTATTTTTAGAAATATAATTTGGAAAGATGACAAACATTTTACAGACAGAGGCATGAATGTCAGCACAGTAGGCTGTCTAAGGAGCAATTATGAATTCCAACTCCATCCTTTCCAAACCTATCTTTGAGTGGTGGGCTATCAGAAAGCATTACTATTTTCCTATATTCTGTAGAAGACAGTTTTATAATTGATCTGAGAGGCCATATATTAAAAGGTGACCTTCATTTGCCCTACCGCAATCAAATTATATTTTCTAACATGTAGTCCTGGGTCCTGATATAGGTCCAGACCCTCAGCTGACGTAAATTATCCCAGCTCCATTTACTACAGTTTACACAAGCTGAGGATCTGCAGTATAGCGTTTAGCTAGTTTTATCAGCCATTTTTGGATACAGTGTGCAATGAAAAGACAAACTAGAGTCCAAGTGGTGGTGGTATATTTTGTCAAATCAGTCATCTGACTGATGAGAAAGAAAGTGAATGGGGAATAATTTGGATGAACTGTGGACACATTAAAATAGAGGGGGCGGGGCAGAACAGAAGTTATGGATTTAATGTTCAAGCAGCTCCAAGTATACAGTATTATGACTTTTTTTTTTTTTTAAATGTAGATGATAATTGCTAAACAACCGCAGTATTTTAAGGCACCTTCCAATAAATCTACATAACAAGACAGTAGGGAAATAGATTATTCTGGAGGAGTTTAGTGAGTTTTATAAATGGCTGTATTCTGACGCACTATATTGTGAGATATTTCATTTCACTGTTTGAATTGGGGGCAAAAGGGAATGCCACTTTCTTCAATTAAAATGTATTTTATACTGTGTTTCTGTTTAAATTGGTGTTATTTAATAAATACACGGAGTGCTCCCAGGGCACCTGGCCCCTCAGTGCAATCTGGGCCTGCTTTTCTTTGTAGCTTAGGTTTATTGAAGCAAAACTTGTTCAGCTTTATTTTACGCCTGCCCAGCCAAAACCCAAACTGTTCATTGTCTGAAGCCAGTGATACAAAAGGAAGTACCTTCTGGGCACTGTATACACTTAGGGATTTTCAGACAACCACGTCACTAGATTGGCTGAACCCTTCTAACCCTAATATTGTGTATACAGGATGCCTCAAGCACGAATGAGAATGAAAAGAATAAGCACTAATTCTTGCGTATTGAAGTGTTTTGCTGTTTGAGTGAATAGCGGTTGTTGCTACTCAGAAGTCTTGAATTACTAAAGATTTAGTTCTCCTGAGGCCCCGATCCTACAATGAGATGAATGTTGGCAGACCCTTGCACCTCTGTGGAGCCCCATGAACTTCAGCAGCCTTACTGTTCAAATCAGGGCAGAATTTATAATAAAATTTTGTCACACCAGTATAATCTCGCATGCGCGCGTGCACACACGTGCGCACACACAGACACATGCGCGCGCACAGACACACACACACACACAGCTTCCCAAACTACCATAACAGGATGGTGCAGCATCATTTTCATCGATCGTGGGAGTACTATACCTGCAGTATCACTCATGTTCTGCCTTTCCCTGGCAGCCCCCATATTTCTCTGCAGTGCTTACCATCTCTATGGGGATATTGCAGCTCTGTTTGGGGAAGCATGAGAGGTTGGAACTCAAGTGAGCCTACAGCCTGAGAAAGCATTGCTCTGAGGCATGAAGGCAGTGACAGTGAAAAACAAGGGGGGGGGGGATATATGACAACCTAGAGGTGTGAAGTAGGAGGGGGGAAAGACTGATAACAGGGAGGTCTTAAGGATAGATTTTAACTGTGTTGATGGTATTTTGTTTGCTTGCTTAAATTAGTTTCCATTGTACCATCCAAATAAAAGAGAGAGAGAGAGCACAAATTCATCAGCCCTTAGGCAGACCTTGCAGCATGCTCTGAAGTTTGACAAACTGCTGGGCTAAGGAGTGGGGGAGTGAATGTGTATCAGGGACCATTTACTTAAAAAGAGCTGTCACCAGCTCTCCCCCTTTAGACACAGGGAGGAGTTATTAGCTCAGGTACCCCAGGTGATCTGAAGTTCTTAGGTATCACACAAAGAGGTATGATTCTAAATTAGCCAGGGTCCAGGACAGTTAGGGCTTCATAGACTAAAATCAAAACTTTAAATTGCACTTGGAACTGCAGACTTGATCAGACATAATGTTCTTGTGGGAAACCCTACTACTAAGTGAGGGGGCACTTTGCCCCCAGGTGAAGTTTTAGAGGGCTTTTTTAGGTGTAGCCCCCAGTACAATGCATTGCAGTAATCTAATCTGGAGAGGACAAAAGCATGTAAAACTGATACCTGTCCAGCAGAAAAGATCTCAAACTTCTGGCCACCACTGCTTTGACTGCTTCCAGAGGTCCAGAAAAGATCAAACAAAACCCTTAAGTTGTTAACTTGAGTAACTAGAGGTGAGCAATGTCTCTCAGTGAAGGAAAACAATGAAAGTTTCTCATGCAAAGTTCAAACACTGGGGTGGAATTATTCAGCTTTGTTAAATAGTCATGAAGACCTACCATGAAAGTGGCCTGTTTTGAAGTGTCATGTAATCTAACCAGATGGATTGGTCCCTTCAACAGAGGCTTCCTATTTTCCAAATCCAGATCTGGATCCAAAGTTATTGGGTGTATGATGCTAGAGTTTTGGTCTAGGCCTATTACTTCTTTAAAGTACTATGGAGAGCATATATTGGCCTAATTAGAGAAGAGCACAAACCATTTGCAACTTTGGAGGCCGTCTGAAACTTAGTGATATATGCTCACTTTGAGCCCTTTCATGAATATTTTATTCCATTGCGGGATGCACTGCCTGCAGTGTATAGGATTGAAACAAAAGAGTTATTACTCACTGCTAGAAATAAAACTTTAAAGAGTTTTTCACTCTCATTTATAGCATGAAATCATTATGGAGGTGCTTAAGAAGAAGCTGGGGATGATTTTCTTATTACAGGCAGAAAACTTCAAATAGAATATCCTCCATTTATTATCTCCCTAAAATTGTTGTCATAATGCAATTATGCAAATGAAGAGCTGCAATCACACTGAGTATTTTCTTCCATCTTTAGATCAGAGCAGTTAAAAAACAAAAAAACCACAAATACACACACAAACCCCACAACTGAATTCAGGGAGTGTGACGGAGCATGAGAAATTCCCATTGGAATTGTTCCCAATATATTGCATACATGTTAAAATCTTTTTTGAGGGTGTGGGATCTCTTTTTCTGAGAATGTTAAGCTTGGGGAATAAAACATTGCTGAGGCAGTCAGCAGCACATCTTCTATCTTGATTTCTGTCTCGTTTTCCCCTTTCAGACCCACCAGCTTTCCCTAGCTTTCTCTCTCTTCCACAAAAGATTTCCAGCAGAGAGCAGCTGGTGCCTCGTTTTGGCTGCTTTCCCCAGACTCTGGGGGCTTTCACTGGAAATCAATGCCTGCTTATTTCCCCCTGTTCTGAGTTTTTTATGTGTGGACTGACATGGCCTCAACCATACTGACCCATTCTGCTGAGCTATTTCCATTCAGATGTGCCTCTTTACAAATAGCGGAAATTAGTAGAGGGCCAGTGTCAAACTGCTTGTCACATCTTGTTTTCAATCTGTTGAAATCAGGTTTATAGTGTCCTATTCAGAATCCTAGACTGCTTTTGAAGCCACACAATGCATTTCAGGAGTTCCATCAGGCGATAAATGCAGAACTCCACATTGCTATTAAAAAATAATCAAATGATTAGTCTTTTGAATTTTCTGAAGTAACTTATTTGCTTGGAATTTGTTGTTTTAATTGCACTACGTCACTCGTTCCTATGTATTCATCTTCCTAACATACAAAATCATTCATAGCTGATCTGTCAGTGTTGCAGCTATAACGTGAATAAGTAAGTTCTCCTCCTGATTTAGCAGCAATGAATGAATGAGTAAGTGAATGAATGAATAATCAGAGGATTGATAGAATGAATAGTCACCCTGAGATGCCAGTATTCCCCTTGGCCTCTAGGGACTGCTTCTGTAAAATATAGTTTTGTTTTATATCTAAACCTAAAGAGCAACAGTGGCAGACTCTCAAGTAGCTAGACTGGATTTACACTTTTTCGAGCATTAAAATTGTTAAAATTGAGGAGGAAATTCCTTTATGACCCTCTGTTTTCAGACAATTCTAACATTTAAAAAATGCACTTTTGTAATGATATTTCTCATGATGATTATTCTGAAGTTTGGTAAAATGTCAGTAGCCTGTTCTTGTCATTTAAGCATTAAGAAACTTTTTCACCAGTTAAGAAACATGCTCAGATAACTCCATTGTACACCTTATTTGTAAAAGTTTACATTTACCATGGACTTTAGACTCGAGGAGAATAAGGACCTTTGATATGTTTGAAGGCATTTGATTGACCAATAATGAAGTTATTGAAATAACATGCAAATGCACAATATGTGCTTTTCCACTAATTTTTAACAATGTGCTGAGGTGTGCCTATATCTAGAGCTCCACTACTCACCACACATTGACGTAAAGTCAGCTCTCCCCTATGCTTGTGAGGATGTTCAAGAGTTACTCTGAGTGCTTATTTGAATCTCAATGTGTGTTTATTCGAATGTACAATCAATCATGCATCTCTTTTTCTTTCTTTTTAAACATCAAAGAAATTAATGCAAAGAAAACCATGTTAATGCAATGTTGTGGTTGAGGAAGTCAGACGAATCAAAGCTTTGGCTCCTAAAATTCTTCTGCAGTTTCCATGGGTTAAATCATTCTTCATTTGGCTTGTATAGTGTTGCTTTGCACTCTTTAATTGTTGCTGCCTCCCACCTCAGCAATGGATACATGCCTTTTAGTAATGGGTGAAGCGATCCCTATATAAAAGAGCACTAAGGCATGCATCCCTTATCACATCAGGATAACCAATCCCAAGAACAATGGAGTGGAGTGGGGTCTGCACTGACTGCACAGGCGCAAATTATAGAGACACCAGGAAGGATGCATAACTTATATAAACCAAGTCCTTGCACCATTCACTAGCCCTCTGTCAGTTCTTGTTCTGGCCCTGCAGAAATTACTGACGCTTTCGTAACCTCTCCCCCCTCCACCCACCAACTCAGGAGAAGACCAAGAAATAAAGCTAGAAAAAGGATTGTTCTTGGGGGTCAGAGAGCAGGGATTACTGGGGAAGGTATCGCTCTGGGCATTGTCCCTATAATGGACCTTTGTCTTTTCTCCAGGGTGACAGACCCACTTACTAACCTGTAGTGCATAAAGAAATTTACTACCAGTGTGTACAGTGTAATTGTTTAGGTCCCTTAAGAAGAGGGGATTGACTGCCTCTGAAGTGTCACAGCATGGCTAATATTAGGGGCAGATTAACAGACTCAATGGAAAAATGGTTTGATTCAGTATGGCATCTCCTTTGTCCTACTTCTTATACCCAACATGTGGACTTGGGGGTTCCTATGGGCTGACTCAATTAGAGGTCTATCTAGTGTATCGTTTCAATTAGAGATGGACCTACGCAGTAAAATTTGATCCATGTCAGGATTATAAACCTGCTGAAATTTGGTAATGTTTGGATCCAATGTTTTGGTTCAGGTCTTTCTCTACTTTTAAAGGTAACCTGATCAGCAAAGGCTTTTCCTTTAAACTGGGCTTGTATGTCCCAATTTAATTTAACTTATTTATTTATTGGCTCTTTGTGATATAGATAGGAGGCCTGGAAGCTTTTTGTTTGTTTGTTTGTTTTAAACAGAGGACATTTTTTCTGCCTTTTTTTTTTTCTTTTAGAAATATCAGGAATGCGAATTCTGGTCATCTCAGGATATGCAGGGGACTTTTTGGTGGCCTCAGTGAGGTATTCTTTGAGCTCTCACTCATTAATTAAAGGGGCCTGGATATTGAATCTTTAACAGGGACCTCTTTTCTCCTAAGTCTTCATTAGCAATTGGAGTTTAACACAAACAGTTTTTAAATTGTTTTAAAGAGTTGAATTCAAAATTATTTCCCCTTTAGACTGCTCAGTTTTGTTTCTTAATTCTTGTGATGTTATAATTTTACTAGTTCTCTAATCACCATAAGATCTTCCCAGCTGGACAGGTCCTAAATTTTTAATTTAAAACAAGCAGAAGTATAATTTTATTTAATTTATCTTTTGACAGAAAAACCTTTCAGACCTTCTTTATTCATCATAAATGACCAATTTTTTTTTTTAAATGGTCAGAAGCCAATTTTCACTTTGCCTCCCAGGCCACCTTTAAGGTCAGGAAAGACTTCTCTGTATCAGTGATGAAAGAGGTGTGAGAAACAAGTCCCTGAAAACATGTGGAGACAAATGGCACTTGAAACAACAGCCAACAAATGAAATAGGAATAAAAAACCAAACAAGTGTGTTACTGGTTCTGGAAACAGCCCAAACCCCAAGCCAAACAAATGAGCTCACAAGAAAGACAAGCTGAATAGATTTAAGAAATTCAGGTGTGAGACTTTAGAACTATGATAAGTGTTGTCCTCAGTTCTTGGCATGTAACAGCAGGTGAGACATTTATGTTACAAGACTAACAGAAGAGAAGGAAGGTAACATTGTATTGCACATAACCAAAGCCCTGTAATATAAATCTAGCTGTCTCTAATTGTCATGTTGAGTGACATGGGCCCAAGCTGGATTTTTACCATTCATTGCATTATAGTTGAGACATTAAGAGTCAAGGTGTTTTACCTTCCCAATCAATATTGACATAGCCAAACTGAATATTAACCTTGTTGTCTTCAAGACTGTACTTGAGACAGAAACAGAGAGTCCAAAGGAGGTAGAGGAAGACTAGACTATAGTAGCAGTCTCCATGTATTTGCTCTGAATGAAAAAGAACAAACATATACATAAGGGGAAGAGATACTACAATGATTAGAGCTATAGAAAACCCATAAATAGATAATTTGGATTTGCATTTAATTAGCTTTAAAAACATTTTTATATATAACCAGCCTCCCACTGCTATTAGCAATAAACTATTAATTTACTCAATAGTAATATCAGCAATGATTTTTAAAGGAATTATAATTGAAACTCCACAGTATTTTGCCTGGAAGATAGTTCTCTCTCCCAATATAAGGTTTGTTAATTTGTGATAGATACGTGGGGTGCCTTCACTGTAGTGAAGGTAGGCATCTACAGCTACTGTCAATCAGTGGTGAATGGAGTTCTAATACTATGGAGATGGAGTCCATCCAGGAATAAAAGATCTCTGGTCCCTCACCACCAATACATCCAAGGTAACACAGGATACAATCCTCCCCCAGCTCTCTAGCCACAAACACAGCTGCAAAGAGTTATCTGTGGCTGTTCTTGCAGAAGCAGATTTTCGGACAACCAGCTGGCTCCAATAGCTCTTTTTCAGGGAGCATAGCCTGTCAAATTATCCATTAAGGATAATTTATCTGATTTTTTTTTCAAATAATTTGTTTGCAAATGTTTTTAGTATTTGACAAACCAGCTAGTCCATTGATGATCAGATAGTAATAGGAGAATAATTTATTTGACAGGTGTCTTTTCCTGTCAGTATTTTTTTCAATATTTAGTCAGGTTTTCTAGATAAGAAATCAGTTTGGGGAGTCCCTTGACAAAGTGATGGTAGAGAATTCAGAAAAGGACTAGCATTTCATATACTTCTCTTCCAAATCTGAGAAGGCATCAGTACTTCAACAAAATGGTGGTCCTTTTGCCCCTACAACAGTACCAGATATCATAAAAATGATACTAATAGTACAGAGAGAGACCCTGATACAAAGGAAACAGGAGTGAGATATTCACAAGATCCCACCATTTCTTCATATCAGGAAAGAATTCACCACAAATATCCCTGAAGTGGAAAAGCACCCCTTTCTGCCCAGGGAAGATCTTCCTTGTTGTATGAATGAGAAAAAAATGGTCACAAACAGGTCCTAGAAATTATGAGAAGACACTGTCACAGAGTTTACTCAGCTGCCCTTAGCTCACTTCAGCTGATCAAGAACACCTTAGAACCCAGGACTACATGTTTTGATTCAATCATCTGATCCAGACAGTTTAAATTGAACCAGGTCCTCATTAAGAGATTCTGGAGAATCTACTTTCCAGTATTTTAATAAGGTAAGAGTCTGCTCTTAAGAAATCAGGTAGAATAAAAACAATTCTGGATATTAAATATTTTGAGCAAATCCATCATATATGGGAAATTCTGGGTGGAAACCCTGATCTCTAACCTCTCCAACATCCAGCCAGATAACTTTATGATATCCATCTTCTGCAAAAATGGATTCTGTATCTGCGTCTACTAATCATATCTTCCCACCAGAAGTTCATTCTTACCTATCTCATAGAACTGGAACTGGAAGGGACCTTGAAAGGTCATTGTCCTGCCTACACATCTGCATTGTTTACCATACCTTTCTGCTAAGTTAGCTTTCTTTCCAAGGTGCAGGCAGTAATTATTGCTTACTTGCAGATACAGGGAAAGCATCCTTTTCTGGGTGGCATCTTCATGTGGGACATGTCAAGGATAAACTCCCATTTAGCCATGGACTTGACCCTAATCATAGTGCAGAACCCTGGCTTCACAGTTAACTTCAAGAAGAGCAGTCTGGTGCCATCTCAGACAGTCACTCATCTGGGAGTGGAAGTTGTAGTGAAGAAAACAGTGAAAGGTGAGGCATGACCCCCATATTCAAGGAGAAGTTTCTCAAAGATCAGGTAGTGATAGCCCTAATATCTTCCAGTGTAAGCTGCAGGATAAAATCCATCTTTATTTGCTGGGGACATGGAGTCAAGCACCAACTATTCCTTTTTGTAAATGCTTTCAAACCCTCTGAGAATCATGCTACCAAAATGGTTGAAATAATGTATTTCCGTGCACTTATAAGCATCAGTCCCAGAACAGTGATAGATTCACTAGCCTGGGGGGACCCCTTTATGTAGATTAGATTTTCAGATGACTGTTTACCAGGGTGGAGAGCCAATGCAGAGGCTTGGTCTGGAGATGTGAAAAAGAGCAGTATCATTGCCTGCAATTCAGGGCAGTAAATTACATCCATTCCATGATAATCAACATGTCCTAGTCACTACAGATGAGACAACCATGGTGTCTTCTTTGATCCAAAAATGATCCAAAAATGGGTCCCAAAGTATTTTACCACATCAAGAAACAATTCCACAACTCCAGAGGGCACTGGAGCACATATTCAAACTGCAAACAATGCAGGTGGAAGGTACTTGAAATACAAATTGAGTGAGAAGTCTCTCCTAACAGAATAATTGGCCCTGAAGATTTCAGTGTATCAGAGGTTGATGAACTCCCTTGAATGGAGCAAAATCAACTTATTTCACCTCTGAAGAGAGCCCCAAGAACAAATATATATATATCCAGGAACCAGCATACAAAGCAGTTGACACATTGTCACAAAAATAATGGCAGTTTGAGCTGTAGTATAGCACTTATTTCCTACTACAACTGTCCTCAGACAAGGTGAGTAAAAGGGAAAAAAATGGGCTAGACTTATTTTGATCATTCCTTACTAGCTGGGAAGATATTTTTTTGTAGGTGGTTCAAATAAGCATGTATCCTCCTGTCCAGATTTCCTATCGCAAAACAACATCAGGATCCACACTCCTTGAACGTAGCAGTATAGCCGCTGATTGGAAGTCTATGGCATCTCACACTTACGGTTATATGATGAGCAATGATAACAGTATGTAACTCTTTTATTTAGCACTTTTCATCAGTAGACCTCAAAACCCTCTACAAAGGAGGACAGGATCATTATCTCCATTGTACAGATGGGGAACCTGACACATGTAGAAGTGAAGTCACTTGCCCAAGTACACCCAGCAGATCAGTGGCAGAACCAGAAATAGAATCCAAGTCTCCTAACTTCCAGGCCAGTGCCCTCCCCACTAGGTCACACTGCTTCCCCTATAATTTCTATAGTCTCTTGCTGAAAAAGTAGAAAATGCAATAATTTCTTTTAACACAGTGCATCAAGTGGAGATGGTGACTGTCATATGTAGTGAGTATATTTTCACTGGTTTGAAAGATGTTATCAATTCTACAGATATTCAGGAAAGGATCACTATTCACTACAGCAATTAAACACATGCTTAAGTGTTGTCCTGCATAAGCATGAAATTAAGCATGTGCATAGCTACTTTCCTAACCCAGGAACGATATATATATATATATATATATATATAGAAATAACTCTTAAATGGGTAAAAACTTACACCCCAGTTGAAATATTTTAATTATGCCCACTGTATATGTATAAGAAACCATGAGACTTTTTCTTATGGGCTGATATTATAAATTCCATTTTTTTTGGTATCCCAAAGGTTAAGAATGTGTTTCCTTCTCAGGCTAAATGTTCTGCAGTCTTGAAAAATCATCCGTTTGGATTCATGCAGCCTGCTTTGTTTTATTATAGGTACACCTAATCCATTATGCTTGTTGTTAACATGACAAAAGCCAAATACTGAATATTTGTGGGAAATGTTGGGAAAATCTGCAGAAGTCAGCAACGGGATCTGATTCTTATTTAGTATTTCCTCATAGAGCATAAATAATCCTCCTTTTTCCTGTCATGCCCACATACATACAGAATTGAAGAAGCAGCAGCACAAGGGGATTTGAAAACATCAGATATGCTGCTTTTTAAATATCCGTCAAGAGAGATCAGATTTCAAACAGAGAATGGCTTTCCCTAAAGAAATCTGCTTATGAATGTTGTAAAAGCAGCCTTGGAATTTCTAAACCTTCACTGATTTAACATATTTTTCCCCATGAAAGAGAAACCTCCATTTAAGCTTACTATTTTGAGTGCCAGACATGTAGAAGTTAATGGTGAAGGATTTGAAAATATGTTAAATTAGGCGTCTATTTCAAAAGTTGTAATTAACTTGAACCATTAAATCAATGACATCAATACGTTTTTTCAAAAAAATCTATTCCGATTCTCTCAGTAGTGCACCAATGTATGGCAAAAAGTGTAGGATGCTTAGAGAGAGTAACTTCAATCAAATTGTTAAAGTTTATATAAAGTTTGAGAAGTTGTTGGTTAGTCCATGCTAAGCATGAGTTTAATAACCAGTTACTTAGGGCTTGATCCTGCATGCCCCATGAAGTTAATGGTAACATTCCACTTGACATCAATAGAAGCAGGATTGTACCTTTCAACCAGAATTTATGTCCAGTCACCTAACCAAAGTAATAAACACCCCAGTAAATTAGAGTTCAACTAATTAATTTTGGTATTGGTGTTTCTGGAGATATTACATACAAGAAAGACTCTAAGAATCCTAACAGGCGAAGTGTCAGCTATGGAGAGTAAACAAATACAATATCAAACTATATAGAAATGTTGGGAAATATCTCACTGATGAAAATGGCTTATAATCTTGTTCTTTCTTATGGCTCTGGACTTTTAAGCATAGCCCTGGGAGAGGCGCAGTATGAATATGATTCATAAGGTAACGTATGATTTGATATATTTAGAATGTCTAAATTGGTTAGCTGAATTCCTGATCCTTCTTAACATAAGATAATGAACTGATATTATTTGGGCACATCTTTAGGGTCAATGGTAATTTGCAATGTCAAGAAAATGACTTCAAGGCCAAAATAATGGACTGGGCATACACCTGTTGCCCTACAACAGCACTCTGTGGGGTACATCAATATTTTCAATATACAAAGTGGTCTAATATGAGCACTAACTGCAACTCTTAACTGCTGGTTACAGCTCTCTGAGTATGAGGGCTGGCTCCCATTTTGACACCATCTAGAGCTGCTGTTAAGTTGGACAGCATTAAGTTACACCACAGATGTAGCATTCTTAAGGGACCTTAAGCCAGTGGAGGATTGAGGTAGTGGAACTCTACTCCACCATGCTCCCTCCCCATTGCAACATGGTCTCTCAGTCCCTCAGCATGCTCCCTATACTCCTGAGGTACAGACCTGGATCTGGCACAGTTACAAGTAGCAGACAGTTCGCCTCACCAGGGGAATTCTAGGAACTAACAATCAGATTACAGCCCATTTGTACCCCTTGAGGGCCCAAAAGGCTGACCTCATTAGAGAACCTAGCTGATAGTGTTCTGCATATTAACCAATCACAAAAGCACATACTTGTTTTTCTTTTAACACATGCTTACTAAATTAAGTAAAGATTTCTACAGAGTGGTAGAGATCAAACCAGCAGCTTAACCTGTTTAAAAACAATTACCATTTTCACTAGCAGCACTCAAGCTCTTCTTCTACACAGCTATGTCTCTGGACAAAATCATTGCAAAAGGTGCAGACTATAACATTAGTTGCAATAAAAATACCCTATTATAGGTCCCTGGGTCCTCTACTGAATAACAATCCAGCTGAGTGGACTCTAGCTTAGGAAATATACGTAACGTGCAATAATTAACCCTTTAGTTACTAAGTCAATATACTGTGCAATTCACATACTTAATAATGAATTTCAGAAATAATTTACATTCTTATTAAACACATCACCATTCTAAAGAGAACATACAATCTTTGTAAGAATCATATACACTGAAGAAATGCTGCATAGTTATATAAGCAGCATAATATGCAATAATTTACTCATCTCATCTGGGAATACTGTTTTGTTGGTTGTGCTGATGGTGGCAGTATCTGAGATGAACAAAACATGTTATTTCACATACAGCAATTTGCCACTCTTGGTATCCTGTTTACTGAGTGCTCTATTCAGCTGCAAAACCAAATTAATTGAGTTATGAGTTTGGACAACAGAATTTATTGACCCATCTTTTCAGCCACTGGTTACATTTTTTAAAAGGCTGGATGGTACAGTTACTTTGCCATCTGTGGCAGCAATAAGAAAATGTGCAGAACCATGGTCATAATTCTTACTGACATCCTATATCCTGGCATCTAGTAACAGCTAACAAAGAGGCACCTGCATATGCTTCTTGAATTCTTTAAGGGTTATGGACTTGAAACTAGCAAGGTGAAAAAATAAAAGGCTGACATCCAAAGTGACTCCATTGTGCAAATTCTATTTACATTTATTGAGGATAGAAGAAACCATAACATGCCAAACATGTAAAAAATGTATCAGCAGCAACATCATCAGGTTTAGTATCCCTAGTGGGCCTTGTTATATCAAAGCTCTGGCAAAGATGAGAAATGAACGAGCATCAAATATTTTTCTCTAGTTGAATTCCTTTGGGTAATAATCCTACAGTATTTATCAAATCAAAACCACATTTTTCAACAGCTCCTCTGTGGATAACAGCATTCCAGCTCAAAAAGTTAGTGTTGATGATGTCAGACCAGACCAGCAAAAACAAAAATAAACAAACCAAACAAACAAAAATGAATTGTGATTCATAGTTTACAGTCTGTTAGTATTTTCCCTGAAATCAGATCTCTATTTTAGTCAGACTTACAAGGAATTGTACAGTGAAAGGAAATACCTATTTTTATATAATATCAAAGAAGACTATTGTACATGCAAATATATTTCTTTTAATTGTAATATGAACCCTGGGCACAAGTCTCAGATGCTGTCCATGCTAAATCTTCTTTATCTATCTGGCCTATTTGTGCACTTCTCAAGCTTGAATACATCTATCCTTGCAATACCCCTGTGAGATAGGAAAGGAGGTGGAATGCTTATGAATAGACTTAATTTTATGACTTTTTCCCAGCATACCCATTAAAAATCAAATTCTGGATTGCAATTTAGCATACACTGTACTGTCAACTCTGCTTTGGGATTTCATCTAAAAGTTTCCTCTGAAAATGCAAGATATTACTGTGCAGCATTTGGAAGTTTGTACTGGCCCTTGGCTTCACCATTTAAAAACTTGAACTAGGGGGAAAAGGCTGTTTTCTTTATTGTAAGTAATATGACTTTCCAGTGAAAAACTGCTTGCTTCATATTAACTAGAGATAGAAAGAGAAGGTTTAAGGTAGAGTAACATTATTGAGAGTCACCCTATGTCACTGCTGCATATGATCTTGGAAATTCTGTTTATCTGAATACATACCAGTAAGATTTTGGAGAAATGCTTATTTTATCTGTAATGCGGTTCCTTTTAGAACCTGAACACCTCACCACCAGTGAAATCTTTTGTGCTTGACTCTCTCTCTCTCTCTCTCTCTCTCTCTCTCTCTCTAAGAATCATTCATACATGTAGCTGCTACCCACACGTAATACCCATGCAAGCAAACCATGGCTACATATTAGGTTTACACTAGGCTTTGGAGTTCAGGTTGAATCAGGACCAGGATTAGACACTAAAATAGGGTCATATTGAATGGTGTTGAAAACTGAAGAAATATTTCTGAGATCAGGGCATGAACTCAGTTATCTTGCAATATTTCTTACATCCTGGACTGAAACATTAGGAGAACAATTATTTTCATGGCATTTTTGGCTGTATCTGAAGTGGAATAAGAAAATGTGGTCTCTTTAGGATCTGACCTATATCCCATTCAGAACCGAAGGGGTGGGATCAGATGCATAGATTCAAATCCTAACCTTTGAAATTTTAGGGGGTTCATATCTGAGGTTGTCACTCGGCCTATCATTAATATGAGCTGAGCTGAATTTAATAAACAAAATATTCTATGTGCCAAAGTGATTGTCTGGGAATGAAGAGGAAGAAGTTCAGTATGTCCTATTACAAACATAATATTGTATGCACATATGGAAAATAACTTAGGGTCATAAAAATAAAATACCAAATGGAGATAAAACACAGTCAATTAGTCATTGAGGAAAAATTTCTCCATGAGAAATGATTTAAACTAGTAATTCTTGAAAAATTACAAGACTTGCCTTGATATATAATGTGATATCATACAGTCCAGTTATTTCATGTAACACTAGATTATTTCAGTGAATCAGCTATATTAACCTTGTATTCTAGAAGCTGAAAATGAAACACAGATACACACACTCAAGCAGTTTGCTGAATGCTGTTTTTTCAGCAAATAGGTTGAGCATATGTATTCTAGTGTAAATATCCCATGTAAAATAAGCATTTTAAGTATAGTCTCTAGTTTATAATGTAATTGACAGGAACTGTTTGTTTTCCCAGGCATAAAAAGCCAAACATTTTAAGTCTAAGAGACATTTATTTTAGATTATGGAAAAAGACAAATTTAAGGATAGGATTCTTCCCCTGGCACCCCAGCACTGGTCAAGGTGAGTGAGGAGGGGAAGTCTTGTGAAGGGAGGCAAGACATTTGGCTCAGCCAGCCAAAATTCCTCTCAAGGGCTCCTGGGGATGCATGCTAGAATGACATGTCTAGCATTGTGTCAGAGGTGGCAACATGCTCCTCATTCCTCACCTCACACAGGAGGGTGGTTCACAGTTTTAGAGATACAGGCATATAATTCCATTCTCAATCCTTCCCTTTAAGAGCTTGTCTTCATTAGAGTTATTTTTTTTACCTTCACTGATTGCCAATTAACTTGAGAGAGTTAACATTTTTGTAAAAGGTATTATGGACACACCCCAGGGTACAAATATTAGCTCCTTCAGGAATGTAAATAGGGATATCCATTGCATCCTCAATGGCAACCTGTCCCTTTGTAGGAGTGCAATGGATGGGAGTTGCTCCTGGTGCACTTTCTGGGCCAGAACCTGGCCACCCCCCCACACACACACGCACACAAAACCCCCCACCTATCAGTCTAGGTGGGAGGGAGTACTGTGATTTCCTCTAAACATTCTGCATCTGAACTGAAATACAAAATGACCAGCTACCTGTGCAGTAGGGAGAGCGATTGTTGTATACTTATGGGTACAGTACACAGAAAATCAAATAATATCCCCTTACTGTTCCATAACTACATGCAGCACTACACTGCCAAATGCAATGCAAACTATCCATATAATAGCTAGGTACAGTTTTAAAAACAGTTTTGGTGAACATAATTTCTATTGCCTAATTTTTAATAAAATAAGCCCACTAAGATCAATTACCACTATTGCACATGCACACGGGACAAATGCATTAATAAAAAGATTATTTAGAAGCCTAACTGGCCATGTGCGTGTATATATACCTAATGTGTCTATATAACAGTGGTAATTGAACATGGAACTGTAGCTGAACTATTGCACATATATTATAGTGCACAAGTGGGACTTCATTTTTTGATAGGAATTGCAATACCAGATCACACCAGTGTGGACTAAGGTGATCTGGGGCCCTCGATACACCTCACTGGGAGACCATACCCTTTTAGCACAAGCATGTCTCCCACACCATGGACCTAGACCTTAGGATTGCAGCAACAGGGACAATCTACACAAGACAGATGCTGGGCCACCCCCCGAGCTCAGCAGATTTCTGTCTGAGCAGACTGAGCCTTCCCATTTCCCAGGCCACAGCTCCCACTCTTCAGGGAGACTCAGATCCACCCCCAAAGAGGGGGCCTCAGCCCCTGCCCACGCCTCTGCACATGGGTGTCTCGCTGTCTGGAGTGGCTCCCTAGGGTTGCCAACAATCCCTTATTTTTACATCTCTTTACAACAAGATCGGGAGTTGCTGAGTGCTGCAAAAAGCAGCAATACATACTCCTGGCGAATGTAGGTGAGTGCTGCTGCTTCTTTATTTATTTTATTATTATTAATGATGATAATGATAATATCAGGAGGAGGGTTGAGGTTGAGGTGCTGAGAAAACAATCCCTTACTTTTGAAATACAGTGTTGGTAACCTTATTCATGATCGTGAGTGCCAACCTCAGGGCAGATGGTAAAAAAGCAGGGCAGAAATCCCACACTGGTTATATGTTCTATAATTAGATTTCACCAACCCGGTAACAAGTGTGAACTCCTAAAGCACTGTGAACTCCTTGGGCACTCCAGTCTATCTTGCCACCTAAGCAAGCTGGACTATGTGATAGATGGTCACTTTATACCAACAATCACAACATTCAGGTTACTCCCAGTCCCAAAGGATCAGTCACTTACCCCAGGTCAGCTGTACTCAGATCTCAAACCACAGCCACTGGGAGCTGCGGGGGGCCATGCCTGCGGACAGTCAATGTAAACAAAATGTCTCGCGGCCCGCCTGCAGATTACCCTGATGGGCCACGTGCCGAAGGTTCCCGACCCCTGCCATAAGGGAAATTTCTTCATAACCCCAGGCAGTTATTAGTTGGCTTATGTCCTGAATTCATTTTTATACTTTTTCTGTGGCCCTCATCAATGTAGCATTGCACTTTGCCACATAACTTATTCTCATAACACTCCTTTGGGATAATAAATATCGTTTTACAGATGTGGAACTGAAGCACAGAAAGAATAAGTGATTTATCAGAGACCACACGGTAAGTTCATGGCAGAGCCATCAGGAATGGAATGTAGATTTCATGGGCATCAGGTTAGAGCCTTAACAACAACATCCTCAGTGAAGCATAAGGCTTTATGTTCTCTATGAAAATGTTCAGCTACCTATTTAATTGTGGATGTTCCTCATTATCTGTGAAAAGGTCTGATAGTTTATTTAATCCTACTAAACTCTCAGCCAAAAATACATTGTAGCAATGATTTCCTCAGGCTAAAATTAAAACATATCAATATTTAAAATATGCCAATATTTTAAAATATTGTTCCTAAACTAAGTAGTTGTTTTTTAAAAAAGGCACATTTACATTTAAAACATTTGCAGTTTGCTGTTATAATTTCTCACCACCAGTCGTGACATTTTACTGATGCACTGACAAGTACTTAGCAGTCATAGCAGAGTCAACAGAGAGAATCAAATCATAATAAACAGAAGATCAATGAAATTCATATATTAAGGTAGATAAAACAATTTCAACATACTAATGGCTTTTGATGAATTGCACTGTTTACACAGGTCAGGGGCTGGTTTTATACCGAAACTGAAGCCCTAGGTTTTGCTTAAATAATGACCTGGCACACAAAGCGTACCATGACTGACCCAATAACATTACTGGCCAACTAATTGCAAAAGGCTGCAGCAGATTTAATTCCTGGCCACAAACTGGGATAAGATTCTGAGCAGACAATGGGCTTTGCTTGATATTTTCCTGAACTAAAACCTTTTCCTCTACCAGTGTTGTAAAGTATCTGAACATGCCTGAGCTAAGATTTGCATTCAAACCACAACTCTGATTCTTGTATGTCTGCTGTTGCCAGCTATGGATGTCATATTAATTCTAAAGACGTTCCATATTTATAAAACATTTGGACAATGCCAAAAAAGGCTTGCCTTATTTTAAATACATCCTTTCTAAAACAATTCCTCTATTCACTTCCAGCTTTCTACAGTACTACAATAGAATCCCTATTTTCTAACTTTCTAACCATATATTTTCTATCTTTCATTCTCTCTCATTTTACATTATTTCGGAAGTCAATTAACAGACAAATATCCAATGCCATCATCGATTTTTTTTTTTTTAATGGGAGCCTCATGCACATTAAAACATTATCACCGGCTCTATTTCAAAGTGTTTGGACATTACAAATTTGTTACATTAAAGGCTATTTGATTTTTAGTAGTACAGTAGCTTGTGCATCAAGACCACTCTTGCAGAGGCCCCAAATGGCTTTATGCTCTAGTGGGCTCATTCTAAAAGTAACATAATAGGATGAAGCACAGTGGGGAAAATGGTACATAACATAATCCAGCAGTAACTTTGGCAGTACAGAACGCTTAAGTCAGTAAGACACAAAATCAAACTGCTACCCAAAAAACAAAGCAAAGGAAAATGTTTTGACTGGAACCGAATTATCGTGCTCTTCTCCTACAGATCACATGATTAGTGTTTCTATAGCAGGATCTTCTCAGTAGGTTTTAATCCACAGTGGGTGGTAAGGTTTATAAGAGGCTACACAAAAGAATAAAATTCATGTACCAACCCAGCTGTGGCCATAGTAGTTTCACAGATTTGAACCCCTCTTCCCCAGCACTAATCACAGATGCACACTCATGTCTTCCATTCTTACTTTTTGATAAACCCTCAAATATTGCAGACGCAGTACAGTTCACAGCCTGAGAGCATATTAGTCAGTGTATGCCCTTGACCCACTGTCGACCCACCTCCACTACTTCCACATCCTAATCTTTTTTTCATCTCTGAAATCTCAGCATAGGCACCAAAACCCTGATTCTTGAGAGTGAGCAAGTTGCACACAAAGTAGGGTAGACGGAAAAGTTTTTTTTTAAACAGTTGGAAAGTCTTTGAATCTGTTTTCTTTAGATAAGACAGCTGTAAATATTCCTGCTTTTTATATCTTGTATGGCACTAACATTGAGTGAAATGTGAGCTTTAAACAATGCAGTCATTATAAAGTTCTCTGTCAGCTGCACTACTTTCCATTCTTGTCAGCTTAGCAATCTTTAGATTTTTGCATTGATTTATTGGCCACGCCATTTACCTAGCTATATTTTTCTATCTCATATCACAAGTTTTGTGTTCTAGCAGGATAGTGTCAGCTCTTTATGATTTACTTCATGATTATTTTTTGACTCTGCATTTGGCTGGTGAAATAGGTGTCCATGTTTACTTCTTTTTCTTCCCTTGTCATAAGTACAATATTATTCATAAAAAAGTTCCTGATTGTCAAATACTCTATTTCTGAATCAGTCCTATTTTTTGCATAGTCATGTATTATGAGATACTTATTTCAGAACTCTTGTTTATTTTGTTACATGTTGATTCACATATCATTGAATACCTAGCTGGAATAATGGTATTTAACGGCACCATTTTCAGTCTGGCCTTAAACTGGGCCTCCCTTTTTGCACTTGAGTAATTACACGTGCAATTCAGACTATTCATGCTTCTTATTATCTGAATTGTGGGCATAATTAGCTACTTAGCCACATAAATGACAAAACTGGGTACAGTGTGGGCAAATACAGAGGTCGGGATTTGAAATCTGGCCCAAATAGTGCAGAGGTGAGATAGAAAGGCAAAACAAAACAAAAAACAAACAGCAACATTATCAACAACAAGAGACTAATTCAATTGAACTTAATTGAAACTACATAATTCAGCTGGAGGGGAAGCATTCCAATTTTGCCTGGTCCATCCACTAAAGCTCCTCAGAAAAATATGTAACAGCTCTATCTGCACCTGAACTGTCATAGTTGTCACTATAATGCACACCATGACATTCAGGACTTCATAGTGACAGCAAGGGTAGAAATCAGCTCCTTCTGCTTCAATAGCATAGGATTCTACTCTGTAGTAGGATTTGTTATGCCATACTTTGAGAAATTCTGATGCCATCCAGTAGAGGGCATTCTCCAATACATTACAATGTCAAGATACAAGCATTAGATCATGTGATGGGATGTACAAACTCCACTCTGGAAAGGAAGGGGCTAAAGAGCTACTCTGGGCCTAGGTGGTCCAGCCCTACCTCACCTGCAAAGCATGCACAGGCTAGAGGAGTATTAACAAGGGGAGCAGAGTAGTTCAGTAGCTGGCAGACAGGGGAGGTGAGCTGACCTACATCCTGAGCTCCTGGAAAGGAGCATTAGAGGAGTTCTTGCTAGCTGAGGTGATAGTGACCGTACAAAGCCACCAAAGGAAGGACCTTGCTTTTCTGAAGGTTAAAAACTTCATCTTGGAGTTTAATTCTTTACTTTAGCAGGTGGGAAGAGAGAGGATTGGTTGTAAGTGTTACAAGAAGGTGGCTGCGTAGTACTCCACAGTGCAAGTCTTAGCTGCCTACCATTGGGTCCTGGATCAGAGCCTGGTAGAGAGGGTGGGTCTGAGTTCTTCTACCAAACCCTAAAGAGGGAGAACTATGGAAATCTCTTCCTGATGCAGGGAATCTAGCTGGGGGAAGACACTCAAGATACGAGGATCTGGACCACATGAACCCCAACCAAAGGGGAAGCCCTGAGACCCTTGCTTAATCCCCAAGACTGTCCTGTTTAGGACTTTTTATATATTCCCTGAGAGGGTGGACTTGAACATGTGACCTGGCTGGAGGACTAAGTCCCTGAAAGGACAGTCCACCACAGAGTGGAGCAGTAGTAAGAAAGGGAAGCATCTGGCAGGAAGAAAACCTGTCACATCCCTTCCTGACCATTAGGTGGCGCTAGCAGTGATGTTCCCTTTAACACATCACTACAACAAATGCTACTCCGGCGGGAATTCTGCACCAAAAAATTTAAAATTCTTCACACACTATTTTAAAATTCTGCAGTTTATTTGTCAAAATAACACAATATTATCACACCAGTTTCAATTATTTTGGTAATTTATTTCAAAATACCTGTCAGCAAATACATCTGTAATAATACAAGCAATGAAAAAGATTCAGAAAATGTATGTATGTTTGTTTGTTTTTGACAAATCTATTCCCTGCTAGGTATATTAATACGGAACTTTGAGTAATAATTCATTTAAACTACGATACAAAAACATATTTCCTGCACCCCTCAGAAGCAGTGCAAAGACTTGGGAGAATCAGGAGTAATGGAGGAACTGAGGGAGAGGGAAGTAATTGCTGGGAAGAAGTCTGGGAGTGAACCTGGAGGGTTGTTGGGTTTGAGTGGGAAAAGTATGGAACAGGTTTTTTGAGGGGGGAAAGGATTGTTAGGGAGTTGGGGAACCTCCCCCATGCAGACTCTGTTTGACTCCTAGCCTCTCCCATTCAGTCAGACACATCTGCCCCTGTCCCCATGTCTCTGCACCCCCACTCAACCACCCCTTCTCCCCTATGCCCCCATGTGGCCCTGCATCCCCACTCTCATTCTGCCTCAGTCTGCTCCTCCCACTAGCCCGTCTGAATCTCAGTCTGTGACCACCACCACCCCCAGAAGCCCCATGTGTCTCGCTCTGTCTCCATCCCCTCTGCTCTCTCCGTATTGGCTGTTACTGCTGGTGAGCAGCTGTCCGCTGTTTTGGTGCCACAGTAGCCCATGGTGGGCAAAAGGCATAACTCCAGCATCTCTCCAGCAGAATGTATTTTCTTCTGAGAAAAAAAATCTGGGTGAGCAGAATTTCCCCTTGAGTAAAATGCTTATTGGCTAATCTTCCTCTGATTGTATGATACTGTCACTGAATTTTGGTGGGCCCTTTCATAGAAGTCATACACCACAGTGATATTATTTGGGTTTTTTATGTCCTGCCAGCATCTTACTACTTATACTTTTTAATAACATTGCTTAACTCTGAACTTCAGTACAAATAAATTCTAAAACAAAAAGAATAAACCATAAAGGAATAAAAATATCTATGGGTTTTGGATGGAAAATAAGAGCTAAACCAAGTCTGATTTATTTTGGAACTAGTCATTGTGTAAAGAGTAAAATGTTTTACAAATTCCTTAGGTGAATATAACCTAGAATTTGAAAAGCCATCATTCCCAAAACAGCTGTAGAAGATGTAAATTGCAATAGCACATAATCCTTCATTTTTGTCAAACAATTTAAGTTCTTGTATAAAAACTCAATCATTTCCATAAAACAGCTCTAGGTGGCATTGGGTAAACCTCCAAAAATGTCACATTTTTCCAAAGACAGAGGACAGGCAGAGAGTTAGAATACATAAAAATCTGAGCATTCACAAACCTTAGAAACAATATGCATCATTGCAAGCAAAACACAACACCATATGGAGTGCTATTAATGCAGCATCCTAGAATCAGAATCTCACAGGGTGGTTTATTATGGGGTTTATTTTGGGGAGGACTATACTTGGAAAATATTTTTTGTTTAGCTAAAAATATTTTTGATAACAGGAAAAAAATCTTTTGCACAAAAAAGAGCCTGAATAAATCTACCAATACAAATATAGGCCAAGACACCCGCACAGACTGCTTATTGTCTCACCTATGGCAATGCTGCTATCACTCACCAACTGACCCACAATCTCTTAGACACCATGGAGATTTCTCTTCATTCTATGTGGAACTTCTTAGCCCCCTTGTGCAGTAGAAATGCAGTGATTCTGCTGCATTGAAGACCTCCTTGTGGTTTCTGAGATTTTATCCTCAAGGACTTGATAATATCTTACAGTCAGAACTTATAATGGTCCCAGTGGTAACACTTATTTCTGGGGAAACTGCAAAAAAAATGCCATGAACATTCACTCACCTTAAAAATGAAATTGCTTTTGCCATACCCACATTCCTTTTGTATTCACTTTCCACAAACATTTATGTAAATGATCTGCTTGCCCAAGTGCTCATAGAAAGTAGTGTTTAGCTTCCCAGTTGGCAAATAGGCAGCATCAGTGTTTTCTATATGAAAATTATCTTTGGCAACAGTTAATTGCATTCCTATGCCTTCTCTTAAAAGCTATGTGCAACACCTAGGTCCCTTTACTGGGAATCATAGTCTGTCTTCTGTCCTTTTCTATCCACAAACTCTAATATAATAGACTATTTTTATAAAGAAACTTTTTAAAATATATAACATTTATTACAACTCATGATCTGTCACTACTGTAATGCTTGTCCTCTAATATCTAGTATTGTCATCTCTTTGCTGTGCCATGTCTTATTTAGGACCAGGTTCTGATATACTTACTCTTCATGAAGTCCCACTGAAGTCAGTGAGTGTACTTTGGGAGTAACATTTACGTTTGTTGAACAGCACCTATCACCCCTTAAACTGTATGGCTTTGGGGGCAAAGACTGTACAAATAAGCTTCTTTATGGAGTTGTTCCATGGAGAGTCAATAGCACCTCCATAGTTAAGGTTGCAGCCACCTTCCAATTTAAATGTCTATTTTAGCCCATTATATCTGAGACTTGGAAAATTGGTTTGGCTGGAAAATTGCCAGATTTATCTGGAATGCAAAGAAGTACTGTATGACAATTAGCCTGGAGATAGGGGTTATCTACATTTGCATGGTAATGAACAGTTCTCTTCCAAGACTTGTCAAAACAATCAAGGAAGCTAATGAGATTTTGTGAACCAACTGCTGGACATTCTCCCTTACACAAAACCCTGGGTGACAGTGGATTTTTTATTAAATGCAAATCAGTATTATTGTAAATATTGGAACAGGAACATAATCTAAAACCCACGAGAAATACTGGGGAGGTAATATGAACTGTGGCTGGACAACGGGAAGAAGCACATTGTATTACTGTGCAGGGTTTCCAAGGACAATGGCACCTCTCTACGGTAGGGTATGTGTCTGGCACAATTTACAACCTAACAACATGGCCAAATTAGTAAAAATATATCTCATCTGCAGATCTACAATACCATGATTATGATTCATATAGATTCTTTTGTTAGAAAGCAGTGAATTCCATTGCCTTGCTTAGAACACTTGCAATCAAGTGATAAGTTTTTGTTGGTTGTCATACTTCTACTCTGTTCTTATCTAATTAGCTAAATCAGGTAAATCCATTTGAGCTTGGAGTGAGGCATGTGTATAATTTAGTACTCAATCACTTTTTTCCCCTTGTGAAATTCTGTTGATTCTTTAGACTGTATATGGCTGGTTGGTGCCATTCAATTGCTTTAGGGATAACTTTTTTTTAATCTTACTTTAAACGTTTATATCTCTTGGACTTGGCCTATCCTTTTTAAGGATTAAATGGCATTATAGCATTACATTATCCATTTTAACATGTAATCCAATCCAAAGCAAGATACCACAGTATCCTGCAGGGTCAGAATCAATATGTAACAGAATGATACCATCCAAGGAGGAAGTCTAAGTACACAGTGGGAGCCACACAAAAATGAATCCTCCAAAATGAAATCTCTGTAGTGATTATAAGGTAGCAAAAAAAGCAAGCAATCTATATGCATCATAAAACTTTCTAATAAAAAGAAAACAAATAGCTAATGTCAGGGAATCTCTAGAGGAGGCATGTTCTGTAGCTCATACTCTAAGCCTTCTTTGGTATTAGCTGCCTTTGTGAATCCATTGTCTTGGAACTTCTACAGTCTTATTTACAGTTATTTACAGAGTGTTTTTTTCTTTTAATTTTATTTAAAATCTCTGGCTAAATTTTAATATTCCTGCCCAAGACAGTGCTTCTAGGCTACCTGCAGTACCTTTGATAATAGAGGTGAATACTTCTTGAACAGTTTTACTGCCAGAGATTGATTAGAACCTGTAAAATGTAGACTACAGACATGAAATGCAGCACATATCAGCTGGCCATGAAGCTACAGAAAAGAGTGTGTCAGGAGGTGAAGCACTTTTATGTGACACTTATACTTTTAAGAAATGCGCA
The DNA here is from genome assembly GCF_028017835.1 of Emys orbicularis. Taxonomy (NCBI): domain Eukaryota; kingdom Metazoa; phylum Chordata; order Testudines; family Emydidae; genus Emys; species Emys orbicularis. Next base: position 73,721,012 of record NC_088688.1, on the reverse strand, counting down.
AGCTTGATACTATTTGTTTTGCTTAAAATTGCACATCACAACAAACTCAAAATTAGTTATGGGCCTGGGCTGCGATAGTTACATGTGGACTCTTCCACATCATTTCAGACTGTTTGACTCTGGGATTTTAATTCAGCTGATCGTGAAATTCAGATCCTGGGTTCAGATTTTAAAAAAGCTCCATCAGTAGTTTGGAATCTTCATATTCATGTTTTTTGTTTACACCCATTTCCGTACAAGCAGAAATCTCTGCTCCTTTAATGGATGGCTTCAGATAATGACCTGTAAGGATGCAAAAAGCCAAAAGGAAATCATGTACATTTAACATTTGTATTGTTTGGCACAAGACCAAAGTGTTCAGTAACAAAAGAAAGATTATGGAAACAAAATTTGGCAAGAGTCAATGGGTATGAACTGATTTAAAAAAAAACATTTAATCAAAATACCTTGGATAAAGATTTGCCCAAGATTTATTACTGCTTTGCCTAATATCTTGAACTGGAAACTGCAAGCACATTGATAAATAGGTTGAAAAAGCTGGTTCGTTATTGCTTTTCTGAATGCCTCTGCATTAAAGAGAAGCTTAGCTGAATAAAGAAATTGTGTGTAATTCTCAATATGAAGCTAACTAACTACTAGGACTTGACGAAAAGTTTTCATCAAAACTGTTTTTAACAGATAATTGGGTTTAAAACAAATTACATGAATTTTGTACATGAAGTGTCTGCTTTCTGGAGGGGAAAAAAAACCCAAACACCTGAAAAACATAGTTTTGGGGTTTTATCTAAAACTGACTTTTTATTATTATTCAGAAATGCTGCTATAGTGCTTCCTGGGAGATGTAATTTGAGTGCCTTATGCTCCTACTCTCCTCTCTGGGCCAGGTTTCCCAACCAGACTATATTTCCCAAGATGCTCTGTGGCCAGGAATTCCCATAATGCATCACAGTGGCTCCAGAGGATGGGAGATTGACATATTTTGGTTTAAATTTTTTTGCCAAAAGTCTAAATTTTCTACAAATTATTTTCTGACCAGCTCTAGTAACTACTTACCTGAAGGTAAATTACCTACTGTGAAATCTGCAAAGAGAGGATTAAAAAGAGCTTGGTAAATAGTAGAAAGAGATCACCTACTAAAGAATGAATACAACTCTATTGGAAATTACAGTGGGAAAACTCTAAAATGGTGGTTTAAAACAGACATGCCAACTGGAGCAGGTCCTTAGTGTAGCTTGAACTATATTTTTGTTTAATCAACCAACTTTTGAGTTGCGCCAACACCTAGTATTTCAAGTGTCACTGGATCACCTCACACATCTAGTCACGCTTAATCCAATCTTTGGCTTGAAATTGAAGGTAGAGCAACTGGAAATCTTATCCAAATTATGACTGACAATTAACCATCAGAGGAGTGAAGTTCTGGAACAGCCTTCCAAGGGGAGCAGTGGGGGCAAAACACCTAACTGGCTTCAAGACTGAGCTTCATAAGTTTATGGTAAGGATGATATAATGAGACTGCTCACAATGGCATGTAACCAATCTATGACTGCTAGCAGCAAATATCTCCAATAGCCAGTGATGGGACATTAAATGGGGAGGGCTCTAAGTTACTACAGAGAATTCTTTCCCAGGTGTCTGGCTGGTGGGTCTAACTGGTCACCATATTTGGGGTCAGGAAGGAATTTGCCCCCAGGTTATATTGGCAGAGCCCTTGGGGGGGTTTCAGCTTCCTCTGCAACATAGGGGGCATGGGTCACTTGCAGGTTTAAACTAGTGTAAAGGGTGGATTTAAAGCATGATTTGAGGACTTCAGAAACTCAGCCAGAGGCTAGGAGTCTATTACAGAAGTGGGTGGGCAAGGTTCTGTGGTTTGCAATGTGCAGATGGTTAGACTAGATGATCACAATGGTTGCTTCTGACCTTAAATTTATTAGTCTATTTCCTGCAATTGGAGTTGGGCACACCTCTCCTTTTGTGGGTAGGGGCCTGATTTGATGATCCATTCATGGAGATTAATAAAACTAGAGTGTTTCTGGAATGTTCTGAGTGAGACCTTTTTTTTAACTGTGCACTCTATTAATGAGTTGTTAGGACCCTATAATGAGTTTATCAGTAAATTGGCACCTAAATATTTTCTTTGTCACTTTGCTTTATGGATGATCTGTGGCAACTGAGGTGGGAGGGGATATGGCTAGAGCACTGGTGACAGAATGCTTGTATCTCATCTGACAGACCATGCCATAAAGAGTTTTGAAAACTTGTTTGAAATCAGGGATATGTGAGAGAATCAAAGGATTTCTTCTACAGAATTATCTGAAAATCCCTGCTTTAATAGCAAAAATTTCCATACCCAAGCAGAAATCATGATAAGCCAGAACTACTTCTGGTATTCTCTTTGGGCGACTAAACCTCCGCGCGCACACCTCTGCTTTTCAGTGAATACAAGAGATCCCCATTGCTCTAAAAACAACTTTACACTATTTCTTATCTTTCTAAAGCAATGGAAGAGCACAACTGCGGTCAGTATTACACACATAATTTGTTCAAACAGCTTTATAGTGGCACAGGTGCTCTTTGTCGAATAAATTAGTCAATGAATGACAGAATATTTATTAAATATTGTATAGAAAAACATTGTTTGTCCTGGTATTTGACCTGCTGTAAGAGTCCTCTGCTCTGTCACAAGCCTCTGGTTATTCAAAACCCATGGCCCTTTCAACATTGATCCTAATAGGTCCTGCACTTAAACCTGACCATGTCACACTGAAGTCAATTGAAACTTTTCAGTTGACTTCCGTGGGAGAAAGATGTAGGTTTAAGACAGTCTTACCAAGCTTGCAATTGGAAAAAGTAACATTTCCAGCTATTAAAACATTGGTGTTTGAATTCGTCTAGCAGACTTAGAACAGGAAATAACTGATGATGTAGGGGCTTTTGGTAAATGATGAATCACTCATTGGTGGACTGGAGGGAGGTTCTGGAGGCTTGTGCAACACCATTGCTGTCAAAGCCAGTTCCTCTTGAAAATATTACCTGGAAAATAAATGAAGGCTGAAGGAAATCAAGATGTGCAGCTAATCACTATGTATGTGTTTTTTAGAATTTAGCAAATAGGTATGGAAACGTCTGTGAGTACTTTTTAAAAAATTCTATAGCAACATTTTATTTGGCTACATTTGCAACCTCTTTGTGTTTACCTTCTGAGAACATTCAAGTACTTGGCTTTACTAGTGGGAACGCTCACAAAAGTGAATTATAAGATCACAATAAGACCTAGTTCAATTCATGAAGAGGGAAAAAAAGTCACTGAATATATTATCAATTGCATATTATTTGCTGTACTCTCTGTGGGCACAGTATTGATTCCTGTCATATTCTCTGAATGCATTTTACAGTAGCTTTATTAACAATTATTCTCATGATGGTCACTAGAAAGAGCATAGATGTGAATAGTATACAGTGATGCTAATGGTGCTTGCTTAAACTTTTGTGAATTAGATTTTTTATTCCATATTATAAGTCAATACTATCAGTAAAATATTAATACTGAGAAACTAATTTATTTTCTTGAGAGGGAGGGGTAAACCGGACATGGTGCAAATAGTTCAAGATCTATTCTCCATGCTATGATAGGCATTTTCAGAAAACCATGGTAAGGGAATGCTGTCAGTTCAAAAAGCATGGGCCAGCTCTTCAGGTAGAGTAAATTGGCACCGCTCCATTGAAATCAATGTTAGGCAGGTGACTACATTTTTGTAGGAGCAGAGCAAACAAGAGTATTACAACATATTCTATATTAGGTGCAAGTCCTGCACCGGCTTATACATTATGCTTAAAGTTAAGCAAGAGCAGCACAGTTGGACCTTAAGACTCCTTTGGTTGTTTTAACAGAATCAAATTGATCTACAATTAAAAATTAATAATCTATACCACTCATTTTAGACATTTATCATTTGAATTGCAGAGGTACTGAGAAGCTTTATCTTCCATTGACATTAAGTCCAAAGTAGACCATAAATATGTCACAAAACTGGGTGATGGATCAACAAAATTCAACATTGCTAAGTGCAAAGTAGTACACCTTGGGGGGAAAAATAATCCAAAATACACACACACAATAATGGGTTCTAAAGTAGCCGTTACCACACAAGTAAGAGATCTTCGCGTCATCGCGGATAGTTCTCTGAAAACTTCCACTTGATGCTCAGCAGTGGTCAAAAACCATAACATAATGTTAGAAACTACTAGAAAAGTGACAGAAAATAAAACAGAATATATGATGACACTATATACATTCTTATGTGTACTATGTCTTGTTCTGGTCACCCCATCTCAAAAAGAATATAGTAGAACTGGAAAAGGATCAGAGAAGGGCATCTAAGATTATAAGGGTTATGGAATGGCTTCCGTACAATAACAGACTAAAAAGATTAGGGTTGTCCAGTTTAAAAAAGAGATGGTTGAGGGGCAGCATGATACAAATATAAAATCATGAATAGTGTGGGGAAAGTGAAATAGAGAAGGGTAATTTACCTTTTCCTACAATACAAAAACAGGAGTTGCCCAGTGAAATTAATAGACAGGAGGCTTAATACAAACAAGAGGAAATACTTTTTCACACAATGCACAGTTAACCTGTGGAACTCATTGCCATGGGATGCTGTGATGACTGAAAGTATAACTGGGCTCACAAAATCATTTGATAAGTTCAGGAGGGTAAGTCCATCACTGGCTGTTAGCCAAGTTGGCTGGGGTGTAACCCCATGCTTGGAGTGACTCTAAACCTCTGACTGCCAGAAGCCAGGAGGCGAAGACATTGGGTGGGTCTCTAAAATTGTTTAGATGACTCATTGGTCTGACCCATTATGACAGTTCTTATCATAGAATCATAGAAGATTAGGGTTGGAAGAGACCTCAGAGGGTCATCTAGTCCAACCCCCTGCTCAAAGCAGGACCAACCCCAACTAACTCCTCCCAGCCAGGGCTTTGTCAAGCCAGGCCTTAAAAACCTTTAAGGAGGGAGATTCCACCACCTCCCTAGGTAACTCATTTCAGTGCCTCACTACCCTCCTAGTGAAATAGTGTTTCCTAATATCCAACCTAGACCTCCCCCACTGCAACTTGAGACCATTGCTCCTTGTTCTGTCATCTGCCACAACTGAGAACAGCCAAGCTCCATCCTCTTTGGAACACCCCTTCAGGTAGTTGAAGGCTGCTATCAAATCCCCCCTCACTCTTCTCTTCTGCAGACTAAACAAGCCCAGTTTCCTCAGCCTCTCCTCATAAGTCATGTGCCCCAGCCCCCTACTCATTTTCGTTGCCCTCTGCTGGACTCTCTTCAATTTTTCCACATCCCTTCTGTAGTGGGGGGACCAAAACTGGATGCAATACTCCAAATGGTGCCTCACCAGTGCCGAATAGAGGGGAATAATCACTTCCCTCGATCTGCTGGCAATGCTCCTACTAATGCAGCCCAATGTGCCATTAGTCTTCTTGGAAACAAGGGCACACTGCTGACTCATATCCAGCTTCTCATCCATTGTAATCCCCAGGTCCTTTTCTGCAGAACTGCTGCTTAGCCAGTCGGTCCCCAGCCTGTAGCAGTGCATGGGATTCTTCCGTCTTAAGTGCAGGACTCTGCACTTGTCCTTGTTGAACCTCATCAGATTTCGTTTGGCCCAATCTTCCAATTTGTCTAGGTCACTCTGGACCCTATCCCTACCCTCCAGCATATCTACCTCTCCCCCCAGCTTAGTGTCATCTGAGAACTTGCTGAGGGAGCAATCCATCCCATCATCCAGATCATTAATAAAGATGTTAAACAAAACCGGCCCCAGGACCAACCCCTAGGGCACTCTAGACATCTAGCCATTGATCACTACCCGTTGAGCCCGACGATCTAGCCAGCTTTCTATCCACCTTATAGTCCATTCATCCAATCCATACTTTTTTAACTTGCTGGCAAGAATACTGTGGGAGACCGTATCAAAAGCTTTGCTGAAGTCAAGATATATCACGTCCACTGCTTTCCCCATATCCACAGAGCCAATTATCTCATCATAGAAGGCAATGTCTGTTCTTATGACATCAATGGGAACTACAGGTTTTAAGAATCTCTGATAACCATATCATTAAGAACTTTACAAAACTTTAAACATGATTTTTAAAATCATGTGCTTCTCTCAAAATTAATTATGGTGATTTTTATAGAAAAAGTTTCATAATTTTAATAGTGGAAATCTCCACAAATATGTCCATTTTCAAAAGCAACAGTGTATATGGAAAGCGGTCAGATTTGTAGTCAGCACACATCCATGGACATAAAACTATTATTAAATAATAACTCACCAGGAAAAAGTAATTTATATTTGTAATCACTTTACAAAGGCCAAAATATTTACTGCATCTATTTTTTTGTGGTGTTCTCCTCAGATCATCTTATTACCCCTTAAAAGCATCAGTAGCATCAGTTTTATGTAGTATAATAAGGGTATCTTTATAGCTTTGAGCAGCTTGTTTATTACACTTGCCATGTTTTAATGTAATGCTCCCTTTCTTCATACTGTATGTGATGTCACACTGCATACCATAGGTGTCCTTGTTATTTATATAACACAATTAAGAACTAGAAGAGAAGTGCCTGTGAGTTTCAAAGTACAATGTCTGTAGCCTCATAGGATCCTGGGTTTTGTTATCTTCAGATGTATTTTACTATCGTGTCAAGCCTGAAATGGATTTTTCAGAGGGATCACAAATAATGTTTTTAATTCAAATCTAGAATTCATAGCTTCTATCTTCAATTAATTCTAGAGATGATATGATACAAGCTATAATTTTAGGAAAAAATGCATAGCAAAGGCTGACCAGTGCTATTATCTATGTCTATTAAGTACACCTCTACCCCAATATAACGTGACCCGATATAACACAAATTAGAATATAACACAGTGAAGCAGTGCTCCGGGGGAGCGGGGCTGCGCACTCCGGTGGATCAAAGCAAGTTCGATATAACGCGGTTTCACCTATAACGCGGTAAGATTTTTTGGCTCCCGAGGACAGTGTTATATCGGGGTAGAGGTGTATTGTTTTTCAGTACATGAAGAAACTTGGTATCTATCGCTAGATCTACTCATTCTCGTTGTCAAAGAGATAAATAAGTGATATTTCTATGTGTCTAATATGTAAAAGCCCGCCCCCATTTTTTAGATGATGACTTTGGCAGATTCTGGCAAGCTTGTTTCTGCTTAGAAAGAAATCTGAAGTGAATTGCAGCGAGTTATCATATATGATTTACATTATGGTATATTGAAATACAAAGTGACCACATATTTTCACACAGGTTCAATTACACTTGAGTACTCTGCCAATTAATGCAATCACATAAGTGGAGAGATGGGTTTTCACAGGCTTCTATCCTTTCTTGCAACTTCATATGATTATGTGTATCTTATACAGTACATGGCAGATTTTCAAAATCTGGGCCTTTTTGTTATGTTATTACTTTTTCACCTGAATAGATTAGCAATTATCTTAATTTACTGGTTATTTTCATTTTAGCAAAATGTCTCCGGTCCCATTTAACCTATTTGAAATGACTTCCTATCAGATCTGAGCCTGTGCTTTTAATGACAGCTTCCTTGCTTTCAATATATCCTTGCTATGTGACATGCAATGAACAAAGACATCCAGCAAGCAATCAGACATAGCTTTTGAGTTATCTTGTCTTATTTTCTCATCATAACAAAAAACAGCTTTTTTCCCTTCTCAATTATGTTACTTCTAGGAAGATAAGAAAGTTCTTAATAGATGTAGTGATAGCTAGCAGTGCAGTCATGTAAATATCTGAAGGAAAAGGAGACTGAGTTTGAAATGACTGCATGGCAAAATTAAGTGTTCCTTAAACTTAAACAGTTAATAGTGTAGGCTTCAGTAAACCTGGAGGTAATGTTGATGCTTCTGTGTCTCTTCCTGTTTCTTACTAAGGGCTTGTCTACACTTAGGGATTGATGCGTAGCGATCAATGCATCGGAGGTCGATTCAGAGGGTCTAGAGAAGACCCACTAAATCGACTGCAGATCGCTCTCCCGTCGATTCCTGTACTCCACCTGCACGAGAAGCACAAGGGGAGTTGATGGGAGAGCATCTCCCATCGACATCGCGTAGTGTGGACCCTGCGGTGAGTAGATCTAAGTACATCGACTTCAGCTATGTTATTCACATAGCTGAAGTTGCGTAACTTAGATCAATCTCCCCCTGTAGTGTAGACAAGGCCTAATAAAGCACTTCAGCTTTATAGCTAGAGATATATGGCTGGAGCTGAGTGCAACCACATATCTGTGTTCTCCTTCCAGGTATATGACACAAAGCACTAATATCATCATAGTCATTTGAAATATTTCTTCCCATTTAACATTAGCTACATACATAATTGTCACCCTTTCTAAAGGCTGTCAAGACCCAAAGGAGACACCCAAACATACACACTGAATCTATAGTATGGTGCAGTATCATTTTAGTTAACTGCTGTATGACAGGAAGCTGTGGTTGCCTTTGAAGACTCTTGTGCTTTGAGAAAGAGACGAGAGATAGATAAAGAAGAATGGGTTGGGCTGGGAAGTGATTGTAAGCATAAAGCTATTTGAGAATGTGCAATGTGGCATTGGAGATTTTGCACACTTCAATATGTGCTATATAAATATCTATCCTGTATCTTCCATGGGTGGATCAGTGGAAAATAAACTAATCTGTCTAGTCTGCCATCAGTCAGAGGTTGGTGGCATGGTTTTCCAAGTTCACATTGAAGATTATGTTATATGATTCATGGTTTATGAATATGTTTCAAGTGAGATTCTCCAACAGCACTCTCAAGTGACTTATGCATCCCTTTTTATGTCCTTTGAAGTCAGAACATTAAACAAGGGCGACAGCAGATAACTTCCACTTATCTCTTGCAAGACAGGGAGCAAATCTATATTTAGAGCCACTGAACTAAATTAAACTATTGAGGATGGTATCACTTAAACATGATGAATTCAAGAACATAAGATTCAGTCAAATACATGTGGGCCAGATTCTTGACTGTGAGTGAGCAGAGCTCAGACACAATGAGGTGGTGGGGAGGACAAGCTGCAGCTCCAACTTCTGCCACTTATGCAAAGTCTTTGAGGTGACTTTTTTTTAAAAATGAAATATTTTTAAAATTATTTTGACCTTATTAAATTTATAAGGGTGTGAAAATTGAATTGGCTTTACCCCATTTTATTTTCAGTAGAGCAGGTAAAAAAATGTTGGGTTTTGTTGATCCGTGGAAAATGTGGATAGCAACAACAAAAATCATTTTGGTCTATATTTTTTACGGAAAATTTTGATTTGGGGGGAGAGAAGAGGCAGAAATACAAACATCAAAAAATTTCAGTCAAATATACAGTGTTTTGGGGTGGTTTTTGTGTGTTCAATTTTTGATGAAAAATCACAGTTTTTCCATTCTCTTTTTCTTTGAAAAAGTTTAAATGGAAATTTTTGACCCACTGTAGTTTTCAGTCTCCTAGCTTAATAGCTGTAAGACCATGAATGCATCTGGATAGTTGAATATTCAGTTCTCTCATTTATTTTATACTTATTTTGTTCCAGTTATAATTCCACAACTTTTTCTGAATGACCTGCCTGATATAATACTGAAAAGAGTAACAGAACAGAAAATAACTTCAGGCCCCAACTCTCCAAGTAGTGGGTGCCCTCAGCTCCCCTGAAAATGAGTGTGCTCAGCAGTTAGAAAGGATTATGCCCTTAAAGAAAACTTACTCTGAGTGCTTTCCACAGAGGAAAGATTGTACCTCAAGTAGTTATGAAGATTACAGCCTGGAGGCTCTTCAGAAACTTAAGTTCTAAGACTCTCTCGATATTATTAATATGAATATAGACAATTTTGCCAGTGTAAAACTGAGAACAGCTGAGCTTGAGACTTTAGGCCCCTGTTGACAGGCAATATTGCGTAGTGGATAGAGCATTAGACTGGGACTCAGAATATGTGGGTTCTGTTCTGAGCTCTTCCAGTGGACTGAGTGACCTTAGGGAAATCACTTTTCCTCTTTGTGCCTCATTTTTCCCATGTATAAAATGGCGATAATGATATGGAGCTCCTTTTTAAAGTGTTTAGAGATCTACTGATGGAAAGCACTGGATCACTTATCATCATAGTATCTAGAAGCCCCAGGAGCAGACCCCATTTTGGTAGTTACTGAACAAACATGGAGCAAAAAGACAGTCCCTAACCCAAAGAGTTTATATTCTAAGTATCAGATAAGAGATAACAGACAGATGCAGACAGATAGGGGAGTACAAGCAAACGGTGAGACAGTACAGGTCAACTTAACAGGCAGTGGTCTCAGTGCACCAGCAGCCTAACCATTGTCAAGTTTTTCGTAGGCATCGTGGCAAAGTTTTAAGGAGGGATCTGAAAGTGGATAATGAGTGAGTTTTGTGGATGTTTACGTGGAGCTCCTCTCAAGCATGAGGGGCAGCAAGGGAGAAAGCACAAAGGTGTTTATTTGAAAAGTTAACAAGCTGGCAATGGAGGCTGGTATCATTGGCTGATCGGAGGCCAGAGCTGACCTTTCAATAGTGAATGAGAGATGATAGACAGGGTGAGGCTAAGTAGCTTATGTTTAGTATGGTAGAGAAGAGGGAGCCAGTGGAGGGAGACAAAGAAAGGGGTGACATGGTTGAAGCTACAGGCTAGGAAAATAATCTTTTCAGCAGCATTCTGAATGGTATAAGAGCATTATTATTTATTACTATTTTATTTATGACAGTGAGACTTAATGAGTCTTATCCTTTGACTTTTATCTGCTTTGGATCAGGACCTTCATCCAGTGATCACGGGGCCAGTCTATTGCATTTTATGAAAGACTTCTAAAATATTTTCAGCATATATAATGTGGGATTATAGAAAACAAGGTCATGCTATGTAAGTCTTGTCCTGAAGGACTGCTTTTTTTCCTTCGAAGAATGAATCAGAGACCTTCTTAGGACTTATTTGTTCCTTAAACCTGTCAGTTTTATTTCTGCTCAGTGACTGCTGCTTAAAAGATAATTAGGAAAGGTGAGCCCCAGAAATGTGCCTTTAATGTCTGAAACTTTGAAAACCAGCAACCTCATCCTTACAATTGTGAACAATAAACACTGTTATATTTTCTGGCCCAAATTCAATCTGGGTTACACCTCCATACTCCTAAAAAGCAAAAGATCCTTAAGGACCTAGTATTTATGTAAAATTGGTTTCATGTTTACCACTTTCATGTTTGCTCTTCTGTTTTAGTGAAGGCATTTTTCTTCCATACTGGAAATGAGTTGAGGTTACTGATGGGACTTCACTCCCAGAGGGCATTTTTAAAGCTCTTACATTTAAGTTCTATTTATTTTTAACCAAGTATTAATGTCTTTGATTATTGGTCAAATTTTGCATGGCACTTATCATTTATATATTTACTGACTCACTTATAATGTGCCCATCATTTTGGAATCTGGAGGCATCACAAAGAAACAAGCATTACTTTTCAGTTGTCTATATTGGGTAGCAATACTAACCCTGTCCCTATTAACCATCCAGCCACCAGGAAAAGAAAAGCAGGCTTGACAGAAAAGATAAGCGTAACATGTTCCTAATTCTAGCAATCTCAGGTTCTGGAAGATCCTTTGCTAAAATGAGATTGTTCAGTCTGTGGTGTTTTTACTTTCACTCTCAATTAAATGTAGTGCATTTAGATAGGTGAGAAAAACCCTTAGAAATGTATGGCTTTTGGCACCTTTACCCGTGTTGGGTAGATCCTGTCACACTTACTCTTTCGGAGTGAGGTAATACTCAGCATATAGCCTTGTGGACAAGATTAAAAACTCACCATTGAGCTACTCATTGAGTAAGTGTTAGTGAGATTCGCTGAGTATGACCCTTATTTTACGCCATGTCCAATTATTTGTTTTCAACAACTGTTTCATGAGTATTTGTAGCATGCGTACAGTATTTCACTGATGCAATGAACCAGACCAGCTGCTCTGTGTTCATAATCAGTTGATAGTACAAAAGCTAAGGAATGAAATGTAGTCTTATTAAAGTATCAGAGGGGTAGCGGTGTTAGTCTGAATCTGTAAAAAGCAACAGAGGGTCCTGTGGCACCTTTAAGACTAACAGAAGTATTGGGAGCATAAGCTTTCGTGGGTAAGAACCTCACTTCTTCAGATGCAAGTAATGGAAATCTCCAGAGGCAGATATAAATCAGTATGGAGATAACGAGGTTAGTTCAATCAGGGAGGGTGAGGTGCTCTAATAGCAGTTGAGGTGTGAACACCAAGGGAGGAGAAACTGCTTCTGTAGTTGGATAGCCATTCACAGTCTTTGTTTAATCCTGATCTGATGGTGTCAAATTTGCAAATGAACTGGAGCTCAGCAGTTTCTCTTTGGAGTCTGGTCCTGAAGTTTTTTTGCTGTAAGATGGCTACCTTTACATCTGCTATTGTGTGGCCAGGGAGGTTGAAGTGTTCTCCTACAGGTTTTTGTATATTGCCATTCCTGATATCTGACTTGTGTCCATTTATCCTCTTGCGTAGTGACTGTCCAGTTTGGCCAATGTACATAGCAGAGGGGCATTGCTGGCACATGATGGCATATATAACATTGATGGACGTGCAGGTGAATGAGCCAGTGATGTTGTAGCTGATCTGGTTAGGTCCTGTGATGGTGTTGCTGCTGTAGATATGTGGGCAGAGTTGGCATCGAGGTTTGTTGCATGGGTTGGTTCCTGAGTTAGAGTTGTTATGGTGCAGTGCATGGTTGCTGGTGAGAATATGCTTAAGGTTGGCAGGTTGTCTGTGGGCGAGGACTGGCCTGCCTCCCAAGGTCTGTGAAAGTGAGGGATCATTGTCCAGGATGGGTTGTAGATCACTGATGATGCGTTGGAGAGGTTTAAGCTGAGGACTGTAGGTGATGGCCAGTGGAGTTCTGTTGGTTTCTTTTTGGGTCCTGTCTTGTAGCAGAAGGCTTCTGGGTACACGTCTGGCTCTGTTGATTTGTTTCTTTATTTCCTTGTGTGGGTATCGTAGTTTTGAGAATGCTTGGTGAAGATCTTGTAGGTGTTGGTCTCTGTCTGAGGGGTTGGAGCAGACGCGGTTGTACCTCAGTGCTTGGCTGTAAATGATGGATCGTGTGGTATGTCCGGGGTGGAAGCTGGAGGCATGAAGGTAGACGTAGCGGTTGGTGGGTTTTCAGTATAGGGTGGTGTTAACGTGGCCATCGCTTATTTGTACTGTGGTGTCTAGGAAATGGACCTCCCGTGTAGATTGGTCCAGGCTGAGGTTGATGGTGGGGTGGAAGCTGTTGAAATCATGGTGGAATTCTTCCAGGGTCTCCTTCCCATGGGTCCAGATGATGAAGATGTCATCAATGTAGCGTAGGTAGAGAAGGGGCGTGAGTGGACGAGAGCTGAGGAAGCGTTGTTCCAGGTCAGCCATAAAAATGTTGGCATATTGTGGGGCCATGCGGGTGCCCATAGCAGTGCCTGGAGGTATATATTGTCACCAAATTTGAAATAATTGTGCGTGAGGATAAAGTCACAGAGCTCAGCAATAAGTTGTGCTGTGTCATCATCAGGGATACTGTTCCTGACAGCTTGTATTCCATCTGTGTGTGGGATGTTTGTGTAGAGAGTCTCTACATCCATGGTGGCTAGGATGGTGTTTTCTGGGAGGTCACCAATGCATTGTAGTTTTCTCAGGAAATCTGTGGTGTCACGGAGATAGCTGGGAGTGCTGGTGGCGTAGGGTCTGAGTAGGGAGTCCACATATCTAGACAGTCCTTCAGTGAGAGTGCCAATGCCCGAGATGATGGGGCGTCCAGGATTTCCAGGTTTGTGGATCTTGGGTAGTAGATAGAATAACCCCGGTCGGGGCTCTAAGGGTATGTTGATTTGTTCCTATGTTAGTGTAGGGAGTGTCCTGAGTAGATGGTGCAGTTTCTTAGTGTATTCCTCAGTGGGATCTGAGGAAAGTGGCCTGTAGAAGAATTTGGTATTGGAGAGTTGTCTGGCAGCCTCCTTCTGGTAGTCAGACCTGTTCATGATGACAACAGCACCTCCTTTATCAGCCTCTTTGATGATAATGTCAGGGTGGTTTCTGAGGCTGTGGATGGCATTGCGTTCTGCACGACTTAGGTTATGAGGCAAGCGATGTTGTTTTTCCACAATTTCTGCCTGTGCATGTCGGCGGAAGCATTCTATGTATAGGTCCAGACTGTCATTTCGACCCTCAGGAGGAGTCCATGTGGAGTTCTTCTTCCTGTGTTGTTGGTGGGAGGGTATCTGTGTATCAGTGCGCTGTTCAGTGTTATCTTGAAAGTATTCTTTGAGTCGGAGGCGGCGAAAGTAGGCTTCCAGATCACCGCAGAACTGTACCATGTTCATGGGGGTGCTGGGGCAAAAAGAGAGTCCCCGAGATAGGACAGACTCTTCTGCTGGGTTGAGTATGTAGCTGGATAAATTGACGATATTGCTGGGTGAGTTAGGGGTACCCCTGTTGTGGCCCCATGTGGCAGATAGGATTTTAGACAGGTTACGGTCCTTTTTCCTTTGTAGAGAGGTGAAGTGTGTAATGTAGATCTCCTGTCTTATTTTAGCAAAGTCCATTTGTGTGGAGGGTTGGTTATTTATGAAAGTCTCCAGGTTGGAGAGCTCTTTCTTGATGTTTCTCTGTTTGCTGTATAAGATGCTGATCAGGTGGTTCCAAAGTTTCTTTGATAGTGTATGGCATAATCTCTCACTGTGGTCTGTGCAGTATGTAGATAGCAATGGATTTTTCACCTTCAATCCATTTGGTATGATGTCCATCCGTTTGCATTTGGAAAGGAAGATGATATCTGTCTGTATTTGTGCAAGTTTCTTCATGAGATTGATAGATTTCCATTCCATACGGCTAAATGCACATTTACCGGCTCATTCACCTGCACGTCCACCAATGTTATATATGCCATCATGTGCCAGCAATGCCCCTCTGCTATGTACATTGGCCAAACTGGACAGTCACTACGCAAGAGGATAAATGGACACAAGTCAGATATCAGGAATGGCAATACACAAAAACCTGTAAGAGAACACTTCAACCTCCCTGGCCACACAATAGCAGATGTAAAGGTAGCCATCTTACAGCAAAAAAACTTCAGGACCAGACTCCAAAGAGAAACTGCTGAGCTCCAGTTCATTTGCAAATTTGACACCATCAGATCAGGATTAAACAAAGACTGTGAATGGCTAGCCAACTACAGAAGCAGTTTCTCCTCCCTTGGTGTTCACACCTCAACTGCTAGCAGAGCACCTCACCCTCCCTGATTGAACTAACCTCGTTATCTCCATACTGATTTATACCTGCCTCTGGAGATTTCCATTACTTGCATCTGAAGAAGTGAGGTTCTTACCCACGAAAGCTTATGCTCCCAATACTTCTGTTAGTCTTAAAGGTGCCACAGGACCCTCTGAGTCTTATTAAAGAGTCCCTAACTAAGCAGCAGGGATACACAAGACTATACAGCCATTACTGTCCATTGTGTCAACAATCCATATTTTAAAAAGCCTCTGTGTACTGTCAATGTGTAATTAGGTAAACAATCATCTAAGGAAGTTTATGAAATTACATGAAGGCCTATAACAAACTGTTGTCATCTACTATAGTGAGACTTTTCCTTCAATGCCAATTTTGTTGATGTTTTCTTAAACAGTTTATTTCTTACTTTAAAAAGGGACACAGGGGAATGAGTTAAGCATAGTCTCATTTATAACTAATTCTCCCTGATTTTATAGGTTTAAATTAGATCCTTCATGTTAGCACAAAATGCTTGGTTGGTTTTGAACTTCACATATGGAATACCCTTGATATGAAAAATACTTAAGCCTTTCCAGTGACTTGCTACAATTAAGGTTATTATATACCATATGTAAAATCTGAATCCAACTCAGGGAAATCCTGATTTCAATCATAAATGAGGAAATTCTTAAGAGTACAAGTAGCTGTGCCCAATCCTGAAATATTTTTTTCTGGATCTGAGAAGAAATATTTGTCGAAAGCAAGGAAAGAAGGGAGGAAACACATTTTTACCTGCTAAGCCAGGAGAGAAGCACCACTATATCACTTAATTCAGACTTAACCTGCCACTGACACAACTTGGAGCTTTCCAGCTAAATTGGGTAATAAAAATAATATCCTCTTCAGGCCAATACCACTCCGGAAAATGTTCCAGTAAAGATTTCTATAGGTACCATTGGCCTAAGATTTGAAAGGCTTTTCATTCTTGGACTGACTACTGTATGTTCCATTTTTACTTCACTCTTTCATACTCTTTACTCTCAAAGGCCATGACTACTGTCAAAATAATTCAGTCTGAGAGGTAGCCCCCTGCTGTTGCTTACAATGAGTTGTCCCTGTGTATGTTATCAAATGAGATCAGTGTGGTTTGGGGTTTTTGTTTTCTCCTTTCTATATATTAAATGCCAATTGAACTGCACTTTTTTTGGTATTGCAAATAAAGAACTCTTGAATACTACTGAAACACAACTTCCCTCTTCTGTAGAGATGAGAAGCTATATTCTATGTATCTTTGTATTTGTAGACGGAAGGGTGGGGAGAGTTTCTCTTATTCTTAAGAAAGGTATGATGTTGAGTTTTCACTCTGACCAATGCTATTGTCCAAGAAAGAAAGCAGAGGTTAATGTGAGCCACAAAGTTCAGATTCAGATTAAAAATTAGGCAGAGTTTGGGAGGCGTTGAGATCTGGGATTGTGATTTGGGTTTATCTCTAAAAAGAAGTTGAATGAGGAGACTTGAAGCTTGTGTTTTATGTCAGGTGATAGGAAGGAATAGCACAGATCATGACAGGGAAGAGATAGAAGATAGAGGACTATGGAGCAGGAAGCAGAAAGGCTACCTTCTCAAAACAGAAATAGGAAGGAAGTGAAATTGAAGGGCAGGAATCTGGTGAAAAGTGAGAGTAAGCACTGAGGTTCAGCTCTGAAAGCAGAGGAAGACAGTGGTGGGAACCAAAACTGAAAGGGGGAGAGGGTTAAATTCTGAGCTTATAGTTCCCAAAATACATATAACACAGTATTGCTAACATTAAAAAATCATGAGTTTGATTTAAAAATCATGGAAGTGTTGTTTTTTAAACACACTTTGGGTTTTTTATTTGCCTTCTGGTTTCTGGTCTTGAAGGTACAATAGGGTCACACTTTCAAGCTTTTTTCCACAACCATGAAGGCAAGAAAGTTACTTTAAAAACAAACAATGAATATTGAAATTCTTTTGTAATCACTTATCTCCAAAAGCTGGGGCTTGAAGTAAAACATCCAGTGTTATGAGAACTGGCAACAGTGTGATACAATTCCCATTTTGCAAAGAACAGATTGATTTATGCAGGTGTGGAGAGGGAGGAAACTTGGTAAAGGATTTAAGGTCTAGTCATTAAAGGAAGAGAATTAAAAGACATTTACATGGAAAACCTAAGAAAGCACCTAACTATTCTGTAGCTGAATAACTGCACATAAAATACAGATCTACTGAGACACTGAAATCTATATTCTGACTCATGAGGGTGAGAATAATAGTTCAATTTATGTTTAAAAATTAGACTTTGATTCTAGTTTGTTTGCCACTTGCCCTTTCTCCAACCAGTAATGTCCAAAATAATAGATGTCAGCCTAATAACAAACTAAACATTCCCTTGATATGTCAGCCATGAAAAACTGGGATCAATATCCTAATCTTCCTGTGTTGAGTCCTATCAGAGGAAAATAAAAACATAAGAAGGCTGTTACCTTTTCTCCCCTGTGAAGAAAGTTTAATTTCTCCTAAACAGATATTCTAGCATTTTTATTCATTCCTTGATACAAAAGATTTAAAAGGAGAGAATGATCCTTGCAGACAACTCATTCCACCTATGTACATAAAAACGCATCCGGTTCATCTGTCAGGAACCAGAGTGTAAAGTAAAAGCTCAAAAGTCTTTCTTTGCTATAAATGCAAAGCAATTTTTGATGCATTTTAGACATCTAGTTAATCTGTAATTTAGTCAACATTCACTTCTTAACTTTACAGGTTGGGCTGCCTTTAAAGTGATCCATGAATCCATGTTTAAACAATAAACTTTAAATGCTGTACATCTGCATTCTAATCTAAAGCAGCCTTAAATACAGCAGTTGGCAACAAGCTATAGTTCCCCACATTGCTTGCCAAATAATTCAGTCATTGGTATGTTCAAAGCAGTGGAAGTATCGCTGCTGTTACAATAGAGTGCATGTTGGTTCTTGTCTTCAAGCTGATTGGTTTACTTGGCAGAACTGAATTTATTTCTTTCATATCTTTTGTTATATTTATTTGACAGTGTCTCATAGCATGTCCTGTGAGGAACAGTCAAGCAAATGTATTTAACTTCATAGGCTTGATCAGACAGTCTGTACACTACTAACTTATAGGAAAACTGCATTTGATTTACATTAAGGCTGTGAAATGTCAAGAAAAAGAATTGGTAGGGCTAGCACTCTAACTTATCTTTTTTGCCTAATTATTGAAACGTGCATGGTTTCATATGTCTTCCTGTCCTCTTTCTCTCTTCCTTCTTTCCTTGTTTCTCATTTCACCACTTCTTCCCATCTTGGGTGAGAGATTTTGAAAATGCCTAAGGGAGTTAGGAGCAAAAGTACTTTTGAAAACCAGTGGGACTTTTGCTCCCCTATCCTTTCAGGCATTTTGAAAATCTCCCTGCAGATAAGAAGTGGGACATCTTAGCCAATGGGGCTTGTGTTCCTAAGTGACTTCAATGGAACTTGGGCTTTAAATCCCTAAGGTGCTTTTTGAAATCTCCCTCCAATCTATTTTCAATTCCATTTTTCTCTTCTCCCATATATTTTCCCCTCTTACTCCTCCTCCATCTGCCCTTCTGTCTTCTCCTTCTCCCATCATCAAAGTGATTTTTAAAATGCTTTGCTTGGTGTTATCCTTGATCCACTGCCCCTCGCCCTCCCCCCCCCCCCCCCGCTATGCTGAAATCTGTTCTAGTGAAAGCAGCAGTTCCTCTCAATAGCTAACATAATGCAAGTCATCTAAAAGCTTGTACCATGTATTTAAAATGGAAATAAGTTAGGGAGTCTTTTCAAATGGATTTGCATTTGTTAAAAGCTATAATGTGCATATAGGGAGATTTTAGGTTTTATATTATTTTACCTAAACACTAAAGTGAGTTAAGGTTCACTACAAACTGGGTTTATGTGCATTTGCCACAGAGCAATTTAATCTGATCCATTCCAGTCAGCCTTATTGAATTCTCTTAAACTCTCCAGAGGTAACAAAGTAGTGTCATACTTATCTATTCAATAAGGGTTAGTTGTAAGCCGTGCTGGTGTGGTTTTGTTGTATGTTCAGAAATGTCTATTTTAAACATATTGAGCAATCAATTTGAACTTGTTGTTGTCATTGGGGTTTGAAAATTTAATAAGCAATTACCAGAGTTCATTCCTTTATGTCTTTAATTTTTACTAAGATGTTGTTCAATTTCAGGCCTAAAGCAATCAAACCCTCCAGAATATTTAATTGAATGAGTCCATAACTCAGTCCTGCTCCTCACTGTATTTTTCTCCAGTGATTTATTGGGCTGAATGATACAATAGCTCCACATAAAATGAGTAAAGGGAAATGCAAATCAGAAGTGTGGCCATAAATATACGGTACTGAAATGCTCATCGAGTCAATGGAGGGGAGGCCTCTTCCCCACTTTTGATTATTGTATTGCTCTGCCCTTTGTAAGTGCATGTAGGAGGCAGAGTGGTCCTCTCTACAATTTGTAGTTTGATAAAATGATATTCTCCACATAGCACATAGGATAAATGAGGGACATGTGGAGCTATGAGTATCCAGAGAATCCAGGACTGGGTAACTGAATTATTTTTACTTCCTTTTCCATTTCCTCTTCCAGGGTTTCCTTTCCCCCCCTCTCCATCAGTTTGTCTCCAGCATTTTTCTAATTTAGTTTGGGGTAAAAACAAGATGTTATTAAATTTTGTTTTCAATTTTCATTATTCATCTGAAAGACCAGCAAAATGACTCAGAATAAGGCTGACTTCTATATTAAATAACTTCATCCACACAGTTACACAACAAGATCAAGGCCATTATGTAATAGAAAGGGGCAGATTCTGATCCCACTTACATATTTGAATGCTGACGTAATTCCATTGATTCTCACCTGTGTAAATGAGAGAAAAATCAGGTCCAAAATATCCATGAATGTTGTAAGAATAGACACTAACAAGATTTTAAAATCAACAACAATCAATGTTGTTTTGCATATGGCATTTTGATTTTTAACAGTCATATGGACCCCTAATCATTCCAATGCAGGATCTTTACTACTGTTACTTTTATTTAATATTTATATATTTATCCCACAAGCACTTTTGCACTTTCTCTCATCCTGCCCCTTATATGTGAGACAAGCTCCCACTCAAAATCCATAAAGCCATCACCTTATCCTCTGGAAAAACTGACCTCTGCTATGGTACATCCAGAAACTATGAGCCAACAGCTAGTTTCAAACTGGAATACATCAAAACATATTAGGGAACATTTAATGCCCACCCTGGATTGCTGTGTACTAACTTGCCATGTAGATTTCAGAGTAAAGAAGTGGGTTGTAGCCCACGAAAGCTTATGCTCTAATAAATTTGTTAGTCTCTAAGGTGCCACAAGTACTCCTGTTATTTTTGCCATGTAGACAAGGCCTTCGCCAGTCAGCAGCAGTGATCACAACTAGCTGTTGGCATATAACAGTTTTCTGGATGCAAGTTAGTGTGCGACAACCTTGTGTACTGTAGTTTCACACTCTAGCTTGCCACGTGCTAATTTGGTGTGGAGACAAGCCCTGAGATCACTCTCACTGCTACTCTGTGCCTTCCTTTCCACTTGTCTCATTCACCTGTTATGGCTTGTCTTTTAGACCGTAGGCTCCTTTAGGCAGGGACTGTCACTTATTATATGTTTGTACATGATGGATCCCTGACCTGGTGGAGGCCTTGAGGCACTGCTGCAATATAAATATTAAATATGACAATTAACAGGACATTACAGGAGTGCCCAGAGTTCTCAAAAAGGATCAGTCACTCTGTACAAGCACATATGGACACAGTCCATGCACTGAAAAGCTTTAAACCACAACAGCAATATAAAGGGGACACATCCCTCACCCATAATAAAAGGATTTCTTTGTGTCACAAATCTGGTGGAATGGTGTATGTGGTGTGCAGGGGGCATGACCAGGTCACTTTGCACTATGGCTAGTCTCAGCAGTGTTGATCCACAGGAGGTTATTACAGATCAGCACAATTTAGAGCAGACTTGGTGCTGCTTTAAGAAGTTCTGTGAGTAGGGCCAGAATTCAGGAGGTAAAGAGGTAGCTTAAAGCCACATTGGCCCTCCACCTTCCTTTCCTGCACCCAGACTATTATAGAGACCACTTTCCGAGCTCTGCTGATGCAACCTTGTGGCCCAACTGTAACTCCCTGCTACCTGAAATGTCAAGCAATATTCAGAAAAATTATGATTCCAATGGATGTTAGCAGAAATGTCATGGAACATGCTGTGGCTAGAATACTAAATACCCAAAGGAGGCACTCAAGTTTGGCCACACATCTTTATGTAATACATTTTCCTTGTCCCTTGCTCACTGCCCCAAGAATGAGAACAATGACATTCTGATATAAAGGAGAGGAAAAACCCATCTAAGTCATCAGTGTTTTGCTAATACAACCTGGTAAACATTTCTGTAAGAAAGCAAGCATGTTTGCGCTCAGTTTTCTATCCTTATTTGCAGGCTATTTTGTATTGTTTAAGGAAATACTCAGCTCTAAACTCCAGTTACAGATTACTGTTGGCCATATGAAATTTTGTTGTCCTCATTGACATGGGAATTTAATGTGCAGGCCAGTTTCCACTTGCAAAATCAGTGACAAACCGATTGGGACTCAGTTGCTAAAAGAATGGCCTCCATTTTTGCAGACGCCATTTTCATCCATCAAATTTGCAGCCAACGTTGAATTGTGGACATAAATCTGAATACTTGCACATCTAAATAACTGATTGTGGTTGTAATTTGGGTAGTTAGAGACACAAGTGCTCATATTTGCTCCTGCAGTTTATTTTGCAAGTGTTAAAACATGGGTGCAAATTAAAACAATAATAGAGTATGAGCCTTAAGGCTTCTTGAAAATTTGGTCCATAATGTAAACATTTTTTCCTATTTGTTGAACCCTGGCACTTTAAGAGATTAGATTTAATCACTTAAAGCAGTAGTAGAAGAAGAAATATGTTTCAATACAGTTCTTACATCAGTGACGTACTCAGCGAAAGTACATTTTTAATGTTCAGTTCCGGAGTCCCTTATCAAGGCCCATCAAAGTGCACAAGCTACCAATCTGTTATACAGTTATATTTTTGCCTTGTATTCTTTGTAGGTCATGTCTGAAAACAAGCGTTCCAAATGGCAGCCAATGTACTTCCTTGCTTCACTTTCACACCTTCTTTAAAACTTACTGCTCATTTGTTTAGTGTCTGTAAGGAAAAGTCTAGAAGGGAGGAGGTAATAGAGATAAATATGCCAGACACCTACGCCTGGTTACCATTGTCTGACTTTTCCATTTCTTGTTTGTCTCTTTTTTTTTCCCCTTGGGTTTGGACAGATTTAGGTGAGAGTATATGGAAACTTTTACATACTCTTGTCAGAAAATCTGAGAGAGAAAAAGACCTCTTACATTCAAGTACACCTTAAACATCTTTGCTCTTCCATTAGACTCTTATCTTAAATTACATGTTCTTGGTTTTGTTTTTCTTTTAATTCTGATTTTCAATTTCTAAAAATTAAAATAATGCAGTGCCTGCTTTGCAAACCTTTCTCATATTCATGGTACTTCCATTCACTTACTACTTTAATTATTGGCTACAATATTATACAGGTGAGGGCATGATCTATTAAATGAATAGGTCCCATTACCTTGTGATAATTTTTTTGTGTGTGGCATAAAATATTAAGTCAAGTTTGGAAAGGATTTATGTGACAGGGAGCAGAAGGAAATTGTTTATTCAACAAATCACATGCTTTTTTTTGTTTTGTTGAAAAAAAGGGCTTGATGGTCTTTGCAGGATTGGTTCAAATTCATTTTCTTTTCTTTTCCTTTTTTGAGGACAACCTATCTAGATTACTGATGTCTTGGTATTTATTTCCCCACTTAGGCCTGGTCTACACTAGGAGGTTATGTCGAATTTAGCAGCGTTAAATCGAATTAACCCTGCACCCGTCCACACAACGAAGCTATTTATGTCGACATAGAGGTCTCTTAAATTCGATTTCTGTACTCCTCCCCAATGAGGGGAGTAACGCTAAATTCGACATGGCCATGTCGAATTAGGGTAGGTGTGGATGGAATTTGACGCTAATAGCTCCGGGAGCTATCCCACAGTGCACCACTCTGTTGATGCTCTGGACAGCAGTCCGAGCTCGGATGCTCTGACCAGCCACACAGGAAAAGCCCCGGGAAAATTTGAATTCCTTTTCCTGTCGGGGCAGTTTGAATCTCATTTCCTGTTTGGACATCGTGGCGAGCTCAGCAGCACTGGCAACAATGCAGAGCTCTCCAGCAGAGGTGACCATGCAATCTCAGAATAGAAAGAGGGCCCCAGCATGGACTGATCGGGAAGTCTTGGATCTGATTGCTGTGTGGGGCGATGAGTCCGTGCTTTCGGAGCTGCGATCGAAAAGACGGAATGCAAAGATCTACGAGAAGATCTCAAAAGCCATGACAGAGAGAGGATACAGCCGGGATGCAACGCAGTGCCGCGTGAAAATCAAGGAGCTGAGACAAGGGTACCAGAAGACCAAAGAGTCAAACGGACGCTCCGGATCCCAGCCCCAGACATGCCGTTTCTACGAGGCACTGCATTCCATCCTAGGTGCGGCCGCCTCCACTACCCCACCACTGACTGTGGACTCTGAGGATGGGATATTGTCGACGGCCGCTTCCTTGGAGATGTTAGCGGACGGGGAAGATGAGGAAGGAGATGAGGAGGACAAGGCAGTCGACAGCGCTTACAACGCTGATTTCCCCGACAGCCAGGATCTCTTCATCACCCTTACAGAGATCCCCTACCAACCATCCCCAGGCGTTAACCCGGACACAGAATCAGGGGAAGGATCAGTCAGTAAGTGTTTTAAACATGTAAACATTTATTTTGAACAGAACAGGAATATTAACAATGGGTTTTTCATGATTAGTTTGCCCTAGGCGCTTAACGTTTTAGTCCTTGGCAGTGCAACTACTGGAAAATAAGGTCTATATGTCCGGAGATAGAGCTGAAATCCTCATGGGACATCTCCACGAAGCTCTCCTGGAGGTAATTGGAAAGCCTTTGCATGAGGTTCCTGGGGAGAGCGGCCTTATTGTGTCCTCCGTGGTAGGAAACTTTTCCGCGCCAGGCTATCATCAAGTACTCTGGGATCATTGCCTTGCAGAGCATGGCGGCATACGGCCCTGGTTTTTGCTGGCTTTCACACAGCATGCGGTCTTTCTCTGTCTCCGAAATCCTCAGCAGAGTGATGTCGCTCATGGTGACCTGATTTGAATTAGGGGAATGTTACTACTGGGACTGCTTGCCTGTTCCTTTACATAACTGTAACCGGCGGTTTACAGCCACTCGGTGGAGGCGGGAGAGGGGCAGCATACAGGGATCTTTCCCGGGGACAGCCGCGAGGGGGTGGGACTGGGCAGAGTTCATGCTTGCCGGATTGCCGGCAGCAGGAACTGGCCAACGGTAGGAGCATTGCTTTGAACGTGAAAGGAGGGCACTGCTATAATTTAAGTTTTAAGCAGCCAAAAGTCTACGGCTTACCATGTCAGCCTGCTACCCGAATTCCGCTGTCCTGCCCCGCTTGTCTGATCTCCACTGCAAGACCCCAGGCACTGAATGCGAAGGCCGAAAATTCGACCTTGTCCTGAGTGCGCATGTGATAGGTGCTGTGCATGGTCTTGTTCACAGAGAAAGACTATGTTCATTGTTCACAAAAATTTATCTTTGTGAGGAATTCACTCCCTTTTTACCATCCCACAGCTGCGACTGTCTCCCGACCTACCCCGGCATCCCCCTCCCAGAAGCTGGCGCAGATTAGGAGGAGAAAGAAAAGGACACAGGATGACATGTTCTCAGAACTTATGGGCTGCTCCCGAGCCGAGGCGGCCCAGCCAACCCAATAGAGGGAGAACATGTCACAATACCAGCGATCACACAGCGAACGGGAGGAGAGGTGGTGGCAGGAAGACCAGCAGGCGACTCAAACGCTGCTTGGACTAATGAGGGAGCAAACGGACACGCTCCGGCGCCTTGTGGATGTTCTGCAGGACCGGAGGCAGGAGGACAGAGCCCCGCTGCAGTCGATCTCTAACCGCCCTCCCCCGCCACAAAGTCCCATACCCCCCCCTCACCCAAAGTCCCAAGAAGGAGGGGCGGCAGGGGCCGTGAAAACTGTCACTCCACCCCTGCAGACTGCTCCAGTACCAGAAGGCTCTCATTCCCAAAAAATTGGTAAGTCCTTTCCTTAACGCCTCACCCAAGCCCCCGTCCCAGTTTCATCCCCTAACTGTGTAGTTGCTAATAAAAAATAAGTTTCTGTTAATTACTTTTTCCGTCATGTTCTTTTAGAGGATAGTGTGTTTGAAGGGGGGGAAGGGGGTTGGTAATTGGAGAGGACAGTCACCTTTACCAGGGTACAGACACGGGGGCAGGTTCAGCAGAAGGTCACACACACATTGCAGTCACTAGGCACCCTGGTCAGTCTGGGAGGTGGTTTTCATGTTCGGTGTGGGGGGGGCTATGTGACTTTGTGGCAGGGGAGGGCGGTTAGAGATCTTATGCAGCGGTCCTTATCCTGGATCACAGAGCCACGCAGTAGGGGATCTGTAACCGTCCTCCCCCGCCACAAAGTCACATAGCCCCCACACACAGAGTCCCGAAAAGGAGGGGTGGCAGGCTCCGTTGAAACAATCAGTCCACCACTGCGGACCGCTCTAGGAGCAGGAGCCTGTCATTCCTCGAGTTTAGAAGCGTTCTTTCCATCACTACGCCAGCTCCCCACCACAGTCTGCGTCCCAGTTTCAACACTTTACCGCGAAATCCGTAATAAAGAAAACGGTGTTCATTAACAAAGTTCCATTTATTTTATTTTTAAACGTGTGTTGGAAGGGGGGGAACGGGGTGAAGGGGGTATGTAACTGGAGAGGATAGTCAACATTAACTGGGTAAAGAAACGGGGCAGGTTCAGCTTCTCTGTAAACAAACGTAATAGTCACAGGTTACCCTGCTCACTGAGGAACCTAGCTTTCAAAGCCTCCCGGATGCACAGCGCGTCCCGCTGGGCTCTTTTAATCGCACGGCTGTCTGGCTGGGCGTAATCAGCAGCCAGGCTATTTGCCTCAACCTCCCACCCCACCATAAAGGTCTCCCCTTTGCTCTCACAGAGACTGTGGAGCACACAGCAAGCTGCAATAACAATGGGGATATTGGTTTCGCTGAGATCAGAGCGAGTCAGTAAGCTTCTCCATCTCCCCTTGAGACGTCCAAAAGCACACTCCACCAGCATTCTGCACTTGCTCAGACAGTAGTTGAAGAGTTCTTTTTCAGTGTCCAGGGCGCCTGTATAGGGCTTCATGAGCCAGGGCATTAGCGGGTAGGCTGGGTCCCCGAGGATCACTATAGGCATCTGCACATCTCCAAGAGTTATTTTGTGGTCGGGAAGTAAATACCTTCCTGCAGCCGTCTAAACAGACCAGAGTTCCTGAAAACACGAGCATCATGAACCTTGCCCGGCCATCCGACGTTGATGTTTGTAAAACGTCCCCTATGGTCCACCAGTGCTTGCAGCACCATTGAAAAGTAGCCCTTTCGGTTAATGTACTGGCTGGCCTGGTGGTCCGGTCCCAGGATAGGGATAGCCCCACCGCAGTTTGGGAATCCCATTGCGACGAAGCCATCTATGATCACCTGCACGTTTCCCAGGGTCACTACCTTTGACAGCAGTAGCTCAACGATTGCGTTGGCTACTTGCATCACAGCAACCCCCACGGTAGATTTGCCCACGCCAAAGTGGTTTGCGACTGACTGGTAGCTGTCTGGCATTGCAAGCTTCCAGAGGGCTATGGCCACTCGCTTCTGGACAGTCAGGGCTGCTCGCATCCGGGTGTCCTTGCGCTTCAGGGCAGGGGACAGCAACTCACAAAGTTCCAGGAAAGTTCCCTTCCGCATCCGAAAGTTTCGCAGCCACTGTGATTCATCCCAGACCTGCAGCACTATGCAGTCCCACCAGTCCGTGCTTGTTTCCCGGGCCAGAATCGCCGTTCCACAGCATCAACATGACCCATTGCCACCATGATGTTCACGGCGCGGGGTCCCGTTCTTTGTGAGAGGTCTGTGCCCCTCTCAGACTTAATGTCCTCACCGCGCTGCCATAGCCTCCTCGCCCGATTTCTCAGCATCTGCCTCTGGAAAAGGTGGATAATAAGGTGCGAGGTGTTGACAAAGGCCATAACTGCAGCGATGATCGCAGCGGGCTCCATGCTCGCAGTGCTGTGGCGTCCGCGCTGTCACTCACCAGAAAAGTGCACGAACTGATTGCCCGCCGGCGCTTTCAGGGAGGGAGGGCGGGAGTGACGGTTGGATGACGACAGTTACCCAAAACCACCCTCAACACATTTTTTTCCCCAGCAGGCATTGGGGGCTTGACCCAGAATTCCAATGGGCAGCGGGGACTGCGGGAACTGTGGGATAGCTGCCCACAGTGCACCGCTTCCAATGTTGACGCTTGCCCCGTTAGTGTGGACTCACAAAGTCGAATTACTTTCCTTAGTGTGGATACACACGTTCGACTTTGTAATATCGGTTCCACAAATTCGATTTAAGTAAAATCGAACTACTCTCGTAGTGTAGACATACCCTTATATACTTCTACCTATGGGTATATCTATATTACCTTTGTTGAAATGTGATTCTAGAAGTCCCTTTCAACATAACACTTCTGTGAATTATGTCACATGGGTCACAGGATGAGTAGTTGCCCTTTATTATTGGCAAGCTTTGTTGATTAGTAATTAAATACATTTGGCAAAGTACACAGTGTTTTTCAAATAAAATGATTACTTTAAAAAATTTGCCTAGCTCTATTAGTCACATGATTTATCCCACATTCTTTTATTAAAGGAGGCTAATCTATAACAGAGTAAATATGCCTAGAATGATGTTAGTAGAACCCGTTATGTAAAAGAATCATTTGTGGGAATAGTGTGATAAGTTTGCCCCAGCATCCTCACAGTGCAAAGATAAAATGATCAAAAGTAAATATTGTTACTGATGTTCACTTTTGTTTTCCAATACCTGCCCAAGTGAAGCACCACTATTTCACCCAAGAAGGCTTTTTCACGTATAATTGAGGACAATGCAACTAGATCTCTTCAACGAGATTTGTTCTATGTCCTGATTGTTTCTTAAAAGTCAGTAAAAAGATGCCTATTGTTTCACTGTCCATTGACTTGAGAACCCTATTATTAACTGTGCTATGCAATTAACAGATAACAATAGATAGAACTTACTGAGATAAAAATGTGATCACACTGTATCACATCACTGAAATCACAAAATGCAAAATAGATTTGAACAAGAAGCCAATGCTATTCCAAAGTAATGTTAGAGGCAACATCACAGCAAATGAATCCATAATTTACAACATGGAAAGACCACTGGTTCATTCATTTAATCAACTTACAGAAATACAGTAACAGACATTAACAGCATTGTTGATCATGTGGATTGTAGCTCAGAGACTCCTGCTATTTCCCATTCAAATAAATTGGAAAGCTGTAAGTTAATTTATTACTACCCAGTGAGCATGATTGTTAACAGTATGTTGGTGACAGCCCTTTGCTTCCTATGGGTTAAAGAAGGGGTGCTTTTCCTTTTAGTTTAAGTTTCAGCATGCAGAATATAGAACTTGCCATCCTATATTCTGAAAGTGAGACTCTACTTTAGCAGCACTCAAGAAAAAAAGTACTGGTAGATGTCTCTTAATGGCATCTCGGAATATAAATTGAATTTGATATTTAATCAGTGATTCTTACTTGCATATATACAATTGGACTGTGCATCAATCATGGGTGATAGATTCAAGGAGCTCAATCTATTTATCATAACAAAGAGAAGGTTAAGGGGTTACTTGATTACTCTCTATAAGTACATACATGGGGAACAAATATTTAATAATGGGCTCTTCAGTCTAACAGAGAAAGGTAGAACACAATCCAATTGCTGGACTTTAAAGCTAGATACATTCAGACTGGAAATAATGGGGGGAAATTTTAACAATGAGAACAATTAACCATTGGAATAACTTACCCCAGGTCATGGTGGATTCTCTGTTACTGACCATTTTAAAATCAAGATTAGATATTTTTCTAAAAGATCTGCTCTAGGAATTATTTTGGGGAAGTTCTATGGCCTGTGTTATACAGGTGGTCAGATTAGATGATCACAGTAGTCCCTTCTGGCCTTGGAATCAATGAATGGTGTCAGATAGTACATTTATTTCCTGATCCCATGCTATATAAGCTCTTTGAGGCAAGAACTGTCATCTATTATGTGTTTGTACAGTGCACAATGGGGTGTGGGTTGATGACTGGGATGCCTCGGATGTACTGCAGTATGATTATGATAATAAGTAATAATACATCTGTCTCAGTATGTTGATGGGAATCTTGAAAACTTTTCACATCCCTTTGTTGCATTGAAAGAGTATCATCTATTAAGGTGGGCACAGTCCACATGATCAATTTCCTACAATCATGACAAGGAATGGGAACATGGGTATTTGTGACTATGGTCTCTCTTATCTTCTGTCCTGCGATGATCTTTTCTTATTATTACTTCATGAGATTCTTTCTATTGTTTGTGTCTCTTGCATAAAAATTAAAAGATGTGTATACTAGAGTATGTACTCATTGGAATAGATGCTGCTTGGTACATGCAGGTGTATGTAACTTCCCATGCAGATTTGTCTGTATTGTGCTTGTTGTTCAGTCAAAAGGTGACTGATATTACCCATGCGAGGTATAGCTCACCAATGTGTGTAGGTGTTCAATCTCGCACTTACTGTTTTTAAACCCTAATTTGAATGGATGGGTTTAAATATCTAATTTGTGTGAATAACTGCTCATCATTGTGAGGGGGTCACAATCTACCCCTGAGAGACTTGAAATGTGGAGGATGATGGAGATTGCTCTTTTGTCCTAGCCATTTTGAAAGTCACATTAGAATACTGTTGCTGTATTTTAATAAGGTTGCTTCTGGCTTTGGTTGGGTCGGACACACCATGATAATAGCCTTTCACACTAGTTTGGAATGGTCAGTTTCAGCCACAGAGGGAACAGGAAAGCATACAGGCAAAGGAAAATGGAATAAATGTTACATTAAAAGTAAACAATTTCAGACATGAAAAAGCAAAGGTTGAGTTCAGGATTTGGACAAAGGTTGAGGGTTAATTCTCATACTGATAGGGATAGCGGTTCCTCTGCCCAGGATCCTGTATTGTGTCCATACTTACAATTAATATATTCTGTAATACAGGATGCAAAAATAAATTCTGATTTAATTTTTAGAAATGGAGAAAGAGCTAAAATACTCCACTGAAGTAAACAGATGAGCATTATATACACATCTCTGTAACAGATGCTGTCAATATCATAAACATTTGCAGTGCTGACTCATTAAGTGTGCCACTTTTCAAATGGACAGCTTGGGCTATACCTCTCTTTCATGAGTTCAGCGGCCCTTTGGCTAATGTCTGTTCTTATCATCAAAACATTGGTCTGACTTCAGTTCAACATATTAAGCAAAACCAACTGTGGCTTAAGTCTTATCTAAAGGATGCAGAAACTTGACTTTTATTAAGTGTGGTTAAGGATTTAGACTCTTGTGGTAATGTTACAAGGCTAACAAAATATCAGTGATTTCAGTGAGTTTTTAACCTGCAAATTGCCTCTGCTGTCCTATGAAGTCAGCTCATGTCAACCTGTGCTGATCAGTCCAGAACTCCACTGGTTCAGCCAAGAAATTAAATAGAAGTAGGCCAAATTGTACACATTTTCAATTAAAATGAAATGTTC
The DNA here is from genome assembly GCF_028017835.1 of Emys orbicularis. Lineage (NCBI taxonomy): Eukaryota > Metazoa > Chordata > Testudines > Emydidae > Emys > Emys orbicularis. Next base: position 73,689,741 of record NC_088688.1, on the reverse strand, counting down.
AATATTCCTGAATCAAAACCTCAAGGTGGTGCCCATTTGCCCTCTTCTAAATTCTAGTTTAGTAAAGAGGCATCTTCTTTGCCCTTCTCAGTAACACTTTCTAATGTCTGACACACACATACAGGTTGTTCTTAAAGCTTTTTAGAGAAAAATAATAACAAAAATAAGAAATAAACCTTTCTAAAAACGTTGAAATGAAGATAAGATTTTGTTTCGTTTTGTTTTCCAATGCTTCTGAATTACTCTACAATTCTACATGGATTAACCTAGCAAAGGATAAGGCTTGACAATAAAAATTCACCACAAGAGGTATATTATTCTAAGCCATCATCAATATTTTAACCAAGTGGCTTTTAAAATACAATTGCAAGCTTTTGTATGTTTTGCTGATCTTAATTTTTATAGACACATTGATTACTCCCACACAGGAGTGGTTGGGGGGGGGGGGAAGGGGGAATTTTAACTCCCTGACAAGGAGCATGCCTGAAAAACTGAACAAGAGACAAGTAATTCCATAGCTAAGAAGTTATTTGTGTACAGCTAGACAGTGTCATAAGTAGCAGCTGGGGAATTACAATCTGACAATCAGTCTGTAGGAAAATATTTTGTCTTCATTGCTATTTAATTTTTTTTTTCAAAGCTGAAAATAAAGAAATCAAAGATATTCAATGCATCTTTCCTTCACGATTGAAACAATATTCAGATTTATTTTACTACCTTTGACTACTTTGTGGCTTGGACATATGCTATCTAAAATAGATTAGGAACATAGCTTTGTGTTCTCTGAAGACTGGGGCTGTAATTCTCACTTTTCTGCTATTCCATAGAAATATGAGTTGTAACTGGCTTGAAATGCCACATGCATTTCTTCCTGATATTAAAGCAAATTGGCATATTATTCTCTTAAATTTTTTCACTACTTGCTTTTTCATATTGATTTTTAAAGTGCATTTTTGCTGTGAAAAGGGACTGTGTTTTTTTTTTGTCACTACGCAACACCTCTTCTGAATTGAAATTCATACCTGCGTACTTAATTGACATTGTGATGGGGGACAGTGGCGGGGGGGGGGGGGCGGGGCTTTCCAGTCCTGCATACAGCCTCAGATAAAGAGTAGGGGATGTTGCCATGGAGGGTGGGGTTTTGATTTAGCATCCTCAAGTTCCAGTTCCAGTTGAATCTCAGGGACCCCAATGGCTTGCCCAGAGGGGCTTGCTGAGCCAGCTTTTCTGGGTAGAGATGAAGGATAACATTCTTCTCTTCCTCCTGGTCTTCCAGGGCTTCCTCCTCCCTGGTGTCTGCTGCTTCCATGCTCTGGCCCTTATTGTCATCCCATCAGATCATAAGGTTAGCAGGGTTGAATAGGAGGTCATGCGTCAACTCGGGCTTAATACTGGAAACCCTGGAGAGCACCATGCCTCACTTCTCAAAGAACGGTCATGTTGGAGGACCCCTCCTGGAGTGACTTCTGGAGTCTTTTTTTACCTTCCAGTACTAGAGTCTCAAGTACTTTCCCCATACTCTGGCCCAGTGTCGGGAATGGATAATGTCCACCTGAGCCAGCTTATCCAAAATCTCCCACTACAAATGTAAGTTTCTGTTGCTGTGGGAGAAGTCATGGATAACCGTGAACTCTACCACACTTTGAGCACCTGGGTGACCAGGCAGCAGCTCTCAGAGCAGGATCCATGTTCATGTGTTGGTGAAAAGTGTGCATAATTGTTCAGAAGGGATCAGCAGAGCTTGCTAGTACTGATGAGAACAGGGAAGACTGGAACCTTTTATAGATTTGGGTAAGTGTCAAGCAGGAAAGGATCAGTGCATTGTGGGAACAGGGCTGGAGGACTACTGAACTTAGGAAACAGTATGCACCCCTTACTCCAAAATGGTACAAGTATGGAGCCATGCCACAGCCCAAAGCATGTTCATAGCTATACCCCTCAGAAAAACTAGAGTTCTTACCCAGTACATAACTTGAAACTCATGCATATGGGGTTCAGATGTGGATGGGGGCGGGGGTTCTGGCACAACCACATGCATGGACCCATGCCAAGTCACCACTGTAGACCTAGCTTGAATTGCACCAGCTGTCCACAACCCCCAAAAAGCCAACGCAGTAGCTGGTTATAGGGTGATGTAAGGAAGCCCAAGTCATGTCACCTTTGCAGGAAGCAGGTGGTGTTGGTATAGAAGATTCTATGTGGCCCATCAGAAAATCTCTCTTATACTGGAGTGATCCTTTTGTTACTTTACTCATCATCATCATCATCATCATCATTTCAAATAAAATTTGATGGCTTGAGAGTTTCAATATTTAAATCTAATTCTCACTAAATACACTACCATTTTAGTGTGTTCTTATAATGTAAGGAATAAGGTGATCCAACTGTATAGCATATAACTATAAAGCATATACAGTGAACATCCAGGACCATCAAAGGGTTCTTCAAACATCATAAAACAAAAGTTGGAGATGCTAGAGAGTGTTCATCCACAAAAAATGGAATTACAGCCGTCATTTATGCATACTTGAGAGTAATTATTTAATACATCGAAACCCACTATTGGCCCTGAAATAACACAGAGCTAGGGATACCTCTTACAGCTCCAGTAGAACCTCAGAGTTATGAACACCTCAGGAACGGAGGTTGTTCGTAACTCTGAACAAAACATTATGGTTCTTCTTTCAAATGTTTACAACTGAACATTGACTTAATACGACCTTGAAACTTTAGTATGCAGAACAAAAAAAATGCTTTCCCTTTTATTTTTAATAGGTTACATTTAACAGTACTGTGCTTTTTTTTGGCTCTGCTGCTGTCTGATTGTGTACTTCCATTTCCAAATGAGGGGTGTGGTTGACTGATCAGTTTGTAACTCTGTTTTGAAACCACTGAAGGGCTGTGCCACCACTGGAAATGCCTAGAGGCTTTGCAACCCCCCCTTTTTGTTCTAATCTGCTTGCCAATAAAAATATCAATAAAAATTCCCCAAGGTATTTTCTTTTGAGACCTTGTACCTTAATTCTATTTTTGAGAACAAAACTTCTTTCTTAAACACGAATGGACATTCTCACATTGTCCAAACTGCCTGAAAGCTGGCATACTCAATGGGAATTCAAAACCACAAAGATGCTTCCTTTGTCTCTTTTAAAGAGGGCTTCAATGTCCTGTGGCTTGTTCTTTTCCTTTGAGCATCTGTTCCCTCACCTATTTTTTTTTTAAGGTAGAGATGGGTCATGGTCTGAACCACAGATCCCAGCATATGCAAACGTTGGGAGTATTAAAAGCAAAATTTGGATTCAGTTACAAATTTTACAAATGAGCCTTATTATAATCTAAAACTCCAGATCTGAACATCTTCAAATAATAGGTTTTCAAAATCAGGGTCTGGGTCTGAAATTGTGGCTTGGCCTTCTTTCTCAAATTTAATCATAAGATATAATTGTTTGAAGGACTTTTCTTTTGGGGTGTATGTATGCACTTTATAGTGCATCATCAATCATCATGTCACCAGACTCCAACAACATATTTTCAAGAGATCTGGAAGCCTTTTGTAACAAAACATAAAACTTGTCTGGTTTGGAATTTCATTAATAAATCATAACTTGTACCTGTTTGGCTTATAGGTTTGTCCAGGTTCAAACATTTCACAGTCCAATGTGCAGGCAAATCTGGCCCTAATTTGGGTATTAGGTAGAGATTTGCACAAGCCCAATTTAAAGAATTCTGGGGCTCTGTGCACTATGGAGACTGCCCCATACCCAGCCCCACATGTATCCCAGAAGCCCTGACATACATCTCTCCCTGCTCACTTCATAACCCACCAACAATTTGTTCCCAGTTCCTTATCCAGTGCCACCTTCCTGGCTACTCACCTTGCTCAGCGATCCACACCCATCCCAGGCTAGGGTGGCTCCTCCCAGTCCCAGACATCCCGCATTTACACTGCCCCACACCATTCAGGTTTGACCCTGTTGCTCCTCTGTCATGACAGAGAGTGGGCCAGGCCAAATTTGAATGCATGTCACTGTGATCTAAGGACACTCAGTTTGATTTGTCTTTTTTTTCCTTAGTGGGTGGCGGGTGGGGGAAGAGGGGGCTGAGATGGGAGCTCTGTGCAATTGCAACAAATGCACAGTGGTTAGTCTGGGCTTGGGTTTGTACACACAACTTGTATTTATGAATGTAAATCAAGTAGCTAGATCTACATTTGCACAGACTGGGTTTTCAGTGCACATACAGGTGAGCTAGCACAAAGTGGGCAAATTGTCCATACAAAATTTGCCCTTCAATTTCAACATATATTGGAATCTTCCTCAGTCAACAGCCTGCTCTGAGAATAACAAAGAAAATGGGTTATGGTCTAACACATCCTATATGATTAAAAAAAAAATCACCTATTTTAAATAAAACATTTCTAGGAGCTATTCTACTATTTCACTGTATGACAATTCAAATGGTTTAAGCCTGAAAATGTAGTGTTTGAACTCTTTTTCTTATAAGAAAAAAATAGGTAAAATACATAAAATCATGCAATTTTTAAAAATAATAATAAAGTAAAACATTGACCATCCTTCTAGCTCAGGGGTCGGCAACGTTCGGCACGCGGCTCGCCAGGGTAAGCACCCTGGCGGGCCGGGCCAGTTTTATTTACCTGCTGACGCGGCAGGTTCGGCCGATTGCGGCCCCCACTGGCCGCGGTTCGCCGTCCCGGGCCAATGGGGGCGGCGAGAAGCCACGGCCAGCACATCGCTCGCCCGCGCCGCTTCTCGCCACCCCCATTGGCCCGGGACGGCGAACCGCGGCCAGTGGGGGCCGCGATTGGCCGAACCTGCCGCGTCAGCAGGTAAATAAAACTGGCCCGGCCCGCCAGGGTGCTTACCTTGGCGAGCCGCGTGCCGAACGTTGCTGACCCCTGTTCTAGCTGGTTATCCATCCATACAGCACTTTAAGGACCTCGCAGGAGTCTAGGCTTATGTAGGCACTTTAATTTTGACTAAAAATACTTAAAATGTTTGTCACTCTTAAGTAATTTACAAATAAAAGTTAACAAATGTTTTAAGACTCATCTGAGATTTTCATTTAAAACAAACTCATTCTTTAAGCACATCTTAGTTGACCTTTCATCTCTATTTTGGGTCATAGGGTGCCAATAAGGTACTATCTGTAGTAGTGGACGATGTGGAGCTGCATTGACACACTGGGAACTTTTGGAAGCATTATTCCTCAGGGAGGCATGATGCTTCTTGGAATGTCTAGAAAGTGCAACTGAAGCCCTACCTTCTTAGGAGACCAACTTGTTCTGTTGCCAGGTGTGGAGTGGAGTGAAGACAGGGGCTTCCCTTTGCTAGACTTCAACAAACCTTGTGCTCAGGGGACCGCCTGCTTGTGGTGATTATAGCTACCCCCTGCATTGGGGACTCATTGGTGGAAGGCTTTTTAAGCAACCGCTGGACACCATGGGTATGTCTACACTAAAATTAAAAACCTTTCTCCAGCCTGGATCAGCTGACTCTGGTTTGCAGGGTGTGGGCTAAGGAGCTGTTTAATTGCAGTGTAGACATTTGGGCTTGGGCTAGAGCCCAAGCTCTGGGACCCTGTGAAGGGGGAGGGTCCTAGGGCTTGGACTCCAAGCCTGAGCCTGAATGTCTACAAAACAATTAAACAGCCCCTTGGCATGAGCCAGCCTCAGCTGTCACAGGCCAGCTGTGGGTGTCTGATTGCAGTGTAGACATATCCCATGTGACCATATAAATGTAATTAAACTTGTTTTAATGAAACCTTTCAGTGTGTGTGAATTTTCTTTTCTCCCAACTGTTCTGATACAAATAATTCTCCCCACTTTGGAACATTACCGCATACTGTCATAATACAGTCATTTATTGCTACTTCAGGTGAGTGACATTTAATCAGATTTTGCCAAACTTACATAGCAGTTGAATATATACCATAGTAGGTAGAATTTATACTAGCTTTTATATCAAGAATGAGATGCTGAAGTAAAAGAGCTTGCTTTCTGACTTATGACAAATTTTCTCATGGCCCTTCATTGAGTGGTTAAAAAGAAAGTAAATCTTTATGTTGCATATATAATATTGCTCATTTTATCATCCCTGTCAGGAACATCACAGATTACTAGAGCTAATTGAAAAATGAAATCCCAGTCCTGCAAGAAATTCAATATATTTGAGATTTATTTTCTTTTCCCAATGTGGCAAGTCTAAAAAAAAAAATAGAGAACAAAAAGATACAAAAAAAATTGGAAATGAAGAAACATTTCATTTTGGATTGGATTGAGATTACTCGGCATCCATTTAAATCATTACAATGCCTTATGGAAGTTGCAGTTCAGATATCTCATGTACCCACTATAGATCAAACTACTTGGCCAGACTATGTCAGTTTCTCTCTGTGGCTGAATTTCTTTGGTGCATCCTGGGAGATGTAGTCCAGCTGGGCAGAGTAAGTGTATGAGGCACACAAACCATCATTCCTATGAGGGGCTGCAGCTGCTCAATCAGATGCCCAGATTAATTTGAACTGATCTCAGTTGATTTGGGTCAACTTGACTTGTAACAAAATGTTTAGTTTCAATTTACCCTGCAGCAAATTGAAAGAATTATACAAAACCAACATTTTCCTCCAGAAAATTTCAATAAGCCACATTTTCCGTAGAGAAAAATATTAATGTAAAATTCCCAACCAGTTCTACTGATGGATAAATAAAGCTAATGGATAAAGCAATGGACATTGGTTAGACTCATCCGTTGCCCAATTTTATAACCCTTACTCGTGTTCATTCGCTCTTACACAAATAGTGCTATTCATCTTACTGATGTGAATAAAAAGTAGTACTCAACACAAGTGTTACAGAATCAGGTCTTCACTGTGTGTGTTACATTGCTATTATAGTCCACAATACAGTGGTTTATCTGATGACCCAAGCAGTAACCAGACATTCCAGCTGGTTTTGAATGCTATCAGCTGTATGCATTTGCAGGAAATGTTTTACCTGGAGCACAGCCATTTTTTCCTAGGTGTGTGTGGCAGGTGTCTTTCTTTACTTGTGGTAGTGGTAATTGTAGTGGAGGTGACAGAAATGCTGATGCCAGGCTAACAATCAGTGTTAAAAATAACACCCTTTCCCCATTTCTAGGCTCAAAGCTAAATCAGCGTGCTGCAGAAAGGTATGAATTGTTTGGCTGCTTGTCCATATGTTACCATAAAATTAACTACTCTTTCAGCTTCACTAATTTGATGATTATGCTATTGTATCATTATCTTTGGTTTACAAATAACAAGGAGTCTTGCTGATCTGGATTCTATGTGGTTATAACTATATTTGTTTGGATTTTTATCCTATTTCTTGTACACTGGAGATTTTAGAGAAAAAAACCCATCACTGATGGCTGAGTTTCTAAGGAAATATGTCAGAAATAAAAAAACCACAACAGTCAGTGCAACAATGTGTTTTCTGATTTGGTAGGAGTATTCCTGTAAATATCCCATTTTCATAAAAAACAGAACAATTATTTAAGTGTCAACATTTGCCAATCATTGCCAAAGTTCTACATATATCTAATCCTAAATGTAAGGAAATGTATGGTGATCTCATATACAGTGGTGTCACACTGTGAGGTGCAATCCATATCAGTGAAGGGTTATCACGACTTGTCCTGTAATCCTAAGTGTCTGAAAATGCTTTGCTGGGCCAGCCAGAATAAAAGCACACACTAAGTGTCTGTGTGTTAAGAAGGTCTGACTCAGCAACTCTGATTCCAGCAGCCAGTCTACAACACAACAACCCCACTCTAGTCTCTGTCACCCAGTTATCTTATACAGAGGTGATCCCAACACACTCGCAGTCTTGAGTTTTCCTAAAATGGTGTGCTGGGAAATATCCATCCCTTTCCAGGACCATATAGTGGCATTATAAGGTTTCTTTATGCCTCTACAGAGACAAAATGCACAGCTTATCACTTTAACTGGAGTTAGCAATCATTTTAAGTCAAACACAGCACTGGTGTGGGTTAGATTACAAGTAAAACAAGTTTATTAACAAAAGAATATAGGATTTTAAGTAAGTTCAACTATAAAGGGTAGATTTAGAAATGGTTATAAGCCTTTGTTCAAGGCAGTTTCCTACCAATATATCTTCTAGCAATATGGCTGACCACCCCTCTGGTCAGGATCTTCCAAAAAGTCCAAAATGCTTGGTTGCTTTGTCATCTTGGGTTCCTTGCTCCTCTCTTTTATAGTCCAGTGAACATTGGAAATGGATTCTTCTGAAGATTACACACCCCGCCCCCGAACACACACACACACACAAAATTTCATTCAAGCTGTGAGGAAGGTAACATGGAGTATCCTGGTGAAGATAAGAGAAAATACCATAATGCCACTATATAAATCCATAGTATGCCTACATCTTGAATACTGTCTGCTGTTCTGGTTGCCCCATCTCAAAAAAGATATACTAGAATTGGAAAATGTACAGAGAAAGGCAAGAAAGGTGATTAAGGGTATGGAACAGCTTCCACATGAGGAGAGATTTTAAAAGACTGAGACTATTCAACTTGGAAAAGAGATGACTAAAAGGGGGGGGGGTATGATAGAGATCTATAAAATCATGAATGGTGTGGAAAAAGTGAATAAGGAAGTGTTATTTACACCTTTCATGTAAGACAAGAACCAGGGGTCACTCAATGAAATTAATAGTCAACAACCTATTAATTAAAACAACTAAAAGGAAGTACTTCTTCACACAACACATAATCAACCTGTGGAACTTGTTTCCAGAGGATATTGTGAAGGCCAAAACTATAATTGGATTCAAAACAGAATTAGATACATTCATGGAGGATAGGTCCAGTAATAGCTATTAGCCAAGATGATCAGGGATGCAACCCCATACTTTGAGTGTCCCTAAGCCTCTGACTGCCAGATGCTGGGACTGGATGACAAGGGATGGATCACTTGATAATTGCCCTGTTCTGTTCATGTCCTTTGAAGCATCTGGCATGGGCCACCGTTGGGAGACAGGGCACTGGGCTAGATGGACCATTGGTCTGATTTACTATGGCCAGTCTTATGGTCTTATTCAAATGTTTTTGAAAACTTATGGACATCACTTGAATAAAAAAAAAAGCAGAATTTAGCTTACATTGCACACAGTGTAACATTTGGCTTTCAATCCAGTGAAGTACTCCCTCCTGCTGTCTATGACTGTAATGAGCAAGAATGGCTGGAAGATTATAATTAAGAAGAGGGATGGAGCTACTGCTGTATATCGGGGAAATAGGATTTTAATCAAATAATTAAAAAACAAGTCCAGCAGCTATTCAATGTATTTACCTTTTCCTCTAATTAGGTTGTTTTCCCACACTGAATTTTTGAGAAACCAGTATAGTGTGCTTTTATGGATTTATTAAAAGAATAAGCAAACAAATATAAAGCAAAGCAAATATGACACTAATTTACTTCTAATTTCTCTAAACTAATCAAATATAACACAATGCAATGATCAGATTAACAGCGCATTTGAAATGGAATCAGTAGATCAAAGGTTCAATGTATCTGGCTCACCAGTTACTACAATAAGTAGTTAAATCAATGTATAAGGTTAACACAAGAATTACTTTAATACTTTATAGGAAAGTTAAGGAAGAACATATTTCTTTTAATCTAATTTAGGTTAGAGTCTGCAGTTGACTCTTCCCTTTGTTTTAAGGAAGTACAACACTTAGAATGACTTCTTAATAGTTTAAAGCTTCGCATTTTGTTCCACCTTACAATTTCTGTTAGACTCTGTTTACTTAGCTTATTCACCTTTCCACATTAATTTAATGTCTGCATCTGTGACGATGCGGTTCTGGCGGAACCCAACTGAGAGTGCCAACTCAGGACAAATTGCTCAAACAGGGCAGTTACAGCCCAAGGCTGGGGTTTTTCCACCTCTAAGGCAAACCAAACCAGCCAGACTAAGAGGACTTCGGTCTCACCCCACTGGCTAACCGCAAGTCTCACAAGCAATTTAGACACTCCAGTTTCCCAGTATCACCACCAGTACCACTCGTTATGGGGACAAATGGTTATGAAAACCAATACCCCAGTAAAAGAAAAAAAAGGTTCTCCTGATTCCAAAGGACCAAGCCCCAGACCCAGGTCAATATATAAATCAGATCTTACCCACAAATCACGCTGTTGCCAATCCTTTAGAATCTAAAATCTAAAGGTTTATTGATAAAAGAAAAAAGATATAGATGAGAGCTAGAATTGGTTAAATGGAATCAATTACATACAGTAATGGCAAAGTTCTTGGTTCAGGCTTGCAGCAGTGATAGAATAAACTGCAGGTTCAAATTAAGTCTCTGGAATACATCCCCCGCTGGGATGGGTCATTCAGTCCTTTGTTCAAAGTTTCAGCTTGTAGCAAAGTCCTTCCAGAGGTAACAAGCAGGATTGAAGACAAAATGGAGATGAGGCATCAGCCTTATATAGTCTTTTCCAGGTGTAAGAACACCTCTTTGTTCTTACTGTGGAAAATTACAGCAAAATGGAGCCTGGAGTCACATCGGCCAGTCCCTGCATACTTTGCTGAGTCTGAAGGCAAATTGGCCTTCTCTCAATAGGTCCATTGTATAGCTGATGGTCCTTAATGGGCCATCAAGCAGGCTAGGCAGAGCTAATCCCAGTTTGTCTGGGATGTCACCCAGAAGCATAGCATAAGTTTGCCATACAGACAGTATAAAGCCAATATTCATAACTTAAACTACAAAACTGATACACACATATAGACAGCATAATCATAACCAGTAAACCATAACCTTGTCTTAGACACCCCATTTGACCCCCTTTATACAAGATTTGGGCGCCACTACAGGACCTTGGTTGCAACAATGATCTATATGGTCCCAGTTTATGTCAATAACGTCACAGCATCATTCTGAAACTCTTACAAAGATGCAGAAATCAGGCTGTTATAGCAGCTTTGGAATAACACACTATTAACCCAAACTAATCTCTTACTAATTAGATAACTGATTTTGGGAGGAGGTGGGGTTAGTGTGTAGCTGGAGAAATGATTAGTGACACACAAAAATACATTTCTAATGGAACGGTGAATTCAGACTGCTCTGAATAAAATACAAAAGCACACTCATGTTTTCTTAGAGTCTCTAACTCTTGTGATTAGTCTTAGTTGCAAATTAGTTCTGATGTTGCAAATAATATCATCTTGTTTCACATGCGGGAAGGTGGTCAGTCTCTCCCCGCTCTTGGTTGTGGGCTTCAGAGTTAGGGTCTTTCATTTCCCCCGGGATGGCCAGTCCAGAGAAGAGAGCAAGATACAACTTCAGGTGGTGCGGGGGGGAGGCACTCTCACAACAACTTTCCTTTTGTAGGGTTAGACTCTTTTGTAGGGTACAGTGTCCCCTGGCTCTGCCTCAGAGACCACCTTGTCCAGTTAGAGATTTCAGCATGTTGGCTCCTCATGGACTAATAATTTGGTAACTCGATCTGAGATGGACATTTTCTTGCAAGATACCCAGCTTACAAAGAGCAGGTTAGAAAGCGTTGGCAACAGACATCAGGCTAATGGAATAACGCTCATTCTCATTGTGCTAAATATAATTAATGGCTCATCAATTACCCTTTCACGCACTTCCATTCCTTCCTTATAACAAGTGAAAAGAGAGTCAGGGAGGGACCAAGCCCATGGTGAGTGCATGGCTTACTTCAGTGCCTTTTCACCTAAAATCAAGATAAAGGCCTGGTCTACACTACGACTTTAATTCGGATTTAGCTGCTTTAATTCGAATTAACGCTTGACCCGTCCACACAACGAAGCCATTTAATTCGAATTAAAGAGCCCTTTAATTCGATTTCTGTACTCCTCCTCGACGAGAGGAGTAGCGTCAAAATCGGTATTGTTAATCCGAATTAAGGTTAGTGTGGCCGCAATTCGATGTTATTGGCAATTAGATGTTATTGGCTACCCACAATGCAACGCTCTGGAAATCGATGCTACTACGGTAGCTTGGACGCACACCACCGAATTAATGGTGCCTAGCGTGGCCGAATACATTCGAATTTATAAAATCGGTTTCCTAAATTCGAATTATATAAATTCGGATTAATCCTGTAGTGTAGACATACCCAAAGACATGGAATGTGTCATTATTGCTGTTGTCTTTCCTACTTTTTGATCCTTGAGGTATGTGTATATTGTAATCAAAACAGCCTGGCATGTTTCAACAAAGTTCTAAGGAAATGAACCCAAACATCTCATGCTGAATGCCTCATAAGAGGAGTAATAATGTTTCATAAAAGATTGAAAGTGCTGATGTGATCAGTGACAGTCAACAGCAGTGTAGTGTATTGTATTGGAAGTTGGAAGAGAATTTTAGTATCATTAGCAGGGGTACACAATGATGGTTATGTCAGACATTGGTGCCTGGTTTTATTCTAGCATTGTGATGAGGAGGAAGAAACAACTTGATATGGGGATGTGGGAAGAGACAAAATAGGGGAGGGGAGAGCAGGTTGTTTGTGAATGGGAACCCTGGCTCAGCCACTCAAGGTAGGAAAATCGTTTTTCTCTCTATCTTTTCTTCTTCCCTCATTTTGTGTGTTTTTGTGTGTCTCTCTCTCCTCCTCCTCTTGTCCGTTTCTTTTGCTATATGATTCAACCTCCACAAAGTTGTTGTCTGTCTCCATGTATGCTTTGCACTATTCCTCAGTTGTGCTTTGCGCATGCTAAGAGCAGCAGAATGAAAGTAAAAATATCCCAATCTCTGAAGTGCTCTGTATAATTTCTTCAGTAGGAGATAGAAAGGGGAAGGAATTGTCTCATTCTGTATGATAGTCACATATGATAAAACTTCTTGAAACAGCCCAAGTTAATCTAAAACACAGCAGCTTGTACATTTAAAAACTAAAACCCTACCAAAACTATACACTCCACTGCACACACACTTTTCCTTTTGGGGAGAGAGAGAACATACCACTCATGACAGATGTTAGTCATGTCACTTTGCACTACTGCAAGGCACTCAGATTCCATGGTTAGGGCAGTATAAGAACCTATACAAAATAGTCTCTCTGAGGCCATCAGACTGACAGGGCTGTTTTGGGGGCTTCCCACTTTTCCCTCTTTTTCTTTCTATATCTTCAAAAATTTATATGGAAGTTAAACATGGTTCCCCTCTGTTAGTCTGTTTTTTGTGGCCTCAGCTTACTTCACAGTCACCAAAATAAATCACATTCAAAATCAGAAGCAGGAATCATGACACAGCAATGCTGCTCTAATTGTTGTTACCCTCTGTGTATTTCATCAGCACTTCCATTGCCTCCTGTGCTTAGAAATATTTAAATCCCTCATTGGGTATCAAGTATCAGGGGGTAGCCATGTTAGTCTGTATTCAGAAAAACAACAAGGAGTCCGGTGGCACCTTAAAGACTAACAGATTTATTTGGGCATAAGCTTTTGTGGGTAAAAAACCCCACTTCTTCAGATGCATCTGAAGAAGTGGGGTTTTTACCCACAAAAGCTTATGCCCAAATAAATCTGTTAGTCTTTAAGGTGCCACCGGACTCCTTGTTGTTTTCATTGGGTATAACTTCCTCAATTTGTTTAGACCCTCCTTCCCCCACCTGCATGGGGCCCTTAACTGGATTAGAGAGCCATATTTAAACAACATTTCAGTTACATTTTACATGGTTTAGATAAGCAGGTGTGGCTGAGCTAGGTTCCTAGGGGAAAGCACATTTTAACATGGTTCCACCTCATCCACAGAAATTGGCCCAAATTAGTTTAGCTGTAACCATATTTACAGCAGGTTTCTCTGTATATATCCTGAATATCAATCGATTTTTATCGTCTTAAGACACCAGTGAGGTAGGGAAGCGTTATCCCTATTTTACAAATGGGGAACTGCGGTGAGACGGAATTGAACCTACACTGCCTGAGTTACATTGTGGCTCTCTAGCCACTAGACCATCCTTCCTCTGTATGGGATCCTTACTCATCCAACAGTTCAATGCATAAGGAGTCTATGGCACTTCTTAAAGTTAATAACAAATAGAGAACCTACCAGACAACCTAACTGGAACTGGGATGCTTTGTTCACTTAAATTTACCATGCTGGGAAATAGTTTACTGCTGATCTATTATAAGCCTTATTTAAACAGCTGGGTTTAGAGACTGGACATTATATTACATAATGATATTTCTATTCAGTACTCATTAGATGTATGAAATTCCTTATTTCCACTCTCCAGTTCCCAGTGAAATCCGCAGAAACTTTCCCATCCTTTTTGTAAGGCATGTCCTCCCTTTCGTTCCCTGAGGTAAAGGATTTTCCTGCATTCCAGTTGAAGGGGAAAATATTCATCCCAGTTAACATGCTTGAATTTATTCTTCCACTGGCTACTGCCAACATAATATCCCAAACTGTGGATAAATCTTACTAGCGCTTATATTTTAAGTTGATCACATTTTCTCTTTCTCTTTAGAATCTCTCTGACTCTACAGGACTGCCAGTTTCATTTCCATGCCACAGATTCACTATCTCTTACCAAGCTATAAACAGAGTAGTGTATGAGGGGGGGAGATATCATTTGTGGTGTCTATAGCATATTTCTGTTTCAGACATTGCTTCTCTTAGCCTCAGACTTTCAATATATTTTCCCTTTAAGTCTTATTCTTTCTCAAAGAGCCACATAACAAACTCCTTTAATGCTGAAGCTGCAGCCGTCTCACGCCGTGACAGACACTTCATTCAGTCGTTGGCGGGGCATTTTGGCCAGACGGGTGCAGCTGTGGAATTAGAACTTTCCAGTTAGTGAGTAATTACATTGGTGTGGGATTTGTGACCTCTGGATTCAGACTAAAAGACTAATATATTCCATATATTTCTACAATACCATAACAATCTAGAAATGGATTCATTGGTGAAAAGACCCCTACCGATTATGTCATTTATTTTTCTCAGAATGGTAGGGACAAAAATTCAACAAGAAGCATTCAGCAAGATATTTTGAAGCAGATTTATTTTCTCTTTCTGCACCATTCCCACTGCCATGTTAATAATTTATAAATTTTGTGCTGGTTGTCCTGAATATGTACATAACTATTTTCAGTTAGTGGTAAATGCCTAATCATCCTGTTCTGTGTGGCTTGCATTGAACTGAAAGCCATAACAGGTTGCAGCTATTTTCCATATATCCTCAAATGACAGAAACAAATTCCCTATGGCAATCCGTCAATTATTCTAAAAAGAATTATTACATTCTTCCGGGTTGCTTTCAACTGCTTGGATATGCAAGCGTTGAGCACCCAGGTTAAAACTAGCATATCTAAACTGTAATATAACTTACTTTCATTTCATGTGGGTGTGGGGGAAAGAAATGATTACAAAATGTATGTTGTGTGGAAAGTGTATGCTTCTGGACAAAAGGCATGAATATATTTGAGATGTTCTGAATTGTTCTAAAATTCAAGCAGCATTAGAATAATTATTTTGATTATGATATTTTGTCACTATGATTTAGAGAGAAAGGAGAAAATATTCACATGGTGTTCACTGATCTGGAAAAGACCTTTGACCAAGTTCCAAAAGAAGTCATCTGGTGGTATATAATGGAGAAAACGGTACCAGTATTTTTCATGTGGCTTGTTCACACCATGTATTTAGGTGCAAAGTCAATCGTCAGAACTTCTAGTGGTGAAACAGACCAATGATCGGTAAGGGTGGGAGTGCATCAGAGACCAGCACTAAGCCCTTTCTTGTCTCATTCTGGATACCCTCAGAGGGAACATACAGAAGGAGGCACCTTGGTGCATGTTGTTAGCAGATGACATCATGCTATGCAGTGAGAAGAAAGATAGTTTAGAAGAGGATCTTGAGAAATGGAGAAATGTGTTAGAGAGTCATAGGCTCAGACTAAGCAGAGGAAAAACAGAGTATATGGTATGTAATTTCAATAATGTGAACACTGAAGAATTATCTCTGAAACTAAATAGAGTCACAGGACAATGGAGGGTTAGTAGGCAGCAGAACATGTTACAAGTTGTCGTAATGGGCCATAAAACCTGTGTCTCTGTTAAGTCCTTTTTTGTGTCCAGCAGAGTTATGAATTTAAATTCCCAGACTCATCTTTTGAAGCTGTTGTACAGGTTTCCTTTGAGGACGAGGAATGATAGGTCAGATATGGAGCAATCATTTGGTGAAAAGTGTTTGCCCATGGTTAATACAGGGTTTTTGTCTTTTTTTATAATTTTTCTGTGTGAGTTCATTCAAGAGTGTAGTGATTGGATTCACCCACATAGTTGTTGAGGCATTTGATGCATTGGACAAGGTACAACACATATTATGATAGGCATGTGTAGGGCCCATGGATCTTGAAAGGTGTGTTGGGAAGGGTATTGATCATTGCAGCAGTGGAGATATGTCTGTAGGTTTTGCATCTGTTGTTCTGACAGGGTCTGGTGCCTCTTTGAGTTTGGTCTGCCCTGGTCTGTGGGGAACTTGGCAAAGTTCAGGGATTGTTTTAAGGCCAGAAGAAGGTGTTCAGAAAATTTCTTTTGGGATGTGGTCCCCATCAGGTATCGGTTGTAATTGTTTGATACTCCATATGAGTTCTAGGTAGGGGTGGGGGCTAGGAGCGTGGGGTCAGTGTTTTTTTGTTTTTTTTTCTGTATGGAAGCAGGTTCTCCTGGGCTATTTGGGTATATATCTGTGAGGCATTTGACTTTATACTGCATGACATTTTTAATTAAGAAACTAGAACCATACAAACTCTATGTGGCCCATATGACATGGATTAAAAATGAGCTATCTGATAGGCCTCAAAATATGATTGTAAGTAGGGTCCTGCAGGGATTGGTTCTTGGCTCTTTGCTATTGAACACTTTTATGAAATCCATCAGGTTTAAAGACAACACAAATATTGAGGAAGTGGTAAATAATGAGGTGGACATGTCCATAATACAGAGCAATCTAGATTGCTTGCTAAACTGTGCACAGACAAACAATATGTTTCAATTCAGCCAAATGTAATATCATACATCTAAGAACAAATAAGGCAGGCTGTACTTAAAAAAGAGACCCTATCCTGGGAAGCAGTGATTCTGAAAAAAGACTTGGAAGTCCTGGTGTATAATGGTCTGATAATGAGCTGCCAGTGCAATTCTGTGGCCAAAAGGACTGGTACGAGCCTTGGATGTATAAACAGGTGACAATCAAGAAGGGAGTAGAAAGGCTCTACTATGTCTTCATCTAGCACTGGTGCAAGCACTAGCGGAATACTGTGTCCCATGTTGATGTCCACTATTCAGGAAGGATGTTGAAAAATTGGAGATGGTTCAGAGAAGAGCTATGAGAATGATAAAGGGGTTGAAAATATGCTTTATACTAAAAGACTCGAGCTCAATCTATTTAATTATCAAAGACCAGATTAAGGGGTGACTTGATCATAGTCTGTAAGTACCTACATGAGGAACATAAATTTGATAATAGAGGGCTGTTCAATCTATCAGACAATGGTGTAACAAGATCCAATGTTTGGAAATTGAAGTTGTAGAAATCTAGACTAGAAATAAGGTGCAAATTTTTAACATTCAATGGTAATTAACAGTTGGAACAATTTACCAGGGCTGTGATGGATTCTCCATCACTGGACACTTCAAAATCAAGATTGAATATTTTGCTAATAGCTACACTCTAGTTCAATCTGGAGTTAATTCAGGGAAGTCCTACGGCCTGTGTTAAACAGGATGATCAGTGGTCCCTTCTAGTTTTATAACCTATGAATCTATTCAAATCATGGCATCTAAGCACCTTTACACAATACAGAGCTGCCCTTCTAATACAACTCTTGTCATGTACGTTTTGCTTTGCAGTGTGTTGAGGTGTTTACTCCACACAGGAAATAAAAGGGTTAATGTGGGCCTGAGAGGCCAATGAACTTACCTGGTTGCACCTGGAGCATAGGCCAGGACTAATTGAAAGTTGAGTCCAAGTTGAGGAAGGAGCTGGGTGGCTCATTTAAAGTGAGAAAGTCTAGAAAGGAAAGGGAAGAACTTGGCAGTCACTCTCTAGGACTAGAGAGCAGGGAACCCAGGAGAAAGAAGGGGAAAGAGTAAGGCTTGGAATTCTTGATGGAATAGAGAATGCCACTAAGTTGCCAGGAGAAAGACAAAGCAGCCATTGGAGTGGAGCAGGCTCTGGTGGGAAGCCCTGATAAAAGGGGTAGGATCAGGACTTCCTGAGAGAGAGCCCTGGGAGGTTTTTAACTGAGAAACTGTTCAAGGGAAACTTAAGAGGGATGACAGGTGAAACCTGAGGAGCACAGAAGGAAGTTTGTTTGTATTTTTGGGTGGAGATTTATTGGTGAATTCCAGTTGTGAGTCCTGGCCCTGAGACAAGGATAAACCTACAAAACTTGTGGGAATAGGCCTGGTAAAAAGCTATGATGGGAAGAAGCCCAGAGAGGTAGCAGGGTGCATCTGAACAGAAGACCTTGTCTTCTCACTACAGGGTCCCTGGGCTTATATCAGGAGGGATATCAGGGAAGGTGTTAAGTTCCTCCTTTCTGCTGATAGAAACCATTAGAACATGGGAAAACCCTGAGCCAAGAGGGGATGAGGACCATGCAGCACAGAGCTGGGGATGTTTGGATTTTTATTTGTTGAATGTTGTTAATCTGAATGGTGTGGGACTAAATCATGACCTGGCTGGAGGGCTGAGTTATGGGAAGAGAGATCACTCCAGAGTGGCCATCAGCTGGAGGTGCTAAAGAGGAGAGCAGCTGCTATGCCATGTCCACCTATGAGGAGGTGCTCTAGTGGTGAGTCCACTTTTCTACATGCAGACTGAAGGGAAAACAGCTTCAGCCAGTATTGCTGTTCTACTCTATATCCAGATGGTGAAAAGTTGCAAGATGTGCACTTAAAACCTCCCACTCTCTCTTCTACAGGCACCGAGACATCACCCTCTCTACACTCTTTGCCTTTACTGTTAAAAGTTTTGGATTTGGCCTAAACTAGTCAGGTAGTTTATTAAATACCTTGCAAATTAGAAATGTTTGAAAATCAGGTCACTTATAGGAATCGAGTTTAGTATGTGTCATCTCTCCAAACCCACCACTCTTTCAGCCTTACAGCTTTCCCCATGTACATACTGGCTTATGCCATCTTCCTTGTGGCTCTTGTTGGGGATAGTGCTCACAGATAGTTCCTTCACCCTAGAATTCACTGTAAAATTAAGACCATTTTTGGTAGCAGCTTACATGCACTTTTTGCCCAGAGGGGAGAAACTACCCAAGGGGCAAGGCAGTAGAGAATCACAGATGCTGAGCCACATCCTCAGCCCCTACTCATGTTACTTTATTCCACCAGTGTGATGCAAAATGACTTTAAAGTTGCCCTAGCAGGACAGCTGAAGATTTCCCCAGTAAGGGGAAATCTTTAGCTTTGCACTTCCACAAGGACTGATCCCTTGCAGCCAGAATGGTCCCTAAGGGGCCGTTCTTGTTGTCAGGAACAAGAGCACCCTGTGACTGCTCCGCCTTGCACCACCATCCCAAGCATTGGGGGAGACATGACTCTTAGCAGCACCTTTGCCTTCCCCTTGCACAAAGTGTGAGTGTAGCCCATCTGAGGACTGTACCCAGGACCTCCAGCAGTACCTAGCACTGAATATCATCTAGTTTAACAATTCAAATTCAGATTATTTTAAATCAAAGTAGAATTAAAATAAAAATTAGTTAATATAAACACACCTCAGACCAGGGCCGGCTCCAAAAAAAAAAAAGGTGCTATTGGCGGCACCTCGGCGGCAGCTCTATCGCCACCGCTTCATTCTTCGGCGGCAATTCGGCGGCAGGTCCTTCCCTCCAAGAGGGACTGAGGGACCCCCTGCCGAATTGCCGCCGAAGAGATGGACGTGCCGCCCCTTTCCATTGGCCGCACCAGGCACATGCTTACTGCGCTGGTGCCTGGAGCCGGCCCTGCCTCAGACTAACATCATGGAGCAGACAAAAGCCTTAATTTACCAAATATGAATATCACAGTCCTATAATTTAGATGCAATATCATTTAAATCTTCTTGACAGGTAAGGCTGTATCTCTGTGTCCTGTTAGTTCCATATCACATGTCCCAAGTGCAGTGTGTCTCTGTGCACCCTTCTTTCCCAATTTGTCCTGGAAGTGACTCCCGGCTTTATAGAGAGGTTGCTTTGTTTCCTCCTGGTCTGATTTTAGGGAATGTAACACCTTTGCAATGCAGCTTTTGTCATCCACTGTTGGCTATCCTTTTCCAAACAGAGAGAAAAGAAAGAGTCACTTTATACTCTGTCCTCAATTTTTATTCATATAAACATCAGAGCTTGCCCATAAGTTCAGCACAACATCATACATCATATTTGAAAATATAGTTATAATCACATACAAATTGTGTGGCCACTAAGGACATTCTTAACTTAACTCTATAAATCACTTAGCTGGTAAAGTTCTTTTAAGGCCCCTACACAATTAAATAGCAGACACCTTTATTCCTTACAGGACAGTCATTTTTCATGACTGACATGTTGAGATTATGTTCTCCAGCCTAGAAGTCAGGATGTATGACTTACTCCCAAGAACTAGCAAGCCACAGGAGCTGCTGTAAGAAATATAAGATCATTACCCTCCACAATGACCATTGTATTTACTTCCACTTGCTAGGAGAACTTGAGTCCTAAGATCATGCCTGGGCTCAGACAAACTTTCCCAGTGAAATGACGAAGCACAGTGATAAAGTGATTCCAGGCAAACTTTAAAAATAATTTGGACAACTCTTACCTAAATCTTCAGCAGGTTTGCTCCTGCTCTATCTAATTTAGTGAGTGGGTTTTTTGTTTGTTTGTTTGTTTTTTGTTTTAAAGAGAGAGCTTTCCTTAGAACTTACACAGGTACTTCCACAAAGTTTTTTATTTAGGGTTGGAGTTCTGTACTTTGACTCACACTAAGTACTACTTTGTTCAACAAGTAGCCCCACTTGTAGAGAAACTACTTGTGGAGTAAGGTACCACTCAGTATGATGAGTAAGTGTACTAGGATCTGGCCCTAAGTGTCCATCTCAAACTCTGTATGCACTTTTACATTTTTAAAATTCACAATGGGCCTGATCCAAATCCTACTGAAGTTAATAGAAAGGCTCTCGTTGACTTTAATCGCTTTGGATCAGGCCTAATAGCTGAAAAAATTCAAGTTATGATATAATAATCTACTTATCTCACTGTGATAATTACCCACTCACTACAATAACAAAGCTCCATGTCCCCCAGCACATCTTCCCCACATACTAATTCCTCCAGTCTACCAATATAATCTTGGTTTTATGTGGATTCAGCCTCAGCTTGCAAAGTTTCCTGTAATTTCCTTTATGCTTTCATAGGTAACCTGTCCCTTAGCATTCCCCCTTTCTAGCCAAAAGAGTAATGTATGCTCTTAACACAATAACATATAAGAACAGCCATACTGGGTCAGAACAAAGGTCCATCTAACCCAGTATCCTGTCTTCTGACAGTGGCCAGTGCCAGGTGCTTCAGAAGGAATGAACAGAACAGGTAATCATCAAGTGATCCATCCTCTGTCACCCATTCCCAGCTTCTGGCAAACAGAAACTAGGGACACCATTCCTGCCCATCCTGACTAATATCCATTGATGGACCTATCCTTTTCACTACCATGCTTGCTGTCAAGGTCCTTCAGGAATTAGACTGTAGAGTGGTACTTCTATTCCTATAAACATGTTTAAAGAGAACAAAGAGCTGGGTTGTTACTGCATTTATGTTGGGACCAATGAATACATTTTTATAACAATTGTACATTTAATTGATAAAATGCCTTTATCTTACAATAGTGATATTTATTTTGTTGGTCTTATGTCTGGTGTCTTCTCTGTTAATTGATTGCATTTCAGATTTCCAATAGCATTTTTTTGAAGTCTAACTCCTTCAAGATACCCAGGTCAAATCTTTATGTGAAGATTAATTTTGCTCTGACTGAACTTGAACTCTTAATATACAAGGCAAGATTGACAACATGATTTCTTTTACAAGTATTTGAGTGTTTGGAATTAATCTCCAAGATTCTTGTAAAATTCATTCTAAAGAAAATGAGCTCTTTACAAATAATACATCAAATGGAAACCTTTACAGGATGGTTTTAGATTATAAGGGATAACAACACTTCAGAAGACTGATATAACTTAATCTTTTGAGTGTCAACCAAAGAAATGGTGAAAATGAGAAAAAAGTTCACTTTCTGCCTTGCTCTACTTAAGGGACTTGTGCACTGATCATGTAGCACAACTAGGTTTGCCCAAAATTAATTACTAAACATTCACCAGAATTCATGAACCAACATTAACATGACTTTCAAGTGTTAGCTGATCAGGCCAGAGGATTCTTATTTAATGATGCTTAACGTGTCTAATTAAAGTTAAAATAGGCAGTGCAGTAGCGCTACAGCTCATTGCTCCAGTAGCACTAGTATTGATCTTTCTGCATATAAAGCCTTGAATCTGAATCTGAGCCATAAGAAAGGCCAAGAGAAAAATTCACCAAAAAGCATTTAGCTATCAAGCAACGGATGGGTTTGAACTTACAGCTAGCCTAAACTGCTGGAGTCAGCCATCTTAACAGCATAGCACTGTGATTTAGTCCCTCCCATTACAGCACACAAATTCATAGAAAAAGTAAATGCAACACTGGTTGTAAGAAGCAGAAAGGAAATGTGGTTGCAATGTTTCCAAGTTCAACAAATATTAAAATGCTGCATTTTAAGAATCTACAAGTTGTTCCGTAGAGTATTGCTCACATGCTTCTAAAATTTTGGTGCCCTTAATTTTACCTATTGATTTTGCCCTTCGATACAGCAGTTCTTTGTACATTCACAGTCTCTAAATACCTTGGTATCCAGCGCCATGTTTCTATATAATTCCTTTAAATGTCATAGCTGGAGATACCATTTCTGAAAGGAAAATTACTATGTAGGCCAACATGAATAGGCTGTTTCTGTAAATTATGTCACTATTTGAAAAAAGGTGAATGCAGGGCTATTTTTGTGATAACCACAGATAAACTAAAACAGAAGATATTTTAGTATTAGTCCCTCTCCACTATTTCTTTAATATCAAAATAAAATGAATTTGTTAATGAGAACAAATATACATTTTCTAAAGTCTTTGAAATATCAATAGATGTATAAAGGAGGAACTGTGATAATGGAGTTAATATATTTCAGTCAAATCCTCATGAAATCTAGAAACTCTCACAGCTCTAAGTTTTAGGACAGATCAGATCTCTAATTAGGAAAAACCCAAACTTAATTTGCTATTTAATTTTAAGGAAAGCAGTAAATATTTCATCTGGTTCAAGTTTGTGATGTAATGCTTCACTGGTAATTCACTGCACAGAATAACATCTTTAATAGAAATGGCAGATTAAATGTATGTTCTATTTATAGTAGCTAACATTTTTGAATGCCACATACTCACTGGTTAGCCAAAATGAGATAAGATTAAAGACTGTACATTAAACTAAAGTGATGGAAAAACTGTGGTTGAGGTGAGCCGTTCCAAGGGGGTTGACTCCCAAAAGGAACAAAATAAACGTAACTGCATTGTACAAAATGTATTTTTAGTCATTGAATGTGTCTAAAACATCATTGCAAAATGCACCAATGTACTCACATATTACCAAATTCAATTTATTGCAAAAATGCTTGTTTAACATTTTAAAAATGTGAAAAATATGCCGAAGCTTGATACCAACCAGATGGACCACACAATGATATAGGGCTGCAGAGAGGGGAAGAGGGATTAGTTTGGGAACTGCTTCTATTCTCGCAGGATTCATACTTCCATCTGCTGGGAATGAAACCAAACCCACTTGGCCCTGTGCATATCTAGTCAATGCTAGTTCATGTTAGAAGCTGGATTTAGAGGAAGTACTTTGTGGCTTATCACTCGCAGGGTGGAGGAATTAAAGCTGCAATAGAAATTGAAAGTTGGTATTGCCTCATCCTCTTATGTACACATAAGCAACAGTTTAGTTACAGGGAAAACATGATTCTGTGAATCACATATATATAACAAAAAGAACAGGAGTACTTGTGGCACCTTAGAGACTAACAAATTTATTAGAGCATAAGCTTTCGTGGGCTACAACCCACTTCTTCGGATGCATATAGAGTGAAACATATATTGAGGAGATATATATACACACATACAGAGAGCATGAACAGGTGGGAGTTGTCTTACCAACTCTGAGAGGCCAATTAAGTAAGAGAAAAAAAACTTTTGAAGTGATAATCAAGATAGCTCAGTACAGACAGTTTGATAAGAAGCAAGTGTGAAAATACTTACAAGGGGAGATAGATTCAATGTTTGTAATGGCTCAGCCATTCCCAGTCTTTATTTAATCCTGTGTTGATTGTGTCTAGTTTGCATATCAATTCCAGCTCAGCAGTCTCTCGTTGGAGTCTGTTTTTGAAGTTTTTCTGTTTTAAGATAGCCACCCGCAGGTCTGTCATAGAATGGCCAGACAGGTTAAAGTGTTCTCCCACTGGTTTTTGAGTATTATGATTCCTGATGTCAGATTTGTGTCCATTAATTCTTTTGTGTAGAGACTGTCCGGTTTGGCCAATGTACATGGCAGAGGGGCATTGCTGGCACATGATGGCATATATCACATTGGTAGATGTGCAGGTGAACGAGCCCCTGATGGTATGGCTGATGTGATTAGGCCCTATGATGATGTCACTTGAATAGATATGTGGACAGAGTTGGCATCGGGCTTTGTTACAAGGATAGGTTCCTGGGTCAGTGTTTTTGTTCAGTGATGTGTGGTTGCTGGTGAGTATTTGCTTTAGGTTGGGGGGTTGTCTGTAAGCGAGGACAGGTCTGTCTCCCAAGATCTGTGAGAGTAAAGGATCATCTTTCAGGATAGGTTGTAGATCTCTGATGATGCGCTGGAGAGGTTTTAGTTGGGGGCTGAAGGTGACAGCTAGTGGTGTTCTGTTATTTTCTTTGTTGGCCCTGTCTTGTAGGAGGTGACTTCTGGGTACATATATAACATTCATTCTCTGAAATAGAGTCATGTTCTCTTGGGTTAGCTGAGGATGTGACTGTTTTGGAGAACAGGGGCTTTGGATAAGTTAAATCCGAATAACCAGGAAATCCTACTGGCCAATTCCCCAATTATCTGCCAGGAGCAATTCCCAAGGAAAAAGGGCTAGGAAGCAGAGAAGGAGTCTGAGCACCAAGTGTGGTTTAGTAAGGCCCTGTTTCCCAAACTCATCTTTCTGGGCACCTTCCATGATAAATAATTGAGGGACCAGGCCACTGACACATTGGCTAGTCTGATTAGTCAAACCTCAGTCTATCTGAAGCTTTTGAGTTCCCCTGAGATCTTTGGGTAATTGGGATTTTGCTTCATTATAGTTTGCTTCAAATGGAAAAGTTCATTATTAACCTATATCAGACTGAGACACCTCCACATTTTCAAAAGTAACTAGTGATTTGGGGAGTCTCAGCTCAGGGGGCCCAGTTTGAGACATCTTAATGATGCCTAGTTTTCAAAGGATGATTGCTAGAATGAATATACTTACTTTCCATTTTGTGTACGAAGGGACTGAAGATGACAAAACTTTAATCCCTTAGATTCTTTCTCCTCGCCTGATAAAATAAGGTCTCCCTTTCTTCTGAGGGACTTTAAAAGATTATAGAAACTAGAGTCCCCAACAACAGGGATTATTGTTTACACATTGAAAACAATTTGATGTAGGTCAGTTACTTTCTCAGTCCCCATCTCTTGTTCTCTGGGCTGGAAGGGACTGCAAGTTTCACAGAGGGAGAAATAGCATTCAGTTCCTGGGCCCTCTTTCTCACTACAAATTGCAGCACAGAATCATAGAAATGTAAAGCTAGAATGGACCTCAAGAGGTAACCTAGTCCATCCTCTTGCACTGAGACAGGACCACTAAACCTAGACCATCCCTGACAGGTGTTTATCCAACCTGTTCTGAAAACCCTCCAATGACAGGGATTCCACAATCTCCCTCCATAACCTATTCCAGGGCCAACTTTCCTTATAGTTAGAAAGTTTTTCCTAACATTTAATCTAAATCTCCCTTATTGCATATTAAGCCAAGGACAAGAAGTATCATCTTCAGCGGACAGAGAGAACAAAAGATCACCTTTCTCTTTATAACAGCCCTTAATATATTTCGAGATTGTCATCAGGTCCCCACTCAGTCTTCTTTTCTCAAGACCACACATGTCCTATTTTTTTAAACCTTTCCTCATATGTCAGGTTTTCTAAACCTTTTATCAAATTGTTGCTGTCCTTTGGCCTCTCTCCAATTTGTCCCCTTAGTAACAGCATAACTGGCCCTTGAAACAAAATTGGGTTTGGCTCTCTTGTTCCAGTCCAGGTGTGCCTTAGTTTGGTATAATGAGAAGGACAGGGCTGTCCCTGGGAGTTATCAACAAGAGACGACCCAAAAGGAAGAGAGAGTTCAGAAGCAAGAGGCCAGAGAGGGTGAGAGAAGAGATGAGGATATCTAGAGAAGTAGAGAGTGAGAGAGAGCTCAGGAGCAGAGCTGGGCCGAGAGCTTCAGGAAAGGGATATCCTTGAAGAAAGGAGAGGTGAGAGTTCCCTAGCTGAACAGTGGATCCAGATCAGGCTGGTGAAAGCAGAAGGCAGTCAGGGCATCACCTACAAACATTCCCAGGCCAGACAACCATGGCCAGAGAGGGTTGAAGGCTGAAAGCAATAGAGGCAGATGCATGCTGTTTCTCTGAGCCAAAGAGCTGAAGTCAGAGGGTCAAAGCAGGTTGAATGATGGAGAGGTGAACCCACTGATGTCTCCAGGTGAGGGCTAGAGCCAGACCTGAGAATGAAAGAGGGCAAAGATGCACCCCAGCTAGGGGGCTTGAGGTGATGCATAGTGACAGATGCTAGAGCTGTATGTGAGAAGTGAGGCATCGGATGCCAGAGCTGTACTTGATGTTGATGGACTTTTGAGACTGGAAAGATTGAATGTACTGTTTGGACTGTGCTGAGGATTATGAATTGTGGTTCTAGGATTTTTGTAATAAATTAACCCCACAAAGGGCTATTTATATTTAGAAAGCTTATACAGATTTACTGGGGACTCCACGTAAGGGGAAACTGAGGCAGAACTGTTCTGCCACAGCCTGATGCTAGAGGCTGTTCCAGGCAGGGTTGCCTTTTCACATATGGTGGAAAATTCAGGTAGGTGATCACCAATTAAGAAAAGGGGACCTGTGAATGCCTAGAAGAGGGAAATCAAGGCGGGGGCCACTTGCTGGGCCACCCTGAGATCATGATGGGTCACTTTGGAGGCAGCCTCCCTATGATGGTCTTTCCTGAAGTGCAACACTCAGAACTGCAATACTCCAGCTGAGGCCTCAGTGGGGGGAAGGATAGCTCAGTGTTTGAGTATTGGCCTGCTAAACCCAGGGTTGTGAGTTCAATCCTTAAGGGGGCCACTTAGGGATCTGGGGCAAAAATCTGCCTGGGGATTAGTCCTGCTTTGAGCAGGGGGTTGGATTAGATGACCTCCTGAGGTCCCTTCTAACCCTGATATTCTATGATCTAAGTGCTGAGTAGACTAGAAGAATTACCTCCCATCCCCTACATACAGCACTCCTGTTATATCATTCTAGAGTGTATCTTGCCTTTTTTGCAACAGCATAACATTTTTGACTCAAACTCAATTTGTGATCCACTGTAACCCTCAGATCCTTTTCAGCAAAACTACTACCTCCCCAGTTATTCCCCATTTTGTATTTGTGCATTTGATTTTTTTTCCCCTTTCTAAGTGTAGTACTTTGCAATTGTTTTCACTGAATTCTTCTTGGATAACTGGTCAAGGTTATTTTAAATTCTAAAGCTGTCCCCCAAAGTGCTTATAACTCCTCCTAACTTGGTATCATCCACAGATTTTGCAATCATACTCTCCACTCCAGTACCCATTAATGAAAATATTGCATGGTACCAGACCCACATGGATCTCTGCTAGAAATGTCCTCCCATTTTGACAGCAATAATTATTATAATTATTCTGAGTGTTTTTTGTCAACCAGTAATGCACCCCCAATTCATCTAGACCACATTTCCCTAGTTTGGTTGAGAATGTCATGTGTCAAAAGCCTTACTAAAATTAAGATACATCATGTCTCCTGCTTTCCCCCCACCCTCTCTCCAATAGGCCAGTAACCCTGTCAAAGAAACAAATTTGGTCGATATAGCATGATTTGCTCTTGACAAATTCATGTTGGTTATTACTGATCATCCTACTATCCTCTAGGTATTGCAAATGATTGTTTAATTTTGCTCCAGTATTTTTCTGAGTATTGGTGTTAAGCTGACTGGTCTACAATTCTCTGGGTCCTGTATGTTCCCTTTTTTTAAAGATAGGAACTATGTTTACCCTTCTCCAGCCCTCTGGGACCTTCATGTTAGAACACAACTATGAAGAGATGAGTTAATTAACGTGAATTTGTGTTTAGTGCCAACAAGGACTAGTAATGTACAACATTCTGTCAGCTAGTCATGGTAAAACTCAGGTTTAATCTAGTTGACATAATGCTTGTTGAACCCAGTTTATCCTTCACTGCAATGAGCGCAAAGTCCTGGTCAGCATCATGTAAGTTATCTTGACTCTTTATAGATAAATTCTAATGTGATACAGTTTTGTTGTGAAGACAAGCTGTATGTGGAAGTAAAGCCTCATGTTGCTTAAGAACAACCCTATTGTTTAGGTATGGTGTCTAGTTTATAGGTTTCAAAGGGGATCTGGTGGCTTTTCTTGGACTAGAAAGACAATGGTTATGATGCAGGATGTTAGCGGATAGTTGGCAGTAAAGCAGAGCAAAACATTGGGGTATCTTTTCAGCTTCTAAAAAGGGAACTTCGGAAAGAACATTCCCCTGTGGAAGAAACACTGAGATCCTGACTGTATGAGTATACATTTGATTTATCCAACTTAGCAATGGTTTGAAAGATCTCAAGTATAAAAAGATGAAATTATAATATCAATATGCACATTACAGCTAAATGAAAGGCAAGAATGTTAATTTATTGTGTTCAGCTGAATATCCCAATTATTTATCCAAATGTAAACCCACACCAGGGGTTGATTAAATACTCTTTATTAATGTATATAATGTAATATAAATCTTATATTATTTGCTGACCAACCATTTTGGGGGTGAATGTTTTTATGTGGATGTACTGGTGTAACAAGTAAAAATAGGTAAGGTCATGAACTAAACTAAGTAAAATTGGTACCCTTTTCTGTACTTGTGGCAACTGGAATCAGATAACTTCAATTCAATCATGCTGTGAACCAACTTCTATCCAAATAGTCTCATTCCCCAGGGGTGCCATAGCAAGCATAATATAGATTTGTCTTGTAGACTGAGGAAAGTTATTACTACCACTATGGTAACTTGGGAAAACCTGCTTGGTGAGTTTTATTAAAATCAGACTAAAAATTAAAAATGAGAAAACATTAGGACAGCAAGAAATAATATATGCATGTAAAAAAAAATCAGTCTGTTTGTAATAAGTCCAGAAGAGCCAGGTGCCAGTTGGCATTTGTGACAATTAATTTATATCAATTATTGTGCCTTTTAGGAAGCTAAGGACCATCACTTCATGTTGGGCCAGACTCTGAGGTTCTCTCTCAGGTTTTCCTCAGTCCTTACTCAGGCAAGTTCCCAGTGACTTCAATGGGAGTCTGCCAGAGGAAAGACTTGGCCCTTAGTGGGGGGAATTTGGCCACAGTAGCACTGTGAACAGCATTTATGTTAAGCAAGGTACATGTGGAGTCAGAGTTGTGATTGTGCATAGAGAGATTCATCCTTTAGTCTTGTGATAAAAGTAAGAATCCTGGAAAAGACTTGGAATATATGGGCTAGACTAGAGAAGAATCTCCATGTACATGTATTATGAAACCCAAACCAAACACCCACTAAGGAACAGGGAATTCCAACAGTGAGTCTTGGTGTTTACTGGCTGTACGCTAACATCTAAGTGGTTTCTGACCATCACCTTGCTCATGGATATGGGGAATGGGCTAGGACAAGGATAAAGAAAATCAGGTAGGGAAATAAATATAAATATTGTTTATTAGGCTTCCATAAGTCTTTCCTCTCCTTGATTAATGATGACTATAGCAAAACTAACCCCCTGACCAGGGGAGGGAGGGAAGTAGTTGTATGTGGTGCTTTTACAAACTGTGTTAAATAATCCAATCCTTTTCTCTCCCTGCCTGGTATCGTATTTGCAAAGAAATTACCATGTCAAAAAAGCATTAAAAGTGCTGAGTTGAGGTTCAGTCCTCACCTATCAATTTCTCACCCTCCCAGAACCCTTTTGGAAAGACTTCAAAAGATTCCACTTGGACCCCCCTTCTTGTTCTTCCCTACTGATTTGTCAGAGGTGGACTCAGTAGATGTCACTGTACCTAAAATACAGCAGTCCAGGGCACCAGCAAGGTATGTGCAACCTTTGAGGAATTCAGGCAAAAGAAATAATAGTTACTATATGTGTGGGATCTATTGATGAAAGCAAGAAAGAGCAAGATAATTACAGCTTTTAAGTATGTACAAGTAATTTGAAGGGTGAAAATGCCAAGATAGTAAAGAAGTTGCTTAGGAATAATTGAAAGAATCTGAGCAAAAATTAGGCTATGAGGAAATGTTTTGAAATAGTGAGCTGTATGAAACTGCAGTAGTTTTCCAAGAGATTTGGTGGAAGTGACATTACTTGAATCATTTTAAAACTGGAACAGACAAGCACTCAAACATATGTTAGCGGGAACAATCCAATGTAGACTGGGAATGGACAAGATGACTTTGTTTTTCTCTCTCTCCAATTTCAGTGATTCTATGAGCCTGACACCCTCTATGCTAGATTAGTGTGATTCAGCCTTGTGTGTTTCAGTGTCTTTGCTCCAGTCCCAAAGGATTTGGCTGGATTTTCAAATTCCAGCGGCTGCATTTGGGTCAGACCCCACTCTCCTTGAAATCAATAGGAATCCTTTCCTTTGACTCTGGGTGAAGCTGGTTTGGATTCTAAATGACCTGCTCTCTTTCTAATGGGACCCAGCAAGGTCAGATACTCTTTAAAAAGAAAAATTATGAGATCAAACGAGAGTGGTGTCAGTCTGAATTTCCTGACAATCCAAATTTAATGGTAAGCCACATTGGTACTTTTAGACTTCAGATGTGGAAAGGAATTTCCTGTATCTATTTGAAAATAAAAATAAAAAGCAATCACATAAGGAGAGATTTTCAAAATCAGCTAAGGCCAACTCCCATTGTCTTGCAGTGGTAGCTGGAACATAATTCTTTCAGGTGTTTTTGAAAATCCCACTCTTAATAATAATAATCGAGAGCATGTGTTCCTACCAGTTTCTGCAACCTGATGACCTTGCTTAGATGATGCATCCCTTTCTCCCACCCTTCTATGTCTTGTCATTTTGGACAGAATGCTCATCATGTCAGGGACTCCGTCAACATCTGTGTTTGGAAAGTGCCAGCATAGTTTTGGCTGCTTCCACAATCTAACTAATAAAGAAAAGAGCAAGCCTAATCAGCTAATAATAGTGAGCTCACAAACTAGTTGTGAAGGAAACACTTCAGTAGCAACAGAGATATAGCAACAGTACATTTCTTAAGGGCCAGAATCTACCACCTTAGACTCAACATATGAGTAATCTTACTCCACCACTAGGCTTATTGGTTTCAGTGTGAGTATGCGTCGGCAAATATAGCCCTAGATCATCAAGAAGACAAACTGATGGAAGTAATCTCTTCTGTCAAATTATTGAGAGGCTTTTGGAGTCACAGGCCTTGTTTCTACAAGGTGCTGAGATGTGCTTAAAGTTATGCATGAACTTAAGTGTTTTGCTAGACTGGGGATAGAATAGGCCAGGGTCTTGAAGGATTGAGCCAATTAAACACATGACAAAAATAGAACGTTTTGACGTAATTTAGTAACTATTTTAGACATCTTAATTTTAAAGATGTGCCCAAACTGCCAACTTTGGATGCAGATGCAAACTTTCCCAAAAGTCTGGGGGGACAGGGAGATATTTTGGATCTTAAGCAACCTGAACCCATCTCTAGTTTGTTTGTTTTTAAATCTGTCTCAAAGCAAAAACATTGAAGACAAAAAACTGGAAATGTTTTTTGAATGATGTGCTTTATAAAGAATTCTTGATGAACTTGATGTATTGCCTAAAGCATTATCAAGTTGTATGCTTCAGTAAGCCCTTTCACAGCACAATGTACCTGTTCTTCTGAATGGGGAGGGAGGAGGGAGAAAAGATTAGCATTTGCTTTTTATGCTTTCCTTTCATTCCTTGTAACATGATCACCATCTGGATTTTGCATATTTCTTGCTTTATGGATCTGTCCCCTCACAACTGTATCTGAAAATCATGTGTCCCAGGTTGTTGTTTTTTTAAAGCATCTATCGTATAGAAGTTGAATAATGTCTATTGTATGGAATCCAGATACATGGATATGAAAAAGGAAAAGATCAAAAGTATTTTTAAGACAAAAAAACTCTATTCAAGTTTTTACTAAGAATTCTTGGGTTACATTTTGCAAGGTTAAGGAGGGTATGATATTGAACAAAACTGGGCACCTAAACAATGTGCAGCCTCTAAATTATATGTTGTTCCTTATAAGGAAGAGCGTGTGTGTGTTTTCACATCCTCTGGTCACTGTATCTGAATGATGAAAGTAACTCATCTGAGGTCAGAATAAAAGCCACAACAGTAATCTATAGAGAATGGCATATTCTCAATTTTACTTATACACATGTACAATACAATGCATCAGTCAGACATTAGTGAACTACTACAGCAGCTTTATGCCACCTGGGTATTCATCAGAACAGGGACAAGTGCACTTAAAGCCGGGCTGGCCTATTATTTTCAGCTGCATTAGTCATTTTAGTTGTGTTTATGGAAATAAGATTTTTTTGGAGGAATGCACATAGTAGTCATTGGGACTGGTCTCGGAATGTGTGCACATGCAGAATTCCAACTGAAGTCAACAGGAGTTCCCTGCACAGAGGGCGTAAAGAATAAAGCCAATTCATTGAAAACTGAGTCCTCCTCTGGAAATAATTTTTTGCTTTATTTTACTTCTAATTATCCTGCACTGCTTCAGTGGTCTCTGACAAGGGCAGCATGCAACCCACAGATGAGTCAGCCATTCCACCAGTTTAGTCCTGTTATTTGGCAGAACAGCATGGAAAAATGATAAATAAAATTCCAGCCAAGAGTGGGGAAATGTTTTCATCTGTGCCTCGAATTGATTTCTACACACAAAAATATGCAGCCAATCCCACCTATGTCCTGCAGTTAGAGTGTATATAATCAATGTGTCTATTGTATTTATTGCTACCAACTCCCATATTAGCGTTTCATTGTAAAACCACAGGATGTTCACAAAAGGGAAATGGGTCAACTGCTCCACTAATTTTAATGGGTCTCCATAGTAGTGAAAGCAATTTAAATAATTAAAACAATGAAATTCATTTATATTTTGTTTTTGTTTGCTTATTCTTTGATAGGAATGATTCCAATATCTCTTATATTAGTGCTTTTCATCTGTATAAAATTAATATTATATTGTGCTGTATTAGACTTCAATCTAGTCTACCCTTCCACTATTTGTGGAAATATTGGAAAGAGTCCAGCCGAGGGCAACAAAAATGATTAGGGGTCTGGAGCACATGACTTATGAGGAGAGGCTGAGGGAACGGGGATTGTTTAGTCTCCAGAAGAGAAGAATGAGGGGGGATTTGATAGCTGCTTTCAACTACCTGAAGGGGGGTTCCAAAGAGGATGGAGCTCGGCTGTTCTCAGTGGTGGCAGATGACAGAACAAGGAGCAATGGTCTCAAGTTGCAGTGGGGGAGGTCTAGGTTGCATATTAGGAAACACTATTTCACTCGGAGGGTGGTGAAGCACTGGAATGCGTTACCTAGGGAGGTGGTGGAATCTCCTTCCTTGGAGGTTTTTAAGGCCCGGCTTGACAAAGCCCTGGCTGGGATGATTTAGTTGGGAATTGGTCCTGCTTTGAGCAGGGGGTTGGACTAGATGACCTCCTGAGGTCCCTTCCAACCCTGATATTCTATGATTCTATATTTATGTGCAGACTCTTCAACTTTTCCTGGGAGTCATTTCCTTTGGGATCTCATGCTCTTTCTTGTGATTTTTGTCAGGCTTCTCCTTGATTCTCTTTTCTAGAACCTAGTGAAACAGCAAGCATGCTTTCTATTCTGGGTTGGAGGTTATTTCTCCTGGCAAATGTTATCATTTCCCTATCCTCCACCAACAAAATGAATTGGCGAAGGGAAGGAGGCAATGGCCAAGCATGTCTATTTTATCTCTAACTTCTAGCATTCATTTTTACTTACTAATAATAGGAGGTTTTGTAATCATTTCTAGAGGTTTTGTAATCATTTCTAGCCATTTTGGCGGGGGGGGGGGAATCTGTGATATGTGCACAATTTTACACCTAATAATTGCATACCCAATTATCATGGATTAGACAAAGTACTCGCACATGGACATTTTGTATCTGATCCTGCTCTCATACAATTCAAAGGCAAAGCTCCCTTTATTTTACTGGTTCTGGATTGAGCCTCAGTTGTTTATATATAACCATGTGCATCAGATACTGTGAGAAAGAGTTGCTCAGTTTGAATGCAGACAGGAAAACTGGGCTTTGCTATTACTTGATTTATTTATCTAGAAAATTGGTTTCCAACTCTTGGTGCTTCATAAAATGACTATAACATAATCCACAAAATAACAATATCCTTTTAGATGAAAGAAATAGCTCAAAGCCTCCCATACCTATCAGATATCTAAGATGTATATGCATGCACATTTGTGGTATTTGCCTAAAAATATATAGGTATGCAATTGTGCACATGGTCTTTCATCTAGACCTCAGGCCTCATTTTTTTTCTCAACATATGTCCATTGTTGCCACTTGGGGCTACTAACATATACTACTAAATGCTGCAGAGAGTAAGAAAATAACCCAGGTGTTCCATTAGGGCCAGATCATGGCCTGTGCTGGGTGCCCATGCTGGACAGTATGGGGGCAGATGGTATTTCCTTACTGTGTTATGCCAGCTACTCACATCACAGAGAGACGCATGGGGGAAACAGCTTCCACAGAGTTCTACTACCTCATCTCACCCACATGCTTGGGGAATGAGAGGCAGGAGTGAGGAATAGGCAGACACTTGACTTCATCCCATAGTGAGTGTGGGGACATACACTGTCATAACTATAAAGGGAAGGGTAACAGCTCTCCTGTGTACAGTACTAAAATCCCTCCTGGCCAGAGACTCCAAAATCCTTTTACCTGTAAAGGGTTAAGAAGCTCGGGTAACCTGGCTGACACCTGACCCAAAGGACCAATAAGGGGACAAGATACTTTCAAATCTTCGGGGGGGGAGGAAGGCTTTTGTGTGTGCTCTTTGTTTTAATGGGTTGTTCGCTCTTGGGACTGAGAGGGACCAGACATCAATCCAGGTTCTCCCCATCTTTCTAAACAAGTCTCTCATATTTCAAACTTGTAAGTAAAAAAGCCAGGCAAGGCGTCTTAGTTTTACTTTGTTTTCTCAACTTGTAAATGTACCTTTTACTAGAGTGTTTATCTTTGTTTCTGTACTTTGAACCTAAGACAGAGGGGGGTCCTCTGAGCTCTTTAAGTTTGATTACCCTGTAAAGTTATTTTCCATACTGATTTTACAGAGATGATTTTTACCTTTTTCTTTAATTAAAAGCCTTCTTTTTAAGAACCTGATTAATTTCTCCTTGTTTTAAGATCCAAGGGGGTTTGGATCTGTATTCACCAGGAGTTGGTGAAAGGAAGGAGGGGGGAAGGGTCAAATTCTCCTTGTTTTAAGATCCAAGGGGGTTTGGATCTGTATTCACCAGGGAATTGGTGAGAGGTTTCTAAAAGCTTCCCAGGGTAGGGAATGGTGGCAGCGGACCAGAACTAAGCTGGTAGTTAAGCTTAAAAGTCCTCATGCAGGCCCCTACATTTGTACCCTAAAGTTCAAAGTGGGGATACAGCCTTGACATACACTGAGATAGTTATAGGGTTGGCCCAGCATATGTCAACTCTCCAGAACAGGGAAGGAACAGGGAGGCAGGGCTGCTCCTGGGGCAGCACAACAACAGGCTGCCCCATGTACAGAACATGTGACAATTTATCTCTTAATATTAAATCACAATTCCATTCCCCCGCACAAAGGAGGATCCTGGTTACATGAGGTTTTCCTGACCAGCATTAAAGCAATAATACATTATTTGAATGTTCTATTCCCCTTTTCTTAATAGAGGTCTCCTTTTTCATTTCCTTTCTTTTACTTAGCAGGGAGACTAGAAGAAATAGCTTAAACTAAAGTGTATACAGCTCTCTTGGGCAACAGCCTTTTAGGCTGCTCTAGCTTGCACCAGGACATTAGCGGAGTGCAGACAAGCTCCAGGAGGATTGTGGGAGGGGGCAAAAATAGATTACAGCACCTTGGCACCCATCCATACTCGGCTACACAAGCAATCCTCAGCTATAGTAGGAGATCTGGCCTGTAATGTTTTATAGTCTGCTCCATGGCATCTGACTGTGTTGCTTTTGCTGACAATTTCCCTCTCAAAGAGAGGTACTGTTTCTGAATGAGACAGTGAAACAGTATTTAATGTGACCATTGCTTGGTAGACTTGCTCTTAGCCTGAGGGCCCAGCTTTGGACTAAAATAAATAGTCTGTGTAGCCGGTTTCCATGGTCTGCTGGATTGCCATGTAGAAAAAAATCGGAATTGTTTTGACGAGAGTTGGTGAATAGGCTATGTTTAGACAGGCTTGGCCTATTTTTAGCAATTTAAAAATACTACTAAAACTGTTGAGCTGTCTTTAGAAGGCACTTACAGGGGGTTCAGGACAAAGCCACTACAAGTAAATTGGCTTTTTGCATCTGGAAGCTGAGAGTCTGAGTCTATACAGGCTAGTTAGCCAAGATCTAGTTAATGGTTCAGAATTCAGCCCCAACACCTACATACATCAGGGACTGAGTAGTGGGGGGATCATTTTGTTCCAGAGTCTGTTTTCAATGTATTTTGCTGCTGGAGGAAGGAAATAACTCAAAGCCTCATACATCAGTCAGTAAACTGGGCAATGTAATAAAAAAAACCTATCAGAAAAGGGGAGAGGAGAGGAGAGGAGAGGAGAGGTGGGCCTTGTCGACAAAAGGTTTTGTCCACTAAGCAGTGGAGGTGTACACGCTGAAATGTTCCTCCTGCCGATGTAACTCCCTTTTTATGCTGACATAATACAACCACTTCCACTAGAGGCGTAGGGCTTATGTTGGTGTACTTAGAGTGATACAGTATCTGTGTAGACACTGTGTTACTTACATGGGCTGTTGGCTGTCATTCTTGTCAATTTAACAGTTCCATTGGAGCCATGAAATTGACAAGAAAGCCGGGCTGCTGTCCACCCACTCTCCACCTCAAGCCGGGCTGCTGTCCAATCTCCAGGTTTGAGTGGCCATCTGGGCTCCCAGCTGGGAGCCCTGCTGCCCCCGTGGTCCCACCTCCCTGCTCCCTTCCGGGAGCATGGCAGCCAACCTGACACCCAGTATGGATCTCCCCCATGGAGGTGAGAAACCCTGGGGCGGCAGCTGGGCTCCCGGTGGGGAACTGTGTGGAGCTGAAACCCCTGGCTCTGAGCCCCCCACACTGCCTCTCTTCAGCTGGTGGAAGCGTTCCTGGTGAGGCGCACACCACTGACAGAAGGAGGGTAGTGTGGACATCAGCCACCCCAGTCATTAATGCAGTGGCTGTAAGTCGACCTAACATAGGTTGACTTATTTTTGTATTATAGACATAGCCTTAGAATCTGGGTTTCTGCTGCCAGTTAGCAATACTATATATAGTTATCATGGAGTGAACGCATTGACTTTGTAGACTCGGATTAACATAATCTTGCAATGCAAAAATCATTGTAAAAAAAAGGCCAGTGTTGCTCTTTGAAGTATCAATAGGGGGGAAATAATAAATAAAAGGAGGAAATAATTATAGTTTACATTTATATATTGCCATTCATCGTAAGGATCCCATAGCACTTTATAGACAATGGGCCAAATTCTCTACAAATTTACATTCCACACAACCATATTAATTTCTGTAACACCTGTGCATTCCTTGGACAACTAGCATCCAAGAACTGGCCAGACCAGACACTGCTGGCCAGATCTGCCCTAGCCTGAATGGAGGGATAAAAGCAACAAGAAAAATATATGGAAAGGTGACAACGATGTTATAGTGCTTGAAGAATGTCATAAAATGAAAGACAGAAAACACTAAATTTTTATAGTCTAGAGAAAAAAAATGCCCAGGGACCAGGTGATCACAGCCTAAATTCCTTCAAGGTTAAATTCAGCCTAAATTCCTTGGCAAAACTGGGCATTTGTCCCACTTGCTCTTGCCAGTTGATCATCACTTGGCAAAAGCAAACTGGAGAAATGCACAGTTTTGTCAAAAAAGTGGGATGCAACCCTTAGCAGGGTGTGGAGGAACATGCGTGGGCGAGTGGCAACGCCAGCCCCGCGTGGGTGGGGCAGCAGGGGTGAACTTGGGCCAGGCCCGAGCATAGGGGGGGAGAAGGGGGCCTCAGGCTGGCCCCACGCAGGTGGGCATCAGGGCGGCATGGGCCAGCCCCGAGCATTGGGGGGGGAGAGGAGAGCCTCAGGCTGGCCCCACGCAGGTGGGTGTCAGGGCGGCACGGGCCAGCCCCGAGCATGGGAGGGAGAGAGGGCCTCAGACCAGCCTTTGCAGTGTTGTTTTCCCTTTGGGAAAATATGATCACCCTAGATATTAAGGATATTTTCAGCACAATTGGGCAACAGAACAGACTGACTAAGGAAGGGGGGAGATACCTTTAATGGAAATTTTCAAGAAAAACTTAAATGTAGTGCTCGTGGGAATGATGGAGTGAGCAAGCCTGTAAAATCCAGGTTGATCAAAGTGGTATTTTCTAGCCTTACTTCCTTTGAGACAGAGCCTGCCACTTTCTCCACAGCCCCAGAAAGGCCTGCCTGCCATGGGACTAGTACAGCAGTAGGTGTATGGGAAGCATATTGGATTCAAGGAGCTATTTTCATCTCCACACTCAAGGATTGTGTGTAAATTCTTCTCGCACATCCAAGTGTGAGCCAAGCTGTTTGATTACATGATTGTATGCACAAAAGGAAACCTCCATTTTAACAACACAGTAGGAAAGGAAGATCAAAGTTTCTGCTATTTTAAAAAATAACTTGCTAAAGGGACAATGAGATTAATTATTTATCAGCAAAACATGGAAGTTGCTACAGTAACAGAAAAAGAACATCTGTACTTTAATTATCCAGTGGCTCCTGTAATACTACTTGTACATGTGTATTTTTGTAAAATATAACAGTCATTTTCCAAGCTGTATTTATTACTAACGAGATTCGATAGTATAACAGAATACAATGAAATGCTTGCAGATATGATAGAGCACTATGTCCAGACTCTCCTTAATATTATTAAAGTATATTTTAGTGTTATTGAAAATCAGAGGCAGAGAGCAGGTTATGGCATTATGCAACTTTCCCCCCACATCTCTGTAAGTGCATCTTACCTTTACCTACCCTTTACCTTACTCCTTACCTACAGCAGGTCCTGTGTACTGTTCCAGATTGATTTGTGGTTTTAGGATGTGGATTAATATGACAGGAGGGGATAGATTGAGACCTCCCAAACCATTTCACTTGAAATGGATTTAAAACCAGGTCACCACTGGTGAAAAGTTAGTGCATTCACTCCAAGGTGTTGGCAGTTTGAGAGAGCCAGCCATGGAAAAATCTATCTTGCCGTTCAAAGTAATTAAGCTACTCCCCAGCCAGATTTCTTCCAATATCTTTTCAACAAACAACCTTTATGCTAACATCAGCACAGTTGGGATGTTTTTGATCAATCAAACAAATTATTGAATTTTTTCTCACTATTGAATCACAGTTGCATAAAGCTTGACTAATTTACTATCCAAATATTAGCATGATATGGCTCTTTACTTGTATAAGCTGCTTACTACTATATCAGTCTAGTGCAGCAGAATGGTGAAAGTGACAAAGAAAAGATCTATATACTGGCATTGTGCTAAGCTAATAAAAGGGGCCAGAAAAGTTGCTAAGACACTGGTAAGGTATTAAAATATGAATATTTCATATCGATACACAGCATATATGAATGCTAATCTTGCTCACTGTAGTTCCTACATACTGTAGCCTTGGGGCATTAGGGAATAGTATATTTCTGATTAATCCAGGGCCCATTCCATACAAGCACATGGGCATAGTCCTGATAAAGTAAAAAATGTTTTTCCATGTAAACACATTAGTAGTCTAAACAATTTAGAGATATGAGTAGCACAGAGGCTTTGATACTAGATCATTGACTTTCCTAACTGTGTGTTGGGTTGACTCCATTGGAATTCATTAACAATTTCTAGAACAGTTCAAAAGTCTGTAAATTTGAATTTTCAGCTGGGTCTGTGTGCTCACTGTTTACAGCAATTCACCTGAGTTTCAGTCATAGGATTCAGATGTAAACTTCCACAAAGCTTAGGGCTGTTTTGATTTGAAGTTTTGATTTGGACCCAGTTCAGATCCTATCACCTAGAGAGATTTCTTCAGTGTCAAGACCACAACTAGAATGACTAATAAAAGTCCTGGGAGAACCCTTAGAAATCTCATATAGAGTCAAGGACTAGCAGAGAAAACTCAAAGGCAGAAGAAAATATGACTTTACAGTGGATCAGAGATCACAGCAACTAGATATTGTGATGCTAAGAGGAGTAATGCACCTTGTTTTAAATTAAATCTGAACAATAGGCTGAATCCTCAGCTGCAGCTGAAGAGGTGAGGGCAAAATGTGGTTTAAGGATATCTATACATCCCACTGATTTCCCGCACCCCCAAATCTTGGCAGAAGCCAGCTCACCTCCCAGTGTCATTTAAGGCAGTCCAAGATAGCATTCCAGCAGCTGGATATTATCAGAGTGTGGTAGTGCTCCAGTCATGCCTCCTTCACCTGCAATTCATTGGCTACATTCTATTCCCTACACTGAGGAAATCTCCAATGAGTTGGTTAAGCTAGCTTTCTGCCTGCCTTAGAGCAGCATAAAGCAGGCTGAGTGGGGAGCCAAGATCTGTCTCCATGTGCTTAGTTTTATGGCAAAATAGTGTGTGTCCCTATGAGCTCTGGTGTAGGGGGAAAATCCATATTCAGTGTTTTGTCCTGTTCTTCATATTGTATTCTGAGTTCCTCTGGAATGCTTCAGAGACTTGAGAGAGTATTTGATACTTTTCCAAATTGCCGGAAAATTGTACATGTGCTAGAAGGTGTTAAAGTTTCTGTAAAACTGTTTTCAGGAATTTTGCGGTGAGATTAGAGTTGAGACACATTACAGCTGTATATTAGCCACAGTATGAAAATGCAAGTGAAACACTTCTGCGTGTTGCTGAGGCTCTGTTTCATTCAAAAATTCAACATGAAGCATCTTTCTCTGCAAACAAGCCAGCTGCTCTGCATTTCTAATTATTTTGGTCAAGTATGATATTTCAGCCGAGAAAAGTCTGCGATGCTGTTGGGGAAATTATAGATAGCATATGGAAATTATAGTCACATTATAATAAAATACTTACTTTTAATAATGAAATACAGACATTATGCCATGAAACATGTACTGTGGGTGAAACCCTGCCCTAGTTAAGCATTCAACTTCCCTTGAATACAAAAGGGCT
The DNA here is from genome assembly GCF_028017835.1 of Emys orbicularis. Taxonomy (NCBI): domain Eukaryota; kingdom Metazoa; phylum Chordata; order Testudines; family Emydidae; genus Emys; species Emys orbicularis. The sequence continues at coordinate 73,647,794 of NC_088688.1, read as the reverse complement.
TATGTGTACATACATGAAGGCAGAAATTGACCCTATAGATATTGTCTACAGAAGGAAATACAGACCGGAGGCACTCACTATTTCTACTGTGCCTAACACATGTGGTCCCCAACCTCATTGGACCTCTGGGTGCCACTCTAATACAAATAAATTGTAATAATATATGGAAGCCTCAAGAAAGTATGTGTTATGGTGCACTAGATAGTGAAGAAAGGAACAAAATTAAATTAATAAAGAGAAGGTCAGCGGCAAGAGTCTTGTTTGTTAGCCCATCTCTTCACAGAGAGGAGGCTAAAATGGACTCAGCTAAGTTTAGCAGCAAACCAGAGGTGACCAGTGAAGAAAAGAGAGATGCTCAAATCATCGTCATCAGTAACATCTTGCTCAATAACAGCTTATGTAGGTAAATGGTAGTGAGATGACTTGGGCTGGATTTAAAGACTAAAGACAACACTACCATCCTGCCAGTCACTCAGGTCTGTAACCTAGACATCATCTTCAACTCAAACCTCTCTCTAACTCCTCACATCCAGGCTATGACTAAATATTGCAGATTCCATCTGCATAATACCTCGAAGATACGGCCTTTCCTATCCATCTACACAGCTAAAACTCTTGTCAAGCTGTCATCACCTTGATTAATGCAACATCCTTTTCTCTAGCCTTGACAAATGCATTTCTCCTTCGCCCCATAATCCTTTCAGAATGCTGCTGCCAAGATGATTTTCCTAGACCGTTCTTTTGACCATGTCACCCTCTCTGCATCCCTCCACTGCCCCCTTGTCTTCAAGTTCAAAGGCCTTCCTGTCCTATCCCCAGTCCCACCCCACCTATCATTTCTCATTCACTATTGAGAGATCAATTCCCAATCTTTGATTGGCCAATAATGCCAGCCTCTATTACCCACTGGTTAAATTTTCAAAAAAGTACTTTTGTGGCTTCTCTCATGCTGCCCCTCATATTTGGGAGAAGCACCCTGTAAATATCTGCAAAGCCACTTCATTTTTCTCCTTCAAAGCCCTCCTTAAAATTCTTCTTTGCCATGAGTCCTACAAAAATTATGATTAGGCTGCTGGTGTGCAGATACCATTGCCTATTGTGTTGTCTAATGTTGTTGTTTCTTTGTACTCCCTGGTCTTTCTGTATCCACCTGTCGTCTTATATTTGCATTGTAAACTCTCTGAGGCAGAGACTGTCTTTTTGTTCTATGTTTGTACAGCACCTAGCACAGTGGGCTTTTGGTCCATAATTAGGTGCCAGGTTAACACTATAATCCATAAAGAGAAAACTGTTAAAGAATATTTGAGAAAATGGCAGATAAATTTGATTGACTGAACATGTAAATAAACATAAGAGGAATATAGGTGTAGCAAGAAAGAGCAAGAAAAACATTGTATGCTTCTGAGAAATTGCCAGAAATTGGAAAGAAAAACTCCTAAACATGCACATGTCAACCTGAGGAGTTATGAGTGAGTCGAACATTAGCCTCTTGTGGCATGAGGCATTCTAAGAGTGTAGTTCCAGAGTGGACTCCGGTGGTGGAGTACGGTACAGGAGGCAGATGCGTGGTTAGATGTGACTGGCAAAGAGGTGGTGTGAGTATTAAATGGAGGTGAAGTTCTGGGAGGCATATCCTTGGCATGATAAAGACTCAAAATGTCTGAGGATGAGAAGAAAGCCAGAATATAGAGTGCCAGAGACCATCCCAGACAATCTTTGAGAGGGACTGAGAGACAAGTGTTCAGATTGAGAAGTCGGGGGGACAACTAGAGATGGTATAGCTCCAGTCTCATATCTGATACACAAATCTGGGCTCTAGTTGCCAGCTGACCCTTAAATGCCAGCTGAACATCTCCATCAGAAGACTTTGCAAAGCAGAATAACCATGTAATTTGTAAAACAACATTCTGTACTGTTTTGGAGACTGCTTTCAATCTCAACCTTTGTATCAGCCTTCAATGAAAGAACTAAAGTCCTTATTGTCAATACTTCTGAAAAGAAATCTTGCCTCACATTATATTTTCAAAATAACAAAAAGCCCTGTCAAAGTCAGTGCAGATTATTTTGGAAGGATTCTAATGGAGAGTTGGATTATTTAGGGATAACCAGGCGGTTTCGATGTTAATTAGTTTGAAAGAGTTATTAATGTTAATAGCTGAGAATTAATCACCCATTCTGAAATAATCTGAGTCAGTTTAATAATTCAGTCAGAAGCAGACTTTGTATTGGTTTTAAATGGTTAGAGTCATAGGACTAGTTTAAGATGCTTCTTGTATATTGCACCAAAGGTTTTAATCCTGAGGAAGAGAGAAGGGAAAATATTTTTGATTCACTTAATGGAACAAATGCACTTACAAATGATTGTTTGGCTATATTACAAAAAACATGTTTTATTTAGAGAACTGAATACTTCAAAACTGTTCAGAGATAGGAACTGTTCACAGTAACAAGTAAACTTAACTGCAGAAACAGCTTGTTGTGTCCAAAAAGGAAATGGTTTTAACTTTTGTAAATGAATGTGTGTGACTTGATTCTTTCTGAAGTTCTTTTCTTCTTAACAAGGAAATAATTTGCAAATTATTGTGACTAAAAGGGGGCTGCCTGGAGAGGGATGGGCTCCGCCAGGTTAGAAATTTGCCCAAGACGCACCAATTTGCCCAAGTCAACCATGTCCATACTGGATTGGTCGCAGCCTGGGTTAATTATGACCGCGCCAGCCATCTCCCACCAGGGCAGACGCGACAAGTATACTACTGGTGTAACCCCAACAAAGAGGATCTGTGGAAGAGATAACATCACCATAGCCACATGGAATGTATGGACATTCAGACAAATAGGAAGGTTGAAAGAATTCACGTACGAAATGGAACAATACACCTGGCACCTCCTAGGAATCTCTGAGGTTAGATGGAAGAACTTTGGAGAGGCACTCACAGAAGAAGGCAATGTACTCTATTACAGTGGAGAGGACAAACATGTCAACGGCGTAGGATTTCTTGTGTATAAAGATATCAAGAATTCAGTATTAGGATGCCACCCAATGCCCAGCAGACTTATTTCCATCCGTCTAAAGGCAGTAAAGTTTAATATATCCGTGGTACAAGTTTATGCCCCTACAACAAACTATTACGATGAGCAAATTGAAGATTTTTACAATCAGCTTCAAGACATCATCGATAAGGTACACAAGAAAGATATCCTGATTGTACAAGGAGATTGGAATGCTAAAATGGGTACTGATGCACAGGCAAATTGGCGAGATTATTGTGGCTCTTTCTGTAATGCAGTAACCAATAAGAGAGGATTGAGACTTTTGGAGTTTGCCAGCTATAACAATCTGGTTCTCGCAAACACATTAGGAGCACATAAAGCATCCAGACGATCAACATGGCACGCACCTAATGGTCTACATCACAGCCAGATCAACTACATTATGGTGCAAAACCGATTTCGTTCTGGGATTAATAGAGCTAAAACAAGAGCTTCCCCGGTTCTGATATTGCTGTGAAATCACTCAAGAATGGAATGGCTACAGGTATTGACAACATCCCAGCCGAACTGATGAAATTCAGAGGAGAAAAAGTAATAGATGTACTCACCAAGATCTGCAACAAGATCTGGCAGACCAGTGAGTGGCCCTCCATGTGGTCACAGTCACTAATAATCACTCTGCCAAAGAAAGGCAACCTGAAATTGTGTCAAAATAATTTGCCTTTTAGCCGCAAAATATGGCACTGAAATCAGTGCAGAGAAAGCCAAGCTGATGTGATCCCAAACAAATGTGATGGGATCAGCTCCCATATCACTGTCAGTAGACAAGAGATGGAGATATTGAAACAGTTCAAGTATTTGGGGGCAATCATCACTGATGAAGGATTCAAGGCAGAAATTTGGGCAAGAACTGCACAAACAGCAGCAGTGGCAAAGCTAAATCTGGAGGAACAAGAACATCTCCCTGGAATCCAAACTGAAACTGCTGCATGCATTGGTCATCTCCATTTTTCTGTATGCATACAAGACACGGACCCTTACAGCAGAACTTGAACGGAAAATACAGGTAGTAGAGATGAGATCCTTCCGTAAAATCCTGGGCATCTCCTACTTCGACCACGTCACTAATGAAGAGGTCCGCAACATCATCACCCAATGCACTGGGTCATATGAAGACCTCCTGACGACCATGAAGAAGCACAAGCTGAAGTGGTACGGCCATGTAACAAGATCATCTGGCCTATCCAAGATCATCCTCCAAGGGACAGTACAGGAAAAGAGAAGAAGAGGTAGACAGAAGAAGAGATGGATTGACAACATAAAAGAGTGGACAGGAATGGACTTCGCAGAGACTCAAGCACTGACACACAATCGTCAGGGGTGGAGACAATTGGTTGATTCCTCATCAATGATGGTGCCCCAAGGACCAATATGGTTATGGGAGTGATGATGATGATGAATTTGCAGATCAGAATAAAAGCTCAGATTCCCAGCTGCACTGGGGCCATTTTGTGCCTGTCTACCACAGCAAGGCAGCTGTAAACCTGGCAAACCCATCCAGTGAAAGATTTCCCCTGTATATGGAAATCTTCCTGTAGCATAGGACTACCGTAGTGACTCTTCGTCCCCTCAACCACCCTTCCTGCACCTTCTCTTCCAGCTCCCCTGTGAAGAAAGAGCATCTATGGGGAAATAGGTGTGGCTGGGGTGTCCCTGCCCCCAGTGATCATCAGCTGCTGGAATGACCCTTCAGGGATCTCTAGCAGCTGGCATAAAACAGCTCAACTTGACGCTGCTCTACTTAACACAGGACAGGGGAGCAACCCAGCATGCGGTCATTCAAGGACTGAGGTAAGGGGAAATGTTTCCTTCCTCTTGCTCCCCTTAAGCTGAGGCAAGCACAGTTCAGATGCAGCCCAGAATCTGATCCAATGTCGAAAGACGTTACCTGTCCATTTTAGGTGGTTAGTTATAATTCAGACTTCTTTAGTCTCCTCGTAACTAGCCTCTAAAAACTTTAGTAAGGTTGGTAATTATCCCATAAAATTATCTGCACTCAGACTTGGCAATCGGTTTTACCATCTGTAGGCAAATTTTAAAATAAGTCTCTGCAAAGATCAAAAACAGGTGTTTACTCTTTCCTAAATGCCTGTTCACAAATCTTATAGGATGGGGCCTAGGAGAAGGCAGACTCCAAAGTTTATATTCACAAAGATTTAAACATAACAAACTATGTGAAAATACATTCTCATAGGCCTCAGTCCCCAGCTCAGTCATGCTTACACTGGGCAGCAGCTGAGGAAGGGTTGGAGGAAGGTTGCTTAGATCCACCCATCTCCTCACCCAATCCTGGGGTAGGTCTGGATCTTTAGGTTGTTCTGAGTTATGTCGGTGACAATGGCTTCCTCTCACCTTCCCATGTACTTTCTGTAACTCCTACACTGAGGGGCAGAACAGGTGGCATAGAGCTTGCTATACGTCAGTAGCATAGAGCATCTGGATCAAGGGCCAAGGATCTTGCCAATAAAGTTAAATATTTGAATAACATCAAAAAATATCAAAAGAGCAGTGCCCCTTTGACTTAGCTGATGTTGCCATCCTCAGTGATCTTTGTCTATGTCCCCTACAACCATCTTTGCACTTCTTTTGTGCCATTTATCATGCATGGAATGTCCTGTGATTTATATTTAAATATGTATTTTAATATACATAGAACAAAATTTGCCTTATAATCATTTGATGGATAAGCATTGTACCCAGGTGTGAGGGACAAAATGCCATGAGGTTCTGCCTCATATGGTAGGTATAGCATTTTGATATGACTCGAGGAACCACCATCTCCTTTTGCTGCACCAGAAGTGAAGCACCCTCATGAACTGATTTGAGAAGTCCTTTAGTAATGGCCATGTACTGTGATTACCTCTTTTCCTGTGTTGCAGAGTTTCCTGAGAGCCATGGTTCTACGAACCTTTTAAAGCAACTGTGCCAGTGCATACATGAGGCTCTGAAATGTTCTAAGCCTTGGGCACTGCTGCTGGCAGGGATTTTGTAGAATTCTGACATCTCTTTAATGGAAAAGTAAGTTTGGTGTATTGCAAATGCAGGAGCTCGAGACGGCATATGCGTCTTGCTTCCTTCTGAGATACTTCTAGTCTCATTTTCATCCTCCTTATGTTCCAAGCCCATTACTCCTGCTTCTGATTATGTACTCTACAGCTGTTTGTCTCTCTCCCGCACACAACAGTAGGGGGGGGTTCTTTTTTGAATGACTTCTTGGAGCAGACAATGTTCCTGTGTGTGGCAGGCCCTCCTTCACTTTTCTGGCACTTGTTCTACAGAAATAAAGAGATTGTGTTTCTGTTGTAGTAATGATTTAAAGAGAAAAAAGCATTCTACCCCAATGCTGCTAGTTTTCTTTTTGGGTTGCTTGGCAATGTTGCATATATCCTCTGCCCTATTCCTTTCAGTCCTTTAAACTGGCACAGCTTGTTGCAGATGTTTTCTCTAGGTCTATTTCTGGTACGATCCTTCCCCTCTCCAAATTTTTCCTCTTACGCACATCACCATCTACCTCTCTTCAACCCCGGTTTTTATTCACATTTATTTGTTTTGTTTTGTTTTTTGTTTTTAACATTGTGAAGCAAATCCTCAACTGGTATAAACTGGTGAGGATCTGGCCCTGTGTCTCTTTGGCTCTGTGACATTTCCCTTTAAGGATTCCTTAATAAACACCAAATTTTCATCAACGTTCTTTCCCCTCTTCTTGCTTACTGCTACTGCTGTGTTCCATGCAGACAGAGAACATTTTGGTGGTGTCCTGTTCTCAAGGACCGCAAACATGATTTGGCTTTTCACTTTGCAGGGACAAATCTTCACAGGTAGAAAGAAACCCAAAGGCTTTTCAGATGTCTCATTTTGGCAACTATGTTCCATATCATTTTAATTTGTATCCTGATTTTCCTTGGGTCTGAATCTCCACTCCATTAAGCTCATGGTGAGCTCATAAACGACAATAGAGAGAGACTTAAGAAACTGAAGCCAGTGGGGAAACACTGGCATAACAAAGGCAAAATTAACCATGTGATTTTTTTACCTTACCACATCTATCATGCTTACATCTTGAAAGCTACTGAGAATCATGTTAACAGTTGTTCCTGTTTTCTTCTCTCTCTCTCACATTATGAAATCATGCAAATAATAGCAAGCCTGATACATGTTTGTTGGTTTAGGGATCCCATTCCATTCTGTAGTTTGCAGATAAAGCCTTTGCATTTAAACTTTTAAATAATTCAAATTTCTAATTAATTTTTATATTCTTTAACATATTAATATCAGGATACCAGTAATTAAATTGTTATTTCTGAAGACAAATCCTTTATTAAGTCTGTTTCTACTGATAAAATAAATATCACAAAGTGTCACCACATGTCTGTATGTACAGTGTTTCTGGTATGCATCAAACTTGAGTGAGTTTAACAAATATTTTTAGTACCCCATGATCTGGTATGTCAGAACAAGATAGACAAAAACAACACAAAAGTCTTCTCTCCACTGGTCATGCAGATGTCTTTCTCATTACTATTAACAAGACATAAACACTATATTGTGTAGAAAGCATGGTTACTCTGTCCAGAATGGACATTTACCAGCTCTATGAATTACATTTACCATATATTTGTAGTATTTCCCATTCTAAGTAGAATAAATCAAAACCAGTCAGTTGCACACCAAAAAATGAAAGCTTTAAGGGGTTATTATTGATAGAGATTGAAGCAGTTATAATACACATAGCTTGCAAGTGAAGTGATCTGATTTTTCTTGTTTTAAAGTTGATATATAAATTGCAAATTCTTGTATGAACTTACTATGCCTTTTCTTGTTTTAACATTTTCTTGTTAGATTGCAATAGATCTGATTATTTCTTTGAGTTGTTTTGGGATGATTGGAGTTTAGATCCCTCTTGCATACAGTATAGAGAATTGCCAGCAACCCCTTGATGTAGTAAACATACATTCCTTAATGATGTCCCCCGTGTTAAGGGATGCTTAGGTCTCAGAGCATCTAGGCTACCACTTTTATCTTCAGATAGCTAGAAATGATAAAAATTAGAGAGAAAAGACCAATTAGGTCATTTAATCCTTCCCCCTGCCAGTGCAGGACTGTTTTCTACAGTACATTAAAGAGTGCTTTATCCAGTCTACTTTTGACTAGTGATAAAATTGTCACTACTTCCCCTGGGCCTCATTCTGAGAAAGCATGCCTGTGTGAAAAGGACTGTGATTTTATGGACCTGCAAACCACAGCCACAACATTGTAATAAAGCTCAGGCCACCTACAAAGCCGGCCAACTGACAGATACTGCTGGATAGGATATAAGGTTTAGAGAAGCAGACACCGGTTTGGGGCCACACAAGATTTCCACTGGCAATGCCTCTGCCTGTGGGGATCACACCCACTATTCTCATTCTGTATTCCCTTGCAAAAACCTGCTGCAAAGGTCACATCCACCGCACATCTGTGGGTGTAGAGACCCATTGTGGAGGTTCTCTGCTGCTTTACCCAGCAGCACCATTGAAAGACAGAGTTGTTTGCTGCTTGTCGTGCTAACGAAACCACACAAGATAACGCTGGATTGGGCCCTTGAGAATGAATTCTGTAGTCTAAATGAAACAATATTTCCTAATGTCCAGCCAAATCATCATGTTCATCTTGCAACACCTATTTATTCCCTCTCTCAGTCCAAATCATTCTCTGAAATGGCTCTCCTTACATAAATATCTTCAAATATTTGTACCCAGTTATATTCCCGCTTAGTGGTAATTAGCTGTATTTAGTTCTTTTAACCTTTCCTCCTTCCTCAGTTCTTCCATATTCCTAAACATCTTTATCATTCTCTGAATTCCTTCAGTTAGTTAATGTCTTTCTTATACTGAGGCACCTAAACTGCATACAAATTAGCTGGACCTAGTGAGTATAAAGAGTGACTGTCAACTATATGGGGATCTCTGATGTCATTCAGGTTTTGGGGCAGAGATTAACTAGTTAATTTGAGTTTGGGGCACAGGTCACTGGGGATTCTTGTTTTTCTTCATTTGTGTTTGTTTGCTCTTAGCTGTAGACAATGGTATAAGAGTAAGTCTTTATCCCTAAGAAAAGGGAAATCTGGAATCAACAGAAAATGCTTATGACGACAAATATTCTTAAAGTCTCCTAACTGCTTTAGGACTGTCAGTAACTAAGTTAGAGTTATCCCCAACTTAAAAGATAGAAGAATCATAAACAAATATCCCTACCTGACCAAGTGAAGGAAAGCTCTGGGTTTTTTTCATACTTTTAATTTGTACCTTAAAACATCAGCACAGTGATATTTGAAGCACCGTGGTATAACTAAACTTAACATTAATTGAGAACAGGCCCTCCTTTATCCCTGATGTCAGCCAATGACCTATGCCCAGGGGTGAGATGCTGTTATTCCTGTAGAGAAATCTTTTGTTCAAGCAGGTGCAGAGGCCTCTGTGTCAGACCCTGCCACATGGTAGGTCTATCATTACAAAAACAATCATATCTGTTTGGGAAACAGACTGCTGGACCAATTGCAAAAGAAAAATAAACCCAGAGAGACTGGCAGTATTGAGACTTCTGGTGAATAAAGCAGTGATTGATTAGATCAGGGCCATTAATATCCCCTATCTCCATTGACTAAGCACTACTTATTGCTTTGGCACACTTGGTGGTTACAAGAACTTGGCTAACTTTGATCATACTATATGCCAGGCTGCTGGCTACAAGCTATTTCATTTGCAACTGTTGTCTATGGCTTGCCAGTCATCTAATATAAGGAAAATGTAGATGATGAATTGTTGACTATTATTTTGAAGCTCTGTTCAAATCTGATTAATTTAACTTTGCACCATGATGTATATCGGCACCTGATGAAAAAACATAATTTATATTTCAAGACTTGCAGTCCTTCCGATTCTATTGTTCAATTTCCAGCAGTTGGGAATGTTCCCTAAAGCCATCTAGCAGCCAACCTTATTCTGTGGTACAAATACATATGTCAGCATGGCACATGTGGAAGTTTTTGTTAGTGAAGGACAGGAGAAGATAACTATTGTGTTTATCTTAACAGCCTCCCATCCCCCACCCCACTTTTTAATAAGGGAATTCAGGAAAAACATCTTGAAGCATTGGTTATTGAGTGTTTATACTCTTATTACATTGTCTTATTCTTGTATGAAAAGTTTTGTTTGTTTTTGCACTCAAGGCTTTCTCAAGCTTTCCATTAAGATAAACTATATCCCAAAACAAAATAATAAAAAAGTCTGAAAAATACTACTGTGTGCTTTGTATTAGGTAAAATCAGAACACCTAATCCCAATGTTAGAGAAAAAATAAGGGAATTCCCCTAATTAATACTCATTACAATAGCTTCCCAATCACCAGGGCAAGGCAGAATCCTAACAGACTCTGTGATAGGAAGGCCTGGCCCTTCATGGTTTAAAGAGAGAACACATCTAGACAGAAATCATCCTGCCTTGAGAGTTCTCCTGTGAAGAGGGAATTTTCCATTGGCTCTTTGGCTGGTTTAAGGCTGCTGTATGCTTCTTATATCATGAGTGGTGGCCTTAGTGTAGAGAGACCAACTCAAGCTATTTTAAACCATTAATGTGAGCAATGTACTAACAAGTCAAAGAATTTAGTGCCTCAGAAAGGTAGAGGACTAATGGGCAGGAGCGGCGCCAGGGTTTTTGGCACCCTAGGCGGGGGTCCTTCCACGCTCCCGGTCGTCGTCGGCAATTCTGCGGCGGTGGAGTCCTTCCGCGCTCCCGGTCTTCGGGGCACTTTGGCGGCGGGTCCCAGAGCGAGTGAAGAACCCGACACAGAATTGCCACCGAAGACCCGGAGCGCGGAAGGACCCCCCGCCGCCGAATTGCCGCCCCCCCAAATCCTGGTGGCCTAGGTGACCGCCTAGGTCGCCTAAATGGAAGCGCCAGCCCTGCTAATGGGAAGAAGAGAACTTTCTCTTATAAGACAGTGATGCATTCTGTGTAGTTGCTGTGTATGTATTGAGGATGAGGAGGATGTTAATACTTCACCTCCATCACCAGAAATCATCACACAGCAACTGAAATATTGTAGCATAGCTGATATGTAACATTGGCTTCCTTTACAACCTCCAGAGCATGAGAAGAAGAGAAAAAGGTGACCTGGTTTGTTTTTCCTTAATAAAATAAACTAGAATCCAAGAGTTTTTTGTTTCTGTCCATTACTTATCAGTTATAATGTATAAATAGGAATTTCAACATCATTAATCATTTGTTTTCTTCTATTACATGAGCAATAAGAGGAAAGCAAATTTCTGTTATTGTGTGAGGAAATTGGTATGATGTTTGAAGAATCTGAACAGTGATGTTACAAGCTGCTGTGACATAAACAGCAGCCCTCTCTCTACACAATTGAGGAACCCCATGCTTTCAAGTACACTCTGACTACCTGTGATTGCATTGATAGGCTTAGCAAGACAATGCTTTAAGTACTTGGTAACTCAATTTCAATAATTCAAGCTGAATTCCTATAGAGCGGTACAAATATTATTATTAATATTTATGATTATCATTGTGCTGAATAAAGTTAATCATACCTTGTGTTTGATCAACAGTGGCTCAGGAACCACTTTGTACTTTTGCTATGGGTTTTTTTGGGCAGGGGCGGCGGGGGTGTGTGTGAAGTAATATTGCTACTTGGTTATATTAAATATTTTGTAAATTTAGTATAGTGAAAATGAGAAAATAACAATGGGTAGTAAATTACATTCTTCACATTTTTCCTGTTCTTCTCTTTGTACATAAACATACAAGAGATGTAGAAGCATGAACAAATTGCTAATTTGACTGTCAGTGTTCACAATTGCAATAGCTATGTAAAAGATAAATCTGACTTCTGTGTACTGGGATCTCATTCAGGCATTGTATAGTTCCTTAGGGTATGTCTACACCCAGCCGCTAGTTCGGCGGCTGGCAATCGAAGTTCTGGGTTCGACTTATCGCGTCTTGTCTGGACGCGATAAGTCGAACCAGGAAGTGCTCGCCGTCGACTGCGGTACTCCAGCTAGACGAGAGGAGTACCGCGGAGTCGACGGGGGAGCCTGCCTGCCGCGTGTGGACCGAGGTAAGTTCGAACTAAGTTCGAACTAAGGTACTTCGAACTTCAGCTACGTTATTCACGTAGCTGAAGTTGCGTACCTTAGTTCGATTTGGGGGTTTAGTGTAGACCAAGCCTTATTCTCACATGTGCAACAGAGAATATATTCTCTACTATGAATGGTGTTTCAAGGACAAATGGTTTCCAGAGGCAGCATGTTACAATACCAGAGAGAGTTCTATACTTACTAACCTCAGAAACATCTTAAGTAATCAATCAGCCATAGATCTAATTGTCACAGCTGAAAATAACCATAATTAAAAAACTTAACATAAACAAATCCAGAGCACAGACAAGAGCTTGTTTGTGTAATCTTTTGGCAATTTAGCAATCCCATGCTGAAGCCGCCACCGGAATCAATGGAATAAACAGTTTCCATTGGAATACTGGAATAAACATCCCCAGGTCCCTTGAATTTCATTTGTTCATCCAAGTAAAAACAGAGGTATAGAAGTACTCTCAAATTAAAGAGTAAACAAATATCCACATTAAGTTCCTGGATGTTTCTCATCAGATAAATTCTCCCTCCAGCTCATGAAAACTTGTTACAAATACAGATTTCCCTAAATATGATTTTTTTATCACTGAGTACACCTTTTGATCTTCCTGAAAGGAGAGTTTACCATGAGTCTAGCCAGAAAAATGAGTAAGGGATGGTTTAGCCCAATGAGCATTTCCAATATGTATTTCTGCAACATTCAGGTAAAAATAACACCACTCATCTAAATGTAGTGTTAAAGATAGCTTAAACTTCATTAGTCCCACTTTAATTTATGTTTTTCATATGACATTATAACTCTGAATCAGATATGTTAGGCAGAACCATTTTTCCATTGCATCCCCCATGCTAACCAGTGATTAAGGCCACAGACTACACATAGATAGTACTTACTTTGTTCTGACCACCAGACAAATTTTCTTTAGCTCTTTTTCTTTAGCTCTTTTTTTTTTGTATAGTGAACTGCCTACATGGAAAATCTTGATTTTGTCCAATTCTATGTATTTTTTGGAAGAGAATGTCAGAGAGATCCTGGACACCATTTTTATAGTAGTTTTCAGAGGTTATGAATAGGTTACATTAAAAATGATCCAGGGAACAGACTAAAATAACAAAACCTAAGCCCCCAGTTGTGCAAGCAGAAATAGGTGACCAGATAGAAGGGTGAAAAATTGGGACGGGGGTGAAGAGTAATAGGAGCCTATATAAGAAAAAGGCCTGAATATCAAGACTATCCCTATAATCAGGACATCTGGTCACCTCCATCTTTGACAAGTAAACTGATGGTAATACATGACTGCATTAACCTGGTAGCTCCCTTTAAAATATTGGAATTGTAGTAGCTAGAGACTAGGTACAGCCTCTTAACTATGGTATAAGACCACCTGCTTATATACAGTATCTGCAGTAGAATGTAACTCTTGCAAATAAGCAAGGTAAGTGTTTTATTCAGCTGTCATACATTCAAATAAACTAGAGGTTACATGATAGCTGTTCAGCAGGATATATTGTTTTTATCTATGCAATTGTGGGTTTTTTGAGTTATAAACTGGTAATGTCTTCTTGTTGGGATTTACTGGTTGCATGACAGATTTATACCAGGAAACAGATGTTCCTTGTTTCTTAATAGCTATGAAAGAGCTATGGGTCCTGTAGAATTGAAAAATTATCTCCACATAGTGGGAATTGTATCTCTTATTATTAGAAATGGACACAAGCCAAGTGATCTCTGTGCATTTTAAAATGTGGGAGCTGTTGAAAATCATTATCAATTTGGAAAGTTTCACTTGAAAAAAATGTTTTCAGCAAAACAATGCTCAAGTTAATCATTTCTCTTTGACTTTTTTCCTCTCTCTCCTTTTGTGAGCTTGTCACAGTGTTCAGGGGAAACTCAAGACCAGTGAGGGGTTGAGTCACAACCTATCCCATAGCCCTGGGTGCCTCACAATACCTTGCTGTTGTAGCTCCCAACCTGAGATTCTCACAGCCAGCCTACAAGCATGCAGGCCTGAGTGTCTGTGTGGCTAGACACCCCTGGTTCACCATCTCTGACCCCAGCAGTCTGTCTACAACCACACAGCCCCACTCTGACTTCCACCACCCTTGGTGACTACTTGTAGGGTGACCCCAGCACACTCCCAGTCCTGAATTTTCCCTATGCTGTGCGCTCTGTAGTTTCCAGCCCTCTCCTGGGCAGTTCAGAGAAATAATAAGATTTGTTTGTTCCTCTAAAGACACACAACCCACCAGCTTGCCACATTAACTGGAGTTAACATTTACTTCAATTCAAATGCAGTGCTGGTGGTTTAGATTAATAGTAAAACAAATTTATTAACAAAAGAATATAGTGTTTTAAGTGAATTCAAGTATAAGAAATAAAGTTAGAAGGGGTTACAAGCAAATAAAAGTGAAAACACACATCTAAAAGTCTAAAACCTAATTTAGCAAGGTACAGACTTTGTTGAAGATTATTTACTCACCTATATTCAGTGGTAAAAGAAAAGGGAGCTTAATTTGTGTGATCAAAAGAACCACCTGCTCTTGACCCTGGAGGGAAAAAAATGAACAAAAAGAGTTCAGTCTCTTCTGTATTGAGTTTAGTATTTTCAAAGACTCCTTCCCACTTTTGTTTTTATCATTTGCTCTAAGGCTCTCCTAGACTTTTGAAAAAAATATTTTGATACATTTTCCCTGTAGAACTGAACAAACTAGTCACTCATGAATTTTACAGAGGCTTGTTGTGCTTCTTTGCACCGTCTCTTGGTTATAAATTTTAGATCCAAAAATCAAAGTGATTTCATAAGAAAAAAGAGAGAACACCAGCTTATGACCTCTATAGCCTTAGGAAGCTGGTTCAACTGTGGCATAAATACAGTGGCACATATACTGCAGTATTTGGGCTAGTTGGTAAATTTAATGTAAGTCTCAGGGAATTGCTAATGAGATGGGGTGGAAACAACAAAAACGAACAAACAAAAACCTTTCTCCTACAAGTCAATTAGCGAAAATGAGGACACGGTCAATAATGACAACCTTGTTACCATTTTTGATGATACATATGATGGCTGATTAGTGACCTGAGTAGGATAATATTTTAGTCTTGGTCCAGTTTTTAGGAGACAGGAATCCACATCACAAAACTGCCATCACAAATGGCAACTTTATTGGCATTCTCTGTGGAGAAGTGAAGGACCAAATGGGCATTGGAAACTCAAATAATCTGTCACCTGTCAGGACTGCGGTACATTGGTAAGGTGGGAAAACTTGCCCCAATGCCAGCAATGTTCTACCTATTTTGTGCATATATAAAGGACTTTACTTGTCAAGACTATCAGTTAGGCACCTTTCATAAACATTATATTCAATTAAATATTTAGAGTTAAAAGTTTAACTGTACTGCCAAAGCATGGGCTGAAAATGTGTTACCTTTAATGAGCTCATTTGGGAAAAGGCTACACAGATTAAACAGTTAATGGGTATTTTTGGCTTATTTACCTGTCAGGTGTACTTCCTAACTGAACTTTTCTTTTTAGATTTTTGGCATGGTTCTCTGTTCCTTTAGGAAGGTCTCTTACTGCTCAGTCATATAATTAAGTCTTGCTTTTTACCTTTAATGATTAATGATTATATATATATGAACACACATAAAATACAGCTGTGCACCTTCCTTCCTTCCCATACCCCCAACACAGATGCACACCTTGTGGTAGAGAAGAGAAATGTGAATTAAGTTAGAATGTTAGTGAATGTTAGTGAATGTGATTGTGATTCTTTAGGCTAATGGACACAGCCTGAAACTCTGCAATTTTCTCTGGCTCTCAGGTTGAGTAAAAATGTGTGGTTCCTAGGATCACCATGCAAGATCCCCTTAAGTCTAGGCCTGTACTAAACTATCATGGAATTGACTAATGACTGCTCTACACCTTCTATTACTACACACACACACCTCTAAATATGTAAAGCATGCTTGATCTATTTAAAGGGGCCCTCTTTCTCACCACACTTTCATATCTCACAGTCTTATGTATCTTTAATACAGCATTTCTTCATTATACTGTATACTGACTCTAAGAAATTCCATCGGAATTACAGAGTTAATAAATGCCTCATGACTATTTTGGATTGCAGATCTATTCATGAATAAATTATTCATGGTCTGTTAGGTTAAACAAATTCTTGGGTGCTGGGTTTGTTGTTTTATGCAATTCTCTCTGTGACATTTTGATGTTTTCTTTGTCATATAGATATAATTTCTTTAGTATATTACATTTTACTTTAGAAAACCTCTAAAGGAATCAATTCTATAGTTTTGTCTAAGGGCTGGATTCTGATGCCCATACTCAGATTGACTTTCCAAGCAACAAGTTCAATGTGACTACCCTTGAAGTAAAGTGCTATGCAACATGAGAATTTGGACTACAGGATCAAGCCCTTAAAGTGAAATGGGAAAGCACAAGTAATATGAACAGCAGATTGAGTAGTTACTGTCTGTTATGTTGAAAGACCACTGATAATGAGGTCAGCAATATCTCTTCTTTAAAAAGAGGGAAAAGAAAGAAAACAATAAATCATCTAGCTCTTTTAAATGGAATAAAGAAACTTGCCATTCCTCCCATATCAATCAGTAGTTTCCATTGCAGACTGCCCTCTCATATATGAGTTAAAAAAAAAACACTGGTGCCTTTTAACTCACCATCAGGAATCTATCCATGCATGCTTTACCACTGAAATGACCATAAGTTATTGCAAACATAGCTGCTGGGTCTGTAATATTTCCTCACTGGCTAACTTCCCAGCTGTTAATGCCATCTGTCTGAAATTCAACCCAATGGGAACAGGAGTCTAGCTAATAGAGAAAATAGTGTATTGTATTTTAAATTGTTTATCATATTATTAACCAACAGCTTTGTCAATAGCAGAGGTAGTTCTGAGGTGCAAAATGTGAACCAGATCTAAACTTTTCCAAATTTCAGAGGAGTTTCAGCCTGTGGTTTTTATTTGGACCCATCTCAAGTAAACAGATTTAAAATATCTGTTTAAAATATCTCATTTGGATAGTAACAATCAGCCTTTTTGTGATTGGTGGGATTGGGATCACATTATTCATTAATTGGGAGTACTCTGACAGCAATCAGCTAGTTGTAAAAATGTTAGCAAATCCTGAAAGTTTTGCAAAGTTTAGCACTGATGACTATTCTCTCCAAAATTTGGACTAGTAGTGTTTTATTTGCTGTTCTTCTTTCAAAAATGTGTCATTCACCTTCAGAGAAGAAACAGTGTCATGTGACTTGGGCAACCAATCATACACAATAAATAAATAGTGACCAGCCAACATGGCCAGTCCACAGATATATCCTAGTGGGAAATTAGTCACCCAAACTTTGCTGAATACTCACAAATAAAAAATATATTCAAAGAACATCAAGATCACCTGTGAAATGATTTAACCATATTAAGGGGCAACATCCATGGTGAATAGCATTCATAATGAATAGTTTGATAGCTCTGCCTTATACTATGTACTTCAAGTAACTATGCAAATTCAAATTTGTATTTTTCAATTTTTCTTCTTCTAACAAAATATCAAAATGACCCACATGAGAAAATGACACATTAAAATATTTATAAAACTATATAAAAAATAAAGTAAATGAGGCAGCCTGTCTCCATATCAGATCGAGATGTGACAAGTATAATCAAATCAACCTATCAGGAGAGGAGAAGGGGGCTTTCAAGTAAAATATGCATAGGCATCACTGCTGATTAATTTCTCTTTCTGGAATGATGGCAGAACACTAAACTCCTAGCACATGGCTTGAGTTTTGTGTTCCCTTTAGGACTGGCTGGTACAATGCTACGTGACCCGATACACAAAATAATGGCCTCATTCATTTTGACGGGATTTTGTATGTATATGAAAGAGGGGGAAAGAGAGCGAGAGAACAAGACTTTTACTAACCTTTGAAGAAGCTCCCAATCCATGCACATGTTTCCCATAAAAAAGTACAAGTGCTGAGTAGTGAAAGAGGTCAAATAATGGACTAGGAACACTTGAAGAGGAAGAGGTTAGGAGGATGCTTTTTCTCTTACTGTATTAGGAGCTATGTAAAAAAGAATTATTCATGTCAGCTGAAGGATTTTTGTGCTTCTATATTAATTTCTATTATTGAACACCCGTCCCACGTCTGTTTTGGTGCCATTTGGGTAACTAATTTCTACCAAGTGTTAGTTCAGAGGCATCTGGATGGAGGGTAGACAATTTACTGTGTTGTCTAGTTCCATCCTTTTAATACATAGCCACCATTACTTACTGTTGATTGTATTACATTGACATTATTGCCTTTGAAAACAAAGCACAACCTCAGAAACTTGAGGATAGAATGCATCCAATGCAGCAATCCTGGCACTAATTTCATTTCTGTGAATCCCCAACCCTGAAAAACATTTAATTCACCCTGCTATATATTTCTTGAAACGTTGCTTTTTAAAAACTATGCAGGGCACCTTGTCCTCTGTACTATAGCAGAGAAGGATTCTGACTGAGAGCTAGTTCACGTACCTATGGTGATGAGAACGTAATGGTGTTGCTTTCTTCCATGCAGCTACATAAAGTTAATAACTTGGTTTTTATGGAGAAGATAGTCTGAGGAAGACTATAGTGACATGGGTCAGCTCTACTCATGAATGTGTATGTTAGGATGCATAACTCTCAACTCCGACTCATTTCAAGGGACATTATCACTCACTTTAGTCCCAAAGTCCCTGCATCACACACAAATCTGGTGACCCCTCTTGTTCATTGTTGAAAAATATTTACATCAG
Organism: Emys orbicularis; assembly: GCF_028017835.1. Taxonomy (NCBI): domain Eukaryota; kingdom Metazoa; phylum Chordata; order Testudines; family Emydidae; genus Emys; species Emys orbicularis. The sequence continues at coordinate 73,628,779 of NC_088688.1, read as the reverse complement.
AAAATGTGGCTATAAGAATAGATATAGATTGGATTCTATTTTTGTTTTCTATGTGAATACAAATTTTTGTGCCCCACATTCTGAGCTTTAGCAGGTTGAGAATTATGTTAGGGTACTATGTTTGCAGAGAAGACAATCAACCAGACAAAGCAAGAAAAAGTCCCATAATTATATAAGAGAACTTCCAGCTGTGGGCAGTTAAAGATTTAACATATTAACAATGAGAATCCTTCAAACAGAAGGAAGAAAGGTAATTAGCATAAACTCCACTCTCTGTGGAGATAATGGCTATAATCAACATTTTGGCCTATCAGCCTTTATGAGGTGGTCATCATCATAAATAAAATGCATGGCTCTGGAGGGCAAGTTAAGTGCAATTTCAGATCACTTTGAGCACATAGCCAATAATGTATGTTTTAAAAAGAAACAATGAGGATGTTTTATCAGGATATCGCCATCTTTTGTTGCCAGAAAAGAGGAGCAGAAGACCGCCAGGAAGATAAATACTCAACTGTGAGAAGCATAGTCTTATTAGAGGGAACTCGTAAGCCTTTGAATTGATTGGCTAGTCTCCTCCAGCCCAGGCCCTCCGAGGTTATGCAACCCATGTTGCTTTTTGAAAGAACTGATTAATACATAAGTCAACTTTCCCGCCAAAACAAACCAGGTTCCCATTTGGGCACCAGTTTCATAGGTTCCAAGGCCAGAAGGGACAGTGTGATCATCTAGTCTGACCTCTTGTATAGCACAGGCCATAGAACTTCCCTGATATAATTCTTAAAGCAGATCTTTTAGAAAAACATCCAATCTTGACACCACAACCCTTGGAATGTTCCAATGGGTAATTACTCTCACTATTAAAACACAATTTATGCCTCATTTCCAGTTTGAATCTGTCTAACTCCAACTTCTAGCCATTGGATTGTGTTATACCTTACTCTGCTAGACTGAAGAGCCCACTATCAAATATTTATTGCCCATGTTGGTACTTAAAAATTGTAATTGTCACCCTAAGGGAGGTTAAGAAGGTTAAGACCTTCTCTTTGGTAAGCTAAATAAATTGAGCTTCTTGAGTCTATCACTATATAAGGCATGTTTTCTAATCTTTTAATCATTCTCATGGCTCTTCTCTGAACCCTCTATGGCAGTGTTTCTCAAACTGGGATCACCACTTGTGTAGGGAAAGCCCCTGGCGGGCCGGGCCAGTTTGTTTACCTGCCCCATCCGCTGCTCCGGGCCAATGGGAGCTGCTGGAAGCAGCGTGGGCCAAGGGACGTACTGGCCATCGCTTCCAGCAGCTCCCATTAGCCCGCAGCGGCAAACCACGGCCAGTGGGAGCCGCGATCGGCCGGCCCTGCAGACGGGGCAGGTAAACAAACCGGCCCGGCCCGCCAGGGGCTTTCCCTGCACAAGCGGCGACCCCAGTTTGAGAAACACTGTTATACAGGATGGCTGTCATGACTCTTGTTTCATTCAGCTTCAGGAAGCTGGTACATGGTTGAAAAGGTTAGTGGGTGGTCTTGTCAGATCTCAGATGTTTTAGTATCCACAGTTTTACTGGCTGGCTGGCCAGAGATTATTTGTTTGTAAATTTCAAATATTAGATGTTGCATGTTGTTGGGCTCCAACCATCTATGGTCATCCAAGACGATGGCAGAAGCACATGCCTCTTTGTCAGGCATTCAGACACTGGCAGCAGCCATGGGAGGCAAGCAAGCCAAACAAGTCAGGAACTAAAAGTAAAGCTTCTTCCTTTAATTCAGTTTTTGAAGATAGCGAGCTGGTTAGAATTTCCTGTTGGGAGCTTCCCTTCTTAGTGAATCTGAATGGGACACTCTCCTACGATCATTGGCATCACCCTATGGGGTGGGATTCTGTCACCTTTATAAAAAGAACAGGAGTATTTGTGGCACCTTAGAGACTAACAAATTTATTAGAGCATAAGCTTTCGTGGGCTACAGCCCACTTCTTCGGATGCATCCGAAGAAGTGGGCTGTAGCCCACGAAAGCTTATGCTCTAATAAATTTGTTAGTCTCTAAGTTGCCACAAGTACTCCTGTTCTTTTTGCGGATACAGACTAACACGGCTGCTACTCTGAAACCTGTCACCTTTATGTAAACAAAGAACCTCTCACTGCAATAATTTCAGGCTTAGAAAGTCCAGGGATCCAAAAAATAGATTGTCAGTCAGTCATTAGGTCTGCAGGAATTCTGAGACATTTGAGATCATGGGTCAGTCCATAGGCATTATCTCGACCATCCTAAAAAAACCCAAATAAAAAATAATGTAAAAAATGCAAGGGTGGCAAAAGATTGGAATTGAAATCATAAGAAAACATGAATGATATATTCATTCAGCCATGCATGTGAAGAGACAGCTATTCTACAGACAGATACATAAAACTTTCTTTTATATTTTGATACCCAAAACCCAACTTTGACTCAATTTTGAATAGCATTTTTAAACCGAAAGTCTGGGCGAAATGTTAGACTATACCTTATCAGAGTAAAAAGCCTTTTCATCCTAACCACTCTATATCAGGATTCAATTTTTATATGCAGGCCTATCTGCCTCACACAAGGTTTGTGCAGTTTTACAGTATTGGTTGTCATCCATATAAACCCGGCAGTACAGGTTTAGGAAAAGATAAGGAGAGTTGCAGCAATTTTATTTAAGTTGATGCCTTATATTTAAATATCAGACTATAGTTTTAAATATCGGATTATCAGAGCATGCTTACTTGCTATCAGTATTTTTATGTACCTTATTTAGTTGCTCCCACCCCCTGTTGCCCAAGACTTGATAGTCATCATTTACTCTACAACAGGGTCACTTAGGATTTTTCAGTCACAAGCAGAGATACAGCTCAGCTATTACTTCCCCAAATGAACAGAGATAAGGGATAAGTAGGAGACTCTCTTCCTTCATTTGACGTAGCATGAGAGTTTGCAGAGACACATTTGAGCAGGTCTGCATGTGTTATAATTTTTTGAAGCACACAGATACTGTGATGACATTGGTTTATGAGTGTAGATTACATTCAATAGACAGCAGTGCCCAGACAACCTTTCCTGAAAGTAGCCGTCTAATTGTGAATATTGGTAAAAATATAAGATATTTTGAAGATATTCTCTAGTCTCATGTGGCAATGCAGACTGAAGCCTGGATTTAATTTTCTGGAGAGAGCTATTGGGTTTGTAGGTAAAGCCATAGACTACCAGGGCTAGAGGTTCTAAATTCTGCTTCTGCCTGATCAGAGATTTCAATCTTGACATGTAGCTTTCCAAGGAAATCGGCTTGAGATTGGGTTTGAGTCAGGATGGTCTAGCCACGTTTAACACAACAACATAAGCATAATATGCTTACTTGTCTCACAACCACAGACAAACTTAGCAAGAGTTGCCAGAATATCATAGAAAAACCCTGCAGATTCAGAAATAAGGGGGGATGTGTAAAATTAATCTTTACTGTAATCATTTCATGACAAGTTTGACCTATTTGCTTGGTAGTTAAAAATCTGCCCTTCTCACAGACTCCTATATTTCCCCAGTTACCGAAGTATTCAAAGTTCATTGAATTGTGTGCATCTATTTCTAGTTCATTCATAATAGTCTCTCCCAGCTGAATCTGCTTCCGTTTCATTGAGGCTGTATCCTCTCTTTGTCAGAATCCAGTTTGATACAGGCATCAATGTCCCAAGAGGAGATTGAAATTATATATCACTTTACTTGTTATCAAATGTTATCTGGAAAAAAGTCAGAATTAGGTAATAAGATACACACATTTCCATTGTATATAATATGGTGATCCTTGCCAAGCAATGGTATCCCTGCTTGCTTTCTGTCTCAGTATCTGAGTGAAGAAGGAATCTGGACAGTTGGTTCAGGTTTGGTATAGGTATGACTGGGGTGATACTGGCCAGCATGGGGAAGAATTTTGAAGAACTGACAGGAATTCTGGCTTCACACTCAGCTTTAGGGTATTTGTTTTCCTCTTGTCAAGATGGTGAGTAAGCTCAAGGTGCTATTAGACTCCTTTCTGCTCCTGGAATTCACAGGTGGCAACAGAGGCTAGAAATGCCTCCCCCGACCACCGCCCTTCCCAATTTCATCTAGCAAAAAGACTGGCTCTCTCCTCGAGATCTAGCATTAAAGATCCATACCCTTTTCACTTCCAGACGACACCACAGTACAACATACTAGCCAGTGCTACTTGTAAGTCTGCTCAGAAACTGTTGCAGTTTCAGAATACAGCAGCTTTCCTTCTAGTCAGGGCAGATCAATGAGACCACATCTTTCCAGTGCTCTGTACTCTCCACTGACCGCCAATTCAATTCAGTGTTTAATTCTAAGTTCTGGTGTTAGGCCTTTAGGGCTACATAGATGACTGTCTCACAATGCCTGTCTCCAGGGCTGGCCCTAGATCAAATGGCGCCCAGGTGAGGAGCGTCTTTGGTGCCCCCCCCTTCCATTTGTTAAACTTTTGAATATCTTACAGCACCCCAGGCAGTTGCCTGGGTCGCCTGCCCCTAAATCTGGCCCTGCCTGTCTCCTTCCACTCTCCTGAGGAGGATTTGGCTTTGATTCTGAAGGTAGAATTTTCAGGGGCAGGATGCACATGCACCCTGGAGATCCATCTGAGCAGAAGTGTAGGATAGAATAAAAGACTCATCTCTTTGCTCTATCTTTCCCCTTCCTGCATTTTAGAGTGGTCCTGCCAACACTATCTGGACGCTATCAGGGTTTGTTCTGTTTTCGACAGAAGCAGTTTTAAACAAAGATTAGGAGGAGGAGCTCACTTTGCACCATGGTGGAGAATTTCTGTGTTTTAGTATCATAGACAGGAAGCCCACATGCTACGCTGATTGCCATCAGAGAAAGGAGTAGGAGGAAAAGAAATACATAGTAGAGTAAAATAACTAGTTACAAATAAGTTTCAAAATGCAGTCTAACATGGCTAGTTACATTTGCTCTTTGTGTGACAACACTGATCTTTAAGCAGTTGTGTCACACGACACTTTTCTGACCAGTGTGAGCTTGAAGAAAAGGCTCACTGCTGCAGGTAGAAATAAAATCAATGTGGTCCTGGTGACATATATCTGATTGATTGCCATTGTTAAACATGTGCTTTTTTTACCTCCATCTTCATCAAGTATGGTGATCCCATTAAGATTCAGATGATCTTTCCTACATATTGTGCTAATGTATTCCAGGTCTATCAGTATTTCCAGCAGGGCCAGAGAAATGTCAGGGGGCATAGTGGAACGAGTGAGGGACTGAGAATGACGTGGAGTAAGCAAGAGAAGAGGAATGGGAGAGGGAAGCAATAGAAAGAAGGGCATGGGAGTGTTACAGGAAGGATAGGGATGAAAAGTAAGGGGAAGATATTGAAGGAGAAAGGAGGAGGATATAGATTATGTACAGGGGTCCTGGCTTTTTCTTCTTTTTCTTCCTGGGCCCAGCAATTCTCCTGCCAGCTTAGATTGTCATCAATAAAACTGCTTCCTCACAATTACAATATGTATCTGGAAACTAGCCACCCTTCTTGTTTAACCACAGTACATGCTTTGGAAATTTCATTTAAATGTCAGAACTGTCTGTTTGAATTGAATTGAATTCTATGTAACTGTTTTCTTTTACTGAAGTCAACCTGCAGTGCCAAAACCGCTTCTTCTAACGTTTAACTTCTTCCTCCCCAAATCTCGCTTTCTGTAATATGTCAAAATCCACTCTCTCGTCATAACTAAATGCCATTTTTTTTAAAAAAAAGCCATAGGGTGGGATTTGCAAAAGCACTGACAACTAGCCTAAACACTGCATTTAAAATTGACCATTGTTGCATCACAGAACTTCTCACATCCAGTAGCTCAGTGACTCATGACATAAACCAGTACAATACTCCATTTGTCTCACCAGACTTCAATGCTATTTTCCCTCAGTTTACTTCATCTTATTGGTTCATGAGGAACAAAGCATCATGTTCCATAGCACTACTAGTGGCTCAGCCCTGCCTTCTCCCTGCCCTCTATATTTCACAATGATTGGGGTTTGCAACAGCCTCTGCGGAAGATGACGCTGCGTGGTTTTCTTGTGAACTACCAATGAATCAAGGATATTCAACAGTTTTGTAGAAAAGCAGTTGGACTTTTAAAATAATTATTTTCATACTTATGTAAATATTTTTAAGCTACCTCCAAATTTTTGAAGTGCTTGTCATTCATTTTGTTCAGCAACCATTAAAATGACCAGTGTAGCATCTCACTGGAAGACCTTTCAGAAACTTATCTATTAATAAGTGGGAAACAGTTGGTACCAAAGCCACACCATATGGTAGTCTGTGATATAAACAGTGATATAGACCTATATGAGCGTTCATGTCACCAGTATCTCTGGATTTTTTTTCAATCATTATTGTTATATATATATATATATATATATATATATATATATATATATATGTATATATGTATATATATATATATGTATATATGTATATATATATGTATATATATATATATATGTATATATAAACATGAGAGTTCAATTCAGAGGATTTCTGTCCCACATAAACACTTCTTCTGGTCTGGATATAGATTTTTGATGCACTTCCAGGTCCAGGCTGATTCAGTTTATAGTCACTACATAAATGAGTGGACCAGTGTAGTATGGACTAGTACTGTTTGTGTAGCCCACTCTGAATAACCTGCTTTCCCTGTGATATCTGAACTTTTTCAGCCTTCTCGGCTGTTTTGCTCTATTATTTTTTAGAATATATGGCACAGAATATGGTTTTGAACAACTTTGGAATTCTTCATTGCTGTACTTCTGCAGTATTTTACATACTGAAATGTCCTAACAGTATTCAGTTTATTGTGCAAAACATGGGGTGAAATCCTGTACCCAATGAAAACAACAAGGAGTCTGGTGGCACCTTAAAGACTAACAGATTTATTTGGGCATAAGCTTTCGTGGGTAAAAACCTCACTTCTTCAGATGCATAGAGTGAAAGTTACAGATGCAGGCATTATATACTGACACATGGAGAGAAGGGAGTTACTTCGCAAGTGGAGAACCAGTGTTGACAGGGCCAATTCAATCAGGGTGGATGTAGTCCACTCCCAATAATAGATGAGGAGGTGTCAATTCCAGGAGAGGAAAAGCTGCTTCTGTAATGAGCCAGCCACTCCCAGTCCCTATTCAAACCCAGATTAATGGTGTTAAATTTGCAAATGAATTTTAGTTCTGCTGTTTCTCTTTGGAGTCTGTTTCTGAAGTTTTTTTGTTCAATGATAGTGACTTTTAAATCTGTAATAGAATGACCAGGGAGATTGAAGTGTTCACTTACTGGCTTTTGTATGTTACCATTCCTGATGTCCGATTTATTCTTTTGCGGAGGGACTGTCCGGTTTGGACAAACCGGACAGTCCCTCCGCAAAAGAATAAATGGACACAAATGGGACATCAGGAATGGTAACATACAAAAGCCAGTAAGTGAACACTTCAATCTCCCTGGTCATTCTATTACAGATTTAAAAGTCACTATCATTGAACAAAAATACTTCAGAAACAGACTTCAAAGAGAAACAGCAGAACTAAAATTCATTTGCAAATTCAACACCATTAATCTGGGCTTGAATAGGGACTGGGAGTGGCTGGCTCATTACAGAAGCAGCTTTTCCTCTCCTGGAACTGACACCTCCTCATCTATTATTGGGAGTGGACTACATCCACCCTGATTGAATTGGCCCTGTCAACACTGGTTCTTCACTTGCGAAGTAACTCCCTTCTCTCCATGTGTCAGTATATAATGCCTGCATCTGTAACTTTCACTCTATGCATCTGAAGAAGTGAGGTTTTTACCCACGAAAGCTTATGCCCAAATAAATCTGTTAGTCTTTAAGGTGCCACCAGACTCCTTGTTGTTTTTGTAGATACAGACTAACACGGCTACCCTCTGATACTTGTACCCAATGAAGTCAATGACAAAACGTACATTAATTTCTGTAGGGTCAATATTTCTCCAATAGTATCTGAAGAGCAATATTTCCTATATACTGATTTAACCTTCTGTTGATATAACTAGAAGATAGGCAGAAATTGGCTCTAACAGGGCCAATGCATTACTTGTCATGGCAACGTTGTCATATGAGTGTCGAAGGTCACTGCCACCTCTAGTTTTCCAATCTCAGACACTGCTGGAACTATAAACATTTTTAGCTTGTCATTCAAGACTTGAAGTGACATTTTCTTAAACTTTTCTTATATAGTTTTTCAGGTAGGAATGATATAAACGTGCCTGCATCCAATTCCATAATAGTGGGCTGGCTTTCTGTTCTATCTTCAGCAGGAGTGCCACCAGCTTTTCTGCCGCCCTAGGCGGCGGAAGGTCCTGCCACCGAAATACCGCCGCTGTCGCCGCCCCCCAAATTGTAGTGCCCTAGGCGACCGCCTAGGTCGCCTAATGGGTTGCGCCGGCCCTGATCTTCAGTAATAACTTGTGTGGCCTTTTGATTTTACAGTCTTCAGAATAGGACTAGACAATTCACTTAATCCCTTTTCTCAGCAATTTTGTTTACTCTTGCTATTAGTCTATACTTGTTTTAGTTTGGATACCTTGGTGTTTTTGTTTTTTGTTTTATAAACTTGCTTTGTTTCTTTCTTCCTAGCTGGCATTTATTTATTTTCTGTGCTGATTTGCTTTTTGTGTGTGTCCACCTAAAGTGTCCAATCCCATGACATTTTTCATTTGTATAATAACATACAGCACATGGATATTTTTGTTTGCTTCAGTGACAACATTTTACTTGTGTTAGTTTACCTCATGAATTAGGCACTGTACATTTTAAATCATTAGCCTGATTATCTATAGTCTCATAGCTCATAAACATCCACATCCTTCTGTTAATTTTGCTTGGGCGAGTAGCTTCCTTGTTTTTAATATGGATTTATCCTACAGAGTTCTCTATAGATCCTCTAATAATTGTTCAACATGGTAATACTCAGTCATTTGTCTTAGATCTGCTAACAATGGGAATAACAATCACCTTGTTTGGTTTCCTTTGCTGTAATGCACATCTTTCAGAGATCATTGGCTTTGTAGCTAGGTGTATTTTAACCAAAGCACACATTTCTTCCTTTTTTTATTTTGAAACTCTTAAGACTCTAGTGGCATGAGCATTTAGAGTGCAGATGTGGGTTATAAGGGCTTGAATCTGCAAGTTCCCTCAATTCCATGAGACTGAAGGTGCGCAGCATCTTGCACCAAATACACACAGGTATATGCCTCCATTCACCTCTAATCTAGAAATGTGGGGCTCACTCCTCAGCTGCTCCGAGTTGACACTCATATTCTTTATAACACATGGCACAGGATGTCGTCATACTCAGTGCAGTTGAGAAGGTGGAAGTGCAAAGGTAGCTCTAAAACACCTTTCCACTCTCCCAATCCTAGTCTGGCTGGGAGCTGAAGTGGCTCTGAAGCTGCTCTAAATTACCCCAGCTACAGCCAGCAGCTGCCCAATCTGAATATCTATGGAACAGTGTGTGCTTCACCCCCTCCCTCGCCCCCACACTCCCTTCCATGCCATCTTTGCTGCTCCTCAGGATTCCCCTAGGTCATGGTGAATCCTTAGCTGCTCCTTTACAACAGTTTTCTAGTGACTTTGTGCTGCTGTCAGAAAAGGGCCTAAGATTTAGCCAATGGCCTCCCCTCATATTTTCATCAAAAAAGTGATGGTCTAGCTCTTCCACATACTCTCCCCAGCCTTCTGTTTCTGTTTTCCTATATGCTTTCATAGGGGAAAGTACCCAGCAAATTATTTCCTTCCTTTTTCTTTTTCAAGTTTATACAGTGGAAATGTAACCAAATTGTATTCTTGGGTTATTTATGTGAAAGAAATTGAAATCAGTCACTTACAAATTATGTAAACTGATTTTACACAGCCTACTGAATTTCAAACGTCAATAAGACCACTTAAAACATCACAATTCCTGTTTCTGGGGTTTTATAGCCTTTTTCCCCCTAAACTTTATTTTCTCTTAGAAACAACAAGATCATCACTTTTTTTTTAACTCAACGTGATTTTAGTATTGAATAGGGAGTAGGAAGAAGATACACCAGAGCTGAATTTGGACCATCCGTTTTTGTTAAGCAGAACTGAAAAAAACTATATTCTACTTTTGAGTTTCTACTCAACATTCTACTTTTGACACATTCTACTTTTGAGTTTCTTAGGTTTTACACTGTTGTAAATAGAAGCAGCATTTGGCCTATATATGGTATGTTAAATATCCACCTTAAAAATATTCAAATACAGTACTGCACAATTTAGCAACAATGGTCTTTTCATGGCAGAAACTAAGGGATGAGATTCACTGGAGGGACTGTATTTCCTGAAGATCACATTGAAGTCACATGCAATGCTCTGGGAAGGGAGTTTGTAGGTCTATTGCCTTATCTGTCAAATGTGCAAACACTCATTCACTTAAAAAAAAGTCTGAACAATCTTCTTCAAGGCACTTTACCACAGCTTCCTCCCTCAGGTTGAAATAAATTTTCCATAGTTTATATTTTACTGTCATGAAGCTTTAGAGTCCATCTGAACTTTATCATAAATTTTAGAGTTGACATGGCAGTCGGTGTAAATTATGCATTCATTTATTATTTAATGTAGTGAGACAAATTTACTATAACATATCCATGTATAGCTATAGATACATATATACTGCAGTGTTCCTATAGAGTGTATGTGTGAGTATATATAATATACATAATGAGTGTTAGTACAGGCTCACAGATCGCTAAAAATGGATTGATCAGAATTGCAAGACTATTTGTTTCTTCGCAGAAAGTTAGAGCACATTGATGGGGTGCTTGATTTATTCCTGCTGAAATTCTGGTGGTGCATCTTATATTCCTTTGGCTGCTCCTTTTAGTATTGAAAAAGTCTACTATTTCTGGAAAGCTTCCAAAAATATAGTCTACCGTTTCTTGAAAAGGTTTACAAGATGACAAATTATGTTCCAATTGAGAGCTAGGAACTCTGTCATATGTAGACAACTATATTTTCTATTTGTTGTTTCAGGACTTCTTATCATATGTCTGCATGAGTGATTATCAGTGAACTTTATTTTCATATGTCCTTCCATTTTGAAGGAAGCTTTGTTATTTGCACATAAATAATAATGACAAAGAAAGTTAAAATTTAACTGTCATTTTTTTCATTACATCATTATTATTTGTTATTCCCTGACAATTTACTATGTACAGAAGTCTTAATAGTTCTATTTGTCAGGATTTATATAGTAAGAAGCGCTGTACCTCATTACAATGCACTGTCAATGTACAACTTTGTGGGTTTTGGTGCAGCATACAGGTGTTAATGGAAGATTAGGCTGCTAATGCTAAAAGCAAACAAACAGAATTAATGCAGAGTCTAAACAAGGTCAAATAAATCTTCAGACAAGATTAGATGACTTGAAAGTGCTATTGCAGTAATTATGTGCTGGGTCTCTCCACCCTTCTACATCAAGCCCCCAATTACAAATGATGTAATGGTTTTCTGATAAGGAACCAGTAGCATTCCTGGAATAAGATAAAATATGATTGTTTTTATAACTCCTTTTTTACAAATGCCCCTCTAGGTTCTGATGAGCCCTCTGGATCAACCTCAGATATATAGGTCAAATAATTTCACATAAGGCACTACACACTACCATTTTGCCCTAAAGTTTGCTCCTATTTTCTTTGGGTTACATAGGTTTGAGTAGCACATAATTAGGACAACAGAACCTCCAGCAAACCCTAGGATGCTGTGACAAGCCATGAAAAAATTAACAAACAGCAAAGCTTCACAGTAGCTTCATACAGTGTCTGTGGGTTGTCAGGGGTAAATCTGTCCATCTTAGTACTGATGCTTTCTATGTACAAAACCTTCTTATTTGGGTTTTGTTCAGGTAAGGGGTGAATTTCAGCTTTTGAGAATTAGTACACCTCTACCCCGATATAACGCGGTCCTCGGGAGCCAAAAATCCCTACCGCATTATAGGTGAAACACCATTATATCGGGGTAACGGCGGCAGGGCTCCAGCGGTGATTTAAAGAGCCCGGGGCTCTGGCCATGTGGAGCCCCAGACCCTTTAAATCGCCACCTGAGCCCCGCTGCTGGAGCCCCAGGGTAGCGGCGGCAGGACTCCGACGGTGATTTAAAGGGCCCGGGGCTCCCCACAGCAGCCAGAGCTCCAAGCCCTTTAAAGCGCCTCCGGAGCCCCGCTGCCGGAGCCCTGGGGTAGCGGCGGCAGGGCTCCAGCAGTGATTTAAAGGGCCCGGGGCTCCCTGCAGCAGCCGGAGCCCCGAGCCCTTTAAATCGCCGGCCGAGCCCTGCTGCCGCAGCCCTGGGGTACCGGCGGCAGGGCTCCAGTGGTGATTTAAAGAGCCCCGGGCTCCGGCCGCTGAGGGGAGCCTGGGCCCTTTAAATCGCCGGCCGAGCCCCACTGCCGCAGCTCTGGGGTAGCGGCAGCAGGGCTCCAGCGGTGATTTATAGAGCCTGGGGCTCCCCACAGCAGCCGGAGCCCCGGGCCCTTTAAAGCGCCACCCGAGCCCCGCTGCCGGAGCCCTGGGGTTACTGCGCTATATGTGAACCCGTGTTATATCGGGTCACGTTATATCGGGGTAGAGGTAGAATAGCAAAATAACTATTTTAGTGCATATTCCCTATATTGCAAAAATCTTGGATGCTTGAAGAGTACCTAGACAGCCCCAAGCTTAGCTATTTCGAGTCTGGCTATATGTGGAGCCAGGCACAGTGAAATCCTGTCCTTCCAGAACATTGACTGTGAAGATGTGTGCACTCATTATTATATGAAAATTACAGGAAAATAGATTATTTCCAGGAATAGTCAGACAGCCCTTCCCCCACTACCGAAACACCTCAGCACTGCTACCACCCTGTATGTGTGTGTGCACACCCACACATACTGAGTAGTGGATCTTAAATGCTAAAGTTAAACCCATCGAAAATATAAAATGATTTTTTTTAAAAGTTAGAAAAAACAATTGCAGTACAACTTAAAAGGCAGATCTACATTTCACAGGCTTCAGAACAATGTTTCACTGATGCACACTTACAAAATCATGTGATGCCAAATGACAGACTGTCACATAGAATTAAATCAGGCTGAATAATACTTGTCAATAAATATATTGGATACATAAGTTTTGGGGTTTTTTTTGACCAGCTGAAGAGCTGGATGAAAAATGTCCATTGAAAAACATATTAAATATATTTTTCAGTAAATAATTGTATCCACTATTTAACCATATTATATATATATAAAACAATCAGTGGTACATTTGAAGGTGAAAAATACATGTCTTATAAAAATGCCATAAGATAAACAGGGTTTATTTTGGACGAGCTATAAGTAAAATGTTAGGGCTGAAGATTATTTAACAAATTGTGTAATAATAACTGAAATGACAAAGAAAATGCCATGATTCGTTCCACATATGAAATACCTAGAATTATCTGTTATAAGATGGGTGCTTCCTGGTTTGTTAAAAAGTTTTACACTAAAGAAGGCTACATGAAAATGATTTATGTGGGCAATAAAGTTTGTCAGTGGTCCAGATGAAACAATTCCAAACTGTAGAGCATAAACCAATGAAATCAAGGGTCAGCATATACAGCAGCTTCTAAGCAAGCAGACTCTCCTCTCCCCAACCTGCCATGGCCCAAATGTGGGACTCAATGTGTGGCAAAAACCCCAAATGAGGGGCACAGAAAGTGTATCTGTGCAGAAGACTTAAAATGCTGTGGGTTTCCTTCCTTTGGTGTAAATGGCTTTTTCTATACCCTCAGTCTCATGATTCTCTATTTCCCATGTAATTATGAACCATAAAAGAGATGGAACTCCTAATCTGTATGGCATATAAGTAACTTCAGGACTAAAATGAGCGATGCCCCTCATTTGAGAGACCTGGAGATTCAGGACTATGTGACACTCAGTGACTTGACATGGTAAAAGAATCACTATTGTAGATCAGCCTGAGAAATGAAAGTATAACATGCCTTCACTGCCAAAAAAAGGTGTGGTTTTTACATAGGGATAACTACCATGAATTAGTTTTCTCTCTTTAAATTCTACTGGAGAAAAGGCACAGGTAGTTTTTACATTTAAGTAGCAAGGTCACCAGTATATCCTGAGCTCACCTACCTACATTTTGGTTAAAACTACCTCTGCCTTGTCTCTACTAGGATTTTACTGTGAGATAGCTATTGTGCATCATTATCTCACTGTAAAACTCACTTTTTTTTTTTTGGCAGTGAAGACATGGCCTCAGTCTATATTGGAAGCCAAATGGGACTATTTGTGTGAGTGACGTGAGCAGGCGTTTGCTGTATAGTTCACACTTAGGCCTGGTCTACACTAGGAGTTTATGTCAAATTTAGCGCCGTTGCATCGAATTAACCCTGCACCCGTCCACACCACGAAGCTATTTAGTTCGACATAGAGCTCTCTTAAATTCGACTTCTGTACTCCTCCAAAACGAGAGGAGTAGCGCTAAATTCGAAATGGCAATATCGAATTAGGCTAGGTGTGGATGGAAATCGACGGTAATAGCTCCGGGAGCTATCCCACAGTGCACCACTCTGTTGACGCTCTGGACAGCAGTTCGAACTCGGATGCTCTGACCAGCCACACAGGAAAAGCCCCGGGAAAATTTGAATTCCTTTTCCTGTCTGGGCAGTTTGAATCTCATTTCCTGTTTGGACAGCGTGGCGAGCTCAGCAGCACTGGCAACGATGCAGAGCTCTCCAGCAGAGATGGCCGTGCAATCTAATAGAAAGAGGGCCCCAGCATGGACTGATCGGGAAGTCTTGGATCTCATCGCTGTGTGGGGCGATGAGTCCGTGCTTTCAGAGCTGCGCTCCAAAAGAAGGAACGCAAAGATCTACGAGAAGATCTCTAAAGCCATGGCAGAGAGAGGATACAGCCGGGATGCAACGCAGTGCCGCGTGAAAATCAAGGAGCTGAGACAAGGCTACCAAAAAACCAAAGAGGCAAACGGACGCTCCGGATCCCAGCCCCACACATCCCGTTTCTACGAGGCACTGCATTCCATCCTAGGTGCGGCCGCCACCACTACCCCACCACTGACCGTGGACTCTGAGGATGGGATATTGTCCACGGCCGGTTCCTCGTCGGAAATGTTAGCGGACGGGGAAGATGAGGAAGGAGATGAGGAGGACGAGGCAGTCGACAGCGCTTGCACCGCTGATTTCCCCGACAGCCAGGAGCTCTTCATCACCCTTACCGAGATCCCCTACCAACCGTCCCCATCCGTTACCCCGGACACCGAATCAGGGGAAGGATCAAGCAGTGAGTGCTTTAAACATCTAAACATTTATTTTTAACATAACTGGAATATTTATATTGTTAACAATGGGGTTTTCATTCACTCATTTAAACATATAAACTTTTATTTATAACACAACAGGAATATTAATAATATCAGCAATTGGGTGTTCATGATTTCTTTGCCTTAGGCAACTATTTAGTCCCAACTATGTAAAAAAAATCAAATAATGTCCGGATTTTCATGATTAGGCAACCACAGGACGCTCCACTCTGTAGTCCCTTCCAGTACAGTTACACCAAAATACGGTCAATATGTCCGGGAATTGACACAAAGTCCTCATGGGAGAGCTCAGCATAGCTCTCCTGGAGGTACTGCTCAAGCCTGTGCATCAGTTTCCTTGGCAGGGCGATCTTGTTAGGTCCACCGTGGTACGACACGTTCCCACGCCATGACTCTATCAAGTAGTCCGGGATCATAGCACGGCAGAGCATGGCGGCATACGGCCCTGGTTTCTGCATGCTCTCCCGAAGCATCCATCCCCTGTCGCTCTCCGAGATCCTCATCAGTGTGATGTCGCACATGACGCCCTGCTTTGAATTAGGGAGGGGAATGTTAGTAGTGGGACTGCTTTACAGCCACGCGGTGGAGGCGGCAGAGGGGCAGCATACAGGGATCTTTCCCTGGGACAGCCGCGAGGTGGTGGGACAGGGGCAGAGCTCATGCTTCCCTGATTGCTGCCAGCAGAGAGTGCCATTGCTTTCAATGCGAAAGGAGCCCAGTGCTACTATTAAAGTTTTAAGCTGCCACAAGTCTACGGCTTACCATGTTTTCCTGCTACAAAAGTAGAGGTGTCCTGCCACGCTTCTCAGATCGCAACTGCAAGACCCCAGGCACTGAAGGCGAGGGCCGAAAATTCGACCTTGTCCTGAGTGCGCATGTGAAAGGTGCAGTGCATGATGTTGTTCACAGAGAAAGACTATGTTCTTTGTTAGCAACTTCATTTATCTGTCTCAGGAATTCACTCCCTTTTTCCCATTCCCACAGACACATCTGCGACTGTCTCCCAACCCAGCCTGGCATCACACTCCCAGAGGCTAGCGCAGATTAGGAGGAGGAAGAAGAAGACGCGTGAGGACATGTTCTATGAACTAATGGACTGCTCACGAGCACAGGCAGCCCAGCAGACACAGTGGAGGGAGAACTTGTCACAAATGCACCGAGCAGTCATGGAACGGGAGGAGAGGTGGCGTCAGGAAGACCAGCAGGCTACTCAAACCCTGCTTGGACTAATGAGGGAGCAAACTGAGACGCTCCGGCGCCTTGTGGATGTTCTGCAAGACCGGAGGCAGGAGGACAGAGCCCCGCTGCAGTCTATCTCTAACCGCCCTCCCCCGCCACAAAGTCCCACACCCCCCTCACCCAAAGTCCAAAGAAGGAGGGGCGGCAAGGGCCGTTGAAACTTTCAGTCAACCCCTGCAGACTGCTGTAGCACTAGAAGGCTCTCATTCCACAAAGTTTGAAAAGTCCTTTCCTACCCATCTCACACAAGCCCCTGTCCAAGTTTCCTCCCCCCCCCTTTTCATGTGCGGTTCATAATAAAATATTTGTTTCTGTTAAGTACTGTTTCCAAGATTTTCTTTTAGAGGAGATTCTGTCTGAAGGGGGGGAAGGGGTTTGGTAATTGGACAGGACTGTCACCTTTAGCAGGCTACAGAGGCGGGGGCAGGTCCAGCATCAGGACACATACACAGTGCAGTCACCAGTTACCCTGGTCAGTCTGGGAGGTGGTTTTCATGTTCTGGGGGGCGGGGGGGTTGATCTGTGACTTTGTGGCGGGGGAGGGCAGTTAGAGATCTTATGCCGCGGTCCTTATCCTGGATCACAGAACCACGCAGCAGGGGGTCTGTAACCCTCCGCCCCCTGCCAGAAAGTCACTTGGCCGACACATACACGCAGTCCCGCCCAGGACTGCTGGCAGGCTCCGTTGAAACAACCAATTCACCACTGCGGAGCCTGTCATTCCCGGAGTTTAGAAGCATCATTTGCATCAGAACACTAAACCCGCCCCCTGCCACAGTCTGCGTCCCCGGTTTAAAACATTCCCGCGAAAACAGTAAGAAAGAGTACGTTGTTCATTAACAAAACGGAACAGATTTTATTTGTTGGGAAGGTGGTGAAGGGGGTATGTAACTTGGAAGGATAGTCAACAGTAACTGGGTAAAGAAACGGGGGCAGGTTCAGCATCTGTGTCCACAAACTAAACAGTCACTGGAGACCCTGCTCAGTCAGGAACCTAGCTTTCAAAGCCTCCCTGATGCACAGCGCGTCCCGCTGGGATCTTCTAATCGCCCGGCTGTCTGGCTGGGCGTAATCAGCAGCCAGGCTATTTGCCTCAACCTCCCACCCCGCCATAAAGGTCTCCCCCTTGCTCTCACACAGATTGTGGAGCACACAGCAAGCAGCTATCACAATGGGGATATTGGTTTCGCTGAGATCACAGCGAGTGAGTAAGCTTCTCCATCTCCCCTTGAGACGGCCAAAGGCACACTCCACCACCATTCTGCACTTGCTCAAACGGTAGTTGAACAGTTCTTTTTCTGAGTCCAGGGCGCCAGTATAGGGCTTCATGAGCCAGGGCATTAGTGGGTATGCAGGGTCCCCGAGGATCACTGTAGGCATCTCCACATCCCCAAGACTTATTTTGTGCTCCGGGAAGTAAAGACCTTCCTGCAGCCGTCTAAACAGACCAGGGTTCCTGAACACGCGAGCGTCATGAACCTTGCCCGGCCATCCGACCTTGATGTTTGTAAAATGTCCCCTGTGGTCCACCAGTGCTTGCAGCACCATTGAAAAGTAGCCCTTTCTGTTAATGTACTGGCTGGCCTGGTGGTCCGGTCCCAGGATAGGGATGTGAGTCCCATCTATAGCCCCACCGCAGTTTGGGAATCCCATCTCGGCAAAGCCATCTATGATGAGCTCCACGTTTCCCAGGGTCACTACCTTTGATAGCAGTACCTTGACGATTGCCTTGGCTACTTGCATGACAGCAACCCCCACGGTAGACTTGCCCACACCAAAGTGGTTCGCGACTGACCGGTAGCTGTCTGGCGTTGCAAGCTTCCAGAGGGCTATGGCCACTCGCTTCTGGACAGTCAGGGCTGCTCGCATCCGGGTGTCCTTGCGCTTCAGGGCAGGGGACCCAACTCACAAAGTTCGAGGAAAGTCCCCTTCCGCATGCGAAAGTTTCGCAGCCACTGGGATTCATCCCAGACCTGCAGCACTATGCGGTCCCACCAGTCCGTGCTTGTTTCCAGGGCCCAGAATCGCCGTTCCACAATATCCACAAGATCCATTGCCACCGTGATGTCCTGGGCGCAGGGTCTCGTGGTTTCTGAGAGCTCTGAGCTACTCTCCGACTTCATGCCCTCACGGTGGTGCCGTAGCCTCCTCTCCTGATTTCTCTGCAGCTGCCTCTGGTAAAGGTGGATGAGAAGCTGCGAGGCGTTGAGAACTGCCACAACTGCAGCGATGGTCGCAGCGGGATCCATGCTCGCACTGCTGTGGCGTCCGTGCTGTCACTGATCAGAAAAGTGCGCGAACTGATTTCCCGCCGGCGCTTTCAGGGAGGGAGGGAGGGCGGGAGTGACGGACGGATGACGACAGGTACCCAAAAGCACCCTCGACACATTTTTTTACCCAAAAGGCATTTGGGGCTCGACCCAGAATTCCAATGGGCAGCGGGGACTGCGGGAACTGTGGGATAGCTGCCCACAGTGCACCGCTTCCAATGTCGACGCTTGCCCCGTTAGTGTGGACTCACAAAGTCTCACAAAGTCGAATTAATGTCCTTAGTGTGGACACACACGTTCGACTTTGTAATATCGATTCCACATATTCGATTTAACTAAAATCGAACTACTCTCATAGTGTAGACATACCCTTAGAGAAATCATCAACAGTAAAATGGAGGAAAATACGAAGAGGACATTTGAAATATGAAGAGGACATATTCTTTTGGGGCCAAAAACATGACTTGAAAAATATTAGCAGAAGAGCAGGTCTTACATGTTTAATAGTAGTTTGGAAAATTTCCTGCCAGCAGATCTGTATTGCTGAAGGACCATTTTCTTTATTGCAATAACAGATGTACATAATTGTATCAAAAAGAAAGTGACATTGGCTAACATCAAGTCCATATGCTTTTTGTTTTAAGGTAAAAAGGTAGTTATGTTAAAACTGTTCTGCCAACATTGGTTCATTTAAAATGTGAGGCTGTTTCTTTCTAATCTAAAAGTTATAGCCTGAAATGCTATCTGATTTAAAATTCAAATGCACAGGTCACTATAAACTTCTGCAGTGGTGAACAGATGTTCATGTGAGCTTTACTTAGCTATGGAGTATTTTAAAAAAATCCATGTCAGTGGAATGTCAAAATTAAACTTCCAAAGGAAACGCCAAAGGGGCTCAGTCGAAACTCTGGCATCTGACAAAAATTTTAAATTTTGTTATTAGTTTTTGCTGTGACCCTTTGTTACTTGTCCCCTTTGTTTCAAATGGTATTAAAATCACAGACTACTTATTTCTGTAAGAACTTCTATTGACTTAGAAGCAAAGTTCCCAGTGTCACAGTTAAGTGTGGTTTTATTTGTGTGTGTGTGTGTGTATGTGTGTGTGTGTGTGTGTGTTTTCCAATTTAAAATATTTTTATCTGCTAGGGTGTCCCGGGCTACATGTTTGCACTTGATTAAATATGTCTTGACATTTCAGAAATGATGATCAAAACAATCTTCATTTTAAAAAAAAAACAGAAAAAGAAAAACACACTGTGAGCATTTCCGTTTTCAAGGACACATGAGGCCCTTTTCTTAGCTCATCAAATGGTGAGGAAAAATAGAAGTTACAGAGATGGTTGATCAAAAAAGTTAAGTGTGACTTTCTTAATTTAAAAACAATTAGCAATGAACACCTAAGGCCAAATTCTCATCTCAGCTACACCAGCTCAGTTCCAGAGTAACTCCACGGAAGTCAATGGATATAGTCAGATCCACACTATTATAACTGAGATCAGAATCAGGACCTCTGTCTTTTACTTCATTCACTTGTTTCTAGATACTACAATAGTCTTAAAACTAATGATTTTACTAATACTTTGTGCTGCACTGTCATATATTTTTTACCTTCCTCTGTCTCACTGAAGCATACAGGATCAAATGATACTTTGCTTCAAATTCCCTGTATACGTTGTAGTGTATTATAAAAAACATACTAATATTTTAAAATGCCAATGATGATTCAGGAGTATCATTTTTCTTTATTTAGAGATAAAACGTAGCTTTGACAGAAGACTTGTGTATGAGGCACTGCATAATTTCACAGTCCTACCTCTCTGCAACAGAATAGGAACATACTCTGCTCCAGTCTTTTATCTGATGCAACATATGTTCCCTGATATGCTAGCCAGTGCCTATCACCCACCCCTTCCCATCGATACCCCTACCACATATGGACCTTAAGTAGCACCAAACATATAGATGGTGCTGTAAAATAGTGGGTCCCTGCCCCAGACAGATTATAGTCTAAAGCAGCGTTTCTCAAATGTGGCCACCGTGTCTGCATGTGGCCACCAGGGGCTTTTCTTGCGGCCTCAGCCTCATGGGCTGTGATGGGGTGAGGATGGGTGGCAAAATAGCAGCCCCTCTCCCTCCCTGTTGCTCCTGGATGCACCACCTTAGTGTTGATTGCCGGGGCGGCCCCGCGCTGAGACACCTGGGGCACAACTCTGGAGGAGCAGGCAGCCAGTGAATTCCCCACCTTTCCGGGGCAATGGGGCTCAGGCTTTGGGTTTCCGCCCTGGGGTGGCGGGGCAGCAGGTTCTAGCCAAGGGGCCTCGGGCTCCAGCCCCAGGCTCTGGCTGTACGGTGGCAGACCCCAAGCTCCATCTGCGGAGCTTTGGGCTCTGGCTGCGGGGCTTCGGGCTCCAGTCCCCCACTGCCTTCCCCAACTCCCCACCGACCAACTCCCATTGCCCCTGGCCCTGGCTGCCTCTCCCAACCCCCAATCCAGAGCTTAATTTGTCCCCAGGCTTGGCAGGGCTGAGTAAGTCTGCTGTGAAAAGTGATACTTGCATGTTTGTTAATATCACTTTTCACAACAGACTTTCTAGCTAGCAATAAATAAATTACAATGATTTGGATATGTGTACATGCATATTTATTGTTTTTCCTAAAGCTAATTAAGTATTTTAGGGAAAAGTGGGGAGTGGCCACCAGCAAGAGTTGGTGACCACACTCTGAGGCAACCAAACAATTTATCATGAGAAACTCATCTAAAGACATGTGTGGAAACAATACTGAATTGAATAAACACATCATGGTCATTCTAGCTGGAAGGCTTCATAGCACAGGTTTGTTTTTAAGGACAATATTAGATTATATGAAGCATCATCATAACAAACATCCATGTGATCAAGTAATTCTATTCAGCTTTCATTATATGCTGACACCTTTATGCTTTTTATACAAGATATAAATAAAAGTTCCCCAGTGTTACAAGAAATAAATTGAAGAGTTTGGTCAGGAATCAAGGTACAGACTAAACTACTCTAAGGCTATGTCTTCACTATGAGCTAGGGGTGTGGTTCCCCCGCTTGTGTACACAAACTTACACTAGGTCTCACCAAGCTAGTATGAGTACAAATAGTGTAGCCATAGTAGCAAAGATAGCAGCGGTGGACGGACAGCTGAGCTATGCCAAGTACAAACCTGCCTGAAATCAGTGAGGTGGGGTAGGAGTTAGGGTATAATGTTGCAACTTAGTACGTAAAACTGGCTCAGAGAAGGATTTGAAGGAAATCATCCCTTAAGGGAGCTAAGGAAGTGGAGTCCAGGTCTCCTGCATCTGGCACAGTGGTGAGCCAATCCCACCTCCTTATCCAGCCACCTTTAATCCTCATACAAGAAAAGGTTGGTGGCATCCCAGCAATGGGTTGGCTGGGACCAGGTTGGGTATTATGTAGAAATTATTAGGGAAAAGATGATGACCTGTACTGTGCAATTTATTTCCGGGGACACCCAGAAATTTTAAGTGAATAAAGTTGCAGCCTAATTAAACCACATCCATTGCCTCTTGTCTTTCATCTAGTGTGGCTGGAGAATGACTGTCCTGCCCAGGATCTTGTATCTTTTTTCCATGATTCCCTTTACACCTCCCAAAAATTTCTTGAAGAAGTTTTAAAAAACTATTCAAAGATTCCTATAATCAAATCAGAAACCGAGAATCAAAATGGAATGGATGGAACATCCAGTTGAGATGGGAGGCCTACCAGACTTCAGGAGATACTATAGGGTGGCACAAATTAGATTGGTACTGCAATGCATTTCTAATAGAGAGAATCCATCATGGATACTGATAAAACAGAAGCTGGCAAACCTGATCTCACTATATAATTGAGTGCTGGACTCATATTCCAACATTCCGGCACCCAAATAAAAAGAACATATGTTAGTGATATCAAAAATCAGAAGTAATAGTGCTCTGAGACTGAGTAAGGAAGATTTTAGATGTTGGGGCATGTGCCAGAGTGTGAGTAGCCTAAGGCTGACTGCACTTGGTAAGTGTCCCTAAATGAGCCAAAATGATTATCATTGTTTAAGTAACAAGTGATTAACCACTCAACAATGGGATTCAGCTCCCTCAGCTGCTGATGGGTAAGAGACAAGAAAAGACAAAGCGGGGGGGACCTCAGGTGAGATTTTGCTCCCCCTCATGCCCTGTGCTGTGGTAGTAGATAAAAGCCTACTACTTGGAGAAAAGCCTTATGCGGTGGGGAACAAACACTTGTAAAGCACATTGAAAATCAAGCACATGGTGTTGTTGAACTTGCCACTGGTGTGCATGACTCTTTGGAGCAAGGTGAGGGAACCCTGCCCTATGACAAGGTAAATATCAATAAAATAAGTGGAAGGATTTCTTTAGGGATGGACAACCCTTTAAACCAAACAGATGTAGCTGATGTATTTAAAAAGGGAAAGCATGCACAATACAAGTTTATACAGATTGCTTACTTTAGTTAAAAAAAAACACTTTCAGAGAAGAAAGGAACCAACTAAACAGTCTGTATTTGAAAACTGCTTTAAATTTCAGCAATCAAGATTATGTCTAGAATGTGTGATCTCCTGACTGTGTTTTAAAGAACAAATGACAAAGCTATTAAGTGATGGAGAGCAGACTGTAAATATGAAATAACAGCCAATGAATGGAATCAGATAATGCAACTGATTTATATTGGCTCTAATACTACACAAGTAGTACAATTTCAGTACTTTTTAGTTTGCAGAATGTACGTTTCTCCATCTCTCTCTAACAAAATACATAGTATTGCCCCACAAATGCAAAACTGTCAGGCCCTCTTTTATACACACGATATGGGGTTGCTGGATAGTAATTTTTTTAAACCAGCCTGAATGAAAGAAATAAAGAAAGAGAACTTGAACAGGATCGAAAGACATGTGTTCGGTGTAGGCCTCTTAAAATGATTCAAACCAAGAATAAGGATTGTGCTCTTTGCTTTTGTGCTTAAATTTGTGGACACAGACCACAATTCCTACTGGAGAAAGCTATTAATAGAATATCTTTGTAATGGAAGACTTAACAAATTTTTTAAGGACAATGCTAAAGAAGGTCACACATGCGCTCACGCGCGCGCGCACACACACACACACACACTCCCCCCTCCCCCCCCAAAGGCTAAAAGTAACAGAATACATTGCACGGGAAAACAATACAATAGAAATACTAAAATCATTGAGAAGCTTTGATTTAGACACAGTTATCCTATATTACAGTATAGTCACAAAGGATACAGACAGAAGATAATAATTGAATTACATCCTTCCTCCCTCCCTTAGCTTTCCTTTCATTTTATTCTCTAGACTTTTACCCTATCAGCCCCAGACAACATTCAGTTTATTGCAAAACACCTGAAAAGTTAGTATGAATGGTTATATCACACACACTCACCCTACCTCTTGTTAAGGTCTAAATAATTTTGAAGAGGAAAAAAGGGACGCATTAATGATATAACAAAATATGGTCAATATACAATATTTTGCTTAATATTGTTAATGCTGTATGATATGTCCCTATATGTGTCAAGACAATGTAATTGTAATGTCTTATTGTTAATGACCCAAAATATCAAATAAAATCTTTTCCTCAACCCCCCCCACTGTCCCCCAAAATCTATTCAGCCCAAATCAACAAGTCTGAGTTTACTCACACAATAGTCTGAGTTATTTGTCAATAAGGACCCAATCCTGTTGCCACTGTAGTCAAAGGGAGTTTTGCATTTGACTTCAATGGAAGCAGAGTTTGGAATATGTGAGGATATGTCTACATTGCAATAAAATACCCACAGCTGGCCTTGGTCAGTTGCCTCAGGCTCGCAGGGCTTGAGTGATGGAGCTATAAAATTGCAGTGTAGATGTTTGGGTTTCGCCTGGAGCTTGGTCTCTGAGACCCCATGAGCGGGGAGAGTCACAGAGTTTGGGCTCCAGTTTGAGCCCGAACAGCTACGCTGCAATTTTATAGCTCAATGAGCCCAAGTCAGCTGACCTGGGCCAGCCACAGCTGTTTTATTGCAGTGTAGACAGACCCTAAGGATCTGATCCAAAGCCCAATGAAAGACTACCATTGACTTCCGGATTAGGCTCAAAATCCTTTCCCAACTGTTGTTAATTTACTGATCATTCTTATTCTAGACAGGTCTTTCTGGGCAATCAGGTCTTCATGTTGGTTTTATTTTGCATTTAGTGCTTAATTTTAATTTCCAATGTTAAAATGAATAAGGACAAAAAATCTCACATTCTTATTTATCAGATTAATGAGGTATAGTCAGTTGTCATTTTAATCTTTTGCCACACGTAAAGCCAAAATGTTCACTGATTTACAGCCTGTGCAACCACATGGACGTCAGATTGTGCAGGGATGTAAGTCCATTGTAGATTTTAGTTCTTGGTGCTTTAAGTACAGTTTTACTGATTTATTATGTAATGGTTTTGCATACTCAAATTAATATGTATTAACAGTGAAACATGATTTCAGTGGAAATGTTAGAAATATCCTCTATGGACCATAATGATCACAGCTGGTATGTTTCCAATTATTTCAATGACATTTCACTGTGACATATGCCATATTTTCTATACTGTGATGATTGCTAATTAGAATCGCATCACTCTGTAGAAGCACAGAAGTAAGAAATGGCAAAGACGCATTAGACTACCCTGCACTGCATGCTGGTACTAGAGTTTTACCTACAGTTCATTTTCAATCATTTTGTCTAGGGTAGTCCTAACAGCCCCAAGCACCGAGGTGTCCACCGTAGCCCTTGGGGGATTGTTCTAAAGCCTTAGACCCCAATCCAATCTATAAATGTCCTTCTTTACATGTAGATCTGAGGGAGGAAAAGATCAGGCCCCTCCTTGGTGCATATATCCTTCAAATATGTATAGACTGTTATTCTGCCTCCCACTGCTCTTAATCACCATTTAATAAAACTAGATATGTAGCTCTTTAATTTCTTCCCATAAGGCTTTCTCTCCAGCCACTTGATCCATTTTTTCTCTTTTTTGAATTCCCTCCAGTTTGTCAATATTGTTCTGACAATGTAGTGCCCAGAACTGAATGCAATAATCCAGGATTGCCAGGACATACACCATAGGGCACAATATCCAGGAATTAATTTTTTTGTAACATGCAACTATTTCACTATTGAGAAAATGCATTGTGACACTTCTGCTGTGACAAGAAACACATGAATAACCTGCCATCGTAACACAGGGAAAAAATCCCATTGTTTTATAGGTTTGCTTGTACAAACACTGCAAAGTCAGGTAAATTAAAATGTTGTAGACAGGTTTCAAGAGCTAAAAATCCAGGGCTCTATCATTCTTTCCTTTGTTTCTGTATCCATCTAGGTACAGTAGGTGGGAACTCACATATCTAATGAATTGCTCAATATGGATCTCACATTGGGGTGGTGTGAAGGGATCTCACATTGGGGTGGTGTGAAAGGGGTGACTCACTGCTGGCACTTCCTCATGGGTGAGCACAACATGGAAGTTCTCTCTTCACTGAGGTTTGCTGCCACTGGCTGTTCTGCCTCTGAAGTGGCCTGCCTCTTCCTATGATTTGGCCCTCTGGCCAGGTCACTTCAAAGTTTCTCCCTTTCCAGGGCCGTCCATAAATAAAAGCAAAGGTGGATTAACACAAACAAACTGGGTTAGTGAGGAGGCGGAGTGTCAGGCAAAGGCCACCCCTCAAATCAGGTCCTCCCTTACCTCAGGCAGTAGTTGTCTGGGAAGCTCCTGCCTTCAGTCAGCCCTTTCCTCGGAATCTGAGAATTGAAGGTCTGTTCCGTTCCCTCATTGGCCCATAAGTGAGCTGTTGTGCTCCCCATTTAAACACCTTATCCAGTCTGTTTGAATGCCTTGTAGATGTGGTGGGGTAGAGCCTAGAGAAGCTCCTTGGCCCCTTGTTGTCCAGTGTGGGGTTGTATGGACAGACAGAAAATAGAGCTCATTGGGGAGAAGCGTCTTTAAGTGTTTAAATGAAAATTGGTTTGGATGCTATAAGCCATTGAAAATTGCACTTGGCACTTGTGCAGTAGGTTCTGAATGGAGTTTCTTGCTAAGCCTGTAAATTCGCCTGCTAAGGAAGGCTGCAGTGCAAATCCATACATGGGTTATTTAGTGGCATCTCAAAGAGAGATTTGAAGGTGTGCTTGGGCTCTTTAGGAGCTCTTGCTTCAGCCCATAGGCAATGTGTAAGGGGATAAGAGAGGGCTCCTGCAGAGCATCTAAGCTCCGCAGAATAAACAGAGGTTGCACCTTTCCTGCAGACCTCCTGAGGCAAGAAACTTGAGCTTAACTTTTCCATTTCTTAAATGCTTAACTGTGCACTTGTAACATTTTCTGAATATATAAGGCCATAGTTTTTCTGTTTCAATGAAATAGTTATTAATTTTTACTGCTGTTGTTTTTAAGTTAGGTGAACCTGAATTATATAGTTTACAGGCTGCATATCTCCAGGGTGAGAGTCTGTGCTGCCCCTCCTAGATGTGCAGCACAGAACTCGCAGCCCAGGGAGAGAGGAGGCACTAAATTGGCTTTAAACCACTTTTGCACCCTCCCAATCCTGGGCTGCTCTGAAGCCTCTGGCATAATTTAAACACCGCTAATTAGACTATCTAATTTATGGATGCCCTGTGGGCTGCAGTGCTGTCACACCACTCTTGCCTCCAGACCACGGAGCATGCCCTCTATGTTGTGGATTACAGATGTGTCCTCAGGTGTCTTCCACAGTGCCTGCACTAGGGGAATCTTCCTTCACCTGGACAGGGAGCTTCTAGGGCCATTTATGTCACTCTGGCCCTTTTTACCCAGCTTAAAGGGCCTGAGTAGGGGGTGAAGATCTCAAACCTACAGTCTTCTACTTGAGGAATTACAGGCCACTAAATTATGTTTAAATTGTTAGTAGGAAGATGAAACAAAAATCTCCCTTTATGAAAATCCCTATTCAATATGTCAGTAGTTGGGCAGGATATAGGTCTCATTCTGCAATCATTATTCATGTGAGGAGTAGTCCTTATTCATGCAAATACTCCCATTGAAGCCCATTACTTGTATGAGTAGTGCAATGCCTCTCTCCTGAAATTATGGTCTTTATGTCAAGATACATTGTCATCATTGTAATGAACAAAAAGCTCACTTTTCAAAATATTCACTGTCAGTTCCTGAGACAAATTAGCCACAACAGGTGATATAATTTCACACAGTCATTGACAGCCATTTGACTCAGACTCTTTTTATGTTCCCTAAAAGACACAACCAAAGTATTTAGAAGTGAAAAACTGTTTCTGTGTGACTGTACAGATTTTTCTGTAAATTAGTGAGAACTAGAAAAATAACTTAATTTCAATTAAGCACATGGAAATGATTATAAATCAGACATAAAAGCTGAAAATTAACTTGTGAATGTATGGAAAGGTAAACGGTGGCCATTTGGTATGCAATAAAATGGACTTTTTAGCCAGATCATGGAAACATAAAACACTAGCAGTATTTTTTCAGACTTTTCCAGTAAAGGAAATGTATAGATCATTTTTAACCAGATTTTCAATTTTTAATATTTTTGACAGTTTCTCCATCACTCGCTTGGCAATAGAGCTTTAGAAACAAAGAACCAAACCCTACTTCTCTGACTCACATGAGTTGTCACACTGATTTCAACTGGGACTGCTCATGTGACTAAGCTGAGCGATACAATATTTGACACAAACTGTCTGGATCAAGCTCTTAGAGTTCATTGCCTTCAATAGAAACAGGATTGGGGGATTATTTTTTTCAAAGTTTGAAATTCTGGCCTCACTGAAGTTAATAGGAGTTTTGCCATTGACTTCAGTGGTGACAAGATTTTAACCCAACACCTTCAAAAAAATTGTTTTTTGACATATATGTTTAGTTACACTCTCCCATCATGTAATAATTCACAGTTATAGATTCTAAGGCCAAAAGGGAACACGGTGATCATCTATCTGACCTCCTCTATAACACAGGCCATACAACTTCCCCAAAATAACTCCTGTTTGGACGAGAGCATATCCTTTACAAAAACATCCACTCTTGATTTTAAAAATGTACACCTTATTTCCAATATATAACCAATGAGCTAAAATTCTTCACAACATCTTTTACAGTAGGCCTGTAAAAATAGTAGGCCTCAATCCTGCAATGATTTATGCATGTGTGCATGTGAGTAGGCTCATTGAAACCAATGAGACTAACCATAAGTGTAAAATTAAGCACTTGTTTAGGTCTTTGACCAATGAGGGCCATAAATTCTGCTCCTGAGCCTTTAGAAGTTCTGCAATGAATTTGCTCATGTCATTGGCTTTAAAATTAATTTAATTAATTAAGTCAAAAGCTCTGCCTGGCTTTAGGACAGTATCTTTCTGAGGCTTTACCCATTAGTTATACAGACAGATGTCAGATATCTGAGGTTTTATATCGCAGTCAATTTACAAAACATATTGGCAAAGAACCATAAAACATTAAAGCCTTGATGTTACAAGAATTCAGGGGCACTACTCGCATACATAAAGTTAATGGGTGAAATCCTGGTACCACTGAAGGCAATTGGAGCTTTGCCCTTGACTTTGGCTGGACCAGGATTTCACCCAATGTGTGTGTTGGGAAGGTTGTGGGCCTCACACCTTTCCAGATAATATACATTAATCAAACCTACATGTTTACAGCAAAATGGCATAGCCCTTCTTCTCCCTGCCACTCCCCCTCACTGTTTTGTTCTAAACTGTTTTGTTTGCAGCTCAAAGATTTCACTTTTGTTTTTGTTTTTGTTTTTTCAAAATAGTAGTTTCATGTCAAAACATGCAAGATTTAGAAAGGCTTTGCATTTCAATATAAAAAATAGCCTTTCTCAAAACAAAATTTTGAAATTAGGATTTTGGTCAAAGGAAGCATGTCTGATAGACATTAAAATGGAAGCATGTCTGATAGACATTACAAATGGATTATTTTTGTGAACACAAAATAAAATGTGAAAATCTCAAATGCTGAGCCCTTCATGTTCCAATGCAAATATTTCACAAAGCCCTACTATTTATATTCTTAAAATAAATGAGCACCGCAGGTTTGGGTTGGCTAGAAGAGAGGTGAGGCTTTTCTACTGGAATTTCCAGTGGGTGGTAATGCTTCACCTTTCACAGAGAAAGGGTAGCATGCAGTTGCAGATTGTGGAGCCAACTGCAGCTTGCCACAGAGCCAATCATGCTGACAATCTAAGAAGCAGGACACTGCATGAAGACACTGGTTTTCTATGCTAATAGTCAGAGATGCACAAGAATGATGCATAGCTTTAAGCTCAATGCCTTGGAAAAACATCACTGTGCCTCTTCTGTGAAGCTACAAACCTTTTCTTCCTGAAGAGAGAGCTCTGATTATCCCAGTCTTCATAGATTCTTGGGTGTAGTTCTTTCCTCCCACCCAACATCTCTAAGTGGAGTAGGGCCCTTAATGTTTTTAAAGCAGTTTGAAAATGGAAAATAAAGCACTCTGTTAGGAAATATTACTTATTTATTATGTATTTGGAAAATCGTTCCCAGAGAGTAGTTATCAGTGGTTCACAGTCATGCTG
The DNA here is from genome assembly GCF_028017835.1 of Emys orbicularis. Classification (NCBI taxonomy): domain Eukaryota; kingdom Metazoa; phylum Chordata; order Testudines; family Emydidae; genus Emys; species Emys orbicularis. Next base: position 73,598,205 of record NC_088688.1, on the reverse strand, counting down.
GAAGGGCATAACGAGTGGGGTCCCACAGGGATCGGTTCTGGGTCCGGTTCTGTTCAATATCTTCATCAATGATTTAGATAATGGCATAGAGAGTACACTTATAAAGTTTGCGGACAATACCAAGCTGGGAGGGGTTGCAAGTGCTTTGGAGAATAGGATTAAAATTCAAAATGATCTGGAAAAACTGGAGAAATGGTCTGAAGTAAATAGGATGAAATTCAATAAGGACAAATGCAAAGTACTCCACTTAGGAAGGAACAATTAGTTGCACATATACAAAATGGGAAATGACTGCCTAGGAAGGAGTACTGCGGAAAGGGATCTGGGGCTCATAGTGCATCACAAGCTAAATATGAGTCAACTGTGTAACCTGTTGCAAAAAAAGCAAACATCATTCTGGGATGTATTAGCAGGAATATTGTAAGCAAGATACAAGAAGTAATTCTTCCACACTATTCTGCACTGATTAGGCCTCAACTGGAGTATTGTGTCCAGTTCTGGGTGCCACATTTCAGGAAAGATGTGGACAAATTGGAGAAAGTCCAGAAAAGAGCAACAAAAATGATTTAAGGTCTAGAAAACATGACTTATGTTGAAGAGTGAAGGGAAGTTTGAAACAATTGGGTTTGTTTAGTCTGTAGAAGAGAAGATTGATAACAGTTTTCAAGTACATAAAAGGTTGTTACAAGAAGGAGGGAGAAAAATTGTTCTTCTTAACCTCTGAGGATAGGACAAGAAGCAATGGGTTTAAATTGCAGCAAGGGTGGTTTAGGCTGGACATTAGGAAAAACTTCCTAACTGTTAGAGTTGTTAAGCACTGGAATAAATTGCCTAGGGAGGTTGTGGAATCTCCATCATTGGGGATTTTTAAGAGCAGGTTGGACAAATACCTGTCAGGGATGGTCTAGATAATACTTAGTCCTGCCTTGAGTGCAGGGGACTGGACTAGATAACCTCTTGAGGTCCCTTACCGTTCTACAATTCTATGATTCTATGATTCTATTTATTATTAATTATGTAGTCACCCACTGAGAACATGTAACAGTTGTAACCTGTTATAATCCTATGGGTTTCTTTAGTAATTTTGTTAATATAAGATGAAATTTTTTTTTTTTTTTTTACAATTTATACATCATTGTGGGAACTTGTTTTTGATTGTTATTAAAATCCATGTCCTGGATGGAGCGCAGGAGCAGGAAATTACTGTGAAGTGTGCCTCGTGAAATAGACCACAGGGATCACCCCTAAATGCTACAGATGCTGGGAAGTCAGGGCCTCCAGGTAGAATTTCTGTCTCTAAACCAGATCTTTACTTCCAATACTATCCCTCCACCCATCATCCCTGCACTGAGCACTCTCATGGGCTATCAATCTAATTAGCTTCTTATATCGCCCTTGTAATAGAAAGCTAAGGCTACTATGGGGACCCCCACTGCAGATGGAAGCTATGGGAAATATAGCCCGGGGCATTCCATCACCACTTCATATACGGCCATGCACCCCCACTTTGCCCAATCCCCCTCACCCTTTATGGTCCAACTGCAATTGATCCCACAAGATCCTGGAAAGGGGTGGACAGATGTTTCCACTTTTGTTTGGGAGGGGGAAGATCCATCCATAGAGGGTCTCCTTCTAATGTGAACTTCAGGTAGACTGGACTCAATACATTTAATCATAGTTATCATTTTTGTTATACAGATGGAAAACTGTATTTCCAGAAGAAACCAGATTATCTGGATAGCGTAAATGCTGATTTGTATAAAAATTCAGTCATGGACAATCAACAAATCATCTGTATAATTTACATGACCTTTTTATTAAGCCTGTACACCCAAAGAACTCTAATTCATGTGCATGTTGGATAATTACTAGAAAGAATACAGAATGAAAATAAATGGAAATCACAAATGAATAGAAGAGAGAGAGTCAGCAAAAAGATGCAACTGAAGAGTTAAGACCCAACTGTAAACCATGACAAAATATCTTAGAATTGAATTAAACTTCTAGAAAAATGATGAAAAATAACTATACTGGCTGTTGGAGCACTGACACTTGAAGAAACTGCTTTCCAACTCGTGTTAAGTCAATTCATCATTCTGTTAGCAGTACTGTAACAGTGACAACTTTGCAAGGAGCTTGCACGCATAGCACATTGAAATAAGAGTGGCCTTAAGCTTGTGTGTTTTCACTGTGAGGTACTGGACTGATATCAATCATTCAAGAATTAAAGACTGGAAAGTATAATATATGGTTCTGGCTTACAGTATTATAATGCTTTTCATATACTGCATCTCAAAGCACTTTGTGGGTATTTTTAGTCTGATATGAATTTATTGCATGGAAACGCATGCAGCAACCAGTGCATATTCAGCAAGTGCCCACTTATATTGAAGATCATTTGTTTTAGTGCAATCTACATTAATCTATAGTGGTATTAACTCAGAGGGAATATAAGCAAGGGCACTCTGGTAGTTATCCCTTACTCCTTTCAAACAATAAGGGAGGATTTCATGTGCCTGTTTCAAACCCACCAGAAGATGGAATATATAATTTTAATATTTTACCCAAGGGATATAATTCACATCTCTCACCATTTTCTGATGAGATGCAAGAAGGGTAAAAAATCATGTCTAATGATGGAAATTTAATCTGAAGTATTTTCACTGTATGTTAGCCAGCTTTTAACTTTTCTGCTACTAAGACACGTACACACAAAATTCTCAGTGATCAATTATTTCTCTAGGTTTGCTTTTTCTTATCACCTAATAATTTTTTTCAGTCCTTGTTAAGTGTTTAATATTTTCTTCTGTATAATACAGTAAAAAATCACCACCTATATAGAACATTTGGAATAAATTGAGGGGTGAGTTGGGCCAGGTAGTGGTGCCTCAGTTTCTGCTGTGGGGTTCATTTTATGATCCAGAATCTAGGCTATCATTAAAAAAAAAAAAAAAGCTCTCTCAGCTTTATGCTGGGAGAAAAATCTGAACCGGATGTAAACTGATGCAGTGATGTTTGCCTGAGTGTGCAGTCAAACTGTAAAAATAGCTCTGAGAAGTGCGAACTTCCCATGTGTAAGTCAACTAAATGTTAACTCTGAAACCTAATGGATAAATTCACATGTCATCACATCACTGTGAACTCATTTCACTGCTGATCAAAGCATAGAAGACAGAAGTGGGGCAACCTTCTTATTCTTCTAATACCAAAATCATCCTGTTAGTGGCATCTCACATTGGCATCATGAGTGGGTAAAGCTCAGGTTTATGGCAGTATTTAGGGAAGTGCCACTCACTTATTTTCTAATGTGACATGTGAGTGGGGTTTATAGTAGAAAACTCTTGTTTTTTTGAAAAAAAAAAAACAAGATCAACCATAAGATATTATTCCAGAAGTAGTAAGCTAAGGGAATTATTGTGCCTTGCACATCATTTGCTAACGCAGGGGCACTAACTTTACACAAACTAAAAACTGTATTTTCTGTGTTTTATTATAGCCTTTAAAATGTATCTGCAGCCTGAAGCTTCATTTACGTTCTGCTGAGGATTCTCTATCTAAGGTTGTACGATCTTAGCTATCTGAGGCAGCCTACCTCATTCAGACTTCATTTAAAACCCAGTGAAAGTAATGGAAAGACTCCCATTGACTTCAATAGACTGAACTGATTATGTCTATACTGCAAGCATAGGCGTAGCCATGCCAGCTTTACTCTAGCTAACATGGATATCAATAGCAGTGTAGACATAGTGGCGAGGGATTCAGCATGGGCTAGCAACCCTAGTATAAGCCCTGAGATCCTGGGTATGTACTCAGGTTGCAAGCCAATGCTGAAGCCCTTATCTGAGCTGCTATTGTTACCTCCGTAATATTTACATTGAAGAACTTCCTGACCTTCAGATTAAAAGACCATACAAGTGCAAAGTAATAGTAATAGAAGTACTACAGCAGTACTAATAATAGACACAACCACCACGGATACATGTTAGAGAAAGTTTCGGTTTCTGTCACCTGCCATACAGTAGGTCCTCGTAATCAATTTGAAATTGTGGCTCAAAACATTCTTGGGCAACACCTGACAAGTTTAGAATTGTTTCTTTTAATTTTAGCACCCTGGGTTGTTTCCGCTTTTGAAAGTCACTGGTTTTTATGCTCCTAAATCCCCTAGGTAAAGAAGCCCCAGACATGCAGGTTGAGATTCTGGCTTGAAATCCTCTTTACCCCTGTCCCTCCCCCACCCCCGCACAGCATTGCGCATTGTGTGCTGCACCTCCTGAAACTGCAGGGGCCTCTGCCTGTGGCACATAATAGTCTAGTCTCTGGTGGGCTGTAATACTTTGGTCTAAGTTAGGTTGTTGGGTTTAGTGTGTGGGTGGTGTTGGTGGCCTGTGTTATATAGGAAGTCAGTCTAGATGATATAATGGTCCCTTCTGAACTTAAACTCTAAATCTCCTCAGAATCTCATCCCGTGAGTTTGGGCCCTATCTCAGATGAGACTTTCAAGAGTACATTAGGGATACAAAGCTCATTGTGTTCCTAAATCTCTTAGATACTTTTGAATATGTCCTCCTTACCTGAGTCAGAGCCACATGATCATTCAACATAAAATACTGAATCCCCAGCGCAAGGTAATGCTTATGTCACATCCCACTTTGGGCAAAAAGTATTTGTGAAAGTGAAATAAAAGATATCATTTAGTGAATTATTTGGGGCAAATTTCTCTACCTATGTCCAAGCTTTTCTGCCATCATGGTTCATGTAGCAAAAATAGTATTTACAGACCCATCTCTCTCCCTTCCTCCACTGGGCTGTCTATGGGCTGCTCGACAGTCTGGAGCCTTGCAAAAAGAAAATTAACACTCAATACACCTCTGGCATGCTCTCTCCTATCTCCAGCTCCCCATGGCCTGCCCCCTCCCACTCCTGAGTAGAACTGCCCCCTGTCTGGCTGCAGGACTTGTACAGCCCCTGTACACCAGAGCAACGTTCAAGGGGAATAGTGGAGGGGATCTCTTCTGCAGTTCTTATACTAACATAGTTTCCAGTTTTGTCTATGTAAGAAAAGACTGTATTTTCACTAGTTTTTATTACAAAAAGCACACAGGAAAACTGCTGACTAGAAAGTGTCTCCTATTCAGAGTGTAGGAAAACTACCAGAGCGCAAGGAAGGCAGTAGTTTTGGTCTGGTGACTCTGCCATGGCTACTCAAATTGTTCATCATGGGCCCAATCCTGCACCATTAATGTCAAAGGACATTTTGTTGTTCACATTAATGGGAACAGATCTGGGACTCAAATCCCACTCACCTCTCTTATAGAAAAATTCTGTAGGGATAAAATTGAATAGGGATAAAAATAACACATTTCTATAGAAATTTGATAGGTTTTATAGCAGTTACTCAAAATGAATACAGAAAATAACAGAGAACTACCTTCTTTTGATAGGTTTTATAATTATCTCTTAGAATTCTATTTATTTCTAAGGATGGTTCAAAAACCTGTAGGGAGGTGGGGGTTTTTTTTTTATTAAATTGTATATGATCTTTCAGTGAGAGGTCCCCTCACATGAGTAGTCTCAATGATTTCAGTGGCACAGATTACATGAATAAATACAACCAGAATCTGGCCCTGTGTTTAGTCATCAAAGTTTCAAATTAACATTTTGAAGACAAGCATCAGAACCAAAGACAAGAAAAATGTGATTTTACTTCTAAATAGTGAAAATAATACATACAGATGCAGTTTTATGGGCTGGATCTTGCAAGGTGGCCCCAACTCCCATTGAGGTCAATGGGATTTGAGCATGTGCTTAAAGTTAAGTACGTGCTTTTCTGAATAGAGATGCTTTCCTGAACTAGGTCATAATGAAAAATGAGTTATTTTGATCCATTTCCCAGTACTACTCTTGTGTCATAGCTCTCTGTTTTCTTCCCAACAACAGCGTGAAGGAAATTTTCTATTTCTAGACTTGGAGCTATACCTCTTGGTAGCGATAGAAGCTTAATTCTGTCTGGTAGTTGATGAACACTGCCAACTCCCACTCCGCAGTATCGATCCCAAAGAATGTAGCCAGAAGAGCAATAACTACACTGAAACTTAGAAGTGATGCTTTCAAGAGACAATATGCACATGCAAATCAGTAAATCACTCAGATGGGAACTGTTTAACTTCTCAAGGCAAATTTTTAATCTGGGAATAGCAGCTATAAGGAAGAAAAATTAATTCATTAACAAAAATGACAGCACTCTTAGAGCTAGTGATATAGGAACAGTACTGCCACCTTGCTGGAAGAACAAAATCATGATTTGTGTTTCCAAATATTGTTTTGATAGCCTAGAATTATCAGAAGTAAAGATGCTAATAATCTGGTAATTAACTGCAATTTCTTTTATCACTGTGGAAACTGCACGACATAAACAGCATTGACCTATAATTTCTCTTACACAAGTTTTGCATATATCATCACTTTATCTATAATTACCATTGCAGTCACCCTAACAATTTTTTCAGTTACTCACAGGATTCAAAGGCATGCTAAAGTAGCCAGAGTCACCTCATTTTCTTGCTCCACTGAATTAAGGGCAAAACAGCCAAGAAATCTAAATACATTGAAAAGGTAATTAGAGCTATCATCTCCTATTTGATAACTCTTAGGCAATAGAAATAGAATGTAATAGAATGTGCAAAATAAAAAAGTTAATTTAATTTATTTTGGCTTTGTACTGTTTTCCAATAATTAAAACTATAATTAAAAATAGCAGAGGACAAAAGTGATGAACAAAATAAACTGCCGATGCTGGACTCAGTTCTCCCCTTGAACTGTGCAGTTAGTCCCTTAAACAGCAGTGGGTTTTATGTATACACATGTTGATATATTGTATAGTCAGTTGCTTTACCACATTTTAATTCATTATGAAATATATTCAAGAGACCAAGTAACCACTGTCAGTCAGGTTGATTGCTGTAAGCCAACAATAGACTACAGGAAAAAGGTTCTATATGACATCAGTCTCCAGGAAGCCATCTCATGCAGCATTATTACATTCACCTTATGTAGTAGGTGTGCTCCCAAAGTTACACCCCTAAAGCTATCTTTGTATACTCTACTCTTTACAAGTAAAAGGTATTGGGTACGTCATCTGAAACTAGATTTAACCAATCAGCTTTCTACCTTGTTTTTCTGCTACCATGGTGTACCCCTTATCAATTTGTTCTGAACACATGCATTGCAAGTGCCAAAGGGGCATGAAGGTACCTCCTAGGTTTGTTCTAGGATAGAACAATCACATGTCTTGTCCTCTTCCTTTGGGACATTCCAATATTGGACCCCAGTGAGACCAAGCTGTCTCCAGCCCTGTCACCTGCAACGGGCTCCCATTTAAACTCTTTCAATATGTAGCTTTGGAGATTCTGTGCTTCCAAAATGACCCCTGTAGCACTGGTGCCAATGGTATGTCAGTCATATCCAGCAGCACCTCCATGGAAAGGTATTGTATTTATAGGAAATCATAGCAATGACAAATGAAGCTGGCTTGCCGGATTGTGGGTTTACATTATCTCACAATAATGCAGGAGGTAATGTACGTTGCTAGATAATATAGTATGGACACCACAAAAAATTAGAGGTATGAAGTATGACACATGGTCAACATTATTGCTGTTGCTTCACAAAGTAAACACGTCATATGATCTCCGGTCATCACAGGCTGCTGTCATCCAGCATAAATTAGCTGTTCTCTTATTCCGATTCATGGAAGGGAGCGATTCAGTTCCCAGACAGCTCCAGAATCAGAGAACCCCAGCACACATGGGACTATGAGCTCTTCTTTCTCCCTTTGCATTTGCATAAATGATTACACTGGGCCTGATACTTTTCTCACTTCCATCCATGTAAATCAGAAATAATTCCAGTGAAGTCAATGGACTTATGCCAGAGTAAAATCAGCATATTTGCATATTCATTGTTAACCCATTTTATCTGCTATATGTAAATAAGTAGTTGAGATCACAGCACAAACATGCCTGAAGATAATTCTTTGCATTTCTTTTCCCCCCAGCAGTTCAGACATCAGAAATTATTATAGTAACAACTATGAAAACAATGTGACCAAAAGATCTGGAATCGCCACATGTATATATGTATGACTGTGACGGTCCACGCCCCTAAGGTTGCGGGCGGCGTGGACTATCCGCCACCGTCTGTCAACTAGCCCTTTAATCCAGGGCTGTATAGCCTAGTGGCCAAAGTCTATGACGTCCCCTTTGCCTCAAGGGGACGCAGCCTAACGGCAAGAGTCTGGAACCCAGCCTGTGGCTACCGGGCGGTAGGGCCTATAGGCCAGAGTCCCAAAAGCAACCCTCGGGAGGAGGGTAGCGTGGCCTAGCGGCCGGAGTCCCCAAAAGCAACCCTCGGGTGGAGGGTAGCGTGGCCTAGCGGCCAGAGTTCCAAGAGCGACCCTCGGGTGGAGGGTAGCGTGGCCTAGCGGCCAGAGTTCCAAGAGCGACCCTCGGGTGGAGGGTAGCGTGGCCTAGCGGCCAGAGTTCCAAGAGCGACCCTCGGGTGGAGGGTAGCGTGGCCTAGCGGCCAGAGTTCCAAGAGCGACCCTCGGGTGGAGGGTAGCGTGAGGCTTTTTTCCCAACTCAGCGCGGGGGTTCCGACCGAAACACGCTGAGATTCCCCGGGGGGGGGGGGGGGGAGGTACCACTCTGTCACCCTCCCGGGGTCCCTTCCTACCAGAGTCTCCGCTGGGGTCTCCCAGGAGTCAACGGGTACTTGGTGCTCGGCGAGTTCGGTCGTCCCCTGGGTCTCCTCTAAGCACCGGGGCGCCGGCGGGCCGTGGACGGCGTCTCTTCCCGGCGTAGCCACCGGCTGTGGCTGGTCCGCCGCAGGAGCTTCCCCAGCAGGTCCTGCGCCTATGGGCTCCACCCCAGACTGAGCCGGTCTCCCTCCCTTTATACTCCTATAGCACTTGGAGCATGCCCAGTCCGCCCAGGGAGGCGGGACTTCCGCTGTCAGTCCCTGGGGCTTAACTCCTTCCGGGTTAAGGCGGGGTTGCCTGGCCCCTCCCTCTAGTCCCTGGGGCTTAACTCCTTCTGGGCTAAGGCGGGGTTGCCTGGCCCTGCCACACACCCTCCCCCTTAAGAAGGACCGTCCCCGGGGCTGGTCCGTCTCTCCACCCTCCTTTCCCTGTCTAGAAAAGAAATCCGCGTTAGCATGCGCCTTACCCGGACGATGAAACACGCGGAAGTCGTACGGTTGGAGGGACAGGTACCAGCGCATAATTCGGGGGTTCGCATCCTTCATGCTGTGTATCCATCTGAGGGGGGCGTGGTCGGTGATCAATTTGAAGGTATTCCCCAGTAAGTAATAGCGCAGGTCATCAATGGCCCATTTCGCCGCCAGGGCCTCTTTCTCGATTGTCGCATAGTGTTTCTCGCGGGGGAGTAGTTTTCGGCTTAGATATAGGACTGGGTGTTCCTCCCCCTCCCATTCCTGGGAGAGGACTGCCCCTAAGCCTACCTCTGACGCATCTGTTTGGAGAATGAACTCCTTTGAAAAATCGGGGTGTCGCAAGACCGGCTCCTGCATGAGTCGGTCTTTCAGCGTCCTGAAGGCCTTGTCACACAGGTCGGACCATTGTACCTGTTGTGGCTGGGAGTTTTGTCAGGTCCGATAGGGGTGCAGCTATGGACGCAAAGTCCGGTACAAAGCGACGATAGTACCCGGCTAGTCCCAAGAACTGGCGTACCTGTTTCTTCGTCGTGGGCGTAGCTGTGTCCATAAGGGCTTGTACCTTATTGATTTGGGGGCGCAACTTCCCTCCCCCTACGACATACCCAAGGTAGGTCACCTCTTCCTGGCCGAGATGGCATTTCGCCGGATTGGCCGTGAGCCCAGCTTCTCGGAAGGCCTGGAGGACTCCCCTGAGGTGGTCTTTCCAGCTGCGACTGTAGATCACGATGTCATCTATATATGCCGCTGCGTATTGATCGTGAGGCAACAAGAGCTTATTCATCAGCCGCTGAAACGTTGCTGCAGCGCCATGTAACCCGAATGGCATGGTTACAAAGTGGAAGAGGCCGAAGGGTGTTGGGAAGGCCGTTTTCTCTCGGGAATTGGGCGTAAGGGGGATTTGCCAGTATCCTTTGGTTAAATCTAGGGTCGACAAATACCTCGCTCCCCCGAGTCGTTCTAGGAGTTCTTCTACCCAGGGCATTGGGTATGCGTCAAACCTAGAGATGGCATTAACCTTCCGGAAATCGATACATAATAGAGTGGTCCCGTCGGGCTTCGGGACCAGAACAATGGGGCTACGCCATTCACTCTTCGACTACACCCATTTCAAGCATTGTGTCCAACTCTTGTCGCACTGTGGCCCACATCTTCCGTGGTATGGGACGATGGTTATCTCTCACCTTCTGGCCGGCGTCGTCGCGATATGGTGGCACGTCAGGTTGGTTTGTCCCGGGTGGGTTGATAGCACATCGGGGAAGTCCTTTACCAGTTGCGATATTTGGTCTCACTGTGCCTGGGTAAGGCCGGCCCCGAGTGTCGCTGGCTTGTGGTCTAAGGGTTCCCCTGCTAGGGGTCCCAATTCTGGGTCTGGGGGCGAGAAGGTGATGAACAAGGATTCCCTAACCTTCCAGGCCTTTAAGAGATTCACATGGTAAGTCCGGGTGTCCTTCCGTCGTCCCGGTAACCGGACTTCATAATCTACGGGTCCGACCCGTCGGATCACCTCGTATGGTCCCTGCCACTTGGCCAGGAGCTTTGATTCCTCCGAGGGTAGCAAGAGTAACACTCGGTCCCCGGGGTTAAAGCTACGTGCCTTAGCCCCTCTGTTATATAGTCGAACCTGCGTCTCTTGGGCCTGTCGCAGATGCTCCCGGGCAAAACCCCCCAAGGTTTGGAGCTGTTCTCGCAGACGTAGCACATACTGGGTGGTTCCGAGCACGCGAGTCTCCTGAGTCTCCCAGTCTTCCCTTAAGAGGTCCAGGATCCCTCGGGGCTGCCTGCCGTACAGAAGTTCGAAGGGCGAGAACCCAGTTGACACTTGGGGTACTTCTCTTATGGCGAACAGCAGGGCTGGCAATAATGTATCCCAATGGCTGGGGTCTTCCTCTACGAACTTCTGCAGCATGGACTTCAGGGTCCCATTAAAACGCTCTACCAGCCCGTCTGTCTGGGGATGGTAAACTGACGTTCGGAGCGTCCGTATATTCAGGAGGCGGCACAATTCTGCTATCAATTTCGAGGATACGTTAGTACCCTGATCAGTCAGGATCTCCGCGGGTATCCCGACCCTAGGGAAGACCTTCACGAGTTCGGTGGCAATCACCGGTGCCGTGGCCGCTCGGAGGGGAACAGCCTCGGGATACCGGGTTGCGTAGTCCACGATTACTAAAATAAATAGATTCCCTGTCTTGCTTCTTTCTAAGGGTCCTACTAAATCCATTCCGATACGTTCAAAGGGTACGCCGACCACCGGCATGGGTATTAACAGGGCTCGGGGTACACCTTTTGGTCCCGCCCGTTGGCATTCTGGGCAGGATGCGCAATATTCTCGGACTTCTTGGTGAATGCCGGGCCAAAAGAAACGGCGGGCCACCCTCTGAAGGGTCTTCTCCCGCCCCAGATGTCCAGCCCATGGGTTGGCATGTGCCAAGTGTAGTAGTCCTCGTCGCAACCTCTGGGGAACCAATAGCTGTCGGAGGACCTCAGGCGTATGTGGCTCCTGCACCACCCGATATAGGCGGTCCTGTTGGACCTCGAACCGTGGCCCCTGCGGAAGTCTTGGAGGTACGTCCTCTCCCGCTCCGGGGACAATGGCCTGCTCCCAAGCCCGACTCAGCGTTGGGTCCTCTCTCTGCTCCCTCACAAAGTCAATATCTCGTTCCAACTCCCTCTGAGTCTCTTCCATGGGTTGATGTTGGGCTTCGGCGGGCGTCTGTCCCGCTGTAGACGTCCCCTCCCCGGGGTCTGTCTCTGGCGTGTGTCCGAGGAGTTCCTTTCCTGGAGACGTAGCTCCTTCGATTTGCGGAGCTGACAGTTGATACTGTTGGAGGACCTCCCTAAACTCGGGCCAATCCCGTCCCAGAACTACGGGGTAGGCCAATCTGGGGGCTATGCCCACGTGGAGGACTTCCTCCCTCTGCCCTATCCCGATCCTCACCCAAGCGGTGGGATAAGGGTGAATGTCCCCATGTACACACTGTAAGTGTATCTTATCCCCTGCCAGTCTAAGGTTCGGGACCAGCCCCTCCCGTACGAGGGTCTGACTACATCCTGAGTCTACGAGAGCCCTCGTGTGGATCCCCTCGACCCGCACCAGAACCACCAATTTCCCTGGGCCCCTTTTCCGGGCTCTATGACCGGCAACCCATACTTGTCCACAGTTACAATCCATAAAAGGACATTCCCGCTGAAAATGTCCCTCTTGTCCGCACTCCCAGAAGCGGTTCCAGCCCTCCGCGGGTCCGTTGCCGTCCCTTGTTGGGCTTCGTCCCCCTTGGGGTGGCCGTTCTCTTCGACTCGGCCTCCGAGGGACTTCCCGCCTGGGTCCGGGATTGTGGAGGTTAGTAGGTGCGGGTCGGATGGGGGGGCAGGTTCCCGAGCCCCCGCTCCCCGAGGGCTTCCTCTGTCTGGGCCTTCTCCCCGGTTCAGGTTTCCGGACCTACGGGGGTGAGTCTGGGCTTCCTCAGCTGCTAAGTAATCCTCCATCAGGCCCACCGCCGCGGACAGGGTGGCCGGTCGGTGATGCTGTACCCATGCTTTCCCTCCTTCTGGGAGGATCTGGGTGAACTGTTAGAGGGCCACCCTTTCCGCTACGTGTGGCCCAGTCAAGCCCTCAGGCTCCAACCATCTCCAACAGAGGTCCCGTACCCGTTGGGCCACAGCCCGAGGCCGAGCTCCAGGAGGGTACCATTCTTTACGGAGGCGCTGGCGGTACGTCTCGGGGTTAATGCCGGTCTGGTCTAAGATGGCCGCTTTCACCCGGGGGTAGTCCAAGGCCTCTCGGGAATCCAGGTTACGGTAGGCTATCTGCGCCAGTCCCGTTAAATAGGGGGCCAACATCGTGGCCCAGTGTTCTGGGAGCCACCGAGCAGCGGTGGCGACCCGCTCGAATGTCACCAGGAATGCTTCCGGGTCGTCGCCTGGTCCCATCTTTGTGAGGCGGACCGTTAGTCCCCCCAGGTGGTCCACAAGCCCCGCGCCTGTGGTGTTGGGGGCGGGAACTCCTGGCGGTCCCATTACCGTAGCTATTTGTTGGACCAGGCGCTCTTGTTGTCCTTGGTATTGGGTGGCCAACTCCCGAAGGAGTTGCTGCTGTCGTTCCTGGTGCTGGGTCGTCTGTAGCTGCTGCTGGCTGGCCATCTGTTGCAGCAGGTGTGCCTGTTGTTGTCGCTGTTGGGCCACCTGTTCTTGCTGGTTCTCCAGCAACCACTTTACAAGTTTCTCGGCATCCTTCTTAGAAGGCGGGAGGGGTTCCGTCGTCTAGACTCCGAGTATTGGACCTCTTAGCAGGTCCAGGGCCATGCCCGCATTCTCCACCAAGTGTGACGGTCCACGCCCCTAAGGTTGCGGGCGGCGTGGACTATCCGCCACTGTCTGTCAATTAGCCCTTTAATCCAGGGCTGTATAGCCTAGTGGCCAAAGTCTATGACGTCCCCTTTGCCTCAAGGGGACGCAGCCTAACGGCAAGAGTCTGCAACCCAGCCCGTGGCTACCGGGCGGTAGGGCCTATAGGCCAGAGTCCCCAAAAGCAACCCTCGGGAGGAGGGTAGCGTGGCCTAGCGGCCGGAGTCCCCAAAAGCAACCCTCGGGAGGAGGGTAGCGTGGCCTAGCGGCCGGAGTCCCCAAAAGCAACCCTCGGGAGGAGGGTAGCGTGGCCTAGCGGCCGGAGTCCCCAAAAGCAACCCTCGGGAGGAGGGTAGCGTGGCCTAGCGTCCGGAGTCCCCAAAAGCAACCCTCGGGTGGAGGGTAGCGTGAGGCTTTTTTCCCAACTCAGCGGGGGGGTTCTGACCGAAACACGCAGAGATTCCTCGGTGGGGGGGAGGTACCACTCTGTCACCCTCCCGGGGTCCCTTCCTACCAGAGTCTCCGCTGGGGTCTCCCAGGAGTCAACGGGTACTTGGTGCTCGGCGAGTTCGGTCGTCCCCTGGGTCTCCTCTAAGCACCGGGGCGCCAGCGGGCCGTGGACGGCGTCTCTTCCCGGCGTAGCCACCGGCTGTGGCTGGTCCGCCGCAGGAGCTTCCCCAGCAGGTCCTGCGCCTACGGGCTCCACCCCAGACTGAGCCGGTCTCCCTCCCTTTATACTCCTATAGCACTTGGAGCATGCCCAGTCCGCCCAGGGAGGCGGGACTTCCGCTGTCAGTCCCTGGGGCTTAACTCATTCCGGGTTAAGGCGGGGTTGCCTGGCCCCTCCCTCTAGTCCCTGGGGCTTAACTCCTTCTGGGCTAAGGCGGGGTTGCCTGGCCCCGCCACAATGACCCATAACATGTTGAGACATTTCCTTGGCATATGCTAAACTTTTTGCTGTTTAATCACTCAGCGATAATGAGAGGACATAAGGGTCACTCATGGAGGAGATAAACTTACATCTCCTCTTCTGCTTGACAAATGAGTTTACAGCACTAAAGCAGCATTCTTGTTGAACTGAATACACAGAGTTTACCTGAACTCTTTTATCTTTGCATATCCTATGCAGTTCTCCACAGAGATGTTTCTCCCTTGAGAGATGTGTTTTGCCCCCCATTTTCCTACAGAAATAAAAACATGCATCTTAGAAAAAGCCTCTGCTTGTTGGAAAGAGTGATAATCAATCCTGGCACTGCAAAACCCCATTGAGTGCACTGATGACTACCTTACTGCAGTGTGGCACACAATGGCTTTCATATCTATTATGTCGCATTTATATTGCATTTGGAACATGGATGCCAGTGTCCAGTGTTGGCCCTTTTTTCACTCAAAGATTTAAACGCTATTTCTTGTTCAAAAGGCTCATTGTCTATGTTATATCAGGGAAGTGGGGGAATACTAAGAGGCAGATTGTGTAAATCCTTATTCATGTGAGAAATCCTTGCATATAGGAGTAAAGATTTGTGTGGAACCCTTAGCTGACACAGAGCTTGCATGAACCTTTGTTTGCTTTTTGTCTTCATAGGTACGTACAATGAATTTCACTTTGAATTTTATGAGGAAGGTCAAATGAAAAAGAAGGGAACATAGTCAAAGGATTAGAATATGGGACAATAATTTAGGAGTTCTGGGTTTTATTTAAGGCACCACACTCAGGCATGGATCAGCGTTTACGACGCACTCCCCATCAGCACCTGGCCCAAGCTGGGGAAGTTAATAATCCAACCAGCAGACCAAATTCAGTGATGAATCCTGGTCATGTGCCACCCAAAGCACATTGCACATGTGCTAAGAAGACTGCCTTGCCATGTGGCCTGTGGTTAAGTCAGTGCCTATGTGCCTCAGTTTCCTGATCTGCAAGATAGGAATAATAATTGATAAGAATAATACTTCTCTGCCTCACAAGGGCTTTGAAAGGCTTAATGGACCAATTTTTCTTAAATGTTAGAAATTCAAAGTAATGCATTAAAATACAATTCCAAACAGCCAAAAACGCTGTGTCCTGCCTGGTTTGGAGTCTGAACTGTGCAAAATGCCCTAGTTTTATTTCTACCGTAAACCACATGTAGTGCCCAGTTGACTAGAAACTCAGCCCAGATGTGCTTTAAGTTTGACCCAGTGTTACTTAAATCTCTGCCTGATTGGGGAGTTTGCAACAAAAATGGAAACCAGCATCATTTAACCAGATTCCACTATGAAAACTCTGAAAGCTGACCAAATGAAATGGAAAGCTGCCTTTCAAATGAATGGCTCTGTTGTTTCACCCTTGGGAAAGATTTCCTCTGTTGTAAGCATCCATCTTGAACAAAGGAAGCTGAATACTTCTAAAGATGGCTTTAGAATCCCAGAGGGGAAGGCAAAAGTTGTTGACTAAGCTGTGGTTCCATCACTGATTTTGTTTATTTTGAAGGCATAAAATGCATTCTTCCACAATTCTGCACATGTATATATGTTTCACTAATAAAAACTGCATACAGACTGTAACAACCATGATGCTTAAGAGTATCCCTGTTATAATACACTAACGAAACCAACTGGGTTGAAATCCTGGTTCTGTGGCAGTCAGTGGCCAAAATCCGATTGACTTCTATTGGACCAGGATTTCACCCTTGGCTCTTTTATAGCACTTTTATTCCTAGGACCTCAAAGTGTTTTACAAAGGATGGTAAGCACCACTAGCACCATTTTATAGATGAAGAAACTGAAGCCCAGAAAGATTAGGTAACTTGTCCTAGGTCACACAGCAAGTCAGTGGCAACGCTGGAAATAAAACCAAGTCTCTGACTCTCATTTTTTAAAATCTGATTCAATGGGGCGGAGTACTCTGGCATTATATCTGGAAAGGAAGGGGTTAATTACATGCCATTCACAGCCAGAAGACCTGTAGCTGCGGGTGCAGTTGTAAATGCAATGGAGCATTTAATCTTAATAGGATATCAGGGCACCCTTTGGAAATGTGGGCGCATCTAATTGGCCCCAGGTACCTGATGTCCCAGGGTAATATAACACCACCACCACAGCAGCAGCAGGAGGAAGAAAGACAGCATGGGTTGTTTCTGTGTAGACTCTAAGCTTTGGGAAGGGCTTTCCCATTTGTTAGGCGTTAAGCTGCCAAAAATTATGGGCTGGCTTCATTCCTAATGTGACTAATTGCTGCACTGGCTGGTCTCTTACACCGACTATGACCATGAAAGTTTGGGGATCAGAGAAGGCACAGTGAAATCCCAGCCCCATTGAAGTCAGTGGGAGTTTTGCAATTGAATTCATTGGAACCAGGATTTAATCTGTAATTATTACAGCTGTAAACTTGTAGTCACAATTGGTATACATAAGGCTCTAGTAGTGTTGCAAATATACAAAAGTTAAGAAAACATATTTCTAAGAAAGTAGGTATCTTTTGTCTTTCCCATAGAGAACAAATCATGGATTTTCAGTTAAGATTACTGTGATAGGGTGTGTACCTGCACAGGCCCTGAATCAATTATTGTGGGCCTGAGAGGCCAATTAACATACCAGGCTGCACCTAAAGAATGGGCCAGGCTCAACAGACAATGAAGCTCAGATGAGGAAAGGCTGGGAGAGGACTATAAAATGAGGAAATTGAGAACAGAAGGGGGCTATAGGGAGGAGAGAAATTCTGTAGTTGCTCTTTAGGATTAGAGAGGTTGTGATGAGGAAGCCCTAGGGGGAAGAGAGTTAGCCCTGAGATCCTATCCTCAGTAGGGAAGTCTATTAAAAGGCTGGGAGAGACTTAGAGCAGCTCTATGGGGAGCCCTGATAAAAGGGTAGGATTTGGACTTCCAAGGAGTCATAGGAATTCGGTTGAGAAACAAAGCTGTGTAAAACAAAGCAGTACAGATGGCTAAAAGAGCAAGCCTGAGGAGAGCAAAGGTTGGTTTAGGCTGATACTTTTAGTTTGGGACTTTGTTGGGGGGGATTCTAGGGGAGGGCCTTGAGGGAAGGGTGGAACTAGAAAGGTCGTGCGGGAGAAGGTCTCAGATAAGCCACGGTAGGAAGAAGCCTAGGGAGGAGCAGCAAGGAGTTGACAGGAACTAACTTTGGTTGCTGGTTATAGGGTCCCTGGGCTGGAACCCACTGTAGTGGGAGGGTCTAGGTTCTTCTAATAGCCACCAGAGAAGGTGGCATACAGCTATCATGACAGGAGATAAGGATGTTAGAAAGCTGAGATCCATAGGGCCCAGAGCTGGAGCCACAGACGTTGTGTGAGGATGGTTGGACTATTTTCTGTTTAACTCTGTGTTATCCTGGAAGGGCACACTTAAACCATTACCTGGCCGGAGGGCTGAGTCAGGAGAAGAGGTGGACCACTGGACCAGGGCAGCCATTGGCAGATGGTACCAGACAGGAAGACAGTTGTTATACTACATGTGGCTACAAGGAGGTGTTCCAGCAGTAAGTTTAATCTTTCATAATTATTGCTTTTTTAAAAAGAAAATAGGGAGCAATAAACAAATGTAAAATTGTATTAGAAAGTAGAATGTACTCAAATATCTTGCTTCCTGAATTCTCACACAGCCCTGGATCTTAGCAGACAAGCAGTTATGAGATTTTTTTTTTGTTTTTACAGGATTCTTTGCCCAACCTATCTCAATCCCAAAACAAAATATTAAACAGATTCTATTGGACACCTCCTTGTCAGCCTTCCGAATCTCTGGCCTGCTAGAAGGGCAGCCTCTCGTGTAACCTCACTATCTCACATGGTTTGTTTGGTCCTGCCCCAATGCTACTCAAAACATGGTGGCCTTCCAGAAATCTTTGCCTAGTTTAGGGATTTGTATCAAAAACAGAAACCAATAGAATTTTGCCAGGTAAAGGATCCCCAAGTGTATGGCGCACGGCTGGGGAAGGGAAGCCATGCTACCAAAATTAGCTCTCGGTGCAGTGCAATCAGATAAAAATTAGAACTAGCCCTTAGCTACTTCTAGGATTGGGAGTGGGGGAGCATACAGGCCCTTGGTGCATAAAATCATGATGGCAGTTTTGTCTGTACCCTGGGGGTCTGTGCCAGCTGTTAAAGGTCCCCCCTCCCCCCCAACTATTTTGTTTGCTCATGTAAAATGAGGATTCGTCATATAGGTTTTGCCCAGCTTGCTCAGTCAGTAAAATTGTGTACCACTGTATATTTAAGTGGTAGGAAAACCTTTAGGAAAAAAATGAAAATAAATAAAAAAAGTCTTTAACTCCTTGGGCTAAATCTTCCTTTGGGCTGCCTTTGTGTAAACCTCACCCTGGGGCTGGCCAGGGTCTAGTTTGGTCCTTGGCACTACTTAGAGCTGCTCTGTTCTGTCCAGCTGCAGTGGCTCCCAAAGAGCCATTTCAGCAGTGAGCTGAGGATTGCAGGAGGATAGCAGACCTCTGGCTATGCTCCCTTTTTCCCCACCCTCCACCAAGAGTTGTGTGGGGGATGATGACAAAGAGCCATTATGCTGGTTCTAGGTCACCTTGGAATTTAATTCCTTTTATGTTAAGGGAATGTTTTGGTTGCCTTTTATACCAGCTAATTTGCACTAGCAGAATATGACCCACTTAGAGTGTTTCCAGGTCACGGTAGATCAAAACATCATGTATACAACTGTATGTTTTCATTTTTTTATCAAATTCGTCTTTGCAGTGGGTGCTTACATGCTAGGGAGGCAGGCATCAATGATAGATTATTTTAGTGCACAGTCAAAGGCATCATCAAAAATTCACGTTTGTCTCAAGGTGTCTGGCTGAACATGGACTTGAACATCAGTTTCAGATATGAACAAAGGCTTCTCCAGCTGCTGCCACATCTCGTGCTGCCATTGCCATTGAACATATTTAGGCATGAGTTCCAGGGTGCGACCTCAGGGTCGTCACATGTCAAGGAGATAAAGACTAGTTTCAGTGCACAAGTGAGTAACCTGGACTTAAACCTTGAAGGGAATAGAATGCTGTGAAATCAAAACCAGGCTTGGAACAAAGTACTACAATTCTGAAGCAGAGTATAAGTGAAGTCAGGAAGCTTAGACATGGATATAACAAGATGTTTGTGAAATCACAGTGGAAATAGAATGGCAGCTCATTAGCTAGTGAAAAGTAGCATAGCTCGATTGACCTCAGTTTATGCCTACCTCCACTAGCTGAGGATCTGGTCCAATAACCTCAGTCTAATTAGTTGTATGATATATGACATGTATGTACTAGCCATTTCAATTATGCACAGGTATAAGTGATATAACTCTGTGCACTGGGAGAGATGGGAAGCAAGATATTTCTCGAACAGCTTATTTGGTGTTTTAAGTCTTGAGCAGGCCCCTTGTGCTGGGATAAACATCACCCTTTAATAAACTACATAATTTGAATATTGTCATAATATCCAAGTTCACTGATTAAAAATAGCTTGAGTGATCCCACAATACTTTATCTTTCATAAGGAATTAGTATAGAGATCCAGCAGAGATAACTTGCATATCTATAACCTTTGTTACATATACGGCAGTTGAAAAGCATTTATAGCCTGTGGTATTATCAAAACCTTAAAATTATTCAAACAGTAGAAACTACTAATACAAACATTCCTCTTCAATGTTTTTCTTTGCAGGGAGGTTCTTTTGTCTTTTGTCTGGCTTTTGGCATCATTCATACTGTGTGTTTGGCGCTCTAGCCAAACAAATGTAAAGTCTCAAAAACCATAAAAGTTGTCAGGTGTTTCAAGTTGAACAAATTAGTCTTCACCTGCCAGATTGTCAGCCAAATATTGGGCAATCACTAGTTTGATATATTGTGTATTAAAGCAATATCCAGCAGCAGTAAAAATTGATAGGTATTAAAAAGCCTTATTTCATGGGTAGCCCCAAAAGATCCTCTCTGCTGGTGGTAAGCATACTTCACATGATTTACTTTTAAAGGGAAGACTGGCTACTCCTTTCAGCAATAGGTTTTAAATAAAATTATTTTTAAACTATGCAGGCTAGATAAAAGCAATTATTTTTATTATTATTATATTACTACAGTAGCTCCTCAATGGCCCAATCAGAGATTGGGGCCCCATTGTGCTAGGTGCTGTTCATACATATAAGATTAATCATTTTGGGGACTAGGACTATCTAAAAATCTGATAAAAGATGATGCATGGATACAACAAACTGGAAGAGTACAAGGTAACAGTGAGATCATATCAAGGGATGGACATTATACAGCTCTTCCCTCTACCTGTTTCCTAAACAATCTCCTCTTCCCTAAATACTCCACTTTATCTTGCAGTCTCAAGGATCACACCCAATTTTGCATTGATTCCCCCTCTTGTGACCCCAGATCATAGTGACCATCTTTATTATTGAAGAGGAGTGTTAAATGCAGTTCCCCCGGGAGCATGTGAATCAGCTAGTGGGGTTACTGCAGAGTAGGGTGACCAGATGTCCCATTTTTATAGGTACAGTCCCGTTTTTTTGGGACTTTTTCTTATATAGGCTCCTATTACCCCCCCCACCCCGTCCCATTTTTTCACAGTTGCTATCTGGTCACCCTACTGCAGAGTGATATGAGGTAGTGTCTCTACGTGACATGGCCTGGCTACTCTAGCCCACTACTTCAAATGTAAAAGTCCTATTCTGGGACACAGTTGTTAGACTGTAAACTCTTTGGAGCAGGTACCATGTCTTGCTATGTATACCTATGTACTATTCCCACAGCACCTAGTACCATAGGGCTCCAATCTTGAATAGGGGTTTGGAGTGCTGTCACAGGACAAATAGTAAGTCATGATGAGACTTCAGAGGATCCTAATTCTCCTGAAAACAAAGGCTTCATGATTGACTGTGCATTAGTGTTCACATTATTAGCAGAGGCAAAAAATAAAATAAAAATAGAATATGTGAGCATTATGTATATTCTGTTTAGAAACCTGATGGGTTCACTGTTATGAACTGGTGCAGTAGAATTGCAAAGTACATACTGCAGGCCTACAATAATTAATCTTTAGTTATATTTCAAAAGCATCAAAGATAGCATGTGCTGTATTTATATACATTTGACTTGGAGATTGAAAAGATATGTGGTTTTCCTCACTTTTCGTCAGCCTTCTATTTGATTGGGCTCAGTCATTGTTGGGGCTTAATTTTGATGAATGGGTTATACATACTTTGAAAATTAGCAATCTTTCTCTTCTTTGAGAGCTTACTTTACTCAATTTTAAAGATAGAGATTCTAATTGTCTTCCACGCTGAACAAACAATCTTGGATCACTTCGAATAGTCAGTGTAAACATTAAAAAATTGCAATTTCACTTTGCTCATTTGTTTCTTTCTCATGCATCTTGGCAAATGTGCCAGTCTGGTTTTCTATAACAGCAGCTTCAGAAGTGCTCCTACATATAGTGCCAAAATTTTTATGGTTGATATCTTTATAAGACAGGAACACATCATCATAATTCTATTTTTAAGTAGAACAGATTTTTGCAATGTTACAAACAAAGCAATGGCACAGACACTGTACTTGATTGTATTAATTATATGAACATGTCTAAAACACATTCCACTTCTTACATAAAATATTCATATACCTATGTCATCTTTTACCCATATTTATTACCTGTGTCTTGCCTTGATGTTGCCTGCTTTTACAGACCTTTCAAAGGACTCCAATCCAAGCATTTCAGTGAAGGATTTCTACAGAGATAAAGCTGGCACTAACCCAGACTAAGTATTTCACCTTTATAGCACATTCATCTTTTACTTGCCAATCCTGAAATTGCCCCTAATTGCATGAAATAAATAACTGATCCCTTAAACACCATGTTTTTTTGAGGGAGAGGAGATTTATTCCCCAGAATCTCTATGTGGAAATGACCCTGTATGTGTAGATCTCCCTTCCCACCCCTGGCTTCGTTTGTGGTGTGAAAGGAAGTCTGTCAACAACATCTATAGGCCTGGAGATGCACATTGGAAAAGGAGACAAGGGATGGGGCAATATGTAAATTATTCCCTCTATCCCCTTCAGAAACCACTTTGAGAGGACACTAACTTGGGGGGAAGGGGGCTTCTGATACCATTGGGGGTGTTTCCTGGAATATTCACTGGCTGATCCAATGGAGTTGTATTGCCAGGGAGCAAGAAGAGGTGCTGGGAAGCCCTGAGCTGATGTGGAGGAACAGGGCTTCCTTGTGCACAGACTTGTGCCTCAAGCAGATTTCCCCCTCCCCCCATATTAGTGCTGATTTCATAGCTCTTTAGGGGGTAAAGCCACTGCTTGTACTGCAAATGGGGAGGAGGCAAATCCTACCTCGCTCATGGCACAATCGAAAGGTCAATCTCCTTCCAACTCTTTTTTTTAACAATAAACTAACTTTATTTTTTAAAGAATGGAATCTTTCAATGTTTGATGTGACCACTACCATATGGAGCAAAGAATTTTGATCTTAAAACAGTTGTTGCTATCTAATCAGATAGCAATCGCAAATATCTTTGCAAGTGGTTCCCACCACTCCTTCCTCCTAAGACTCTGACAAACTCCATTTACTTGGATGCATGACTAGAGAATCTATTCATATATAAAACATTCACTGGCTTACAATCAAGGAAGCAGACTGCATCACTGGGCATACCCATACCTTAGGTGCCCCTTATTGGAAACATTCAGACCTTGTCCCCTAAAAAGTACATTACATATGTTGACAGTCTAGCTTATTCTGTAGACTTGTGAACACTGGAGGAGAATGGGGTGAGGTGAAAAGGTACAATTCCCCCCTGAATATTTTTGAAACCATCTGCTCTATCTTCAGGGCAACAATCTGTCTGTATTTATACTTGTCAATTGCCTATTTCACATTTGGGTGCTTGATCAATAATTTGGTGAAATCTGATTCCAAACTAGAGAATATGCTCTTCAGAAGTATTATAATAAACTCCAACGATAATTCACCTCTTGCAGGAATTATGTAGTAGCCAGAGTGGAGGCAACTCAATCAGATCCAGGGAAATCACCCCAACCTTCTCCTGTTTTGGGGGAGGAATTTTAGCAAAGGGAAATCCGATTGCCATATTGCTTTGTATGGGACTAGATCCTCCAGAGATACATCAGCTGAGCAGATATCCCATGTTTTTCCCCCATGATTGTGTAGTTATAAAACCAAACCCTCCTCGACTGACTTGATCCCATCGCTTTCAACATGAGTAAGGTGAGCAGAACTTGATCTAATACAAGAAAATATTTATAACCACTAGAAAACAAAGCTTGCTGTTTGCTTTTGTTTTTAAATCCAGACACTGCCCTAGGATATGTGCACATTCTCATTCAGAGGCAAAATTCTGTTCCTCTGTTATCTGTTTATGCTGTAGTTTGGATGTGAAGTAAATCACATAATTTGCAGCCACATGGAGATTAAAAAAAATCTGCTGTGGATAAAAGAACTCAGATGAAAATTTACTACTTAGGGTACAATCCTGGCAGGTGCTGAGTGCCTCCTCAATGGTGTTATGCTCCATCAACTCCCAGGAAAGTCAATGGGAATGGAGAGTGCTCTGCATCTGCCAGGATCAGAGGCTAAACGAATGACTGGAAAAAGCAAACGTCCAATGGTTTCCAAGCTGTCCCTAGGCATTTTACTGCAAGATTAATTTCAAGTTTTAATGAAAATAAATGGTAATGATCTAATGGGGTTTTTAATTAGAAAATATACACAGTCTTTCAATTCATTCCACAAGAGTGCTGGATGGTTAGAAAGCAAATAGAGACTCAGGCCAATCATTTCTGAATACAAAGATGCATATTATTGATTGGAAAATGCACAGTTACTATATATTTTAAACACTCTGCCATGATTAGCTGGATATGCCATATAATGTATACCCTTTATCTAAATGTATCTGACCAAACCTAGAACAAATATCGGGGGGGGGAAGCTATATAAATGTGTTGTATAGAGTGGTGATTTATGCAGTTGGTAATCCTGACTGATCAGATATTCCCACAGTAAAGACCTGATCATGATTCCCTGAGCTCCATGACCAAACTCTCCTTTTACTTCAGTGATGCAGAACTGGCCTCTAAATCACACTTCTCTGAGCACACGGGTTTATACCCACCTACTTTATGTAGCAGTTATCTCAACTATGCAATGTTTTCTCTCATGCCACTCTCTTGCTTTCTCAGCTTGAATACTTCATGTTGCAAACATTGCCATATGGTTTCTTAAAGATAAAAATATTACCCTTGATTTCTTTTGTCATCCTACTTTCAGTGTATTCTGAGAATGCAAATAGACTAAGGAAGCTTGCACTATGCAGACTAGACCGTATAGTGTATGGCTGGCTGATGATGATAAATCTCAGACAACTCTTTAAAATGTAAGATTATTTCTTGGATTTATTGTTTAAAAACTTAATCCCTTTCCCCTTGGTATTTCTTTGCTTATTGCATATTCCATAATAAACCATTCAAGTTTTCTGAATTTCACAAAATGGTGATAGACTATCTTCCTCACCCCGCAGGATAAAACAGAAAGCTTGCTCTCATAAAACAGAGAAATTCAATATATTTAATGTAGACTGTATCAGTAGAGTTGCCAGTTTAGATTGGACATATTCCTGGAGGTTTCATCACATGACAAACTTTAATTAAAGATTAATCTTTAATTCCTGAAGACTCCAGGACAATCCTGGAGGGTTGGCAACCCTATGTATCAGGAATCTTGCAGGGGGTTTGGAAGTGTAGCAATGAAGTACATATGGTGAACCTAAACAAAGACACACGCAACAGGAATCCAACAAGAAAAACAAATGACTCGGGTTTATAGAAGATCTTAAGTAATACTTAGAAAAATAGACAATGATTTTGGTCTCTAATTTCTAAATGAATGATCTGTTTCCTTTTTAAAAGTCAGTCCCTTCAGATCTTATAGGATGTGGTATAAAATTCTGATTTTCATTTTTGCAGTGCCCCAGATTATCAGAACAGTGATGCAGCAGTGATAACGGAATGTATTTCTGCACAATTCTGAATCTGGGATAATACAGAGGCAATATTAATGACGTACATGTTTAAAGTTGTATCCCTCATGTTGCAAGAAATGAAAAAACAAAAAAAATGAAGACTAACACCACAGCTTGCCTTCTAATTGTATATGGAATCACTAATCTTAAACAGGAAGTGTATTAAAGGAAACAGCTACAGATTTCACACAGTTTTGTCTCCTCTGTTTACCGGAGACCATGGCCTACCTGGAACTCTATACAGCACATAGAATCTAGCAGCTGAATAATGTACTACCATTAAACACTATTACACCATGAAACCTATGCTGGTGGAAGCCTCGGATTTTGGGAGTACTAGGGACAGTGATGCTGCAAAGGGTCTGCCTGCACAGTTTCCTTTGTAAAACAGAGGCCTAGAAACATAGAGGAATCTCTGCTTTCATGAAAAAAGTACAGTCCTAGCCCTTTACCTTGCTGAGATACTCAGAAATGTAAACCAGTTAAATACCACCTTTATAACTAAATTGAAAGAAACAAGCTGTTTGGAATACATTTTTATAGCAGGTGGCTGGATAGGGTTCTATAGAATGCACACACTTTTTAAAGAGGAGTTAGTTAAATCTGGAGTGCATCCCAAAGAATCTTTCCAAGAAGCTCTTCAAGTCCTTAGGCTGGCCATATGCTGTATGAACTGGAATATGTCACATTTTTGTGGGGGAGTATGGGAATAGTGGACAGGAATAGGTTACATTTTTTTTGTGGGGAAGGTGGAAATATTTTGCAGGCCCAGGCAGGCTCTTACTATTAACTCACCAACACAGCATATACAGTAACTCCCATTACTGCTTAGACTGTTTAAATTGATATCCAAATATTTACTGTGGACCAGCTTCTGCTCCCTGCTAATTAGGGGTGACATTCTGTACTGCCCTCCAGAAGACCCTAATTCAATTTTTGGTTTCTTACTGAAATAGTCTAGTGCTATGGAGGGATACTAAGCTTTTAGAAGGACATTCATATCATTAATATTATGGTTCAAACTAGTATCTAAAACCAAATCTACCACAAGCAAGTTATTTGTCTTTAATGCCACTTATTTTCACTTTGTACTCCCAAAATATGTCTTGGGTTGAAAATGCCCACCATTAAGGACTCTGAGGTACCAGGGTAAAGTGATCTTAGTTTCATGTGTGCTTCTTTATGGATTTTGTAAGTTCTTTGGGACAAGGACCATATTTTCACATGTCTGTGATAAATGACTCTAATTTCACTTAACTGCTATAAATAAGGAGTAATCCCACTGAAATCAATAGTTACTCCAGTAGAAAACCAGAGGATGTGAGATCAGGATCCGGCCCAAATTAATAAATATTCATTTCAATTGTCATCTCCATGGATCAGTATG
Source organism: Emys orbicularis (assembly GCF_028017835.1). Taxonomy (NCBI): domain Eukaryota; kingdom Metazoa; phylum Chordata; order Testudines; family Emydidae; genus Emys; species Emys orbicularis. The sequence continues at coordinate 73,571,211 of NC_088688.1, read as the reverse complement.
AGTCCTACTTCCAGAGACCCTTCCCATTGGATTTAGAACCGCCCTCTTTCTAACTTTCCTTCCCATCTGTGACATTCCTTTATCTCCTTTCCTCACTCTCACATCTCAAGGCTGTTTTCTTTGTCCTCCACAAAACCAGTTCTGTCCTCACCATTCTCCTTCCCTACAGCAGAGCTACTCACTCCACCTTATTATGTGCCATAAAATTTCCTGTGCTGATCCTGGTAACCCCACAATGTGTATGTCCTCCAGAGGGGATAGGGGGAAGGGAGGAAGGAGTGGTTTGGGGTTATTTTATGTTCTCAAGGAACTACCCATGCTTTCATTTGAGTTGTCAGCCCTCATGTTAATGCACTTCTGACATTGTAAATGAGCTGTGGTCATAAAACAAATGTTTTTTTCAAAATTTCAGTCTCACAAGTAAATTTCCAACTAACATTCAGATGTTTGAAATGCAATTAATGTGAATGCTCTGTGAATCTGCATAAGGATTTCTAACCTTCTTTGAAACTCCTAGCTTCTGCCATATGCCTTCTATGATCCACATGAGCATAGTCACACACATGTCACAGTTAATGTCATTTATCTCAGCTCTTTCAGTTAAATCGACTATTTTTACAGCATAGTGGAATGAATAAACAATTATATTTCTGATTGCTTGATGTACAAATACCATTCAGATTAATCAGAAATGACAGTATGCATTGTAAACACTGCATTCCTCCCTAGTTGGCAAGGCTGATCCTCAGATCTCTGTACTAAACAACAGAGAGCATGGTAGAGATTAGAGCATGTTAGTGGTTAAAGCCCAGGACTGGGAGGCAGGAGATGTGCATTCAATTCCTGCTTTCATGTAGTGAACTCTGGCTACTTTGCAGAGCCACACAAAGGCTATGCATGGGACTCCACTGGAGTGTTGTAGGATTGGTGTAGGCTCTTTCAAGAGGGTGAATTTTACTCTGCTTGCCCCACTTCATCTGCCAAAAAATGGAAAAACAAACCTATCTCTCAGTGGCAATGTGACAAATGTATTAGTGCAAATTATTTATTATATATAGTTCCCCACAATAAGACTTATGTAAGTGGCTTTATCTGGCTTAAGAAAAAAGGTGTATTGTTAGCTAACATACTTGAAAAGTCATGGGTAGACAACGTACACTGCCTTTAACATATGCTAATTTCCCCTCGAGGTTTTAAAGTAGATGAAGATTCAAAAGGCAAAGGTATATCTTTATATTCTACAGTCTTAGGGGTAGAAAACATATTACACCTCTACCTCGATATAACACTGTCAGCGGGAGCCAAAAAATCTTACCTCGTTATAGGTGAAACCGCGTTATATCGAACTTGCTTTGATCCACCAGAGTGCGCAGCCCCATCCCTCCAGAGCACTGCTTTACCGTGTTATATCCGAATTCGTGTTATATCGGGTCACGTTATATCGGGGTAGAGGTGGTGTACTTTGTGTTTGTAAAGTTCTGTCATTGTACAGCTCTATAAATATGTATTATATTACCATAAATTGATAAATTAGTAGAACTGTTTAGAAAAAAATTCCCCATGAAAAATTTTGGCAAGGAATTAGTATTGATTTTTTTGATGTGGGGAGGGGAGAATTCATTGAAAACCCCAAATTTTTAATAACTGCCTTTCACTGCAAAAATGTTTGGAAGGTTTTTTTTGTTTGTTTGTTTGTTTTTTTAAAGAGAAAAAGCCATTTTGTGTTTGAAACAAATTGGCAAGGCTTTTGACCAGCTCTAGAAGTTGCCTTCAGAGGTCTGGGCTATACCTAAAACTTATGTCAATCTTACTCATCACTCAGGGCTGTGAAAAATTTGTGTCCTAAGCACAGGAGTTGTAGATGTGACTTGGCCAATGGAAGGACTCTTCTAGCAGCCTAGTACTGCCTCTTGGAGCAGGGGATTACCTACCTTGATGGAAAAATCTCTTCCATCGATTGTAGGAAATGTCTATGCTACAGCAACCTGTAGCATTGTAGAGTAGACCTACCCTTAATAACTGGAGTTGGTCAGAAGCAAGGTATCCTGTGCCACTGAGCTAAGTACTCCCAACTTCTCCCCCAAGGCATGGGCATTTCTTTGTGAGCTGTTGGGTGAATGCTGACAAGCATACCTCTTAACTTTCAAGCCTGCCATTGTGTAACACAAGACATTGCAATGTGTGACAAATTACCCAAATGTGGAACGTGTCTATTAAAAAGCATTTTAATCTGCCAATTATGGTGCAATGCAAGTATAAAACCTGTTTCTAAATGTTTTTTTCCATGTACGAATGAAAGAAAGCAGTTTTGTAATCTGGGCCAGGTTATTTGTGTGGGGTGGGGTGCCTGTTACTGATTGCTAAACTGATCTTTCATACACCTAGTGAGGCCATCCTTATAAATGAGGTATTATCATTTAATATCAATTATACAATCACTCATAGCCTTATGTGCAACAAAATATTTCTCTCCCCCAGTTCGGCCACTAGGGAATATGGGTGGGGGAGTGTCAATGCCCATGCTTCTGCTGGTACACTGGGGAGAGGGGTGCAAGGAGTGAGAAGGATGGGCCCTGATAAGGTTTCCCTCAACCTCACTTCATGAAATTTCTACCCCATGAAATTTCTCTCTGACAGACAGTACAATTAATGCTACCTACCCCATCCCCTAATGAATAATAGCTCCTACCCCTCTCCCCAGCAGCCTTTAATGAAAACGGGCTGCCTCTATTCACAATACCCCTGCCTTCCCTCACATTGCATGCACACAATAAATACTAGTTGCCTCTATCCCCCTTCTTAGGCTTGCTGCAGGGCAGACTGGGGCCCCATATTTGCAGCTGCCGCTCCTTCTACTGCAGCTCAGGGATCCTGTCCCTCTCCAGGAAGAAGATGCTGCTGCAGTAACTCTTGGCCACCTGCCCATCTCCCTCCTGCAAGCAGAGAGAGACCTGGCAGGAAAAGAGGGGAGGTGCTCAGGAACCAACAGTAAATTTAAGGTGAGGAAGAGAGCATGTCTGCTGGGCTGACATTTGCAAAGGGGCTCAGAGCCATCTCTCTCTCTTCCTTCTCCATGTTACCCCTGATGAATGTTGGCTGACCACTCCATTGCCTTACAAAATATTGTCAGGCCTCTTCCCACTCCTCATAAGGGGGAGAGAGAGTAGCAGGGAGCTCAGAAAAGCTGCAGCAGCTGAGCCATCTACTCCCAGACAGCAGCTTCCCATCTGTTCAGAACAGTGCAGGGAAGCTGGGCTGGCTCCAATGCAGCATGTACCTCCTAATGCAGTACAGGTGAGAGCTCTGCTGATAGGTCACAAGCACAATACCTATCACTAGAACAACCCCTTTCCTTTCAGGCACACTGTGCATAGCATTGATTTAAACATATGGGAATCATTCATTCCACTCCCACCTGCAGGATGGAGTACCCATGTGCCCCTTCCACCCTCAGAGCCATGCACAGCCGCTGAGGATGTCTTCTCAAGAAGTGAAGGGGGAGCTGGAAAGAGAGATGCCACACACAGACAGACAGCAAGGAGAAAGAAGATGGGAGAACCTTGCTTCCTCATCTTCCAGCACTCAGAACTGCAGGAGAAATGAGGGAAATCTCCCCCTTCCTCCTCCAGCTACAAACAGTAGCCAAGAGAGTACAAAGCTCCCTTGTTTCATATCAGCAGTGGGTAGATGAGAAGAGAGGGTGTCGAACCTAGGCAATTCTGAGAATGTTGGAATAGCAATTGACCTCTGTTGAATGAATACCATTGCATTTGTCCCTTCTTTCTGTCAACTGAAACCCCTATTGATAAGCCCCAGACTGATAGAACTTTCATGGCAGTTGAAGAGAAGAACATAGGTAGCAGGATGGAAGAGTTTGAAGGAGGCACCAAGAACTCTATAGGGACATGACTTGAATAGTAGTTGTAGTTGTACTATTTGTGTCAATAGTTCTCTTAATAAAGGACCAGTTTAATTTTGGAAGCAGAGAGACCTGTCATGTTGTTACCCAGCATGTAGCACCTGAAATATGGTGGCAACAGTCAGTCTAGTGAGACTCTCAGCAAGGAAGAGAGTGTGATTAATAGGCAAACAAAGTAGCACCTAGAAACAGAGCAAACAGGTAGCATGGGGGACTGAGGTCACCAGGAATGCTGGATTTCCAGACAAGACATTGCACAAGCATGGAAGCAAGAATGGAATCTAAACAGAGATAACGAACGGGAATAAATATGAGACAATGAAGATAAAGCTGTTTTATTATCTTATTGGGTTAAAAAAAAGAGAAGTGAGTGAGTCTCTAGTGCCAGGAATACTGCTCTAGACATTGCAACAGCTGATAAAGGTGTTTGAAGACTGTTACCCACAAGACAGAATGGTACTGTAGCGAGATACTGGGTGTTTTGTTTTGTTTTGTTTTGTTTTAAACCAAAACAAAGAATAGGAAGAGGGAATAAATACTTACATTACAGAGCTTAGAACTCTGGAATCCATATGCAACTTTAGAAGTATGAAAGATTTCCAAATTAAAGATAGGATGATTCTTGCTTACAGGAGAAACTGAGAGAAACCCCTCCATATATCAAGGGCAGGTGAACTGTCCAGGGAAAGGATCAAAATAAAAACAGCCACTAGTGCAGAACAAATACATAAGGTCAACCTAAAGGAACCCAGGCAGCAGGACAGCGAGAGACTTACTGAGAAAGTAGGCATCCTGGTCCAGTGGGTATACTGTGAACAGCAGCATGAAAGGCTGAAAGAAACATACCCAGCCTATTGGCATAGTTACAAGGAGTGTGGGAATCAGAACCAATTTGTCCCAGTGCTTCAGCTATCCCAGGAAATAAAAAGCAGCAGTACCTGCAGTGATTGAGGATATAGAGACTTCCAGTGAAGAGGATCGCTACAGTGTGACTTCAGCAGATCCAAAGATGCTTAATGTGCACACACTGCAAAAGAAGACTGCCACCCATTAAACGGCCATATTCACAGCTATGATATTAGAGACTAATTAAATTCCAGCTGGACTACAACAACACTGGTAAACAGCAATATTAGACTGGAGAAATGTGACTAGGGGCCAGTAATAAACAAAAAAAAACCACTCTGAAGCCAATGGGCAAGTGCCGGCTGTTAATAAGAAAACCATGAAACAAGACATTATTGCTTGCCATTTATAGTAGTTGACACATGAGTACCATGCACTGCTGGGCAGCAGGCCGTCTTCCCCTGAACTTAAGTATATTTGTTTACATTAAGTACATAAGTTTATCTACAAAAGCTTTTCCGCATCTCTCCTAACTGTCCCAGATTCTGGTAGGCCCCCAGAACTCACTGTACCAGCTTAGAGGCTTCACGGAAAAGGGAAGACCTGGGGAATTATAGACCAGTAAGCCTAAATTCAGGAAAGACAAGTGCAAAGTACTTCACTTAGGAAGGAAAAATAAAGTGTACACCTACAAAATGGAGAATAACTGTCTAGGTCAGGGGTCGGCAACCTTTCAGAAGTGGTGTGCCGAATCTTCACTTATTCACTCTAATTTAAGGTTCCGCCTGTAATACATTTTGACATTTTTAGAAGGTCTCTTTCTATAAGTCTTCAATATATAACTAAACTATTGTTGTATGTAAAGTAAATAAGGTTTTTAAAATGTTTAAGAAGCTTCATTTAAAATTAAATTAAAATGCAGAGCCCCCGGACCAGTGGCCAGGACCCGGGCAGTGTGAGTACCACTGAAAATCCGCTCGCGTGCCGCCTTTGACACACGTGCCATAGGTTGCCTACCCCCGGTCTAGGTGGAAGCACTGCTGAAAAGGATCTGGGGGTTATAAAGGATCACAAACTGAATATGAGTCATCAATGTGACTCAGCTGCAAAAAAGGCTAATATGATTCTGGAGTGTATTAAAAGGAGTTTTGTATGTAAGACACAGGAAGTAATTGTCCCAGTCTACTCAGGACTGGTGAGGCCCCAGCTAGAGTTCTGTGTCCACTTCTGAGCACCACAAGTTAGGAAAGATGTGGACAAACTGAAGGGTTCAGAGGAGAGCAACAAAAATTATACAAGTTTAGAAAATCTGACCTCAGAGGAAAGGTTGAAAACACTGGATCTGTTCAGTCTTGAGAAAAGAAGACTGAGTGGGGACCTGATAACAGTCTTCCAATATGTTAAGGGCTGTTATAGACAGGATGGCTATCAATTGTTCTCCACATCCACTGAAGGTAGGACAAGAAGTAATGGGCTTAATCTGCAGCAAGGAAGATTTAGGTTAGATATTAGGAAAAACTTTCTAGCTATAAGGTAGTGAAACTCTGGAATAGGCTACCAATGGAGGTTGTGGAGTCCCCGTCATTGGAAGCATTTAAAAGCAAGTTGGACAAGCACCTCTCATGGATGGTCTAGGTGTACTTGGTCCTGCCACAGCATGGAAAGGTGGAGTTGATGACTTCTCTAGGTCCCCTCCAGTCCTACATTTCTATGATTCTGGCTGCCAGAGTTATTTTCTTTTGGCCCTGCTGTTGCACCAGCAAGTGAGGATGGTGGCCCCGCCCCCTTCAGTTCTGATTGGTCACTGCAGCTGGCAGCAGGGAGGCTTGTTTCCCAGCCTAGCCCATAACTCTGTGTCCAGCATTGAGGGAATAAGTTCAGCAGCTGCACCCTCTGCAGGGTAGGGCAAGAAATACCTACCAGTCACTGGACACACTCCAATGCTGAAGGGGCTGTTGGGAAATCAGGGCCTAAACAATTGCTTAGTCTGCTGCAGCCTTTCATTGCTGCTCTTTTTCTTTCTCTTCCACTATGTGCTTATATTATTTAGGTAGTTGTCCATATATTCACCAGACAATTGCAGGGAATACAGGAGTGGAAAGCACTTGTGCTTGTACTTTTACTTATACATACATAAGTACTATTTCCACAGCATACTTGTACTTTTAAGTACATCTGCAATGGTGTGCTTGGAACTTAAGTCCTTTTTATCAGTACGTATGGCAACCCTGGCAGCGGGACAGTACAAGCCATGAATTAGATGACAGTACAACTGCAGAATATCCCCAAAGTGAGAGAGCAAGGAGGACAGGCAATGTGGTCCTGACCAGCATTATAACAGAATATATGGACATATTCCAAGGAGAGGACACCTACAGGGCAAACTGAACTTAGAAACAGATCTCCACATACAGCCTGTGTGATTAGTGAAAAGCAGCGTTCCATTAGCCCTGGGGGAGCTGTTAAAGAAGGAACTGGCAAGTCTGCAATGAAGAGGCATCATTACACCTGTGGAAACTAGCATGGAGTGGATCAGCAGCCTAGTAACAGTGAGAAAACCTTCAGGTAAACTCGAGATATGCGTTGATCCAAAACCACTGAAGAGAGCATTGACAAGAAGTCACTACCTATCACTATTGATTGAGGATATGCTACATGATTTTGCAGGGCAAAAGTGTTCACCGTTTGATGGTAAGCATAGGTTCTAGTATATTGAGCTAGATGAGCCATCTATCCACATGACAATCTTTGCCACACCTTTAGGCTGGTACCACTGGATACAAATGTCTATGGGCATTACTCTGGCCCCAGAGGTGTTCCAGTGCAAACTGAACTGGGGACAATAGGGACTCCCTGATTGACATAAACATTAGCTGATGATATTCTTACTGTAGGAGAAGGCGATTTCACAGAAGAACAATGCAGGGGCAGGATATCAAGCTGTGGCAACTCCTAAACAGGTGTTGCTTGTGGAATATTAGGCTGAATGCAACAAGCTGAAGCTGAGGAGAACTGAGGTTTCCTACATCAGACATCTGACTTCTGTGGGACTTTGGATGGACCCTGAAAACCTGAAAGCCATTAAGGAAGTGCCCAGACCAAAGGATATGAACAGAGTCCAACAATTTATAGGGATAGCCAACTATCTTTCCAGATTCTGCAAACACCTATCAGAAGCCTGTGGATTCCTTGATACAGTTAACACACGATACAGTATGGGAATGGTCAGAGATCCAAAAACAGGTATTGGAAGAGTAAAGAAAATCATAAGTGATGCACCAGATATAAAATACTACAGTCCTGCAAAGCAGCTAGAGCTACAGTGTGATGCCTCAGAGCAACACACATGCAGCCCATAGCATTTCTTACTATCTCCCTGACAGACAAAGAAAGGGGATATGCGCAGATAGGAAAACAAGCTACTGGCTGTGCTCTTCGGAATGGAACAATTCCATCATTTCACCTTTGGGTAGGAGGTGGACGTGCAGTCATATCACAAGCCATTAGAAAGCATCATGAAGGAGCCCCTGCTGAGAGCACACAAGTGACCACAACACGTTATTGAGATGCCATCACTCTGAGGTGAGGGTATGGTATTGCCAAGGAAAGTAAATACTGGTAATAGTTACACTGAACTGTGCATACCTCCCAGAGTCCTACACAGATGGCTCCGTAGGACAAAAGCCAGTCTATCAGTATGCTACAATACTTTCATATCTCTGATGGGAGGCTCCAGGAAATCCAACAAATTACCAAACAGGATGAAGTGATACAAGGCAGTAAAATAGTTCATACCCCAGGCTGGCCAGATCTGAAGAAGCAAATGTCATATGCACTTACTCCCTATTACCAGGTAAGGGATGAACTGTGTGTGCAAGACATGATCTTGTTTAAAGGGAACTAAGCAGTAATCCAAACAGATTTAAGAGGTGACACATCACACCTGGCTACAGTGGCATGCCTGAGATAAGCCAGAAAGTGTATCTGCTGGCCAGGCCCAGTTGAGAGCATACATGGAGCAGTGTGAGATGTGCAAAGAGTATAGTGACAGGATACTCTACAACCTCATTAAATACCTACCCAACCCTTGGAAAAGATCAGAACAGAACTGTTCACTTTTAATTAACAGGAACTCACGGTCTCAGTAGATTATTGCTCCAGTTTCTGGGAGATGGACTATCTGCAGGAAACTCAGGTAAGAACTATGATCAGAAAACTGAATGCATATTTTGCAAGGTATGACAAACCTGACATGCGTGCAAAGTGCACTGCTGCAGAATTCAAACAATTCAGCACCACATGGAAATTTGAGCACAAGATGGCTTCCCCTGGGTACCCACAAAGCAATGAGAGGGCAGAGCTGGCAGTAATGACAGCCAAGAGATGGATGATAAAGATTAAACAGACTGGAAGATATCCCTACCAGGAGATATAGGACTATTGCAATATGCCCTCCCAGGGACTAGATAGTAGCCCAGCACAGACACTGACTGGTTTGAGAACCAAGACTCTATTTCCCATGAGGGGTAGTCTGCTGCAGCCCACTGGTGGAATGACAGATAATACACAGAAGCAAAGGCACCAAGCTAAGCCGGCAGCCTCCTACAACAAAGTGAACCAAGTACCTGAGGCTACTAAACCGAAGTGAGCAGGTCTAGGTTAAATCATCAAATAGCCACACAAAGTAATAGCAAAAGGCAAAAGTCCAGGCTGCAGTGGGACATGAGTCATATGAGGTAGCTACAGATTCAGGACAGCAGTAGAGATTAAACTGAGGACAGCTGTGAAGTAGTGTCAGACAGTTGGCACATCCAGACAGATGGGGTCAGGGCCAAGGCCAGGACCAAGAGGACATAGAAAGTGCCTCAGCCATCAGCTGGCCTGAGTAATTAAAACAAGGTACGATTAATACAGAGGACCAAGAGGACGTCCATCCAACAGAAAAAAGCGCTGTAACTGGGTGGAAGCAAGTCCCACATGAATGGCAGTAACACAAACAGGAAGTAGGAGACTGGTTCGAAGAGCAGTATTGTGTTGAAGGAATATAAGGTCTAACAGGTCACAGTGAGGTGGCAGTAAAGGTGGGCTATGTAATAGTAACTGGTGGCCCCAGAAAGTCAGCAATTGCACAAAAGACATAACAACAAACATTGTTAAAGGGAAAGATGTAGCAGCCTGCATGGAACTTGGAGGGAGAAGCACAGACTGCAGAAGGGAAAAGTTTGGAGGAGACACCAGAAAGTCAGTCTGTGTGCACATGATTGGAATGCTAGCTGTATTTCCAGCACTTCTGTAAATAGTTCTCTTAATAAAGAGCCAGTTTAGTTTTACCAGTGTGAAGTTATTTCATACTATAAATATCATGCGGTACATGAAACAAAAATTGAGTTCACACTAATTTCAGTGGCCTTTGAGTTAAGGGCCTTCATATACATCATATTACAGAAGGATATAACCCTATATGTTACATTTTCAGATAAATCAAGTTTGTTTTAATATAGTATAAATATTTCTTGAGTGAACTGAAAAGCACAAGATAAAAACCCAGTGCCTCATATCTTGATTAATGCTGTTTGTTTGCTATGTTTTGTTTTTAATATAGAGTAGGCCTCTGAAAACATAAACTATCTGCTTAAAAATTTTTCTGAGCATTTGTATATTTTATAAAATGATCTGGTTTAATGAGAACACATATGTTCATATATTTGAATTTTTAATGGTATTTAAATATTTAAAGTTAATTTAAATGCACTGGAGGCCACAGGACCCTGAGGATCCTAAAGCCTCCAGTAAACTTGCCTACATACCAGTACCATTGCTCTTTTCTTATTTAAAAGTAAGTAACTGTTGAAGTTAAACTGAGCAATAAGTAAAGGGAGGAAGCTTTTATAGGAATAAAAAATTAATAATAATGTTGTTTTTTTCTTTCAAGAGAATATTCATTTGTAGCTAAGTCATTTTCAAAGAGATATTTAGGAAACAGTAGCTTAGTTTGTAGCATGTACCAGAAGCAAGTTCAGCAAGCTACTGACAGCTATAAGAACCTCAGGGTCCTTCTGAGTCCAGCATCGTAAACTTGCCAGTGTTTTCTTCCTTTCTTATCCTTGTGGATTTGCAGCACCCATCTCTTTCATCTTCACATTTTGCTTTAAGTTTTGGGTTTCAATGATTCCATCCATTATAAGGGTGCAGGGGCAACAGGTTTGTATAATTTTTGGTGGTGCCCAGAACGGATCCAAGTCCTGCCTCTGGGGTGGGCTGGGAGTGAGGGGTTTGGAGTGTGGGAGGGGCTCGAGCAGAGGGCTAAAGTGTGGATGAGGGGTGGGGCCGGGGATGAGGGGTTCACAGTGCAGGAGGCGGCTCAGGGCTGGGGCAGAGGGTTGGGATGCGGGTGTGTGTGCGGGCTCTGGGGTGGGGTGGGGCAGGGCAGTTTGGGGTGCAGGCAGTCTGTCCCCGGCTGGGGTCAGAGAGAAGGACTTCCCCCAACCCTCTCCCGCTGGCAGCAGCGAGCTCCAGGGGAGGGACCCCCCCATTCTCCCCCGCAGCACTATCACTGCATGTGCTCCTAGGGCCCCTCTCAGCTCCAGGAAACCCCCTCGCCTCCCCTATGGTGGGTGTGGGGGGGGGGGGCTGCCATCACTATAGCCTCACTGGGGGTAGGGGATGGGGCTGCCCCTTGCACAGCATGGGGCAGGAGTGGTGACTACAAGCGGGGGGCCCCCGTGCTGGTGGAGGGTCCCGCCGGAAAAGGGAAGGGCCCGACCGTCCGAGGCGGAAGGGCAGGGGCAGGATCAGGGTCAGCCTGCCCTGGCACTAGTGGTTGGGAAGCGCTAGGACCTTGCGGCGGCAGTTAATGCCGGGAGCTGGCAGAGCGGAGCGCAGTGCTGAGCGGCAGGGCAGCTGCCCGCTGCCCAGGGCACAGGCAGGGACGCTCATGGGAGGCGCGCAGGGGCAGCAGGCAGGGCCGGGGGAGAGACCCGTCCCTGAACAATGGTGGAGACAGGCCCCCATGCCCTGAATATTGCTGGAGCACGGGCCCATATAACTGAGAGAGACAGGAGTGCTGGTAAGAGATTGGTCTTTATTTCTCTAACCCCAATCACATGACAAGTTTATACCACTGCTATATGGCAGAGGTCAGCATCCACTGACTCTAGTGGATAGTGTTACTGTTACACAGACCTCCCAAGTCTATGGCTTTTCCCCCAATAGGCTACTTACTACTTTTTATCCCTTTCTCCTGGGAAAATCCATCCAATCTACTGCTTTTTTCTGGTTCCGGGATCAGCGCGTGTGGGATTTTGTATTAAAGAGGGATTTGAGAGTGTTAAGAGAAAGCTCTGGCACTAAGATGGCTAAAATCTTTAGTGTCCCTGACTTTTCTCATCATTTAGATAATCCAAATTCCCCAGACGCTCTTTTGAGACACAGTTCTAAGCAAATATTTTTTTCTCTTTAGGAGGGGTGATTTTGTTTTTAGTATCCATATTTCTCAGATTTTCCATTCATCTTTGAAATTTGTTATGAGAACTTCTGGGGGTATCTTGGAATCATTTAATTTATCTCTGGGGTCAGAGTAAACACTACTTCAGGGGGGGAAATACAAATATATTATTTTGGATCCTACCCTTCCCAGTGTGCAATCTTAAGATGTCATTACCACTACTTCTTAGTGCACCAGTACTGCAGAGATGTAGTGCAGGTATTTTAACAAGGGTTAGCATAAATTTTCTCTGTGACTAGTAGTGCGTAACTTGGGTATCTGTTAATTTAAACAAAACTCCTATCTCATTACAAAAGAAGTCAAAAGTGACACTTGTCAAACATTAAGTGCCACATGCTGAAAATGTTTATATCTTATTCTTGAAAAATCGACTGACTGTATTGACATTCTAGCACAGCTTTTAATTTGTGAACTTTAACGATGGATCTGTGGGTCTAAATGTATTCTCCCACTTTATTTTTTTTAAATACCTGCCAATACTTGTGTGTTCTGAAGAATTATTTTAATGAGCCTTAGGGATAAGGCTTCTCTTACAGGGATGATTGAACAATATTCGGTGCAGGGTGGGGGGAACTGGAATTCCAGCAAAGGCAGTTTGGAGGAAGAATTTTAACTGTTTCTTGTGAGCCTCCTCTAGCATAGCCCTGCAATACAAAGTTGTTGAAAATGGCTTGATATTACTGCATTTTCTTTTGATATTTCTGTGGTAATATAAGAGGGAGATTTTCAAAAGCATAAATAGATGTTAGGCACTGAGCTCCCATTGTCTTTCCCTAAGTGACTTAAATTATGGGTAATGCTAACAGGGACTTGCCCTAAGAGGGGATGGATGTGGGATGTTTCACTAGATGAGAGAGAATAGGAACAGTACTGGGGGAAATGGCATGGAAATCTATTTATTTAAATACACCCTGTTTCAATGTTTTTATATTATTAAAACTATTTTAAATGTCAAAATTGGAACAAACTGTGCTCTGCTTTTATTGAAACAAAATGTTTTGATCAACCCCAAATGAATATTTGTCCAGAATTTCTTTTCACACAAAATTGGGGAGGAGGCGATTCAAACTCTGGCATTTCTTGCAAAAATGGAAAAGCTGGTTCCTGTCCCATTCAAGTGGAATGCAGTTCTAGAGAACTATAGTCTCTCCCTGCCTCGGACACAGAAAGTCCCTATGTGTTGCTGGGAAAGTCACATAAATCAAAACTTTTCACAGGTAGCCACTAATTGTGTGTTCCTTATTTTAATGGGTGCCTGACTTGAGATATGTAGGGTCAGATTTTAAGAAGTGCTGAGCTCTCACAGCTGCCAGCAAAGTCAATGGGAGCTGGGCTCTGAAATGTAAAGTGCTAATGATGCTAAGTACTCTGAAAAATCAGGCCCCTGGCATCTCAAAATGGGCACCCAAAATTAGTGAACATTTTTGACAATTTTGGCCTTAATATCACTGTGCCTCAGTTTCCCAGGTGTAAAATGAGGGAAATAATACCACATCCTCTACCAGGTGTTGCGAAGATAAAGTTATTAATGTTTGTGAATCACTCAGATTCTCTAGAGTGATAAGCACCATAGGAAAGCCCATGAGGAAAATTACAATTCTGTATTCAGTGCAGGGTTTGGATGATATGCAGTAAGTACTCTAGAGATGGAGCCCACATTGATGAATACAAAAAGAAATATTGAATAGTTACACACTGTGATCACAGTCCATCCTGTGCTCTGAATGAGGCAGTGATCCTGTGGGGAAACAATAGGGATAATTGGTCACTAATTGTGTGTCTTCATAGCCTGTTAAACTGCTCCTGGATCAGTCAGAAAGGGTCACTTGAGAGCATCCAGACAGAGAGCCTGCCTCATCCCCAGGACAAATCACTTTGCTTCCACACAGCTCCTTTATGGCCTCAGGAATAAGGGACCATACTCAGAATCCAAATTCACATCATATGAAAGCACAATCTGCTGTCACTAAATGGATAGGCCTGAGTGCCAGTGTTTTATACACATTGAAAATAGGGAAAACAAATCATATAGAGAAACTTTAACACGTTTCCTTGCCTTTTGAGGGACATATCGATGCAATCTGAATCGGAGTGATATGACTACTACTGTAAATAGCTCAAAACGCTCAAATTACAAGATATTTGGGATGGTTTGGAGGTGTTTTAGCTGATATTGTTCCCTTTTGCATTGCCAAACACAGACAGTCAGAGATTATGTCCAAAGATTATAGAGAAAAAAGCAGTCATCCCTCTTAGAATCAGAATTAAACAACTGGGGAAAATTCTATTTCTAGCAATACTAAGTTATAGATACATGCACATATGAGTCTTACGCTCCAAATATACATTTAAATAAACAACTGCTGGAAGAACAATGGGTTGAGGTAGACAAGGCAGGGTCCCAAGTCTACGTATATACTTTCTCCTGACCTCTAGCTCAATGGAGCTGCCTTTCTGATAACAGAAAATGTCAAGCTGGGGTAGTTGGAAAAAGCAATTTACATCCTCTTGTGATGCATGGTTTTGCATATGCTGGAGAGATGGTGCAGTAGCCCATCATGCTGTGATGAGTAAAAAGACTCATTTAATAAGTGACAAAAAAAATGCAGCTAATTAAAGCTCCAGTACTAACACCAAACTGCAAACTTTAGAAAGCACTAAAGATTTAAATTTAAAAAAAAAAAAGCAAAAACAACTATAGGTTTTGAGTAGAAGTGAAATGTTCCAGAAATACATTTGATAGTAGCCAAGGATTAACTGCATTTCATGCATGCTGGGACTATTTGAGCATAGAATCTGAAAAGCATAGGTGGGCTGTAAGACAAACTGAATCAAGAGGGAGAAAGTCTGCATTTTGTATTTAGTGAGACTGTACTAACCTATATTATAATTACTTTTCAATCATCATCTTGGATTTTCATGCTATCCGGTTTATAGTTTAGCCATCTGGTCTTTAACAGGGAATATATACAGGAAACAGACCCAGATGATTTTACTATTGTATTCAAAACTCCTGTAATCCCTGTATTAGAGGAGATGTTAATATACCATTCTCACCCCTAGAGGAAAGAAAGGTGTGTCTCAGTTCAAAGTATCAGAAGTGATTATGGGAGAAATGGTGTAATTATTTCCCAAGCACTGTGCTAAAAATATTGCCATAAACCCCACCCTTTCATGATGCTACAAGTAAGGGTCTGTCAGCATTTCCATCAGAATTGCTTATTTTCAGGGGTTATAATCATAAAAATTTGCTTAAGGCTCAGCTTTGGCATGCAAAAGTGCATATTAAAATATGATCCCTTTGATATGTACACATGACTCTCACTGGATATACAGAAGAAGAAAAACAGGAAGGGCCAAGGGCCAGGAGTGTTCACATCCCCCTGTAAATGCAGGAAATTGACTCTGAGGGATATACTGACCTAATCGCTACCTTTTGCTCCAAAGGAGAGTGGGGGAAAAATAAAGCCCCTGCCAATGTGCCTAGAAGAGAAATTTCTTTCCAATCCCAAATTTGAAAATCAGGTTAACCATGTGCATTTCTGAAAGGATCATTGTAGTTAAGCATTTCCTCCTATTTATGTTTGTGATCAAGTCATACTAAGCATCACTGAGGAGACAATCGAACCCATGGTTTCTGTAGATCAGGGGTCGGCAACGTTCGGCACGCGGCTCGCCAGGGTAAGCACCCTAGCGGGCCGGGCCAGTTTATTTACCTGCTGATGCGGCAGGTTCGGCCGATCGTGGCCCCCACTCGCCGCGGTTCGCCGTCCCGGGCCAATGGGGGCGGTGGGAAGCGGCGCGGGCGAGGGATGTGCTGGCCTCGGCTTCCCACCGCCCCCATTGGCCCAGGACGGTGAACCGCGGCCAGTGGGGGCCGCGATCGGCCAAACCTGCCGCGTCAGCAGGTAAATAAACTGGCCCGGCCCGCTAGGGTGCTTACCCTGGCGAGCCGCGTGCCGAACGTTGCCGACCCCTGCTGTAGATGAATGAAATATTCTTTTATGAACTGAGTTTAAATCTCTTTTGCCTACTTTTGAACTATGTGAAAATTTTATGGTTGCAGGTGCTTTTTGTGCTGAGGGTGGGGGAGAGGTTTGTTTGGGTTTTTTTACATGGAATTTTGCAGGTGATTGGTTCCAAGTGAAACTAATTGGTTTTCCTACTTTGGGAAATAAATTAAAATTGATCCGGTTACTTCATTTGGAAAAGCACCTATTCTTCATGCCCAGTAAATTTGTTTTATTTATTTATTTTAATTGGGAACAGAAAATGTCTCCTCAGTACACAGAGTTAAGGCTAATACATGACAGTCTGACACAATAGATCCTAATGACTCCATAAGAATGTTACAACCCATTGTGTCATTAATACTGGAATTAAAATGTCCCCAACAAGGCCTTGATATGTTAGGATCTAACTGTTCCAATGGGGCCATTATATTGCACTGTGCCAGAATGATCAGCAGATTGTTTGGGCCCTTAGGACCTTGAGGCCAAAGGAAATCTCAGTGAAGAAATTGTGTGTGAGGCGGTTATAATACTGTGGCCTGAATAAATTTAAAGGACTGGTATTAGTGAAAGCAGGGTCTTTCAATCAGGCTATTCTTTGGTATATGGTGTTTTGCTAGGCGCTATCCTAATGATATCAAAATAGGTTTAATGTACATTTGCTGCCTTGTCTACAAACTAAACATTTAAACCGTGTTATTCTCAGTCCATTTTAGAAATGAGTTCAGGGAACACTGATCTAGATCATTCCCTAGGCAGAAATGACATATTTAACAGAGAACTCCATGAGCTTCCACTTGCAGAGTTTCCTCCGGATTATTTTCTTAATGAACAGCGTTCTGCATTAGCATGGCATGAACAAGTAGTTTGCCCCTTCAGGATCTGGAGGGAAGCCCTGTGTTTCTGCACTACCTCAGGACCCTTTTATCTGCCTCCTCTTCTCTATGCAGCATAGATCCCATGGCTCCATCCCTGAAAGAGAATAGAAATTCTGTGTGGGGAAATTGGGGTTTTTGTAGAATTCTTAGCACCACAAAAACAGCAAGGAGTCCGTGTCCAAATAAATCTGTTAGTCTTTAAGGTGCCACCAGACTCCCTGTTGTTTTTCTGGATACAGACTAACACAGCTGCCCCCTGATACTTAGCACCAGGAAATATACCATAATATTCTCCTGTATTCCATTACGTATGGTGTGTGGGGGGGAATTTGAAGGGGTTGCAGTGGGGAACAGAATTTGACCCATTATATCTGGAGCATTTTATTTTTCCAAGTAAACAGTGATTTTTTTTTTGTACAGTCTTAAGAATCATCTGGATGAATAAAAAACAAAAAACAAAAAGGCCAGATTCTGCCATCCTTATTCATCCTCCGGCACACTTGCCAAAAGTTTGGACCAAAACACGCTGTCCCTTTTCATTTTAATGTATTAAATTCTGTTTTATTTGGGTCTGAGTCCACTGTGCATGGTTTGTGGAATAGGAGGAAGACAGATCTGCATAGAGTCTGTTATTGTCCTCAGGTGGCGTGTCTGCTTTTTATCCCCATTTAAATTAACATAGATTAAGTAGCTAAAAGGGACAATTGACATTTTTTAAATATATAAAATGGCAAGTGGAAATGTTAAATTTTCAACTTTATAAACATTTTAGGGAGCCACAAATCAAATGCAAGCTGGTGAAACAGTTGACTCAGCACACAAGGGCAATGAGTTTATCTCAGCATCACTGATTGAATTGGTGGTTTGGGACTGATTAGTCTGGGCAACGTTTGCAGATCTGAATGAAATAAGTGATTTGTGACTAAGGGAAAGGGAGGCCCATAAATAATGCAATTCCCTAGAGAAAAAAAAAAGTTAAAATATAGGCAGAGAACTTATTCCAGCCTTATTTCTCTCCAGCATGTACAATGTCATGGAACCACTGCTTAAGTCTAGTTT
Organism: Emys orbicularis; assembly: GCF_028017835.1. Classification (NCBI taxonomy): domain Eukaryota; kingdom Metazoa; phylum Chordata; order Testudines; family Emydidae; genus Emys; species Emys orbicularis. The sequence continues at coordinate 73,552,995 of NC_088688.1, read as the reverse complement.
ACCACTGTATGTCAAGATAAACACCCAACTAACAGGAAGAAAGACTGCAGAGGGTGTAATGGCACATGTCATCAAGTTAAAACGATGACTCTTCTTCAAACTGAGATAATTAACCAGTCACTTTTATTTTTATACCAGACAATAAATGTTGCTGTTTTGGAATGAGGTAAAACACACTAAATTATTGAATTAGAACAGCCTTGACAATGGAATTAAAATGTGAAAAAGGCAGTGATAAGCACAAAGATACATTAATTAATGGTATGTCATCTTCAGGATATATTGTTTTTCTGCATCAGCATCATAAATAATTGAGTAACCTCTTGAGGCAATCATCCAGAGACTGTTTTTAACAACAGCGATTTTTTTAAAAATCTGAATAATCTGTCATAGTAAGTGGAATAGCATGGATATGGAATTCTTAGCCACAGACCCATGGAGATTAAGACAATATAGGGGTCAGCCTTTTTGTTCCACTGTTTCAGAGGTGATATCACTATTATGTAGTCTTGGATGTTGCTCAGAGATTAAAGCATGACTTCCTCTCCCTGCCCCTCTAATTTTAGGTTTTAATGCCAAATTATAGTTTACTATTAAATAAAATCACACTGGAAGTGGTATCAGTTGAGTCAAACTGAAGTTCATTTCCACTGTTAGTGTACTAGTCATTCCCTTTACATTAGCATATTGCATGGGAAGTTTTTTCTCCAGATGTCAAAGGCTTTAAACTGTGTTTATGCTTCAAATGTCAAAACTCAAATTCAACTATCATTCCAAGAAACAGGAAGGGTAATGTTTCAGAACTGATAATGCTGTAGAAGACACAAGCAGTCTGAGTTGTCTAAGCAAAAATAGGCAGGTGGAACAAGTTTAGAAAAGTTTAGGTAGGATGATGTTTAATTGGGGTATTTGGGGCCATGTTGCTATTCACTGATTAGCCAGGTAGTTCGGAAAATCTGGAAACAGAACTTGGATGAGACCAGTAAGACAGTTTCCACATAAAGACATCCTCTTGGTGGGAAAGAAAATGTGGTAGTCAAGGGCATTGGCTGTTCACTTTTCAGCAAGATGGCAGATGTGGCAACGTCAGTGCCACTGACCTGGAAAATCAAATGTCCAAGTAGTAAGCCAGACAAGGCCTTGTCCAGAAATTTTTCACATGGTATGCACAACACATGGAACTTCCAGGGGTTACTGCCCAAAGTTCCTTCTCCCACAAAACTCCCACCCAGAGCAAGGAAACAAAATGGAGTCACCCACCCACTGAGTAGTTCCCAGGCCTTGCATGGGGGAGCCGGGGAGATCCCAGGAATGATAGCCAATCCCTGTGGAGCCATCCCTGCTGCAACCGCTAGCCCCAGCACCTCACCACCTGAGTCCATGCCACAGTCAGCCCCTCCTTCCAGCCTTGCCTGCCCAAGTGCTCTGTCCCTGAACAACTCTGCAGCCACTAAAGAGTCCTGCGGCACCTTATAGACTAACAGACTTATTGGAGCATGAGCTTTCGTGGGTGAATACCCACTTCGTCGGATGCATTTAGTGGAAATTTCCAGAGGCAGGTATAAATATGCAAGCAAGAGTGAGTCAGGCTAGAGATAACGAGGTTAGTTCAATCAGGGGTGATGAGGCCCTCTTCTAGCAGTTGAGGTGTGAACACCAAGGGAGGAGAAACTGCTGCCACTAACCATGCCCAAGAGAGCAGCAGAAGCCGCTGTCCTCCCTAGCTCTGCTCCTGCCTATGGTACACATGGTGTGTAACTTGCATACAGCTGTGGATGCCACTGGAGCCAGGTCACTGAGGGGCACCCATTTTTAGCACCACTGGGGGTAAAACCCCTCTGATTGGCTGCTTTCCACACTTGCCAGCCTCCTGGGGAAGAACAACTAATCAGAGGTGATGTAGAAAACAAACAGAGCTCTCCGGTGGCACCTTAAAGACTAACAGATTTATTTGGGCATAAGATTTCGTGGGTAAAATACCCATTTCTTCAGATGCATGGAGTGAAAATTACAGATGCAGGGATAAATATACTGACACATGAAGAGAAGAGAGTTACCTTACAAGTGGAGAACCAGTGTTGACAGGGCCAATTCAGTCAGGGTGGATGTGGTCCACTCCCGATAATTGATGAGGAGGTGTCAATACCAAAAGAGGGGAAATTGCTTTTGTAGTGAGCCAGCCACTCCCAGTCCCTATTCAAGCCCAAATTAATGGTGTTAAATTTGCAAATGAATTGTAGCTCTGCACTTTCTCTTTGAAGTCTGTTTTTGAAGTTTTTTTGTTGAAGTATGGCTACTTTTAAATCTGTTATAGACTGTCCAGGGAGATTGAAGTGTTCTCCTACTGGCTTTTCTATATTACCATTCCTGATATCTGATTTGTGTCCATTTATTCTTTTACATAGAGACTGTTCGGTTTGGCCAGTTTACATGGCAGAGGGGCACTGCTGGCACATGCTGGCATATATCACATTAGTAGATGTGCAGGTGAATGAGCCCCTGATGGTGTGGCTCATGTGGTTGGGTCCTCTCATGGTGTCATTAGAGTAGATATGGGGACAGACTAGGCAACGGGGTTTGTTACAGGGATTGGTTCCTGGGTGAGTGTTTCTGTGGTGTGGTGTGTAGTTGCTGGTGAGTATTTGCTTCAGGTTGGGGGGCTGTCTGTAAGCAAGGACTGGCCTGCCTCTTGTGGTCTGTGAGAGTGAGGGATCGTTTTCCAGGATAGGTTGTAGATCGTTGATGATGATGATGATCATCCACTCAATGTGCAGCGGCAGTCAAAAAAGCAAACAATGTTGGGAATCATCAAGAAAAGGATCAATAATAAATCAGAAAATATCATATTGCCTCTATATAAATCCATGGTACACCCACATCCTTGAATACTGCGTGCAGATGTGGTTGCCCCATCTCAAAAAAGATGTATTGGAATTGGAAAAGGTTACGAAAAGGGCAACAAAAATTATTAGGGGTATAGCAAGGCTTCCATATAAGGAGAGATTAATAAGAATGGAACTTTTCAGCTTGGAAAAGAGGCGACTAAGGGGGGATATGATAGAGGTCTATAAAAGCATGAGTGGTATAGAGAAAGTAAATAAGGAAGTGTTATTTACTCCTCATAATACAAGAACAAGGGGCCACCGAATGAAATTAATAGGTAGCAGGTTTAAAACAAACACAAGAAAGTATTTTTTCACGCAGCGCACTGTCAACCTCTGAAACTCCTTGCCAGAGGGTGTTGTGAAGGCCAATACTATAACGAGGTTCAAAAGGGAGCTAGATAGATTCATGGAAGATAGGTCCATCAATGGCTATTAGCCAGGGTGGGCAGGAATGGTGTCCCTAGCCTCTGTTTGCCAGAAGCTGGGATTGGGTGACAGGGCATGGCTCACTTGATGATAACCTGTCTGTTCACTCCCTTTGGGGCACCTGCCATTGGCCACTGTCAGAGGACAGCATACTGGGCTTGATGGACCTTTGGTCTGACCCAGTATGGCCGTTCTTATGTTCTAATACGCTTGAGAGTTTTTAGCTGGGGGCTGTATGTGATGGCCAGTGGTGTTCTGTTATTTTCCTTGTTGGGCCTGTCCTGTAGTAGGTGACTTCTGGGTCCAAATAAATCTGTTAATCTTTAAGGTGCCACCGGACTCCTCTTGTTTTTGTGGATACAGAATAACATGGCTACCCCTCTGATACTAGACAGAGCTCTCTCCCCCTTCCTTCTGGAATGGACACCATTCTCACAGGAGTGGAGGGAAAGCAGAAAGAGGGTGGCTCCCTCCCTTCTCCCTGTTCCTGTCCCTACTTGTTAGCACTGGGACAACTCCTCTGTTCCTCCCTCCCTGCAACACCCAGCCTGGGAGGGGAGAGAGCTCCTGCTGCAACCACCATAGGCCTGGGAAAGGAGAGTGAAGAGTCTGAGAATGAGCAGAAGTGAGACTAGAGGAACAGAATTGATGAGGGGGAGCACTGATTCAGGGACTGGGGGGACAGGACTGATTTGGGCTTTGGAGGGCAGGAATTAATTGCTGGCCAGAGGGACTGGCAGATGTGAGACTGATGATAGACATGCCACGTTTCAGACCACGTTAAGCACTGGGCAACATATTCTAAACGGAGTGTGTGGCGGGGGACACAGCATAATAATCTAAGAGATCAAACAATGTGTGTGCCAGCACCAGAATAAGGGAAATGAGTCATGCGAGAGTGAAGCAGGTGGGAAGGAAAACGTGGCAATCTGTGCCACACTGAAAGAAAAACCAGGACACTGATGAAGAGAAGCTGAAATTGAGACTTTCCTTTCCTGAGTAGGTCACAGCTCTCTTCTACTGGAGCACAATGGAAAGATCAGCCCCCAAAAACTGTCATGGAAAATCTGGTAATCCTATTGCTGCTAAACCTCTCCTGCTGTTACTGCTATTTCCACTCTCACTTGGGCAATGTCCAGCAAAATGACACATGCTGAAGAAAAGCTTAGCAGTAGCATTGATTGCCAGTATAAAAAAAAACCCAAAGAGACTGCTGAGTAATACAAACACTCTCCCTTTCTTTTTCCTCTCCTGTAGAACCAAATGAACTGGTTTTAAAAAATAGACCAAAAGCACGCTGAGGAAATTCAAGAGCTAAAGAACTCTCAGGTATTACAAAGTGGCAGCATTAAGCACTATGGTTACATCTTTCATAAACCCAAAATCAGTGTGCAAAAAACAAAATGTGGGTGATTAAGCAAGTGGGACAAATTGCTGGATCGGTACTTAATCCAGCAAAGCACTTAAGCATGTACTTAACTTTAGGTATGTGAGTGGTTCCATTGACTTTACTATCGCTTGACTTCAGGATTTCTCACATGCTTAAAAATAAGCATGTGTTTAAATGCTTCACAGGGTGAGATGTGCTGAGCTAGCATTTTACATGCTTGTTTGCCCGATTTGCACTTATACTGACAGAAGCCATGAATGCAATTACAGGTGCAGTTTTGTTATTCGTGGACTTTGCGCCTCCACTTTTGAATATTTGATCATATGATTCAACTTTAAGGCGTTGTAGGGAAGGGTATAAAGTGAGAGAAGGGGGCTCATGCACTGAATGTGGCTAATAGTCAGTCAATTAAATGTCAGGTTTCTTTCTCTCTCCCCCCATACTCCCAACCATACCTTCGGGATCCCCAATATAACTCAGATTGTTGCTGGATATCTGGCACCTAAAATGTTTTTTTCTGTTAAATATTTGTCATAACATGTCATATGCCCATTACATTGTTTTATTTCAGAGATCTGTTAGAGAACTCTTCAATGACCTTTAAGAAACTCTTGTCTTCTCTTACAGGTTTCTTGTGTTGCTAGGGAGTTTGTCTATTATTGTATGCTGTGGCATTAGTTCTGAATGTTTTAAGACAATTGGTTCAACTCCAGGAAGTTATGCTGGGTGAATTACTGTAAAATGTGAAATTGGTGTGACAAGTATATTTTGCACTCCCCTTGTTTCAGGCTGGTGAGTGCAAATTAAATTTTTGCACTATCCTGCCCAAGGCAGTTAGCACACAATTTGTATCTCAGGACTTAGGGTGATGGCAGTAAAAATATATTCCCTCAATTTGTGCAATGTGTAAATATAACAAACCCATTTTACCATTATCAGAAGACACTTCCTTTGTACTAATACCTAATAGATAACAAAAAGGTGTAACCTAATATCTCACAGCATATAGCTTTTTAAATCTAGTAAGAACTTATTGCCACAGAAGAGAACACAGAAGGTTCCGTGAGATTTGTTAGATAGCTAGATATGAGGCAGCCTGGACTAGTAATTTGTGCACAGGACGGAGAATAAGAAACATCTAAATTCTACTTCTGCTTCTGCCAGTGACCAGCTGAGTGGTATGAATAAGGTTGGTCACTTTACATCTGTCTTACTTTTCCCTATTTGTAAAGTGATGATGAATGATTTACAAAGTTAAGTATTATCCCCAGAAACCCTGTCTATCAGTGAATGCCCAAAGACTAGAGCAAAAGTATGTTTCTCTGTGTACCACTGGAAGACTTGCACTGCTTTTAAAAAAAAAAGTGTGGTTTTGTCTCTTGAAGGGAGAAAAATAGCCTGTAGACCATTAAATTTCTGATACTTGAAAAGTGTATTTTGTTATACGCTTCATTTTTGTCAACTGGATGTGCTTACCATACTGAACTATCACTTCTGAAGGTAACAACCCTACTAATATTATTATAGGCTACACAGTACCATTGATACAGATTATGGCACTCCTAGTAGCATAGATGGGAGGTCTGCAAACAGATGAAGCAGCTACCTAGTGGAGACATTCATGCTTGGGGGAGGCCAGATGGCAGTACTACCAAACCTTTCCCTCATATTCTACCAAGAGAGCTTAATTTATGTTCAGGGTTCCCCAGTAGATGTGCAGAATCATTTCATCATCTGGCCAGTCTGGCCTCATAGTTTATTTTGGATTGGGTCTGCCAGTTCCTGACGCCCCAGTACAGTGGGGGTTGCGGGCAGCTTATGCCACTTCAAATACTGTGTTTTAGACACCGCAAAATAAATGCATCACCATTTTGGGACTCTTGGATTAAAACTCTCCACCAAAGGTTAGAGGAATCTGCTTTATCAGACAACTTTTCTTCAGGAAAAACCTGTTATAGCAGTGTTCCCCATTTATTAAAATGCAAGCAGGGGACTGTTTCATAGTCCCAAGATATGCCCTGGGCCACTGTGGGGGAGTCCCATAATTGGCACTGTATGATCACACTGAAACTAAAACAGGTTTGTAAGATATTTAGTAAAATTCACTTTCTGAAAACCAAGAAAAGCCGGTATGCTTTGTATGGCAGTCCTGAATAAGCAACTTGTAAATTTCACGCACCCATACTAAACACTAAAAATTGCTGTAAGCAACTTTTAGGTTTCATTCTTCATTACAAAACAATGACAAAAGAAAAACAAGGACAAGTGCTTGGTTGAAGCAACAACTTGTAAATTTACCTCTGTATTGTAAAGAACCACCTATAGTTACAGTGCATAGTTCATACACCTCAATGCTCCTTCTATTTCAAATGTCATGTTTGAATGCCTTAGGCCTAATTGTTGTCCCACATGGACAAACAAGGAAAGGCGTATGATACTTTGACTTGCCTAGGGTGTATGGGACAAAGTTTCCTTATTTCAATCAGAGTAAACTAATTAATTTGATATTGTTTCAAGAGTTTGGTTGCAGCCAGGGATGAAAAATAGGGTTTGTGTTCACCACGGGAGATCGATGCTGTTGCAATCAATGCAGCAGGGATCAATTTAGCGGGTCTAGTGAAGACCCGCTAAATCGATGGCAGAGTGCTCTCCCATCGACCCCGGTACTCCAGTTTTCCAAGAAGAGTAAGGTAAGTCCACCGGAGAGTGTCTGCCATCGATGCAGGGCAGTGAGGACACCACAGTAAGTCAACTAGACTATATCGACTCCAGCTACATTATTCATGTAGCTACATTATTCATGTAGCTGGAGTAGCGTAACTTAGGTTGACTTATCCTTAGGATAAGACAAGCCCATAGTTGAAAATAGTGAAAGCACAAAAAAGCAAGTAATTTACAATGGGGGTGGGGGTAGTGGGAAGAATTACATTAAGTGTAATTACAACCAAGAAACAAAATACCCTTCTTTGACTATTGTTCCAAATCCATCTATATGTGATTGTTGTCTTCACTGCTTTGTAAAAAGAGAGCATTTTTAGCACTGCTAGATAGGTTTTTTTAACCTAAGCTTTTGTGAAAAGAAAAAGAAGCACAAAAGTCTTAAGAATAGCATAACATGATCACTTGCATAGTTCGTTTTTTTAATAAAGCATAAAATGCTCAAACCTAACCAGTAACCTGCAATGTAAAGTGGAAACTGTCTCCTATTGTTCATTCACAACTCTTTCTGCTGTAATTAAGTATCTAATGCTCCAGATGGCTAAGTATTCAACATTTGTAAATTTCAGCTCTGCTGAACACTTTATTTCAAAATGTGCAAAATACTACCCAGCAGCTTTTAGCATGTCTCAAAACACTGGAAAGCTTTATGGCATCTGCCACATTGGGCAGGGCTGTGATATTCTTGCTGAAACTTCATGCACTGTATGATACACGTGATCTTTCTTCACTGACAGTTCTAAAGAGCCTGGTCCATGCACAGTAGCAACTCTACTAGGTGGCTCAATGCTCGTCTCTGCTAACCCACACCTGTCCTCCTACAGGTCAAGTTCTGAGAGCTAAATTGTGATTTTAGGCACAACCCTGAGCACATTGTGACCATTACTGTGCCAACTCAGTTGCATTGGCCAGCAAGTGGAGGATGGTGGAGTCCTGACCATCAACCTACTGCTCTGCTTGCCCGATGGAGGGAGTAAGCAGATATCTTGCCCTCTTTTTTTACCCCATGCCACCAGAGCCAAAGTCCAGTTAGCCTACATTGGGGCCTAAGAGGTGTGGGTGAGGTTGGGGGTATTTCCCTGAACAGGTGTGTAGTACAAGACACAATCCAGCCATTAATGTGCACACCTCTGTATGAACATCTATAAAAAAATACTGTATAAAAATGTATCTAATCCTGTGGACACCCTTTTCTTACAACTGGCATGTTTGGACATACTGCTTAACTGACTAAGAATGATTCATTTTAGACTGAAATTTCTCTCCCTCCCCCCCGCACATAACTAGTCTTGTCTGACTATCTATCACTGTAAATGGAGAACAAATGCCAAATTATAGAAATATTCTTGAACTTTGAAAAAAGAATCCCACCTAATTTCAAGCTTCCTTCTCTGCTCGCTTGTACCGAGTCACTCATTTGTGTTCTTTGTTATACATTTCATAGGTCATGAAATGTCAAAAATTTAATCTCAAAACAGCGAGTTACTTATTCTTTATTACTTGTTAGGATAACATGTTTAGCATTATACACTACACAAAAATACTGTCCCTTCCCAAAGCACTTACAATCTAAAAGGAAGTGACTCGGGGAAATCCAGAGGTCAGGGAGATATACATGTGTTTTTTAATTATAAAATTACTTATTGAAGGCCTCGTGAAATAAGTTGGTTTTTAAGGTCTTAAATTCAGTGAAGGAAATGAAAGGAATCGAAGCACCTACATGTGTGTCCCGTAGGAACATATTAAGCCATGACCAAAAAAAAAAAAAAAAACTCGGTAAATTGATTGAATGTGGAGGATGCTTGGTCTGATTATTCTCATTTTGTTGTGGGAGGACAGTGAGCACAATAATTAGTACAGATTTCTTTGAGGGTTTTGACTGATAACACTTAGCTGGGATGTAATCAGTTATTTTAATGCCTGTAACTCTGATTTTATGATGTGGAATGATTGCCAATAGCGTATATTAAGGAGAAAATCTTATTTACTCTATAAAATAAAGAGTCTGGTCCAGATTCTGGGCTGAGTCCAATCTGTGCTCAACACCATGCAATACTGGTGCTAACTGACTGCTGATCCAGTACTGAGAGCAGGGAAAAGCAGCTTCACAGCTCTTTACTTTATGCCAGTTTCCAATGGCTTCCATAACCCATTCAGGCAACCCAGACATGCCTTTTTCCCCTCACTGTACACTTTTATGCCAGAGAGTGGGAGAAGGGACATCATAGGAGTTGTTAGGGCAGCCCCATATCACCTGAGGATTGCCCTTTCAGGAAGGAACTCTCTACTGGTGGGATCTGCTGGGCTTATGGCTCCCATGTGCTGGTCTGTCAGCATGAAGCAGCCACAGCACAGCCAAGAATCTGGGTCTCCATCTGTGGCTCATGTTTACAGTATGACTGATCCAATTAGGGATTAATGTGGCCTGTGGCCTCTATTTTACTACATGTTTTCACATGCAGTTGTATATATTAAGCACAGTTTAGCACTTTTATTTCACAAAAGTACCTGTCTCTGCAATCTGCAAATAGGTTTCCCCTAAATGGTGCAAACTATAAATAACAGTACTGTCAAAGGGGTCATTTGATTTAAATTTAAAGCTGCAGTGAGATTTCCTTCAAACTCTGAACAGGCCTCTCTTAAAAAAAATATCCAGAGCCCGGATGTCCATGTACCCATTGGACTCCTGTGCAGCTTGTGAAAGTATGCACTTAAAAGAAAATAATGCCTTCTGAAGTTGTGGCCCTTCATAGTGGGTCCAGTAAGCCAATCAAGCAAGGAATGGTCTGTGTGGTCGGTCATTGGAGAGCCTCAGATGCTGGATGGTTGTAGAAACAGTGAGAGTGAGGATGGTGTGGGAGCAGGGTAGGAGGACCTTGTGACTGTGAAGAAAAAATAAAAGTAGTAGATATTGGCAGTATTGTGAGAACAGAGTGGAAAAAGCAAATCTTTAAAGGATCCCCCTCAAATCTGCCAGAGGGGAAGAAGACAGGCAAGGAGACAAATACTCCATTAATAATAGTGATGACTAATAATACTAGGCAATGATATAGGGCTTGGCACTTTCAAACAAAGAAATCCTCACAGCAGCCCTGTGAGGTATATTTGTCCCAGTTTTACAGAGAGGGAGACAGAGTCACAGATAGGTGAATTTACCCAAGACCACACAGCAAGTCAATGCCAGTGAAGTCATTACAACTCAGGGGTTCCTGACTCCCAGTCTCATGCTCTGTTCACTATTCTTTGCTGCCTCTCAACATATTCATCACTAACTCTACAGGAGCACACAGAAAGTTTCTGTCTTTACAAAAATTAGTACAGCTGGTGAGCAGGTAAAACTTGTAAGTTCACATACAATGCAGTCTATATATCACACAACCGCACAGATTGACTATACTGCACACGTGCTCATGATATTAATGTGCTAAATTCCATTTGTTTTGCACCTTTTACCTCCTCACCTGTACTCTGTCTATTGATCAATTGGAATTTCTTCATGATTTATCCTGATTTTAGTAAAGATTTGGATGCAGTGCCCCATGACATTCTCATAAGCAAACTAGGGATATGTGGTCAAGTTAAAACTACTATAAAGTGGATGCACAACTTGTTGAAAAAACATACTTAGAGAGTATGTATCAATATTTCACTGTCAAAATGGGAGGAGATATCTAATAGAGTCCCACATGGGTCTGGCACCATTATATATTTTCATTAGCGGCTTGGATAATGAAATGAAGAGTATACTTATAAAATTTTTAGATGACACCATGCTTAGGAGTCTGGGGTTTCAAGCACTTTGAAAGACAGGATTAGAATTCTAAAGGACCTTTATAAATTGGAGAATTATTCTGAAATCAACAAGATGAAATTCAATAAAGACAAGTGCAATCTACTATACTCAGGAAGGAAAAATCAAATGCACAAGTACAAAATGGGGGAATAACTGGCAGTAGTACTGCAGAAAATAATCTTGGGGTTATAATGGATCACAAATTGAGCCAACAATGTGATTAAGTTGCAAAAAAAAGGCAAATGACCCTTTGGGTTTCATTAACAGGAAAGTCGTATCTCAGGCCTGGTCTACACTACAGAGTTAGGTCAACACAAGGCAGTTTACATCGACCTAACTCTGTAAGCGTCAACTCTAAAATGTTGCTTCCACTGATGTAACTTGCCCACTACACTGACTTAATAACTCCACCTACACAAGAGGTGTAGGTCAATGTAATTAGGGTGACGCAGTGTCAGTGTAGACACTGTGTCACTTGCATCAACTTTTGTAGCCTCCAGGAGGTGTCTCACAATGCCCCACTGTGACTGCTCTGGTCACCATTTTGAACTCCGCTGCCCAGCGGCCAGGTACACAGGTACATGCCCCTCCCCTTTTAAAGCGCTGCAATTTTTTGAAATTCCATTTCCTGTTTGCTTGACATGGAGCACTCACCTAGCAACTGCCCAACTGACCATGCTGGCTCCATGCTCTGCCTGGAGTACACAGGAGGTGGTAGATCTCCTGGGTCTGTGGGGAGAAGAGGTTGTGCAGACACCTCCAATCCAGCCATAGAAACATAGATATCTACAAACAGCTAGCTTGTGGCATGGTGGAGAAGGGCTATAAGAGGGCCATGCAGTAGTGCCGCATGAAAATCAAGGAGCTGCAGCATGCATACCAGAAGGTAAGGAAGGCTAACAGTTGCTCTGGTGCAGCGCCACCAACATGTCGCTTTTATAAAAAGCTGTATGCCATTGTCAGCGGCGACCCTACCACCACCCCAAAGAGCCCATGGATACTTCAGGTGAGCTGGAGTCATCCCCCTGAAGTGATCAGTGAGGAGGTGTTGGACAAGGAAGAGGAGGAGGAGTATGGGGGACAGGTGAGGCAATTATTCCACTCTACTCAGCGCTGGTGAGGCCTCAGATGGAGTATTGTGTTCAGTTCTAAGTGCCACACTTTAAGAAAGATGTGGACAAATTGCAGAAAGTCCAGAGGACAGCAACAAAAATGGTAAAAGGTTTAGAAAACCTGACCTATCAAGAAAGATTAAGAAAAACTGGGCATGTTTAATCTGGGAAAAAGAAGACATGGGGGGACCTGGTAACAGTCTTCAAATATATTAGGGGCTGTTATAAAGAGGACAATGATCAATTGTTCTCCATATCCATTGAAAGTAGGACAAGAAGTACTGGGCTTAATCTACAGCAAAGGAGTTTTAGGTTAGATATTAGGATTAATTTCTAACTATGAGGATAGTTAAGTACTGCAATAAGTTACCAAGGGAGGCTGTGGAATCCCCATCACTGAAGGTGTTTAAGAACAGGTTGGACAAACACCTGTCAGAGATGATCTAGGTCCTGCCTCAGTGCAGAGGGATGGACTAGAAGACCTCATGAGGTATTTTCCAGACCTACATTTCTATGATACTAATATTCAAACCTCTGGACAACTTAAAACAGCTGCTACTGTGTTTGATAAAAAGAACCAAGCAAAATCTTCCTTTCTCCCAAGATGTGGAATATCCCTTCTCCCCTTCTTCCCCAGGCTGATTTTGAAAAAACTCAACCATAGACCTACTGATATTTGAAACTGGTCTGACATCTTGTAAATCAATCCAGCTAGAAACATCTACCTAATTATCCTATTGGGGAGCTGAAATTCCATGCTGAGCAGTGATTGGTTTCTAGCCCTCATCAGTCATGAGATAATTCAGCTATCTTTTATCACTTTTAGAATTTAAATATTATTATTCATTTTTCCTCCCTCAATTTCTAGAATTCTTTTATACTGAGTGCTAAGGTACTTTGCTTTACAAGTGGAGGGAGAAAAAAAATAAAACCAATATATTTTAATTCCCTAAACATTTCAAAAATAACTTCTTTTTTAAAGTATGACAAAAAAATAATGCTGTGAGACAAATAATTTATCAATACCAATTTGAATGACCTTCATAACTCAGTCACAGCTTCAGCTTTTGAGAGTATTACAGTCATCCTAAATTCAGGCTAATAAATACTATCTAAGATCCATAGAAAGTATCTAAACTTTTCAGGGTTCTTCCAATTCATACCAAAACTGTAAATCTGTTGTAGCTTCATCCACACGACTTAAAAGTTCACCAAACGAACCCTGAAGTAGATGGATAATCCTTGCTCTTTTTAAAACAAATGTTAGTAAAAGTGACTCTCAACATTTCAGGATCTAAAAAATTCTAAAAAGCCACTGCCTGGAATACTGAATGTAGTGCAAGTTCTAGGCAGACTCCCTGACAAATTCAGGATTTTGTTTAATAGCCCATAGTTTGGATGGTTCATGAAAAAAATTGCTGCACATTTAAAAAAAAAATTCACGGCAAGTCTTTGTGTCACTGCACATTTCTTTCATTTCTAATCCTTCAGCTTCTGGGTTATAAAAATATTCCTATTACTAAGAGCTGTGGAAGTTAAATCCTGGTATTATGATGTATAATTTTAAAAAAATCATAACTTTAGGAGACTTCACTGTGCTTAATTCTTTGGTTTGTCCTCAATATGTTGAAACCCTATAAATAATTAGTACCATTTTAGATTATGGGGAGAAACAATTAATTATGATTAATAATAATAATTAAGGGCCCAATTGTACCTTTGCAGCAAGATTTTCAAAAGCACTCAGGACCAAATTTCCCAGTGCTCAGTACTTGGGGTTGGTAGAGAGATGTGCCATCTTAGGGGGAGCTCTTGCAGGAATTATTTCTCAAGGAGGTTGATTCCTGAGCTTCTGGTGCACAGGGGGAGGAGGCACTCTCTTAAACCCAGTCAGAAGGTGCAAAACACTCCTTCTTGTGTGACTACCTAGCTTTTCTGGTGGATGTGTAGGGGTTGAGGCAATGGCTCCTCCCCTCCTGAGATGTCTTGTATCCCAAAGAGTACACAGAAGGAGTATTCCCTGCATTCCAAAAAGCACAGGGACTGTTAATGCAGCTTGCTGCCAGTCAGTGCAACCTGACAGAATCGCTTTGTGCCCTTCCCCTGTCCTGAGCACCTGCAGAAAAGCATGACACAGTCTGGCTGTACATGACTATATAAGGATAAATAGGACTGAGAAGACATGGAAGGCAAGTGCATTTACACTCAGCCTATAAGTGCTCAGGAGCATCTTAAGTAGAGATGGTTGGAAAACTGGTTTTTCCTCCCGCAAAATATCTCAAGATTATATAAAACTTTTGAAACAGAAAATCAAAACATTTCATTCTGAAATGTTGAAATGAGACTTTTTTGACATGTTCAAAATATTTTTTCAAATTTTTTTCAAAACAAAATGTTGTCAAAATTTGTACAAGTTCATGGAAAAAATTCATTTTCATCAAAGTGGCATTTTCCAACTATTTTGATGAAGCTCTTTTCAGTATTTTTATGCTTCTAGCCTCTTTCACTCTTCTGTCACAATCTGTGCTGTACCTATTAGACTCTTCCCTTTCTTAAAGTTCTGTGTGATAAATAAAAGTAAATAGATGGGAAGAGAGAGCCTTTATCGTTTTACTTAGCAGAGCTGATTCTAACCAGCCTTGTGGCATTGCATCTTTGGTTCGTGAAGAGTTCTGCATTAACTCTTCAGTGTTCACTGTGGTATCCATTGTACTCATCATACGACAAAATTAGTTTCCTTCATACTTTCCTGGAGCTAATTGAAGTGTTCTTCATCTTTGTCTCTAGATCCAACAACCAATTTGTACTTCTAAGCCCAATGTGAGTAAATTTCCTATCCAGGGAACAAACAGTTTTTAATGTACTATTAATTCAAGCAGGAAGCGAATAAGAAAATATATGGCTACACTGAAACAAAGCTCATCAGTTGTCTCCTAATTGAGTCAGAGAAAGCAAGGATAGCTGTATTCCAGCCAAATATTTGCCTCCCTTACTGTGAAAACTTCCTATTTTCAGTACACAGTCACATGTACCTAAAGTGTTTTCAAGACATGTTACATGAAATTGTGTCAGCTACTGTATTTGAACAAGTTAAAAAGAGAGAGGGAATATCTGAGAGTTGTGAAAATTTCTATAATATCTCCTGTCACTCCTGAACATTTAGTCTTGAAATATTTAAAAGAAAATGGCAATGTTTTTCAGGTACTCCAGAATCACTTTACTTTGTTTTAAACACAACTATAAACTGGCACTTTAAAAATAATTATATTTTATTTAACATAAAAAACATAAATAAAGCCTGTTAAAGAAACTGGAGGTTGATATTTTTGGCAGGAATTAAAATAGGACGAAGGGAAATTCATTGTGCACTTCAATGAGTGCTGCAGAAAAAGTAGGAGACTTTGTAGTTTGTTTTCAGCTAACTTTCATCCTCTTGTCCCTGCAGATTGTGTCCAGGTTTTTTTATAGAAAGACAAATGTGAAGATTTATGGGCTTGATGCAGCAATCTGACACTCAGGCTACTGCAAGTGTGCAGCTCAACAAGGTGTGAACCTAACAGCAGCAGCACATACATAGGGAGAAAGAAGGGTTTCCCTTCAGAGTCAACTGATTTTCTTAGTATTAAAAACTAAACAACTCAGACAAGCTAAGCAAAGATAGGGCCCAATCGTGACAATCTTATTTCACATTATCCTTGTCATTCCTTGATATTAGTGAAATCACTTGTTTGAGTAAGGTTTAATTAGGTGCATAAGGGACTACACTGCAGTATTGTTTACCAGGTCTGAACTGTTCAGTGGACTGGGACAGGTGCATGTTTTGAATATGACAATTTGAGACAATATATAACCCAATTCTCAAAAGTACTGAGCATCCTCAATTCCTATTGAAGTCCATCATTTTGCAGGATCAGGCTCTTAAGAAGCAACAAATACACGGAGTGACAGAACAAGGAGTGATGGTCTCAAGTTGCAGTGGGGGAGGTTTAGGTTGAATATTAGGAAACACTATTTCACTAGGAGGGTGGTGAAGCACTGGAATGGGTTACCTAGGGAGGTGGTGGAATCTCCTTCCTTAGAGGTTTTTAAGGTCAGGCTTGACAAAGCCCTGGCTGGGATGATTTAGTTGGGGATTGGTCCTGCTTTGAGCAGAGGATTGGACTAGATGACTTCCTGAGGTCCCTTCCAACCCTGATATTCTATGATTCTATGATAAAAATAAAATACCCCAAAAATCCAGTAGTTAGGCCAAGAGCTGCCACTTGGTTGTGACTCAGCCTGTCCCCACAAACTGAGACTCCATTGGGAAGGAAGATCCCTTTAGGAGGGAGTTGCCTGCTTCCGCTGAGACCCAGGACTGTTCAAAACAATAAAAGACTATGGCTACGTTTCTGGATAGACAGGAAGATAAATTACACAAAGACAATGTATGGTTCTAAGTGGCAGGAATCCAGAGGATATTTCTATTATGAGCCAAGTAAAAGAGTTCAAAGGAATTCAGATTGAGCAAACTTACAGTAAATTATCCCTAAAAATAAACAATGGTTCAAATAGATAGGGTGTTCTTTTCTTAATTTTACTAGGTAGCAGACAAGCATTCAAAATGAAAGTTCTTTCAAGAGTAAACTATACAGAGTATTAAAAAGACCCCAGAAATAGATAGAATTAACTGATAAGCACATCCTAAGAGTCATATGAAACAGGTATTATTATTATTATCTATTATTAGTAATGCCTAGGAGTCCCAGTCATGCACCAGGTTACCTACCACTGCATATGTCATTACAGTTCTTGAAGAAAAATGGACAACAAGCCTTGACTAAGCTGTGGTTATACTTTTGTGCAACTTTCACAGGGTAGCTATCCCCTGTGAGTAGACTGGACTCACCACCCCTGTGTCAGAGCAGCTGAGACCAATCCAGCCAATTAAAAGGGGCTTGGCTACACCTGAGCCTATAAAGGGCTATTAGAGGCAGGAAGTGATGGGGCTAGTCTGTATCTGGGAAAGGGAAGCCATAGTGGAGCTGTGGTGAGGGCCTAGAGTAAGGGCCAGGTGTTTAGGGAGGCAGCCCTAGTGCAACTGCTCCAGGAAGGGACCAGAGCGGATAAGAACTGGGAAGGTTCCAGGAGCAGGATGCTGGAGACCCCTGGGATGAGTGGCCCTGAAGCCTGAAAGCAAAGAGTGAGTTTCTGTTTTATGTGCTTGGGAAAGAGAATAAACCTGTTTGAAAGAGACTGTGGTAGTACCTACCTGGCCAATAGCTGGTGGGGGAGAACTCCCTCATGGTTACAGCATCCAAGTTAAATATAGGTGGGATATGGATCAAAGATTATGAGTTCAAAATCTTACATACTATAAGTTACAAGTGACAATTGATACCATTAAGAGAACTGCCTCTTATTAGTCAGCCAAAATGGGGGGGAATCACAAAAAAACCCTGTAGGTTTTCAGTGGGCTGAAAATATGGGAAGACATAAGAAAATGACTAGTCCTTTCACGAGATCTCTCAAAGCTGATTACTAGTTATACTATCTTAGGTATTATCTAATTTCTGAATGTGTGTAAGGGAAAATTATATATTCAATAAAACATTTAAAAATGTTCACACAAGATAAATGCAAATTAGCAAAATAGGGCACTTATATTGTCTTATACTGAAATCATAAGAACTGGAAGCATTTTAAACTAATTGATCTTTAATAGATCATTATGTATAGAAATTAGAAAGTAAACATCTAACTGGTTAAACACAAATAGGTACACTGTACAAACTCAGTAATCAAAACACCATTAGTGCTAATGTGTTTCCCTCTAATATGTGGGCTTTTGAACTCTACGGATCCAGTCCAATTCCTCTAAAAGTTAATGCCTAGGTTCCCATTGATTTCAGTAATATTTGGATCAGGGCCTTCAAGACCCAGCCCAATTGTCCTAGAAATCAGTAGCAAAGCTCCCATTGACTTCCAGGGGCTTTGGCACTGTCCTTAACTTATTTAATTATCTTATCTCTAACTTTGTCACATTAACTTGACCATTTACTCTTGCAAGGGGCTGTCACAATGATCACACATTGATATGACTGAACTGATCTACTTCTAATATGAAAATGTTTTGCATATTAAATATTCTGGGTTTGTTTTTACTTAGAAAAATGGTAAATGTACTAGACATATTAATACTAAACCTTAACCTGGTTTTATATCGCATATCACTCCTGGTCATCTAAACTCAAAGTAGGTTGTACAACATGAAAATATTCTTCATTAAAAACACATGAATTCCATATGGAGTAGCAAAGTATATTGTGTCTATCATTTTTGACAGGCAATTTTCTCCACTGAGACCAAGTCTTGGACCCTTGGAAAACATCCGTCTCTTGGAGAATACTGGACAACAAAGCATGCCTATGCTCTATAACTTCTGAACATTGATACAGCATGTTCTGCTCTGCAAAAAAACTTTTTATTTTTAGTGGAATTATTTAGTGTATTCTCCAGGTGTATATATCTGTATTTGCATCTTAATACCTTTGTTAAGTAGAATAGTGTTTCCCCTTAAAACAACTGCCACAGAATGTGAGGTGGGGATATTTTTTAAAATGAGTGCCTCACCATGTCTTGTCTTCTGCACCATTCCTTCAGATATGAGTTGCTGATAGCCTCAGGCTAGAGGTAGGGCAGCTTAGGTGGGGAATCTGCTGTAAAATCAGGCCCAAACAGCAAATGCTTGATGACCCCTGTAGCTGTGTCAGACGACCCTTGGCCCCAGGGGTCCAGCTCCCAAGCTATGCTGCCATAGGCTCCCTGTTGCAGTTGTATAATTCAGTCCCCACTGTGGTAAATTAATGACACAGCAAAAGAGTTAATTCCAGCCCAACCAGCATTGTCTGCTACAATCTTCCACAGATATAGCATTTTTCCCAGGAGGGCAAGCTGCTTACAGCATCCATTATCTAGCTCTGACTCATTCTACTGACTATGCTCCAGGCTCTAATACCACCAACCATTAGGGACTGATTCTTAGAGGTGCTGTGCAGCTACAGCTCCAATACAAGTGGAGGTAGGGGGCTTGGCACCCCTGAAAATCAGGTCTTTAATGTTAAGGGGCTACTACAGATAAGGGGTGGGAGCATGATGGAAAATCACAGCTTCCCTTCCCTGCAGATTTGCTGCTACCACCCCTACCCTAATTACACATTAGTTCCTTATATGAGCATAAAGGGAAGGGGAGTAGCAAGTCCATGAATACTCAGCTATGATGAATTTCTACTTTTCAGGCTGTCGTACTAAAATCTGCAACACCTAGAAATCAGTTTGTTGCTTTATTCTTTCTGCTAAATAATTGCATTGTTTTATGCTTGGATCCAAATGTAGATATACTACCTCCTTCTAATTTTTTTCTTCTAATTTATGTACAAAAACTCTTACCCAACTGTAAATGCAAATTAAGAATTTTTCAGTAGTGGCAGGGATTAATCTACAATGGCGTAGATAGAAACAAAATTCATACAAGATGTAATAAAAGTATAACTTCTGCAATTCTAAACTTGCACCCTTAGAAATTGGAAACAGGCATGTTATCCACATGGCTACATAGTCTTTTATCTGATCTCCAAGAGCTTTTGGATGGTACGCTAGCTGCACCTACATTCCCTCATTATAACAAATCTTTAGAGTAGAACAAGTTAAAAATCATTAAGAAATCAAATATAAGAACTACACAGTTCAAACAGAACCTATTCCCTAATTCATATAAAGATCTAAGTGCATAGAAAATGTCATGAAAGTTAAACTTGCAATAATAGTCGGTTTTGCTTGAAGAAAAATGTTTGAAGATGTTTATTAAGGAACAAATCTTAGTCCAATTTAAGCCAATGGGAATTTAGCTACTGACTTAAATGGGAGCAAGAGTTGGCCCTTAACAGCCTATTTTGGCATAATGAAGTATAGTTTGACACAAGGAAACCTAGCTATGAAAAGTCTAATAAAAATGCAGCTGCCCTAGTTGTAATAGCATTGTAATATATAGGGTCACTTTATCCACTAGGCTGCTCAGTTTTGTACAGTTACCTCTATATATCCCTATGGCTGTTGTTATCCTACAAGAGAATATTGAAAATTATAGGGAAATTTAATAAGTCAAATAAGTGCTGCATTCAAATAAAGAATATTCCTTAGTTTGTTCCTCTGTGTACAAAATTTAATAAATTGAATTAATCTGTGTTTTATTTAATTAGAAAAATTAAGATGGAAATGAAGAATAATGATTTCCCAACATTTCAGGAGATACTTATAGCTAAAAGGTGGCACCAATTAAAATGACTGTGGAATGGAGTAATTGGGTCTGTGCAAAATCATTGAAAGTATAAAGTTTTTAAGGACTTGTTGTTTAAGGTTTATATGGTGGTTGATCTACCTACAGGGATAAAATGGGCTCTCACTTGCCTGAATTTTTCAGCATGATCCCTGAAGTTGCCCAAAGATATCAGGATCAACTTATTGCCCAAGACACTTTTCATAAGAATCTTAATGTCCAGAACTGAGCCTGGCCCTTAAAGTCTCATCTGAAAGACTTCTCCCTCCACCCCAAAGAAAATTGTAAGGCCCAACACAGTCTACTTTGGAAAAAAATGAAGGGTTGAGCTAATAGTGCCATGGTGGCCGGAGTTTTCTATAATCTGAGTATTGGACAACAAAGCCATGTCCACCAGTCAGCAGTACAACAGAGTAGTAATAAAGCTCTTTCTAACTTGGATCAATCATTAACATGAACACACAGACTCGTACTAGGGACCACTATTAGTTTGTGACTACCTGCCAGAAACCACTGTCATGATGTCCGGAGTGGCTCACAACCATGAGTACCAACCTCACGGCAGACTGTCAAAAAGCAGGGCAGATGCCCCAAACTGGTTTTATGTTCTGTAATTAGATTTGCACCAACCCAGTAACAAATGTGAACTCCTGAAGCACTGTAACAGTTTTACCATGGTGTCACACAGTCCCATTGGGCACTCCAGTCTATCTTGCTACCCAAGCAAGCTGGACTTAGTAATAGTTGGTTGCCATACACCAAAGATCCACAGTTGCCAATTTTAATGTAGTAAATAAGCACCCTGACGTTCACAATAAACCAAAAATCAGGCTAATCCCATTTCAAAACAAGCCAATCCCTAAGAACCCCAACACTCTGTGTGACTAGATTTCCCCCTGCACCCCCCTTCCCGGTGTGCAGTCTGGGACTGTGGTGGGCCCGCTATGCACCCCTGATTCCTTCTTGCCCCCTTCCCCCCTGCTTGCCAGGAGCTGATTTAAAAAAAAAAAAAAAAAGCAACAAGCTACAAACCAAACACGCTACCAGCCAACAAGCAACTCATAAGCCAATTAAGCCAAAAACAAGCCCAATTTCTGTGCCCTCCCCCCAAGGGTTTGGCATGTCTGCAAAGATCACAAAAGATTCAGGTTGTTTCCAGTCCCAAGAAACTAGTTACTTCCCCGAGGTCAATTTGTACCTCAGATCTCTCACCAAAGACAACACTTGTAGCCAATCCTATAGTAAATTAAGGATTTATTAACTAGGAAAAAGAAATGAGTTATTTACAGGTTAAAGAAGGCAACATCTATATGCAAATAAATTAATCTAGTGTTTTAAAAAGTGACAGTTGTAATCTATCAATTCAAAATGTCTTTCAGGGCAGGAAACCCTGGGGATATATATTTCACGTTAGTGTCTCTGGCCTCGTCACAGTCCAAACATCAAAAGAGAGAGGAGATTTTCTTGTGTCAATGTTTTATCCCCTTCATCCAGCATTCAGGTTGATGGGATGGGCTTTCTTGCAAGTAGCGCCTTGATGCGTGTGAAAGGGCCATTAACCAAGACTTTGTATCATGATGTTCCACAATGACCCATTTTGTTTTGATAGCCCTTCTTGAGGGGCGAGAGAACCCCCTCCTTCTGAGTGGGCTCACAAGGTCAGAGCAGTCATTTTTACAGTTATAAAGCAAAGTTTACATATTACTTTATCATGGGACATTACAAGGAAGATTAATGCATGTAGCAACTTACAGGCATTTTATAGAGTCTAAACACATCCTTATAAATCTAACACCTATCTTGAACAATAGTAGCATATAGGTGAGCTGGTCTGGTTTCCAGCTATGAAACTTTCAGGCATTTTATAGAGTCTAAACACATCCTTATAAATCTAACACCTATCTTGAACAATAGTAGCATATAGGTGAGCTGGTCTGGTTTCCAGCTATGAATTTGTCCGTGCTCAGCTGAAACCTACAGATTTGGCAACAACTGGCACGTGGTCTACCAGCCTCACAGCTGCCATCAAAGTATCCCCTTTGTTTTGCCAGTTGATCTTACTGGCATAGAGAGATGCTCTCTTAGTTAAGATTAGTGTGAGCAGTTATTGGTTTCTTTGGAGAAGCTTGGTGACAAGAGGTGAATGTATTAAAACTTCCAGTCTTGCTCTGCTAAAACTGGGGAGGAAGAGGCTGCTGCTGGACAAAGTTTGTTCCAACTGTATTAGAGAATCTGTCTTAAGCAGCCAGTTTCTTTAAGTTGCCTAACAATAGGGTTAATGTAACTTTCTATAAATATGCACCAGTCTCTGGACACAAACACTGGAAAGTGGGGAAGGCAGGAGACTGGACTCCAGTATTTCATATTATCATTAATAAGTGTAAAATCAAGAGGTGAAATAGCTCTATGATGTAGAAGGCCAGAGCAAAGTCCCACACATCACTTAATCCCAAATAGGGGCTAATCAGTGGTATATATGAGTAGCTAGGCAACAGTAAGTGGTGCTCCTCCTGCACATGCAACAGAAAGGGGCAGAAAGTACAAGGCCAAGATGGAGGTCAGTTACCTTTTGGTAGGGAAGGGGCCACAGTATCCATGTAAACATGGATTCTAAGACCCCAGTACCCCATGCAGCTGGCACAGAGGTGTTATGACTGCTCTTCCAGTCCAGGGCTTCTCACTTAAACTGTCCTGAAGTATGGATTTCACCATCCTAAATCTTCTCATTTCACTCTCATACAGCCTGATTATTCTGACCTTATGCAGGTGGGATGAATTTCACCCAAGGTAATTACTATGATGCCACTACTCAGGACTGAAATTATGATGGTTGCTCACATACAAACATCTAAACTAGGGTACAAGTGCAGTGTGAGAGTAGCATGGTGGCTGATCCCCTCCCAAACATAAATCACTAGGACATCAGCACTTAGTGGCAGAGTTCCTGTTACCTTCCTGTCTCTTTTGTAGGATGCTCATATAGGGCAATGATAAATACATAGGTAGGTAGACAAGCACTACCCAGACATCAGTCATTCATGCAGCAGTAGTTAAAATAAGGAGTAGGGGATTTAAGACATCTGGTCCATAGAGGATTAGACTTTTATTCATTAACACACATGAAATTAAGTGTAAAGTTTCAGGGCCTGATTCTGTAGCCCTTGCTGCCTTTAAGTAGTACTTACTCACATAAATAGTTCCATTGAGCTCAATGGGGCTACTCATAAGTCTAAAGACTTCTCAGTCTCAGGGTTGAAGAAACTGGCCCTTAAGGAGTAAGACATCTATGCTCCATTTCCTACTAGCAAACTACTGTTAGGCTTCCTCTAATAGCCTATCAGTGGAATATTCTTGGTGAATTTAAGGGTGAATGGGTGGAGTTGGTGGGTGGAGAAAATAGCCTACAGATAAGGGACAAACACAATGAGAACAAAACAGTACATCCACAAAAGTGTACTTTCAACAGCACATCTGAACTTGCAACTCAACTGTGAACATAAAGCATTAAGAGAGAAAACAAGGATGTAGTTATAGCAGGTGATCTATTGCAAAGGCTTAGGAAGAAGCAGCATTATCCAAAATACTCATGATGGGCCTGATCCTGTGAGTTGCTGAGAACTTTCTGAGAAGTGCTAAATGCTCTCTGCTCCTTGTGAAATCAATGAGAATGGAGGGTGCTTGCTTTCACGGGATGGGGCATCAGCATATTCAGGTGCTGTTCACAAGCAGGATGTGGATTGTCTGATCTAGTGATTAGAGCTGGGGTCCTGCCTAGAGGTTAGAGCCAGGGCCAGGAACCAGAAGTTGGAGCCAAAGGTCACAGCCAGAATCAGAAGCCAGTAACTAGAGCCAAGGCTCAGAGTTGGAATCAGGAGAAGGCCTGGAGCAAGGCTGGAAACAAGGCAAGCATAGGAGTGATTTCAACTGCAGATGCGATCATCAAGGAACTATTGATCATCTGCTGCTGGAGACTAAGTTAGCTAGTCCCAGGCTAATCTGCAAGCCCTCGTTCCTGCAGTTGTCAAGGTCTATCTTACAATTATCCTTGATGCTTTCATTCTTTTGCTACTCTAAGCGCACAGTCCTCAGTTGGGTTGACTTGATTCTTGGTGCAGCTGAAGAGAATTGGGGGGGGGAAGGGGCTTTAAGATCTACTTTGCCTGAGAATTCCTCTTTGTCAAGACTTGAGGAATCCTCTGCTACCCTTTAAGGGCATCTTTCCAGCTGCTATGCACTACGTCCAGGACTGGGGAGTGAGCCCTAGCTGATTGGACTGGTATACAAATCTGTCAAGCAAGTAAGACACACAGTACAAGTTCCCTGTCTCATGGAAAAAATCCTCCATCTCCAGAGAAACTCATATGGTGGACAGGACTACCACAGTGATAGAGAAGAGTGTCGACATTGCTGTGATGCACATGAGAAGACTGGGGAGTTGATGGCAAGAAGCACCACTTGACCACCTGTACATGCTAGGTTGTCAAGATAACAGTAATCACAATGATTTTAAATATAGCCAAAATTCTTAAATGATTGAGGTCTTTATTTATTTTTTGTTGTTGTTTTTTTATCAAACCTGCTCATTTGTTGATAGCCCTAGGTTAATCGTATGTTTGTGTGGGAGGTCACTCACTTCCATAGCAGAAAGAAGCTAAATTTCTGGCTATCTGAGCAGAACAATTGTACTCTAAACACTTGGCAATAGATGGAATTCACCATTTGATGAAACTGTTTACTCTAACATTCTAGCTAGGAATAGCCAATAGTTAAGTGAGGCTATGTCTCACAAGAGTATAATCTATGGAAATGAACATAGCATCCCATGAATACTAAACAATTCATTATGATCAGCAGTATATCCAATGAATCTATAATGATGGAGCCTTAAATTAAATTGTCTCTCTCAATTTTTCAGTGTAATCAAGTTCACAAACACATTTCTTCTTTTCCCTTTATTTAAGGCATCAATTCCTTAAGTTCCTCAAGATATATAGCTCTCCTTTGGCTGCGCAGCCCAAGAGCAAGAGGGGAGGAAGTAGAGGAAGGTATAATTCTTTGCATCATGGAGCACTTTATTCTTGATTTTAAAAACACACACACGTTCACACAAAGACTTAAAAAATACAACACAAAGCATCCCTGCTAGGGCGATGCAGGGGACAAATTTTCTGTACTGTATTTTACAACTATACCATGATAATATGTAGTAATGAGCAACTCAGACATTTGAATTAGAAGTGTTGGGGAAGAAAGGACAATGATGGTTCCTAAAATATTTTTATATAAAGTGCAACTCCTGAAGATGGCAAGTCCCCAAAACCTGACCCACACACACCAAGGTCAGTCCTAAAAGTTTTCTCCTAGTAGCCCTTGAATTCTTACCATCTTGGTAGTGACTTTAAAGGATTGTTTCCTCCTGGACTGATGAGAGAGTAAACTGGTACTTCCTGGGGTATCCGCAGAGCACTCTTTTTTTTTTTTCTTTGGGTAATCTAGTCAGGACTCTAGGCTCTAGGCTTTCCAGCTGGACCCAAATTCTTTTATCTTTTTACCATCACCAGTGGGTCATCAAGAAAACCCTGACTTCCTTGAGCCACTAGTATGCTACTGGCATAATTTCTTCCAAGCAGTGGTGGTCTTTGGCAGAGCCGCCCGGGAGGGGGGGGGCAAGTGGAGCAATTGGCCCCAGGCACCGCGAGCCCTGGCCCGGCAGCGGTCCGGGTCTTCTGCAGCGGGGGCCCCTTCAGTGCTGCCAAAGATGCGGAGCGACTGAAGGGCCCCCCGCCGCCGAAATGCCCCACGAGCCCTGGCCTGCGGCCAGGTGAGTACAAGCTCCGCAGCTCCCCTGCTTTGCCCCAGGCCCCCTGAATCCTCTGGGCGGCCCTGGTCTTTGGTTGCATTATTTGCTCCAATACTGCTTGGTAAACTTCATGCTGTGCAGTCATCAGGCTGGAGCTACTCAATCTTCATGTGATAGAAGTTCTGATCCCTTTTCTTCAGCCTTCTGTGTGTGTTTCTGTTTTCTGTTGGTGTGGATCACTGTCAGGACTCTTGCTTTTATCTGCTGCAGGAAATTCATTCATAAAAACCTTAAACTTTAGTGTTTTGTCTGTTTTTAAACAAGCCAGTCAGCAAGCATATATGTTTTCAAGCTGAAAGCTCTTCTATCTATAATACAGATGCTGAAAAAGAACTTTCATGGTCAGTAAAAGGCAACATTTATCAAGTTTATTGCTTGAGCAAGTCCATATGATTTGAGCACTTACCCGAGTGAACAAATTCCTAGGGTTTTTTATTCCTCTGTCATAAATTAATTTAAGAAGGGGCAATTTCATTCTCTTTACCCATGTGCATATGCATAGATAAAAATAGTGTGTGCCTACCACATATCTGAATTTGAGCTAAATTAATTTATTGTGAACTATTCATCAACAAAACTTGCAATTTTTTTTCAAGTTGCAATTGCAAATTGACCATGAGCAGATGGGGGGGGGGGGGGAAATCACTCAGACTTATTCATTAATTGAAATTGCTCACCAAATTTCTGTGAATAATTTTTGGTCTATAATTCATTTGCAAGCACTTAGTTGAAAGAATTTAATATTCAAAATGTGAGCTGTGTGATTGGTCACCTGCATCAGGTTTCTGCTCCTTGATTGGATGAGCTTAACTCTTAAAGTCTGATTTCCTGTCTGAATTCTCTTCAAAAAGCTCATTTCAAATGTGCTTCTCACTAATAGTCTCCAATAGTCACAAAAAGGGCATGAACATAGTCAAAGTGAATTCCTTTAAAAAGGAAAAGGAATATTCTCAGGTTATCTTTCCAATATTTGCCTAGTGCTAATATAAACATAAATATCTTATTCTTACGTCTATTTTTCCATATAATATAGAAACATAGGAACATCAGACATGCAATCCTGAATGAGATCAGAAGTCCATCTACTCAGTATCCTGTCTCTGACCGTGGCAAGTATCCTATACTTCAGAGGAAAATGTAAGTACCCAGTGGTAGGCAGGTGTGGGTAATCTGCCTCCCACATTCAGTCTTATCCTGATTTCTAATAGTTAGAGATTGGCTTAGGCCCTGAAGCACGAGATGTAATAGCCCTTGTAATCATTAGAGTTGAGTGATTGCACTACAGTTCAGATAATTCTGCCTCCCTACAAAGGAACCATTACAAAATACTGGAAACCTGTCCATATTTCATGCTACTAGAGGATGTCAAGTTAATTGCTTAACAAAAGGTTTTTAATGTGCCTGCGACATCACTGTAACCAACACCTGCTCACTCCTAAGTTCACTGAATACCCTTCAAATGCTTGGGCTGTACATCTTTGATTTGTTTTAGTCTGTTGCATCTCCATGACAGAACTAATAGGATAAAAAGCGCAGCATGCATTGTGTGACCTTTTTCCTTCAGTGTGAAATGACAGCAGTAAACACATATTTACAGGAAGTGGGCAATGCGACAAGAGAGCACAAATATTTTTATTGCAAATACAAGCCGCTTTGTATAAATAATTCCCTCTTTCAATTGCCCTGTGAAATTCTGTTTCAACAGCACTTAGGACCCTGCTTATCAACATATCACTTATGTGGGTGGATCTTCATTTTTACATGATTCTTCAGTTTGGACAGATGGATGTGTTGGCAACACTATATTCATCCCCTGAAGTCCCAAAATATGTGGCACCATAGCAGCAACAGGGCTGACTTTGCCTGGACCCTATACTTAGGCATGGATTTATAATGCTGGCAGAAGGAATCTCCTTTTGATCATATAAGGCAGCAAAGAAAGTCTTAACAGATTTTTATAGTTTCTATTATTAATTATGAAGGGGCAGATCCAAAGTCCATGTAAGTCAATGGGAGTTTGTCAATTAATTTCAATGGGCATTGGCTCAGGACCCAAAGAATATGGTTCATCCTCTCTCCAACAGTGCTAGATAAAACATATATGCTTCATATCACTGTCAAACCACTTTGTGCTGATGTTTATAGTTGGGGGAATAAAAATAATTTACAATACAGTAGTGCCATAATCTGCTCACTCTACATAAACATGAAGGAAGATAAAGTCCATGTTACCACATACCTATATTATGCAAGCAGTTTCCCACAAATCTTCATTCAAATTTTAAAAATAAATCACATCAGTAATGCTCTGGCTCCTTAGGGTATGTTTACACTGCAATTAAAAACCTGTGGCTGGCTGGTATTAGCTGAATTGAGTTTGAGCTCAGGGGCTGCTTAATTGGAAGTGTAGATGTTTGGGTTTCGACTGGAGCCCAGGTTCTGGGACCCTGTGATGGGGAAGGGTCCCAGAGCTTGGGCTCCAGCCCAAGCCCGAATGTCTACATTGCAATAAACAGCTCCTTAACCTCACGAACCCAATTTAGCTGACAAGGGCTAGCCACAGATGTTTAATTGCCATGAAGACATACCCTTCGTGTTTGTTCTCTGCAAACCTTCAAACAATGAAGTTTTACTGACATAGATATTTGTGAAAAGGAAATTTCAAAGTCACGTGTTAGTATTTATAGAAACGGAATTTAAAAATCATACACACATATTCAAATTTGAAGTCATTTTATGCTCAGAACAGAAGCAAATACAATGTGATTTGTCTCGCCAGCACATCTCAAACAGCCAACGTCAAATATCAACTCAGATTGTGATATAGCAACTCTATAAGCATGAACAAAAAAAGAAACAGTCAATTGAGACCAATTCTGTTTTGAAAAACTCCCTGGTTATGAGGGCAGTACAATAGCTTAATTTGCCTCCTTTGCTTCTGGGAAAGATCTGCCATCAGAACTGAAGAAACTTCCATATATTGGCCCAAATGTGGGTCTCTGAGCCTGCAAATTCTTGCTTTCTCAAATAAACTGAGACACACACAACGTTCTAAAGGAGGAAAACTTCAGAGACTGAGGCTATGTCTACACTACCGCCTATGTCAGCAAAACTTATGTCGCTCAGGGGTGTAAATATTCCACCCCCTGAGCAACGTAAGTTACACCAACATAAGCGCTAGTGTGCACAGTGCTATGTCAGCAGGAGAGCTTCTCTCGCTGACATAGCTTATGCCGCTCATGGGAGTATGTTTTTCCTTATGCTGACAGGAGAGCTCTCTCCCATCAGCATAGTGTCTTCACCACTATTGGTACAGCTATGCCACTGCAGCGCTGTAAGTGTAGACATGGTGAGGTGAAACCCAAAAGCGATACTCAGGGCTTGTCTACACCACGCAGCTTTTAGCGACAAGGCTGTGTCAACACAGCCTTGTCGCTAAGTCAGCGTATCTAAACGCTCTTTGTTGGTACTTTTGCTGACAAAATATCTCCAGCCCCACGAGCGGTATTAGCTTTGTCAGCAGGAGAGTGCTCCTGCCGACAAAGCCGCATTCACACTGCCACTTGCGTTGGCAAAACTTTTGTCTTTCGCAGGGGGGCTTTTTTAAGTACCCGTGAAAGACAAAAGTTTTGTCAACAACTTTGCAGTTTAGACAAGCCCTCAGAGAAGTTGGTAAACACCAGTTTAATAGTCTGCATGTCCATTGAGGGCTTTCACCTCTTTTAAACATAAAACCTCCAAACTAATTTAAAACTACCTAGCTGTTTTGCTTGGGAAATCCCAAAGACATAAAAGTCACTGGATCTGGGTCTCGCTTACACTAAGCTACTTTATACTGCTGACAAAATATAAAGAGGCCTTCGTGTAAATGAGAACCAGGCCTTGCAGTACTATTTGCAACAAGACTTTCCTAGCAAATATGGACTCAAGTAAAGCCTTCCTCAGCATCCACATGCACTCCAATTACAAGCGATTCCTAACGTTGTCTCTGAAATGACTCCTATAACAATGGAGTGTAATGATATTGCTAATGGTTGCTCCAAGCATTTTAACAATGGTTATGAGACCAGTCATATAGCTCCTTAAGACTCTAAGAGTCAAAAGCTTTATTAGTAGTATTACATAGACAATATTAAAATGGCAGCAATCAGCAGATGTTAGAACTGCATATCTGGACCTATTGAAGAGATTGAGGACTGGTAATCTTTAAAAGGTCTATTTTGACTGCAAGTATAGAATGTCTGTCATTTACGGGGAAGACACAGAGCATGAAAAGGAAGAAGGCCGTTAAGTGAGAATCCACCCATTACTTGTCAGAGGCAGCTTTGTTCACACATAATGAAAACTAAGCTAACCCCTCATACAAGCTAGTTATTAATAGGCCCTTAGATCTGATCCTGCACACATTCTTGTATGTGCTTAATTATAAGCATGTGAATATCCCATTGACTTCAACAGGAGTACTCAGCTGTGTAAAGTTAAACGTGATTAAATGTTTGCAGGATTGGTGTCTTAGGGGAGTCCGTATTTTTTTTTTAAATTAATCTCTCAGTTTCTAAATAAAAACTATATAAATACAGAGAACACAATGTCTAAAATAGAAATTTCCTTCCTTTTTGAGCCAAGATGGGGAGAGGGGAGGATAAGATTTATTTCTAACTATGTGATTTGCGATAGAATATTGTGGAAAAGAATTAATCTTCACTCTGTCTTAGTCCTCAATTTAATGCCCCTTCTCCCTTCCTTAATACGCCTGTGTATGTAATGCTAGTCAGAGCAGTAACTGTGTAATTAAAGTCTCTACAATACAAAGTGATACTAAAAATTCTTGAATAATTGGCTCAATGTTTGAAGAGCCTGCATAGCTACCCGTTGTTATCAAACATCTGTTTCTCTCTCTCCCACTAGCTCTGATATGTAAAATCTAAAGGAAGCTACTTAATTATCCTGAAGGGGTGAGCTAAATAATGTGATAAATCTTATCACATTCTCAAAGATATTAGTTTCATAATTTTTGTTTTGACTAATAAAATATAAAGAGACTCAACTGTCCCCCCCCCAATGCTTTGAATGTCATATTATAGTTTGTTTTATCTTCATAAATGTAAACATCTGTGGAATTAGAGCTTCCAGCTAATTTCTCATGAAATTAAAGCAATCTTAGTCCATTTTTAATCCACTCATCAAATGCAACAACATTTCTAAGCAGCTTTTATTTGTTTTAGGGGCTTTCACTAATATCTCTTGAGGAAACTTCATCCCCTTCCACATGATTCTTATGCCATGGGAGCCCCTCTGGCTGCCTTAATTGAAGTGGCAAAAGTGGAGCAAGTGCACAGGGGAGTTTCTGTACCCCTTGTGTTCTGAAGGCTTGAAACTGGCCAACATGGAAGGAGCGATGGAGGTTGCAAACAGGCCACTGGATTTATGCTGACAATGAAATCCCCTATTGGGAGTTCTGAAGGGCAGCAGCCACAATTCTTGCCCAAAGTCTGAAACTATGTCAGTGGGTTGTGCTGCAGCCCTGCCCCATGCAGCACACTGGGGGCAGTGGGGTGGGATTCCATTTACTCCTCTCCCGTCACCTGCTTAATTCCCAGCACAAAACGCATTTGGTTGGGTTCTGTGTGAGGAATAGAGAATTTCACCCCTGTCAATAAATTAATGACAGCAGTCATCAACTAACCAAAGCTACTTGAAATCAATATCATGGGGATGACTTCATTTAGACCTAGGAAATTGAAGTCAACACCTGGCTAGTCATTATGCTACCTCAATGTGAATACACAAGGCACAGCTATCCAAACACTGGTTGATACTGCCTACAGTGGCAATAACTGTTATAACCTTTGTCATTGCCTTGGAATTTCACGTTATCTAGCATTTCATATTTCATGAAACTGCGGACAGATTTCTAAGGCCTTTTCTGCCTGACAAAATGGCATTGTTTTTGAACTGATTTAAACTGGCGCACTCTTATTTCAGTTTAAAACAGGTTTATTTCAGGTTAGCTTAATCAAGTAGGAATCTGTTTAAGCTAAAGCACTAAATAAGCCACTCTTAAATCCCTCTCTGGATACTTTTATTTCAGTTTAACTAAATTGGTTTTTAAACTGGCTTAAGTTAAAGCAGTATAACTTTCTCATGTAAATACAGTCTAATACATACCATGTAATAGTTTCCCAAGGAATGTACATAATGGTACTATATATTCTCACCATATAATCACTTCACTGCACTGCACCATTTTCATTAAAAATAGCTTTATACCTGTGATTTTACTATCACTACTACATGATGTTATGATTTTTTTTCTTGATCTACTGAGTCAAAACTACCCGAAATTCCACTCTGATATCTTACATTTGTACTCAAAAATATACATTGGTGCACATAAAAAGGGATTTGTATGGGCAAAATAACACATCAGGGCATAATTAATTCCTTTTATACTCAGAAATACCCCTTTAGGGACACAAAGTCAGGCTGGACACAAAGCAATTTAGTTTGAAAGTTTGGCGTACTCCATCACACATTTAAAGTAATGTCTGCACCTCACAACTTCTGGTCTCTTTTCCTTTTCGCTGTGTGGGATTCTTGGAACTATGAAAGGGATTTAAAACACAAAGTGTGGTACCATTAGCACAAAAATACAGAACTTGAGGGTGATGGAGAAGTGCTACTGTACTGAAAAAACCCCGAGAACAGTTCTAGCTTTGGGCTTGATCCTGTGAGGTACTGAACTCCTTCTGAGAGCTCTCAACCCCCATTGTCTTCAGGAAGTGCTCAGCCTCTTGCTGAATTGAACCCCTAATTTTCTAAACTGGCTACCCATCAGTAACAATTCAGTTAGCTGTTAGATTATTCCACATAGTGTAACCAGATTTCTTCCAGCAAGAAAACGGTGGGCTGTTTATGATAATGCTAATAAAATAAGAAGGGGGATTTTAAAATCTTACACTTATATAGGCAACAGTACTGTCTATCTTATCCTCAGGTGGGGGAAGGCTCCTTTTTTTTGGTGGCGCTCTTTACTCACAAATACTGACCACCTTTGTAAAGCACTTTTGAGTATTTTTTATTTATTTTATTACCTATCTATAATGCTTAATTTTAAAGGAATTGTTTACATCTTTTTCTTGAAGAGTATTTGTTCCTCTCTTCTCTTCAAGACATATTTTATTCTCTCTGAGTTTTGCCTTGCCCTTCAGCTGCTTCTTTTTCTCTCTGCTCAGTTCTCTTTCATTATTTTTCCTCCCTTATTATATGCAAGCTTTTGGTTGCATTCAGGGATTGGATCCATGGGCCAAATCCCCTACTTAGTGGGGGGCTACAGTGACTGCAGAAACTACAGTAGTCCCTTGGCTGCAGTCCCAACTACTCCACTAGCACTTCATAATCTGGGGGAGAGGACTTCTTCTCCCACATCTGTCTCCCCAAAGAATCTCTACACATAGAGCTTTTAAAACAAGCTTTGCACAGAGTGGGGTAATTTGGCCCTATCTCCCCTGGAACTTCAACCACTGTAATCAAGGATAATTTGAATAATACGCAGCACCATTTTTGCATCCTCTTTTCATAATGTACTAAATCTATTGCAATACAAAAGCCTGAAGAAGTGGAATAAGAACTGAACTTCAGCCTAAATGCTGAATTTCTGGACTTTTATAGGCTTAAATCAGCCCCTTATCCCTAGTTGTTTAAAGCATCATGCAAGGTTTTTAACTATCTGACACCCATTAAAGTCATTAGGAGCTGAATGGTTAAACTCTGTCCCTTATAAAGGTAGGTGCTACTGTTGCTTTAATTAATTTTTTTCATGATTGAATAACAACATGTATGCTGAACATCGGGCTTCAGAGATACACATCTCCCATCATTTTTACACATTTCATTCAGCCCTTTTTGCAGCATAGTGTTGGAGAAAGAAAAGACATTAGAAGGTCGTGCTTCCAAAGAGCAAACTTCCCATTGTTCTTTGAATAAGAGATTGTATTTGAGTACAGAGCTTTGCATAAGAATGAGTCCTTTTTCTTCTATAAAGTCAGCTATTTTCAGCTCAGTGCAGCAATCTTCGATTTCTTGGTTGTAACTATGGCAATACGATTAGACAGCATTCAGTAAAATTCGTTTTACAAATTAGCATGACGGGGGGGAGGGGTGCGCCCATGACACGGATGAGGAGCAATGCAAAACCACTATGGAACGAGACTGAAATGGAGTCAGGATTCAGAATATTCTTCTCACTAATGATCCTTGGATTCATCAGACACCCTCTGATAGTTTGAGAGTGATATACAGTTATCCACAATAAACATGATGGCATCAATGTGCCTGATAGGATATATTTCCTACTTTAAAAAAAAAATAGCACCACATTGTCCCATTTTGAAAGTACATTTTAACCCCATTTTGGGGTGTCTGCTGATTTCTTTGATCTGGTACTTGTATAACATTAGCAGTCAAATCAATTTCAAACACGTTCATTACGGTACAAAGCTCATTATGTTCTGGGGCAAAAAAAGTTTTGTGCTGGGCCTTGGGTCATGTTATAATGAGGATAAGAATGATTGTTGGTGTGCTAGACAGAGTTCTGCCTCCTTACCTTTCTGCTAAATGGAAGACTCCTCACCAGTTCAATAGAATGGAAGGCCTCAATTTGCACACGCTAATGATGGCTTCCTGAACTTTTGCATCATTTGTAATAAATCTAGTTTTGATCATATTTCATTATGAATGAGTCTCCTATTCATTTATAGCCCTTTCCTTTCTTAATGATACATGCAAAACAAGGTCAGAAGGAAGGGGAATTTTAGACGCATATTTTTCAAATGTTTAACGTATTTCCCTCCCCTGATTTGCTTATTCAAAGGAAACTTTTCTTTAAAAATAAAGCCGTCATAAAATTACTTAAAAATCTAATCAAAGAACTTATTTTTTTTACTTTACAACTACATTGTAGTTCCCCTCCAAAAAAACAGGAAGAAAACAGTGGAGCATTTTCCTTTTTTAAAAATATTTTTCCTTGATCTTTCTGATTTGGTTTTGTATATTGTTTAATCTGAAGGAACCAATCCTGCAGTCTATGGGCATACTGGGTGCAATTCATCACTGAACACAAAGCCTATGCACTGTTCAAATCCCAATTGAGTCCTTAAGTATTGCATAAGGCTTGTGCTGAGTTTCTGCACAGAGGTGAATGGCACTCAAGGAACTCCCATGGGATCTTTTGCCTGCATAAATACATGCATAGGAGTTTTGCTTCCATAAACATTTTTCTGCAGCCCTCATTCACATGGTGAATAGCTAAATGGGATTACTCACATGATTAAGGGCTGTAGGATCAGGCCACTCATGGAGAAAATAGCATATCATGTAACCCCACACAGTGCTACTACTACTATCTGGTAATGTCACCTTCAGAAACTGAAGTCTGATTGTTTAGCAGTTTTAGGGCCCAATCCTGAAGTCAAGGAGACTTGCAGGTATCTAGCAGTTTGATGTCATGACTAGCACGTGAATTGGATTTAAGTGATGGAAAATTGTGCAGTCTCTCCTTCACTCTCTCATCCAGGAGTGCCATGTCTGAATCCAGTGGCACAACGATGTCAAGATGTCTGGAGACAGGTCTGGAGGCCATCAAATCCTACTGCACCTGAACTGATGCCCTAGGCTGTCTACACAGTTCTTACCATCCACTTTCACACCTGGGGAGATAAGCATATCTGCTTGATTGCTTGGTCCACCAGAGAAACCTTTCTAGAAGGAGGCAGGTATAGCTGTCCACTCTGGTCAACAGTTGCAGGTAGTACTGCCTACTGTTACTTACGGTAGCAGGTGTAGCCTGACCTGTCTTGAGAAGTTTGGACTGTGCTTCATCTGGAACCACACCTCAGATCTGTTCGTCAAGGGTGGGCCTATCAGGAGTACAAGACTACGGATGACAAAGTTCTGAGGGTCATTGGGATACACAAGCCTCTCCACCACAACAAGGTAAAGGTCCAAGGAGTAGAGTCTGACATGCAGCAGTGTATGGATTATTTCTCTTCAGCATGTGACACTTTTTTGGTCTCTCAATCAACATCAAGAAGACAGAAGTGATATACCAGCCTGAACCAGGAAAGCCTTATGTAGAGCCTATCATAGTGAATGGTCAAACCCTCCAGGCAGTGGACAAGTTCACTTACCTTGGCAGTACACTGTCCGGTGCAGTTCACATTGGTGATTAAACCAATGCCAGAATTACCAAAGCAAGTGTGTCCTATGGCAGACTACGTGCAAATGTGTGAGTGCAGAGGCATTAGTTGTCAAACAAAACTGAAGGTCTACAAAGCCATTGTGTTGCCAACTCTGACGTATGCATGCAAAACCTGGGTGGTGTACAGATGCCATGTTATAAAGTTGAATCACTTGCACATAGGCTGTCTGAGGAACTGATGATAAGATAGCAAGACAAGGTTTTAGATACTGAGGCTTTCTGAGGTATGGGCAGGTATTTCAAGCATCTATACTCTGTTGATGAAATCACAGATGAGATGGGCAGGCCATGTCACCAGAATGTCAGATGAGTGACTGTCAAAGAAGATCTTTTATGGTGCGCTAAAGGAGAGAAAGCATACTCAGGAAGACCAGAAGAAACATTTCTAGAACTCCCTCAAGTTACCCTCGAGGCATTTCAACATTGACCCAGAATTTTGGGAAGATCTCGCTCATGATCATTCTATCTAGCAAAGTCTCATCAATACTGGAGTTAGTCTGTGAGCAGAGGAGAACTGATGAGGCAGAGCAGAAATGCCACCAGCGTAAATTTCACAACAGCAGCATGTCCACTGTTAACCAAGTAACCCATAGCAGCATCTCTTGTTCAGTGTGCCACAGACAGTTCAAAGTTCAAATTGGCCTGATCAGCCACTCATGTGTTCAAAGAAACCAAACTAATCAGTGATGTCATGATCATCTTGGAACTCAAAGGATGAACAAGGTGCCCAGCACTTTTAAGGATTAGGCCATTGCTGCCTGAGTGACCATCCACACTGGCATTAAAACAGCAAAAAAGTGTTCTACTGTTTGCTATATTTTCCTTTCAATACTTTCCTCCACAGTTATTTAATTACAAATCCTCTTTGAAAGACAGGAACAGAGAAATTACTTCAGTAGACACATAATGCATTATCAAAATTGCTTGAGTTTCTTCTCAGGTAGAAGCAAACTATTGAGGTGGAAATTTACTTGCTTTCACTACTGGTTATCTAAATAATTGTTTGCAGTTCTGAATGAAAACAAATGAATGTTTGCATATAAATAACCATAACCTGTTTTCTTGCCAGCAAAGCGTACTCTAGTTGGCGGCATAGAGAGCACTAGTAACACAGTAGCTTCAAAACTGCTCTGCCTCTTTTTTTTTTTTTTTTTATCCTGTGGAACAAGCCATTTAAGAAGACTTTGTTTGTATGCAGCATAAGCAAGAGATAGCAGTTACCATGTTAAACTTGCAGTTCTCTTGAAGAACAAGATTCAGCAGTTTGTTCAGTTAGCTGTGAATCTCTGAAAAAGAACACACTAAGGAACCAATTCATCTTAAACAGGATATGTATTATAACCCGGGGGGTATAATGCAATGTGACAACAAAGTGAGAATGACACACGTACCAGATTACTAAAATCTGTATATCTGGTTCCTGTGTTATTCCAGTGCAGAGAGTGGAAATGAAGTTGAGCAGTGGGAAACCTGAAATCTAATCCTGTAATTTAGCAGGTGATATCAGTTCTGGTTTCAAATGTAAGAAATTAAAGGATTGGGTAGAACTATGAACCTCTCTTTTCCAGTTAGGAAGAGCCTTATGTTTGAGCATGCTTCAAAATATAAGGAGTTTGTGCAGACGAGGATGAACCAGTGCTACCATATATACAGTAGCTATTAAAAACTTGGTATTTGCCAGTAACTCCCACACAGTTACCATAGACTTAAATCACCCCTTCCCGAGGAAATGTCCCTGGGATAGAACTGGGAGCGGGGAGGTGCTCTTCGGGCATTCCTTCATGGAATTTTCACTGAATCATTCCATCATGAAAGAGATATTTGCCCTCTCCAAATGGGGAGCAGTTCAGCCCCCAAGGCTCACAGGTCCAATGGCTTCTTCAGGAGGCCAGAGCCATATACCTAGAGGTGCTGCTTCTTGCAATACTTCTCGGGCCCTCCTGCTCCTGGGCATTCAAACACCATTGCTAGCAGCACCTAAACCAGTGGCTGTCCCAAAAGCCCTCTTCTAGGGAGTCTCCCAGGCACTGAGTGGAATTCTGAAGGTTACCCATCTAATTCCTCAGTCTCCCTCTCCCTAGCCACAGATCACCAGCTTATTGGATCGCTCCTACTTCATCTCTCTGGGACAGGGGAGAGTCAGGAGGAGAATCTTGTGTACAGCCCTTTTGGGGAGATGATGAGATTTCCCATTCTAAGTGCAGAGGGGAATTGTGGTATCTCAGATGGAAGTGTGTGGTAACCAGTGGCAAATGCTGACTCTTTAATAGTGACCACTGTGGCCATGGGTACTGGGGCCTTGGCTACACTTGCAGATGTACAGCGCTGTGAGTTAAACCTGACTTCGTGCAGCTGAGTAGGGAAAGCGCTGCAGTCTGTCCACACTGACAGCCGCCCAGCGCACTGTCGTGG
The DNA here is from genome assembly GCF_028017835.1 of Emys orbicularis. Taxonomy (NCBI): domain Eukaryota; kingdom Metazoa; phylum Chordata; order Testudines; family Emydidae; genus Emys; species Emys orbicularis. The sequence goes on along the minus strand of NC_088688.1, from coordinate 73,513,827 downwards.
CCACATTTGCGGCAATTGCAGCGCTATTGGGAGCGGTGCATTATGGGCAGCTATCCCACAGAGCACCTTTTCCCATTCTGGCGCCGTGGGTTGTGGGAAGGGGGCGTGGGTGCGGGGGATTCTGGGTCCTGTCCCAATGCCCCGTGATGCATCGCTTCGCATCCCAGAAATCCCTTTGTTTCCGTCCACCTTTGGCGCCATCTTTCAACGGCTTCTGTGCAGCACCATCTGTCTGCGAGAAATGGAGTCCGAACTGCTGAGGTGTATGCTGACGAGTCTCGCCAGCACGTCACGTTTGGCTGTCGAACTATTCCTTAAGATCCAAAGTGACAGTGAGAGTGAGGGTGAGGAGTCCGACGATGCTACCGAGCCGCGTAACGCGTACGACATGAAATTACTTGTGGCATACACGGACATGCTCAGCACCATGGAACGCCGCTTTTGGGCTCGGGAAACAAGCACCGAGTGGTGGGATCACATCGTCATGGAAGTCTGGGATGACGAGCAGTGGCTGCAGAACTTTCGGATGAGAAAAGCCACTTTCATGGGACTGTGTGAGGAGCTTGCCCCCACCCTGCGGCGCAAGGACACGAGATTGAGAGCTGCCCTGCCAGTGGAGAAGCGGGTGGCTATTGCAATCTGGAAGCTGGCAACTCCAGACAGCTACCGGTCGGTCGCAAACCAGTTTGGAGTGGGAAAGTCGACCGTTGGAATCGTGTTGATGCAAGTTTGCAAGGCCATTAATCGCATCCTACTCAGAAGAACCGTGACTCTGGGTAACATGCAGGAAATAGTGGATGGCTTTGAACAAATGGGGTTCCCTAACTGTGGAGGGGCGATAGATGGGACGCACATTCCTATTCTGGCACCACCCCACCTAGGATCTGAGTACGTTAATCGGAAGGGGTATTTCTCTATGGTTCTCCAGGCGCTTGTGGATCACCGTGGGCATTTCATTGACATTAACACAGGCTGGCCCGGAAAGGTGCATGACGCACGCATCTTTCGGAACACTTGGCTGTTCAGGAAGATGCAGGCCGGGACTTTTTTCCCAGAGCGGAAGATCACGGTAGGGGAAGTTGAAATGCCCATTGTGATCCTTGGAGATCCCGCTTACCCATTAATGCCGTGGCTCATGAAACCCTACACAGGGAGCCTTGACAGCAGCAAGGAACGGTTCAACTACAGGCTGAGCCGGTGCCAAATGACTGTGGAGTGTGCCTTTGGCCATTTAAAGGGCCGCTGGCGATCTCTGTATGGGAAGCTGGACTTGGCCGAAAACAGCATCCCCACGGTTATATCCGCGTGCTGTGCCCTCCATAATATTTGTGAAGGGAAGGGTGAAAGCTTCACTTAGGCATGGACCTCCGAGGTTCAACACCTGGAGGCTGAATTTGCACAGCCAGAGAGCAGGGCTATTACAGGGGCCCCGCGCGTGGCTGCAAGGATTAGGGATGCCTTGAGGGAGCAATTTGAGGCTGAAAACCAGCAGTGATATCTGGTGCCCTGCACGGGAGTGAAGTGCAGTAGTTCCAATCTTTAGGAATCAGTGTTTGCTAAGCAGACAAGCAGACTTGCAGTGCCTGTTTATTTCCTGGGCTAAGGAGTCTTTTACTTTATGCAATAATAAAGAATGTTTTCAAAGCCAAAAAATCCATTTATTGAAAAGAAAAAAAAATTATTTATTGAAAAGAAACAAGGGGGTGGAGTGGGGAACAGTACAATCACAGATTCGCGTATGTCCTGTCTGGTGTGCTGTGCAGTGAGTGCTGCACTTCAGGATAGCTATACTGCATGGTGATGGGGGTTGAGTGCAGAGGGTAAGGGTCATGGTTTTCAGGGCTGGGTGGTGAAGATACTGGTGTTGGAGGCAGCGGGTGGCGTGAAGAACATGGAAGTTGGGGAAGGTGGGTTGGAGGTGACAGTGGGGCACAACGGAAAGAGTTTTGGGACAAGGGCTGTAGGGGGAGGTGGCGTTTGCGTTTGCGGTACTGCTCCTCTTTCTGCATGGCTACCAGCTCCTGGATAGCGTCTGCTTGGCGCTCCAGGATGCTTATGAGTCTATCAGTGCTTTGCTGCCGGTGCGCGGTGGTTTGCCGCCGGTGCGCTACGTTTTCCTGGCGGATCCTGCTTTCTCTCTCCCTCCAGTCCTATGCTTTCTCATTCTCTTTAATAAATTGCCGCATCACTTTTTGCAGCATGTCTTCTTTGCTTTTTTGCAGTCTCTTCCTGAGTCTTTGCAGTCTCTGAGCAGGCGATAAGAGGGACGGCTGAGGTCTCAAGGTTGATGCAGCTGTATAGGCAAAACGCAACATTTAACAGAGGCAGCATTGTTTATACCAGACAGAGTAATGATTCCCCCCGCACTTAAGGAGTAGAAAACACACAGGGTCTACACAATAGCATAATTTTCCCGTCCGAAACAGAGCACACATATCCCACGGGAGCCTCAAAAAGGTGAGTAAGGGGGACTGATTGTTTCAGGGCTGAACTGTCCTCTGGGTTTCTGTGCCTTGGGGAGAGCCAACAGCTTCAGGGGGCACGTACACTGAACACTGTCCCAACATTTTCCACAAGAGTTCGTCCTGGACGATATCTCGCTGCTGAGGGTAACCTGGGAAGCAAGGGAGGGTCTTCTACTGCAATGCGGCTTCCGCCCTGGCCCATATGCAGCTTGCCTGTGTGCAGCAATGGTCCCCCCGCCCCTCATGGCACAGTGGCGCGGACACGTTAGCCTGGCTGGGACAAGGACCACGGTGGCTCTCCTGATAAACCTGCGCAAGCGCATTGCACACGTTCTGGATGAGACATTCGAGGATATTACCGAGGCCGATTACCGCGATGTGATAAACCACATCAATGCACTATTCCGCATCTAGGCATGCATGCCTAACCCTCCTCTCCCAAAGAGCCCGCACCGAAAAAATTCCTTCCCGAAAAAAAAAAAACGCTTACCAGGAACCTGCTCTTCTGTTTGTCCTCCACCAAGTACCGGCCGCTGCGACTGGCTACCTTCCTCCTGGCTCGAGAAGAGCTCCTGGCTGCATGGCTCCAGGGATTCCGGGGTGTCTCCATCTGGCCCACCACCATCACTCCCGTTTTCCTCCTCCTCCTCCTCTTCCTCCTTCCCCCCCCACACCGGCTCTGAAGTGTCCATAGTGGTGCTCGGAATGGAGGTGGGGTTAACCCCAAGTATTGCATCCAGCTCTTTGTAGAATCGGCAGGTCGCGGGGGGAGCACCCAAGCGGCCGTTTGCGTCGCGGACTTTGCGGTAGGCACTCCGCAGCTCCTTCACTTTAATCCTGCACTGCAGGGCGTCCCGGTCCTGGCCCCTTTCCATCATGTCCTTTGATACCTTCCCGAAGGTATCGTAATTCCTACGGCTGGAGCGCAGCTGGGACTGTACAGCTTCCTCCCCCCAAACACTGATGAGGTCCAGCAACTCGCCATTGCTCCATGCTGGGGCTCGCTTGGCGCGTGGAGGCATGGTCACCTGGAAGGATTCGCTGATAGCACTCCACGCCATGCCGGGCTGAGCAAACAGGAAGGGGATTTTTAAAATTCCCGGGGAATGTAAAGTGTGGGTCACATGGTTGGTTACCTGAGGCCAGGGCAGTAGAGTTTGAACTGATGACCAGAGTGGCTAGAACAGGCATTGTGGGATACTGCCGAATAATTCTGGAGGCCATTCACAGCACATTGGGTGGCCACACTGGCGCCGCAGCGCTGCAGCGGCAGCGCAATACTCGCTATTCCTCTCGGGGAGGTGGAGTACATGCAGCGCTGCAACCACGGAGATACAGCGCTGCAAATGCCTTGCCAGTGTGGACGGGGAGTGAGTTACAGCGCTGGGGGAGCCTTTACAGCGCTGTAACTCGCAAGTGTAGCCAAGGCCTGGGAAATCATGGTGACTGAGCCACAATTTGTGCTCCCATTTCTCTGGCTGGTGGGGATTCTGTCTGAGTAGCATAAAAGTGATGTATGCAGTCTGAGTGGTCTATGGTACACAAGAAGGTTCACCTGCTATTGACCTCGCTATTCTTTCAGGGGGATATGAATGGCATTAGCAACATGGGGCTGCAAAAAAATTATATCCTGCCCACCCTAAGAAAAGGTGTAGGTTATATTTACAAAAAAGGGGATGGGACCAGGCTTAAAATGAAAAATAGCTTCCAGTCAGTAATGTGGCTTGCAGGCCCACTTATCTCTCTCCTAGGTTTGCCCCCCCCCCTTTTTTTTTAAAGCCAACCAAATGTTCCAAAAACGCCTTGAGGTTTAATGGGACAATCAGATGGGTGTATCAAGAGCCTATGTAAACGTTGACTGTTTCTCTCCTTTTAATTTGTGAGTGCAGTAACTGTGGTTTCATAATGCCTGCCTCTGATTGAGAGGAATGTCTAAGTGTAATAGGAGCCTGTGGATAAGGTTTACTCTTCTGTTGTCTTCAGTATTGGGAGAACAATGCACAAAATGAGTCATTACTTAGCTGACAATATAGCAGATCAGAAGTAGCTGATACTTATCTATGATTAGGAAGGCATCACTATAGTTCTTTTTACCAGCGCAATTTAAAACCTTTCCTTTAATCAGAGAGAAAGGAAGCTCTGCTGTTTTATTGAGTGAAGGATATTCTTAGAGTTACAGAATACTATAAGATCAGAATTTCCACCTGTCCTTGAAACAGCTTCAAGTTTTCCTGTTCTTGTGTGCTAGAATTTCTTGCACCAAAGAAATCTTTCTAAATGAAACCTGTCCATCCTACACTTTGTATTCATATAGGTCTCCTGGGAAATGAGAAGTGTATGGATAATGGAGGTACAACTGTGTGGGGCAGAAGGAGAGGGGCGAATGACTTCTGTCCCCTATATGGATAAATACATTCTGCCAACCTAAATTCTTCTGTCACATTAATTGGAGAAATATTTCTTCATTTCCTGTCCATATATTGCTGGAGCTGTTATAATGGCTGCCGCCTCTAGGATTGCCAACTTTGTAATATTTAAAAAACAGACAAGCCAGCAGGAGTGCCAGTACCTCCCCGACCCACGCCACCTCTTCCCTGCTAAGTCCCCATTCACTCCCCTTCCTCCCTTCTCTCTCCCTCTTCTCCCCCCCCCCCGGCCCCCAACCTTTGCTTTTCTCCTCTCCCCCTCCCTCCCCTCTGCCTGGGTCAGTAGGGATTTGCCTGCACAGCCTGGGCTGCAAACTGCAGCCGCCCAACACAGATAAGAGGTGGCCCCAGCTTAGTAGGGGCTGGCACAGGTGATGCCTGGGTGTCTGGTCAGTAGATCTGACTAGACTCTGTCAGTTCCTCTTTTCGACTAGACTTTCTGGTCAAAAACCAGACACCTAGCCACCCTGCCTCCTGCCATGCTAGTGGCATTAGCAGTGGATGAAATGAGTACCACAATCCCTGTTTAAGAGATCATTTATAGCATCTTTTGGATTTATAAGATGTTCAGATACCAAGGTGATGTGCATAGTAAAAACTGCATAGACAGATACATTTTGTCATTCTGTAAAGTGCCTTGATGCTTGTGAAAGGCGCTATATCAATATTTATAAACAGCTTGAGTTTTAAGTTACAAGGAAAATTACTGACTTTGTGTAAAGAATTCAGGAGTGGAAATGTTAAGTATTCATCATACATGAGGTAGGGTTACCATATTTCCACAATCAAAAAAGAGGACACTGGGGGGGGGAAGCCCCGCCCTAGCCCTGCCCCCATCCACTCCCTCCCACTTCCCACCCCCTGACTACCCCCCTCAGAACCCCAACCCCCCCTGCTTCTTGCCCCCTGCTGAGAACCCCCCTAGGACCCTACCTGTCCCCTGACTGCCCCGACCCTTATCCACTCGCATGGGTGGCAGGGTTGTAGAAATTTTGGTGGTGCCCAGAACCCCCCCCCACACCTGCCTAAGGCTCTGGGAGGGGGGTTGGGTGGGGGGAGGAGGTCTGGGGTGCAGGTCCTGGGCTGGGGATTAGGGTGCAGGAGGGGTGCAGGGTGCAGGTTCTGGGATAGAGTTTGGGTGCTGGGTGCAGGCTCCGGGCTGGGGCAGGGGGTGGGTGTGCAGGAGGGGGTGAGGGGTGCAGGCTCTGGGATGGAGTTTGGGGGTGGGAGGCGGTGCAAAGGGAGGGGGTGCAGGCTTTGGGAGGGAGTTTGAGGGCAGGAGGGGGTGTGTGGGAAGGGGGAGGGGGTTTGAGAGGGAGTTTGGGGATAGGAGGGGATGCAGGGGTGAGGGCTGTGGGTCTGAGGATGAGGGGTTCATGATGCAGGAGGGGGGCTCAGGGATGGAGCAGAGGATTAGGGTGTGGGGGGGATGAGGGCTGGGGCTGAGGGGTTTGGGGCGTTGGAGAGGCTCAGGGCTAGGGTGGAAGGGCAGGGTAAGGGCAGCCTGTCTTCCCATTAGTGGATGGGGGCACTAGGACCCAGGGGCAGCAGACAGCAGTTGCTGCTGTCTCTGGCAGTACAAGCAGACAAGGGAGAGGCAGGGAGGGGGCGCCCATGGGGGGGGACGGACGCGCGGAGGGGGGGTGGCAGGTGGAGGCCGGGGACCCATCCAACACTCCCCCGCTCCCTGACTCCCCCCCCCCCCCCCCCCGCGGACTCCCCTTACCATTCTGGCTCCACGTGTTTGCAAAACACGCTGCCCGGTGGGTCGGTTTGTGTGTTACACAGGGCTGCAGACAGAGGGAGGGGGGAGCAGGGGAGGGCTCTGGCTGCTGGAGGCCAATGGGAGTGGGTCAATCGGCCCAGCCGCCCAATCAGCAGCCGCACTCTGCATGGAAGGGAGGGAGGGAGGCGAGGGAGAAAAAAAACCCAGACATTTTAACCTTGTTACCAATTCCTCCCGGACGGCTATTTAGAGACGCAAAAGCCAGACATGTCCGGGGAAATACGGACGGATGGTAACCCTAACATGAGGGTTTCCTGGTTCACAATGGGACTTCCAGCTGAAACAGTCTAGTCTAATGTCTTCTCTGATACAATTGCTATAAACAGCCTTGTTTTCTTCTACCCCAAACGTGCAAGTGAGTTCCTCTTCTTTTTTCTTAATGGCCCATACCATTTTATCAGTCTGGTGGTCTAGTTATGGCTGGGGAGATCTGAGTTTGGTTGCTCTCTGACTGGCTGATAGTGGTTTGGAGTACTATGTAGGGTTACCATATTTAAAAAATAAAAAAAGAGGACACTCCACGGGGCCCTGGCCCCGCCCCTTTCCCACCCCCGGTCCCGCCCCAATTCCGCCCCTTCCCCAAAGTCCCCGCCCTAACTCCGCCCCCTCCCCTGAGCGCCCCACATTCCCCCTCCTCCCTTCCAGCCACGCGAAAAGGGCTGCCCGAGCGCTACCAGCTTCACGGTTTGCCGGGCAGCCCCCAGACCCTGCGCCCCCGGCCGGCGCTTCCCCAGCGCAGCTGGAGCCCGGGAGGGGAAGCGCCCAGCCGGGGGCGCGCCCAGCTGGGGGCGCAGGGTCTGGAGGCTGCCCGGCAAACCGTGAAGCCGGTAGCGCTCATGCTTCAGGCAGCCGCCATGCCTCTGGACCCTGCGCCCCCGGCGGGGCACTTCCCCTCCCGGGCTCCAGCGGCTGCTGTGCTCCCTGAACTCCTGGGCTCTGTAAGCGCCGAGCTGCCCGAGCGCTACCGGCTTCGGGCAGCCCCCATGCCTCTGGACCCTGCGCCTCCGGAGCCCGGGAGGGGAAGTGCCCGGCCGGCGGCGCAGGGTCCGGAGGCATGGGGGCTGCCCGAAGCCAGTAGCGCTCGGGCAGCTCGGCTCTTAAACAGAGCCGAAGAGTCAGGGGAGGAGCACAGCAGCCGCGGGAGGGGAAGTACCCGGCCGGCGGTATTTTTCCCGGACATGTTCGGCTTTTTGGCAATTCCCCCCGGACGGGGTTTGATTACCAAAAAGCCGGACATGCCCGGGAAAAACTGGACGTATGGTAACCCTAGTACTATGGCAATGCACTTTGCTCCTGAGGAATAGAGAATACCCATGTGGCCAACTCTAGAGCAGTACTGAAAGGGTCTGCATGGAATCTTTTCCAGTCTCCTTCCTTGGAAAGCTGGATAGTATCTCCTTTGATGGTTCAGGACTAAAATGAAAAATGGGGGGAGGGGCTGTTCAGATGGAGGAGGGGGGAGACAGTGAGGAGTTGGGACCCATAAAAATAGGTTGTGTAGAGCTGAATCTCTTACCCATGTGTTGTACGTCATGGCAGACATGTCCATTACTGAGAAGGCAGAGCAGAAACTGTATCAGCAGCATCACATCCTTAAAACACGTGTTGCTGACGTTACTGCGGCCATTCCTCTTTCTCTGCTTTTCATTCTCATCATCATTGCTGATGTAGTGGGAGCTGTTCATTCCATTCACTGAGTGCAGTGCACAAGTCACTGATGATTCCATCAAAAGTGGGAACTTTCATGAGGACCATGCTGGAAGGGTCCAACCCTGCTGATACTTATTATAGTTATTGCAATAATGCCCAAAGGCCCCATTCAAGAACAGCACCCTGTAACAGAGTGGTATGTCCCTTAAGGGCCGGGGGCCAGCCAGCCCTATCCAGTTGTCAGACCCAGTTGGGAAGGGCTCACGACATCCCTATAAAGAAGACAGTAGGAAGAGAGCTGCAGGAGGCAGTTTGGCCTATGAGTAGAGAGAGAGGCACAGAGTGAAAGGCCTCTGGGCCCCTGGAGCCTGTGTGGGTCAGGACAGAATAACTTTGCTTTGTGTTACCTTGTGAGTTCTTTTTGTTTGTTTGTTTTAAATTGTACCCTCCAGGAAGGACCTGAAAGAGATCTAGGAGGAGCTTTTAATCCTTCCTGGGCTGGAGATACAGGCTAGCAGTCTACAGCCTCACTGTACAAACATATACAAAGACACAGCCACTGACCTGAAGAGCTGCTCTGGTTCAGTGTGTGAAACTGTACGTATGTCTTCTCATGTAATCTTTGCATGCTCTTTTCATCCTACTGGAGCTGCTGTCTGCAGCAGAGTTATCTTATTGATCACTATGTCTTGCCTGATTTAAATTCCATCGTACCCACTCAGGACCCTGTGTTTACTGGCAGACCAACAGGAATGCTGGTACTCAGTTTACTGCCATCTTTATGTGTTGATGTAGGAAGGTTTTGGGGGGGAGGGAATTCACTTCACAACCCTAGCATATGGGCTGGTTGTTGGATGATTTCTAATTTTTGTATGTGTCAGCAGCCACAGGGCCAGATTTCAGGGGTGAAATTTGAACAGGGAGAAGGGATACTACTGCCATAGTTCAACAGCAGCAATATTCAGCCAGAGGCCTCACTGTACGTTTTCTATGTGATTTTGCTTGGCCACTGGTTGTAGGGCAAAGGAGGGAGGAGAGAATGGCACAAGGAACCCATTCCACTTCATGCACCCTGCCAGGCAAGGTCCAGGTGTATAATCACAGTTACTGCACTCATGGGAGTGCAAAGATTTCACTTGTCCCACAGAGGATACACTCCAACTCATGGAAAACAGGGGGAGATGAGAGGAATTGGAGCCGCCAGACATGTGGCTGGTGAGACAAAGGCAGCTGGGAGACTAAGCGAGTTAGCCAGCTGTGTATAACAGCAGAGGGGGACCTGATAATATGTTAAAGGCTGTTGTAAAGAGAATGGTAATCAATTGTTCTCCATGTCCTCTGAAGGTAGGACAAGTAATGGGTGTAATCTGCAGCACGGGCAATTTAGGTTAGATATTAGAAAAACTTTCTAACCACAAGGGTGATTGAGTTCTGGAAAAGGATTCCAAGGGAAGCTGTGGAATCCCCAACATTAGAAGTTTTCAATAATCAGCTAAACAAACACCTGTCAGGGATGGTCTAGGTGTACTTGGTCCTGCCACAGCACAAAGGCCTGGACTTGTTGACTTCTCAAGGTCACTTCCAGCCCTACATCTCTGATTATCCTCAGGATCAGTCAGTGGATCTGGCTGGCTTCAAAGTGAGAGGTACAATTCACACCATTTTCTGAGATAGTGCTCGCTGCGCCAACCATGTCGGGGAGGGATTATTGTCTCCTAGAACACAACCCCACCCAGTTCCTACTGGGACTGTACCGATCCACACAATCCCTAATGCAGGCCTCTGTTGATTAGGGACAATCTGGCCCATTTCATGTAATCTGTTGCACAAGCTGAGTGAGACAACAGATGCATGGTTGACCAGTTACTCACTATTCCCTGAGTTTGTGACCTTAGGCTATAAAGTAAGGCCTGGTCTACACTACAGAGTTAGGTCGACATAAGGCAGTTTACGTCGACCTAATTATGTCTGTGTGCACACTATAGCCATGCTCCTGCTGATGTAAGTGCCCTACTACGCTAACATAACTCCACCTCCATGAGCGGTGTAGGGCTTCTGTCGATGTAGTTAGGGCGACCGTGTCTGTGTAGACACTGCGGGTTACTTACAACTGCTGGTAGCTATCAATTTCGTGGCTTCATGCTGGAGCCATGAAATTAACAAGAAAGCCACTTACAGCTTGGGCTGTCACCCTGGGATAGGCTCCAACTAGAGTCCAGCTGCCCCTCGGGCTCCCGATTCCCTGCTGCTGGGCATCTGGCAGGGAGCAGAGAGCCTGGGGGGAGGAGGGAGAACTGGGCTCCCGACAGGGATCTGCACAGAGCTGAGGCCTGGGCCCTCAGTCCCCCATATTGCCCTTCTTAATTTGGTGGAAGCGCCCACCAACAGAAGGAAGGCAGCGTGGACATGAACAACTGCGGTGGCTGTAAGTAGACCTAACACAGGTCGACTTAAGTTTGTAGTGTAGACATGCCCTAAGAAACAATGTGGGTGTGTGATGCAGGCTTTGTCTACCTACTGTCCTGTGTGCTCATTGTAAACTTGTTTTCATGAATCCCTATAAAAAGAGAACTAAAAAATAAGCCACTTTCACACAAAATTACACAAGCACAAAATTCAGTGGAAAGTAGGTTTTTGCATGTTACCAAGCAAAAGGGTAACCTTCTCCTCGAAAGTTGCAGAAAAGCAAAATTTTAGGGGAATAAAATTGTCTGGAACACAAGAAAAATATTTCATGCTGATTTCCCCACAAAAAATTGTTGTCCCTTTCATGGTGCCTATGTTTTCCATGGTGTTGTCCCTTTCATAAGGCCTATGCTCCACTAATTTCCCACATAAGCCCCTTTTTGAGGATGTAAACGGCACAGAGGGCTTCTCCACGTGGAGACTTAGTTCAAAGGAAGCTACAGTGTGACTGCATAGCGGACTAGCTTGCCATGCAGTAAGTCTGTGTCCCTGCCTTGGTGCACTAAAAATTCGGTAGTGCACTTTGACGTCTTGCTCTCTGAAACAGCAGTAAGTCCAAGCACGCTATGGAACTTTTAGTATGCATTAGCAGATTTCACGTGACTGGTTAGGCTGTGGCAGGCCTGAGCACTGTATATATGCACCCTGGCTTGTTGTGCTCTAACTCAGTGCTTCTCAAGCTATCTGATGTGGGGGACCGGCAATTTTTTTTTCCAATGTGCCAGGGACTGGTGCCATATTATTATCCTATTTGACGCTCTTATGAGGAAACTCGCCGCGGACCAGCAGCCGATGGCTCGCAGACCACCACTTTGAGAAGCACTGCTCTAACTGACTTTGTAGACAAGCCCTTAAATAGAGCATAGCCACTGTGTGGGCCCTCTACATAGGAGAGAATTTCACAGTAAAAAAGCAACACAAAAATGCTAATGGGTTCCACTGAAATCTACCAGTGCCTCCCCTGATTGTCACTAGAAATAGTCCCAAGATGTAGGTCCAAGTATGAATTTTCACAGATTTTGATATTCTGATGTAGGATTTTGTTTGGGTCAGTTTCTAACTGCAACAAAAAGGCAAGGATTGGGTGGGCAATGAATCTTACCAGTGTGTGTTTTGTTAGTCTGGCAATTGTCATTAGTCTGCAGGAGAATGAGATCATTTTCTCTAAGAGGCAGTCAGCTCAGAAATGTCAACCAACTCAGAAAATTAATTCTTGCAGCTGCTTTATGTTGGCTTCTGCATATTGCTAAAGGAGATGGATAATATATTTTATTATGGGGGATCTGTTATAGATTGTGCTGATTTAAATATTACAGTTTAGTCATCATCCTAACTGAATGCATTTTGTTTTTAGAATCCTGGTGAATAAAATGTAATGTTAGCTGAAGTGAAAGGCTAAAATGTAATCTCATCAAAAGCAATAACATTTTTTGAGCCAAAATGTTCTCATTTAAATTGTTTTGTTGTTCTGATTTATTGAATGACTTCTCTCATCTGAAATCTTTAATGACATTAAAAATTCACTGATGCATTCATAAATCAGTTGAAATTTGAGGAAAATGCTTTGCATTCATTTGTTTGGGACACTATGGCTGCATTTCTCTTGACATCTGCCTAGAGAAGTAAGACTGAAATGATCTGTAGAGATGCATTCCATATTCACCAGTGAAAATCTTGACCAGGGCTTGTGACCCACTCTCTCATATAGAACTGAACTACTTCAGGGGCATACACCAGATTGTAGGGAAGATAGCCTCCATTTTCCAGTAATGAAAATTCTTGCTAAGCACTAGTCTAATATAAAACAAGAAGGACAAGAGAAGATGTGGGCTTGATTATCTACCACCTTCCATCCTGTGTAGTCATTTACACCTACTCATAATAGGTACAAAATGCTACTGATGATGGGAGTGAGTGGAGAATTTGCACTAGATAGCATTTTATGCAAACTTTGCATAGGTGTAAATGACAATGCATGGCACCATGCAGTGAAGAATCAAATCTACTCAACAGATGTATGTTACCTTCATTCATTCATTCATAGTATTATATAAGCAGAAAATGTATTTCCTACCAATTTCTCTTGTAAAAAGTAATTTGATGCATCAAACAGTAAGAAGAAATAGTCTCCTATCTAAACCTTTTGCACCTCTTCTCATTCATCTTGCGATAGCATTTCTATTCCAGTCTGTCTCGGATTCAGAATTTTTACTCTTATGATATGAACTATTTTTTCTTCTCCTACAACAGTGTATAATCACTGCTTCTTTTGGAAAGTCCATTTTTTTTCATTTGCTATTGCAGGGTACCTTGAATCCAATATGTGATTTTTTTCCTACATAGAACACATTTCTTTTCCAAAGGTAATGAAATGAAATGCAGTGATTTTTCCAATAGATATTTGTATAGTTTGTGGCAACTGAATTAATTTTCCTTTCTGATTTCACCCAGTATTGACATTAGAGGTAGTGTACATGTCAGTGATGATGATGCTTCCTTTTTCTATTTATCTTTTGAGAAAACCTTGTATGAACGTATGTCTTATCAGATTCAGCTTACTGAGTGCAAATGGAAAGCAACTAATTAGCTTCCTGTGCCATTGGTTATAAATAGCATCCAATAACAATAATTAATGTCCACTCTGAAATTTGCCAATCTTGCTTCCTCTTCTATGACATGAAAGATTTCACTGGAAGTACCTTTGCTTTATCTCACACTCCAAGCCATTTATCATCAAGATCCATGGCTTTAATCAGCCAACCTTAATAGTCATTGGCTTTGTTACAAGCAGTAGGTATATACCTTCCATCTTCAAGTGCTTGACTTAACATTCTCTAATTAGGCAGAAAGAGTAGACAATTTCTGTAATGAAGGAAAGACTATATGAAAGATTTTGAACTCTTGTAGCAGAAAAGTTGACACAAAAAGACTTACTGTCCTTGAATAATTTTAGGTTTTGCTTTCATGGTATTTACATTAATATACACCATGCAATACCTATTGAAATTGATTATTTATATTAAGGTAGCAGCTAGTGACCCTAGCAAAGGGCAGGGCCCCTTTGTACTAGGTTCTGTAAAAAACAAAGTAAGAGACAGTCTCTACCCCCAAAGAGATTACAACCTATATAGACAAGGCAGACAAAGGCTTTGGCTACACTTGCAGATGTACAGCGCTGTGAGTTAAACCTGACTTCGTGCAGCTGAGTAGGGAAAGCGCTGCAGTCTGTCCACACTGACAGCTGCCCAGCGCACTGTCGTGGCCACATTTGCGGCAATTGCAGCGCTATTGGGAGCGGTGCATTATGGGCAGCTATCCCACAGAGCACATTTTCCCATTCTGGCGCCGTGGGTTGTGGGAAGGGGGCGTGGGTGCGGGGCATTCTGGGTCCTGTCCCAACGCCCCGTGATGCATCGCTTCACATCCCAGAAATCCCTTTGTTTCCGTTCACCTTTGGCGCCATCTTCCAACGGTTTCTGTGCAGCGCGATCTGTCTGCGGGAAATGGAGCCCGAACTGCTGAGGCGTATGCTGACTTATCTCGCCAGCACGTTACGTTTGGTTGTCGAACTATTCCTTAAGATCCAAAGTGACAGTGAGAGTGAGGAGTCCGACGATGCTATCGAGCCACGTAACGCGTACGACACGAAATTGCTTGTGTCATTCATGGACATGCTCAGCACCGTGGAACACCACTTTTGGGCTCGGGGAACAAGCACCGAGTGGTGGGATCACATCGTCATGGAAGTCTGGAATGACGAGCAGTGGCTGCAGAACTTTCGGATGAGAAAAGCCACTTTCATGGGACTGTGTGAGGAGCTTGCCCCCACCCTGCGGCGCAAGGACACGAGATTGAGAGCTGCCCTGCCAGTGGAGAAGCGGGTGGCTATTGCAATCTGGAAGCTGGCAACTCCAGACAGCTACCGGTCGGTCGCAAACCAGTTTGGAGTGGGAAAGTCGACTGTTGGAATCGTGTTGATGCAAGTTTGCAAGGCCATTGATCGCATCCTACTCAGAAGAACCGTGACTCTGGGTAACGTGCAGGAAATAGTGGATGGCTTTGCACAAATGGGGTTCCCTAACTGTGGAGGGGCAATAGATGGGACGCACATTCCTATTCTGGCACCACCCCACCTAGGATCCGAGTACGTTAATCGGAAGGGGTATTTCTCTATGGATCTCCAGGCGCTTGTGGATCACCGTGGGCATTTCATTGACATTAACACAGGCTGGCCCGGAAAGGTGCATGACATACGCATCTTTCGGAACACTTGGCTGTTCAGGAAGATGCAGGCCGGGACTTTTTTCCCAGAGTGGAAGATCACGGTAGGGGAAGTTAAAATGCCCATTGTGATCCTTGGAGATCCCGCTTACCCGTTAATGCCGTGGCTCATGAAACCCTACACAGGGAGCCTTGACAGCAGCAAGGAACGGTTCAACTACAGGCTGAGCCGGTGCCAAATGACTGTGGAGTGTGCCTTTGGCCGTTTAAAGGGCCGCTGGCGAACTCTGTATGGGAAGCTGGACTTGGCCAAAAACAGCATCCCCGCGGTTATATCCGCGTGCTGTGCCCTCCATAATATTTGTGAAGGGAAGGGTGAAAGCTTCACTTAGGCATGGACCTCCGAGGTTCAACACCTAGAGGCTGAATTTGCACAGCCAGAGAGCAGGGCTATTACAGGGGCCCCACGCGTGGCTGCAAGGATTAGGGATGCCTTGAGGGAGCAATTTGAGGCTGAAAACCAGCAGTGATATCTGGTGCCCTGCACGGGAGTGAAGTGCAGTAGTTCCAATCTTTAGGAATCAGTGTTTGCTAAGCAGACAAGCAGACTTGCAGTGCCTGTTTATTTCCTGGGCTAAGGAGTCTTTTACTTTATGCAATAATAAAGAATGTTTTCAAAGCCAAAAAATCCATTTATTGAAAAGAAAAAAAAATTATTTATTGAAAAGAAACAAGGGGGTGGAGTGGGGAACAGTACAATCACAGATTCGCGTATGTCCTGTCTGGTGTGCTGTGCAGTGAGTGCTGCACTTCAGGATAGCTATACTGCATGGTGATGGGGGTTGAGTGCAGAGGGTAAGGGTCGTGGTTTTCAGGGCTGGGTGGTGAAGATACTGGTGTTGGAGGCAGCGGGTGGCGTGAAGAACACGGAAGTTGGGGAAAGTGGGTTGGAGGTGACAGTGGGGCACAACGGAAAGAGTTTTGGGACAAGGGCTGTGGGGGGGGTGGCGTTTGCGTTTGCGGTACTGCTCCTCTTTCTGCATGGCTACCAGCTCCTGGATAGCGTCTGCTTGGCGCTCCAGGATGCTTATGAGCCTATCAGTGCTTTGCTGCCGGTGCGCAGTGCTTTGCCGCCGGTGTGCTGCGTTTCCTGGCGGATCCTGCTTTCTCTCTCCCTCCAGTTCTGTGCTTTCTCATTCTCTTTAATAGATTGCCGCATCACTTCTTGCAGCATATCTTCTTTGCTTTTTCGCGGTCTCTTCCTGAGTCTTTGCAGTCTCTGAGCAGGCGATAAGAGGGATGGCTGAGGTCTCAAGGTTGATGCAGCTGTATAGGCAAAATGCAACATTTAACAGAGGCAGCATTGTTTATACCAGACAGAGTAATGATTCCCCCCGCACTTAAGGAGTAGAAAACACACAGGGTCTACACAATAGAATAATTTTCCTGTCCGAAACAGAGCACACATATCCCACGGGAGCCTCAAAATGGTGAGTAAGGGGGACTGATTGTTTCAGGGCTGCACTGTCCTCTGGGTTTCTGTGCCTTGGGGAGAGCCAAGAGCTTCAGGGGGCACCTACACTGAACACTGTCCCAAAATTTTCCACAGGAGTTCATCTTGGACGATATCTCGCTGCTGAGGGTGACCTGGGAAGCAAGGGAGGGTCTTCTACTGCAATGCGGCTTCCGCCCTGGCCCATATGCAGCTTGCCTGTGTGCAGCAATGGTCCCCCCGCCCCTCACGGCACAGTGGCATGGACATGTTAGCCTGGCTGGGACAAGAACCACGGTGGCTCTCCTGATAAACCTGCACAAGCGCATTGCACACGTTCTGGATGAGACATCCGAGGAGATTACCGAGGCCGATTACCGCAATGTGATAAACCACATCAATGCACTATTCCGCATCTAGGCATGCATGCCTAACCCTCCTCTCCCAAAGAGCCCGCACCGAAAAAATTCCTTCCCGAAAAAAAAAAACGCTTACCAGGAACCTGCTCTTCTGTTTGTCCTCCACCAAGTACCGGCCGCTGCGACTGGCTACCTTCCTCCTGGCTCGAGAAGAGCTCCTGGCTGCATGGCTCCAGGGATTCCGGGGTGTCTCCATCCGGCCCACCACCATCACTCCCGTTTTCCTCCTCCTCCTCTTCCTCCTCCCCCCCCCCAACACTGGCTCTGAAGTGTCCATGGTGGTGCTCGGAGTGGAGGTGGGGTTAACCCCAAGTATCGCATCCAGCTCCTTGTAGAATCGGCAGGTCGCGGGGGGAGCACCCGAGCGGCCGTTTGCGTCGCGGGCTTTGCTGTAGGCACTCCGCAGCTCCTTCACTTTAATGCTGCACTGCAGGGCGTCCCGTTCATGGCCCCTTTCCATCATGTCCTTTGATACCTTCCCGAAGGTATCGTAATTCCTACGGCTGGAGCACAGCTGGGACTGGACAGCTTCCTCCCCCCAAACACTGATGAGGTCCAGCAACTCGCCATTGCTCTATGCTGGGGCTCGCTTGGCGCATGGAGGCATGGTCACCTGGAAAGATTCGCTGATAGCACTCCACACCACGCTGGGCTGAGCAAACAGGAAGGGGATTTTTAAAATTCCCGGGGAATGTAAAGGGTGGGTCACATGGTTGGTTACCTGAGGCCAGGGCAGTAGAGTTTGAACTGATGACCAGAGTGGCTAGAACAGGCATTGTGGGATACTGCCGAATAATTCTGGAGGCCATTCACAGCACATTGGGCGGCCACACTGGCGCCGCAGCGCTGCAGTGGCAGCGCAATACACGCTATTCCTCTCGGGGACGTGGAGTACATGCAGCGCTGCAACCACGGAGATACAGCTCTGCAAATGCCTTGCCAGTGTGGACGGGGAGTGAGTTACAGCGCTGGGGGCGGCTTTACAGCGCTGTAACTCGCAAGTGTAGCCAAGGCCAAAGAATGGGAGAAAGGAAGCATCATTCTTATTATTCATGTTTTAGAGATGAGAAACTGACATACGGAGAGACTAAGTGGCAAATTGTGTCCTGTGTCAGATCTCTGTTCAGGACCTAGCTGTAGGGGTCAAGATGTCAGGGAGCTCTGGTTCCCTGATCCTGAGGGCCAAACCCAGCCCCAGCTCCACTGAGAGTTGATGCTAAGCAGCTCTAAGATATGTCACCGGCATAGGGTCCTCGGTGTTATGGAGAAACACTTCTTCCTTCAGCACTACCTATTTCCACACATTGTGGGCAGGGTCTTATATCCATCCATCAATGCCTCTCTTTGTTTTACTTAGGCGTAATTCATAGATTCATAGACTCTAGGACTGGAAGGGACCTTGAGAGGTCATCAAGTCCAGTCCCCTGCCCTCATGGCAGGACCAAATACTGTCTAGACCAGTGGTCTCCAAACTTTTTTGATCGCGCACCCCTATCAGTAAAAATTTTTTGAGCACGCACCCCCTGCTGCGCCAAAGCGCCAAAAAAAAATAAAAAGCCGCTCAGACTCCCGCCCGAACTGCCGAAGTGCAAAAAAAAAAAGTGCAAAAAAAAAAAAAAAGCCTCCTGACAAAGCAATAAAAAAAAAAAAAGGCTCCTCCTGCCGCGCACCACCAAGGATCCTCTTGCGCACCCCCTGGGGTGCATGCACCCCACTTTGGAGACCACAGGTCTAGATCATCCCTGATAGACATTTATCTAACCTACTCTTAAATATCTCCAGAGATGGAGATTCCACAACCTCCCTAGAATAGTGAGTGGAACCTCACTATTCCAGTGTTTAACCACCCTGACAGTTAGGAACTTTTTCCTAATGTCCAACCTAGACCTCCCTTGCTGCAGTTTAAGCTTTTTGCTTTTTGTTCTATCCTTAGAGGCTAAGGTGAACAAGTTTTCTCCCTCCTCCTTATGACACTCTTTTAAATATCTGAAAACTGCTATCATGTCCCCTCTCAGTCGTCTCTTTTCCAAACTAAACAAACCCAATTCTTTCAGCCTTCCTTCTTAGGTAATGACAATACAAAACCTGGGAAGACACCTTTAAAAATGATGAGCTGGATTACTTCCCCCCAAGTTTCTTCTCAGAAGCTCCATTCAGTTTCATATCATGTGGTCCTTTGTTTCTATATTTTTATTTTCAGTGTATGTCCAGAACAATTCTCCCAAGATTATCTACCAAAGAGGAGGCTGGTGTTTCTACCTACTACAAGACTGAGAGTCATCAAAATATCCTGTAAAATTCAATCATAAACACACGTGCATATTCTAGTGTGTTCATTTATAGAGAGAGAAATATACTCAAATCCCAGTTCCATCAACACAGGTCATTTTCATATTTAATCACATTGTTATTACTGTGTATTATATCTAAAAGAGCATAGGCAGGTATGACCTTTCTTATTCAGTTTTCTATCCAATTTTAACATAGCTCTGCCTTTGGTTCACATAGAATAGTTGTTACTAAAATTAGACTTCTTAATAACAATAATGAATGTGAGCTTTATTTTGCATGCAGCTCAATAGTCTTACCCTGATAACATACTAAATTGGGAACTTTTTGTGCGTTGTAATTTGGGAAGTTGTTCCTGGGCAATCATACACAGAGGGAACATAATCTTTCTTCCTCAGGATGGGAGATTCCTTCCTGCTGCTGAAGTAGGGACTATGGTTTCCTTTTCCAGGATACTGATTTTTACTGATAGCAACTAACTTACTCCTTAAAACATGCAATACACTTGATTCTGCCAGGCCCTTGGTTGTGTGACCTGCCCTCTTGATGCAGAGCATCCTGTACGTAAAACTATTGTGTTCCACAGCATGTGTGTGCGTGGAGAATGGTGTGGATGTAGGTAATGTGCGTATGAAGAGAGAGAGCCTCTTTCATTGAGGTAACTGCAGCCTACCAGCTGGAACAGCAGACAGAAGCAAAACATTGAACTAAAGTCAAGGCAAGAAACAGGAAAAGAATTTTGGCAGAAACTAGGGTAAAAACAAACAGCTTTTTACTGACTCTAGCAAGAAAAACACTGACATGAATCATTTGAAGGGGAAGTAACATGCTCTCCTAATCAAATGCTTTTTCTGTCCTCGAATCTTCATTGCCCCACATACTGTGTAGTCATTTGCACCTGGGTATAAATCTACCAAACCAAAATTTTCACCTCACACCAGTGTTAGTGTTTTCCATTTACCCTGCATTCACTCGGAACAAGATGCAAGGGAGAATCGGGTCTATGAGATGTTTGTGTAATATAATCTTAATCTAATTTACTCCATTCTCACTGTGGAATAACATACTGTAACTTTAAGAGAGTATTGTTTTATATCAGTGTAAGTGAGATCAGAATCAGCCCCATGTATATCTCAATTACACCCAGAAAACTATGTTAAAATATTAAGGTTGCAAAGTCAATGTTTCAAAGATAGGAAATGCCAGAACTAGTTGCCTGTGCAATTATCCAGGTGCCATTATTTGCCTTAACCAGGTGACCCATCCTTTCTCTTCTGCATTCTCCTGGCTTATTCACTAGACACCTTCCAATTTATGCAACAAAGGAGGCAGAAGTCCTACAGGCAACAGCCTCCTTCACTACATAACTCTGATTCGTCCCCACAGCAGGTCCATCCTGAGCGAGGCAGGGTCTTGTGAAAATAAATTATGATTGTGTAATTAAAGACTGTATATTAATGCATATGCACAGACAACCTTAATGCTGGCATTTCCTAACTTTTGAATGCTTGACTTAGAAACTTTACAATTCTTTTAATGTAGTGTTTTGGACATAATTTTCTAGGTTTTTAGAAAAGCAAAAAGAAATGCCATGATGTGGCACCATGATGATACCCACACTGGCCATCAGCAGGATTGGAACCTTTAGATCCACTGCTCAGACCTCTGCTACCCAGCTAATGGCAGAATTGCCAACCTCAAGTGTTCAAAATGCATGAGTCAGGGCCCCAAAAAATCAAGAGATTGTCTTAAAATCATGAGGTTTTTTTAAAAAAGAATACATTTTGGGTTCTTTTCATTTGACGTCTGTTTTCTGAGCCTTTACACTGCACTCAGGTCATGTTTCCAAGCTTTTCTGTATAACCGGGAGGGAAAACCACATACTTTTTTTAAAAAGTGAAAGCTGAGATTCTTAGGTAATGCCATGACTACTATGTCTGAGGCTTTAACAAAAACAAGAAGTATCACAACTCAAGTTGGAAGCACTTTAACAAAGTAATTGATAGCAGTAGTAGATCTCACCAAATGAGGGTCAATCCATCCTCATCATCATATCCACTCATTATACTCCACACCCGAACATAGCCACTTTATGAACTTCATACCCTCATATCTCAATGTCTGTACTTTGACCCATCAACCCTTTACCCCCAATCGGGAATATTACAGATTATGTATTCCTTATGCCACCGGACCTTAAACCAAACTTTGCACTCTCGATAATCTGTATGTTATTCTCTGATAACCAGAAACTTCTATGCTCAAACTCTGTTCACTTTTTTTTTTAACATCATCTTAATAAAATTTTTAATTGTCATCCTCTGTGTGGACCAGCCACTAGATGGGCATGAGACCCACAGTTTGCCAGTGTATTTCATCAATATTTGCTCCAAGCAGAGCAATGGTGAGAGTCAGGAATCTTGGTTTCCATTTAAGGTTCAGGAGGGAAGTGTTCTTTCATGATCACAGACCCTTCTGTCCCTTTTCCCTCCAGCCTGTTCCTGTCTCTTTCCCCCTCCCCATGTGGCTCCACATCCCAGTCCAAGTCCCTGTACCCTCACCTAGCCAGTCCCAGTCTCCATCCCATAGGCTCCTTGTTTCAGTCTCCTTACCTAGCCAGTCCCATTCTCCCTCCAGTGCTCCCCATCTGAATCCCAATCTTCTTTTCACCCTGGCTTCTTATTCCAGTCTACATCCTCAAGATCCTCATCAGTCTTCCCCCCGCCCCCCCCAAAAACCTCCAGTTTCCAGTTTCCTTGCCCAGCCAGTCCAAGTCTCTTCCCTCCCTCCACCCAGGCTCCTCATCCTGTCTCCCTGCCCCTAACTCTTTGTCCCTGTCTCCTCACCAGGATCCTTCTCCCAGTCTCTTAACCCAGCCAGTCCCACTCTCTTCCTCTAACCCTAGAGGAGTCCTCCTCCAATCTTAGCCTTCCTTACCCCTCTTCTCTCACCTCTTGGCTCCCAGTCCCAGACTCTACCCCTAACCCACCAGCTCTGAGTCCCAGTTTCTCCTCTACACCAGGTCAAGAGCTGAATCAGGGTGTTTCCTCCTCCTCCTCACTGCCTGGATGCCAGCAGTGGGAGCATGGAGAGACAGCCTCGCTGCTCTGAGTTCTGGTGCCCAATGCCACAATGGCTGCTAGGAACAGCAATGGCACAGAGAGTGCTGCTTAGCCCCTGCAGCCCTGGGCTGGAGCATGTTCAGTACAGATGAAATTTTCCAAGAATTTAACTGCCAAACCCTAAACAGTCTCTGCTGAGCATATGTGATCTGTGATAGACAAAGGCTTTTAACTTGTCTATATTTAGGCAGTTTTTCACAGAAACAGCAAAAGGCACCGGGGGACCATCCTGCCAAATTTCAAGTCCTTGCTCCAAAGCACAGAGTCGCTAGAGTTTATCAATCAAAGTATTATAAAAACAAAATGTTAACATGGGCAAAACAACATTTTTTTTCACCATTCTCGTTCTCAGAAATGTCTGGATTTTTTTTTACTGAAACTTTCCAAAAAAAAACAGCCTAAGGCAGACACCCAGCATGGACAATTTCAGCCTGCCACCAGGAGGCTGACCCGTTTAAGAGAAGTCAGGGCCCAGTCTACTTGTGATGGGCTAAATTAAGAGGAACAAGCCCATCTTGGCCCACTTGTAAACAACTTATTGACTAAGTGGCTGATTGGCAGTTAATTGATTAACAAGCACCTGGACCTATTTAAGAGCACCAGTGCTCAGTTAAGAGAGAAGTGCTCTTAAGGACAGCCGGTCCTGGACAGGAGCTCACAGAGAAGCTGGGGGCTTGTACCCCTGCCTCTTGCCAAGCTGGCAGGCAAAAAGAGTGAGTAAAAAGAGGTTGGCTAGGAACCTCTGACTGGGTGCTATAGTTGGTCTGAAGCATCATTCAGTTCTGGGCACTCATGATTATTATGGAGAGTGAGACTTTGGATGATAACCCAGTTTCAGGCAGAAACCTAGGGATTCCTGAACTTGTCACTTATCTGGACAGAAAAAGGGACTTGACCTCCTTGTTAGTGCCTCTTTTGTATTCTGTAAAAGGAGCTAATAAATTAGAACTCACAAAGGGGGCCTCTTGTTCTTGGGTTTGAGTAAAGGATTACAGGTGCCAAGAGGGAGCTGAGAGCAGCAAGCCTTCAGGGCCACAAGAGGGCACGCTTGAGGATGGTGCCCCTCATGCAGCCCAAATGGTTACATTTTGGCAAAAGTTGTAAGTAACTGAAAAGTGTCTTATAATGGAAGTGTAAGGCAGCCTTAATTACAGGTGTCACTACTAGTTCTACCTATAATAAAAGGAGACATATTCCTAATAGAATCTATACCTGTCTGTGTCACTCTGAAGCCTAGAATGTCTGAGTCTGTGAAGTAAGGAAAACCGCTATAAGCGTGGTTGAGAGCTCTTTGTTCAGAATATCACCAGGTTCGATCATTACTGGGATTTGTTGTCTATAGCCATCCAATTTTAACTCTCTCATTTTTGCTTTCAAATTACACCAACATGGTGTACTTCTACTGTAATGCATGAATCTATTCCATGCCAAGAGTTCTAGACCCTTCTGATATCAGAGGTAACTCAACCAATCATCACCCTTACTCTATAGCTAACTTGCATGCAATAATTTCATTGGTTGTATGATGGAAATGGTGGATTACTTGGCCCAACTACCACAACCAAGCCACAGCACAGGCTTTCAGCTACTAGTACCTTAATAACAAGATACCATAGTTAGCATAAAGTTAGAGCTAAGCATATATTCATATTTTTCAAGAGATTCACTTTGGGTGTGTACACATCCCTTTTATGTTCATTTTCTGATAATATTCTAGTGAATAAGTCTGCTGGCAGGAATATTCTTGGAAATAGACAATTGTAAACAATTATTGGAAAATGATCACAAAAAGTAAGTCTTAAATTCTGATTAGGTGCCTACCATGCAATGTAGGTGACCAACCACTCAGCTCTGCTCCTGTATATTAAATGCTCACAGTACAACATACCAGTGCCAGTTCAAGAATAAACTTAGCTCTGATTTGACTGACTAGTGAATAAATCTGAGACCATCATAAGCTGCTTCCTGACTCTTCATAAACAAAAAGGGGAAATGAAACGAAGAAATTATTTGCTCAGCTCTACCAAAGGCAGAGAGACAAATCATCAGCTGGTTTAAATCATCATAGTCAATGAAGAGATTAAGAGATGCCTATACTTGAGGCCAGAAGGGACTATTAGATCATCTACTCTGATATAGGCCATAGAATAGCACTCACTTGCCTTATATTGAGCCTAATAACTAAATGTTTTTCATGAGTGACTTTAATGCGTTGTTTTGACTGAAATATTTTTTCACTAATTTGAGTCTACTATGACCACTGTGGTGTAAGAAACCTGGTGAGGGGCTTTTCAATGTCATTTGGTCTGCAAAAAGTATTCTGATATTTTTACCAACATGGTTGCATCACCACAATACACCTTAAAGGTTGAAATTCACACCTTTCGGTGGTGGTGGTTTGTAACAAGGTGCTAAGCCCCATTTGTTAAATCCAGTCCCTTTTATTTCTTTAAACAAAACCCCTTGGTGACAATTAGTTCCTCTCTCCTCACCAGCAGTTCAACAAAGGGTGGAAGGAGGAATGACAGATTCTAGCCCCTTCAATATGTCCCATAGAATGCAGTCAGAGAAGAAGGGGCTGACTTCCTCTCCTAGCATATCCAATATAGTAGTACCATAGAATGCAATCCATAAATGGAGGAGCAAGTAGTACTAGTACGCTCCAGTCCCTATGAGAGCTTCTCCCTCCATTGAAAGTATACAGAAGTGCTAAGAGCTCATTCCTCCTTGGGGCATGAGAGAGGGGGCTAGAGTAGGCCAGAGCAGCTGCGCAGGCTGGCAGCCAATTAGGGAAGGGCCTACTGAGAGCCAATCAGGGCTGAGATTAGAGCCAGCCAATCAGGGCTAGGCTAGGCCCTATATAAAGGCGGCCCAGGAGGGGAGCAGGGAGTCTATCCCAGACCTTTATGGGGGGAGGTCGGTCGGTCGGTCTTCAGAGCAAGAGACTAGCACCTCTGACAGAGCAGTGCTGGGCAGGCTCATGGGGAGCATAGTAGGGCTCTGGCCCAATACCTGCCAGACTGTGGGCCCTGATAGAAAGGGCCTAGAAGGTGCGAGGGGCCAGAGGGGAAGTGGCCCAGGGACAGTTGGACAAGGGGAGAGAAGGAGGGCAGGGAGGCTGCCTCTAGAGGGTCCCTGGGTCGGGACCCAGAGTAGTGGGCGGGTGGGTGGGCCTGGGTCTTCCCCCACCACCCTTGTACGGCATCTGGTGGCGCAGAAGCGGTCAGAGCAGACTGCAACCAGCCCTTGAGCCAGGGGCTAGACTGTGAGGTTGCGGGTGGCCACTGCTGTTAACCCCCGCTCCCCCCCAGAAGGGGGGGAGGGTGGACTAAGGGGCACTGCAGGAGGGCAGTGTCCTGAAGAGGACACCACCGAGCGGGGAGCAACACGGGTCCAGATGCCAACAGAGGACAAGAGACGGACGGAACACTGCCAGCAGAGGGTGCTCCAGGACTATTAAGAGCTAATTCCCAGACAGAACAGAAGGAGGCGCTGCGGTGGTGAGTCCCCAACACTGTCACAGGCAGAATCAGGGGTATCCCTAAGAAGTGATGGTGCAAGCATAGCCCCAGTATAGTTCTCTGCCCACACCTCGGGAGCAGCAATGGGGTTCAACTGGGAGAAAGTAGAGGCAAAGGGAGTGGGGAGCTGACCAACTTGTGATTGCAAGGAGAAAGAGCGGGCCTGAGACCAAGGAGGAAAGGGGGAGAAAGTGAGCCCCATTGAAGTCAAGGAATCACACTATTATAACTCAGGGCAGAATCTGGGTTTGTGTACACACACAAAAGCTGTAAATCATTTGGTTTCTGTGCTTTTCTAAATTTAACTGTGTGTTCTCCTGCCAATTAGTCTGTGTAGTGTAAGACAAAATATTTAAGGTATTAAGTTTCTCGATTTATAATTGTTACAGCTGATAATCTGTTTTCTCAGTTTCAACTAATGATGACATCCAATTGAGCTGTACCTGAGGTACAGCTGTCTGTCCATGCATAGTTATGGGAGTAGTTTAGAGTCACTGCCTGTCCTCCCTGGCCTTGATGTCTTGCATAACCTAGGACAATAAAATCAATCATATGCAATTAGGCAATATACTAATAATGAGCAAAGATACTGTAAACTAAAGATGTCCCCTGTGCTTCAGATAAACACACACATATTAAACATCAGAGTGGCAGATCACTTTAGCCAAGTAGATATTCTCTTAGTATGAAGCTATTGCTAAATATATTGTCAATTTTTCATTTGAAAAAGGTAATTGTTTGGATTAAAATGGATACTTATGCAGTCAGTTTCAATCAGGGATAGCTTAAGATGAAGCAATAAAAGTATTTTATTCAATTAATCTGTAAGGAAAAGGGTATTTTTCAGAAAGTATGTAGTGACTCTTCATTCTGCACTGTAGTCAAATACAAGTAGCAAATGTTAACTAGCCTCCCTGCCCTCTTCCCACTCTGAACTCCTCATTCAAGTATGTCTGCTACACTCACATTTATTTGCTATGATACCCACAAGAAATGAGTCAACAAAGGCATTCATTTTAGATAATCTTTTTTTTTTTTTAAATTGTATCCTACCATGCTAGCTTCTATTAACCTCCTTGCTTTAGCTCCTATACTTTCTCCCATAACTCCTTCGCACCATTTTGTATCCCTCCACTGCCTATTGTCTGACACTTTTGTCAGTGTAGTAAATCCACCTCTTTTACAGTCAATCTGAATCTTCTGCGTGGAAAAAAAATCTAGCTTTTTCTGACCTTTCCAACCCTGCATGGTCTCCATGAATCTGAAAAATGTCTGTTATTCTCTGTCTTGGATTTATGGTGAAACATTAATGCATGGTTTGTGTGCACACAATTAAAAAATAAGAATTGCTGTTAGTAATCCGCATAATTGCATGTGGGTGAGTTTGGGTAAGCATCAAAGCTTCAGTGAACTGTTCACCTCTACAGCAAGCTGTGGAAAACAATCCTATCAAAGTTCACAAATTAAATGCTATTTTCCCATGAAGAAAACATCTTTATCACAAAGCTTGGATGTGCCTGTTAGGATGGTAAAGAGGATGGGTCTAAAAAAACTTCCTTGCCAACATCTGTGAGGGAGTGACTCTGCAGTCATATGAAGACCAATCCAGACTGGTGCTGAGCACTCTCAAATTTTACAGTTCCTCAACATGTTGTAGGATCAGGCCCCATCTATCAAACACCAGGCCAGACTCTGATTGCATGAACATAACTGCAAATCAGAACCTGCTCCCAGCCTACCCTAAGAACCATTACCTTTTCTCTCTGCTTGGAAGTAGCATCTTGACTGTTGATAGCATTCTGAGAGATGGACTCTGTGAAACCCATCATGAAAGCTGCTGAGTGCTTTAGTGAAACATACTAACATAGACATTAAGTACCAGATTTTCAAATGGGCCTCTAATTTCATATACCCACCTGAATAAACACACAACATTTGGTGGAGCAAGTTTAGAAGCCTACTTGAACATGCCTTGAAGCATGAGGAGTTATCCCTAATACAATTTTAACCTCTTCACAGGTTCCAAGGCTAGATGGGACCATTGTGATCATCTAGTCTGACCTCCTGTATAACCAAGACCATAGACTTTCCCCCAAATAATTCCTTGAGCAGATCTTTTAGGGCAGGTCCACACTGGGGCGGGGGATCGATCTAGGAAACGCAACTTCAGCTACGAGAATAGCGTAGCTGAAGTCGACGTTTCCTAGATCGAACTAAATTTACTTACTTCGGGTCCACGCGGCGCAGGCAGGCTCCACCGTCGACAGCGCTTCCTCCTCTCGGCGAGCAGGAGTTCCGCAGTCAACGGGGGAGTGCTTCTGGGATCGATCTATCGCGTCCAGATGAGACGCGATAAATCAATCCCAGAAGATCGATCTCTACCCGCCAAATCAGGCGGGTAGTGTGGACCAGCCCTTTGAAACACATCCAATCTTGGTTTAAAAATTGTCAGTGATGGAGATTGCTCCAAGAGTAAATTACCCTCACTGTTAAAAATTTAGGCCTTATCACCAGTGTGAATTTGTGTAGCTTCAGCTTCCATCCATTGGATTATGTTACACCTCTCTTTAATGGGCTTTTCAATCTAGTATCAAATATTTGTTCCCCATGTAGATACTAATGGACTTTAATCAAGTCATCCCTTAACCATTTCTTTGTTAAGCTAAATAGATAGACTCAAGGAGCTCAATCACTAGAAGGTATGTTTTCTATACCTTCTTATCATTCTCATGGCTCGTCTCTGAACCCTCTCCAACTCATCAACATCCTTCTTAAACTCTGGACAGAACAATTGGACACAGTATTTCAGCAGCAATCACATCAGTGGCAAATGCAGAGGTAAAAGAACATCTTCACTTCTAACTGAGACTCCCCTCTTTATGCATCCAGGATCACATTAGCTCTTTTGGCCAGTGCTACACGAGGAGCTTCTGTTCAGCTGATTATCCACCATGACCATGACCCCCACAGCAGGCATCAGCTGTAGTTTGGGAGGGTTGGAAGCCCACTGTGACCACCCCCCAAACTGAGATGCAGGGGTGGCTGGAAGTGGCCCAGGGGAAGGTGACCAAGTGGACCAACTGAACTTAGGCTGGTGCATGCAGATTCACTTTCAGGGCCCTGGGCCAGGACCTGATGGAGAGGAAGGGCCCAGGTCTCCCTACTCAGACTAGAGCTACAGCCCTGATCCCAAGGAGGAAAGGGCTAGGGGTTCCCATCAAAGAGGCCAGTCCATCTAAGACTTCATGCAGTGGGTGGGGATACCATGAACTAAAAGCTGGAGTTGGCAGCCCAGACCAATAGGCCTGGTGACCACCCAAACACCCTGCTACAGACTAATAGAAGGGCTAGAGTCAGAGCCCAAGGCCAGCAGGCCTGCCAGCTGACTAAACCCCCTGTGACAATCTGACAGAGACTGGAGTCAGGCCTGGAACACTAGGCCCACTGATTAAACAAACCACTCTGTTATAAGGCTGCACATTGGAAAAGAGCAACTGCCAGCAGAAAATGGCTATGCTGGTGAGCCAGCAGGAAATTCAGGTTTTCACAGTTAGGGGTGATAAAGGTCTTCTTTATGATTATTCTGGGCATTTTAATCCTTGTGCTGCACATGCCAAACTTGTATGAGCTTTTGGGAGTATGGAACATCTCCAGTCTCAGTAAACTATTTGTTTTTGGTAGAAAGAGAAATTTTACTAAGATTAGATCGGTTCCACCAGGTCAAAGTCTTAGGCCTTGTCTTCACTGATTAAAAAGGTGTGATTTCCCCCCCCCCTTTCTTCTTCTCCCCCATCCCACTGTTTGGGACAACTAACCTGTATGAGCTATTCAGATATAACTAAAGTGTCTGGTCTTCATTGTGTTTTTACCTCACAAAAGAGGAGGGGGCGGAGGGAAAGCTCTCTACTCCTCCAGGGGTTGACCTCAATGAATTTACCTCATGGTAAAACTAAACTGCCTGGTTTTCATTGTGTCGTGTATTTTTTTTTTTTTTTTTTTTTAACCTCAGGGTAACTAATATGAACCTTTTTTAGAAGTCAAGACAAGGCCTTTGTAAGACCTATTGTGGGTGGGAGAGAGTGACTGATACTCAGACACCACAGAGAGGTGGCCCATTGACCGTTCATGAGGATGAAAAGAAACCCACTTGTAAGCAGTCGTGATGGGCAAAAACACTGAGCCCAGCTAAAGCTGCTCTCAAGGGGCAGCTGAGGACACCCCCAAACAATGTGGGACAGCTCCATTTCCTCTGAGTGCCATCCTTCACTATGCTTGCTTCCTCCTAAGGAAGCTGTCAAAAGCTGGCACAGCTGACTCTATGTTGTCCCTACTGCCTCCACTGCTGTTGAGATGTCAGGACCAAGTGGGTTTTTTCTGGATGTGAAAAGAGGCAGAGTTGAATCTCAATGTGTTTAACCCAACCATGGCCAGTGAAAGTCTCTAGGAGGCTTTTCTATCTCTTATCTTACAATGGCCCTGTGGCTTGCATCACCACCAGCTTCAATCACCACCAGCACCAGGATTGGGGGAGGTGTAGAGGTAGTTTAGAGCCACTTTTGCCCTTTCCAGCCCTTCTCCTTTGAGGATTATGCACTGCAGTAAGGATCTAAACAAGGAATGACAGAACATCATGAAAGAGCCTCACATTTTTTCTTAAAGGATTTTTTCTTTTCATTTTAATACATCAAAACTTACCACACCTGTATCTACTTAGAATCAATACTGCTGAGAAACTCACAACATGTTACCCTAGTTTTACCTCGACAGTCACTACTGACCTACACCAATGTACAGAAGGTGAGAATCAGGCCCTTAGTATGTAGTGAGGGGTAAGATTTGCAGAGAAGGAAAGCAGATCATGCTTGAGTGCATTTGAGAAAACTTTTGTTTCTTGCCATGCCCATTTTTTTTTTCTTCAAAATTCCTTGGCATTTCTGTTGCTGAGGGAAACATGTAAAGCTGAATGCAGTTAACTAGTGATTGTGCAAAATAATATAGGCAAGACAAAGCATCAATAAGGTAAACTTATAATACTGGGCACAAATCTTTCTATGAAATATCTTTTTCTTCATTTACACCTCTACCTCGATATAATACTGTCCTCGGGAGCCAAAAAATCTTACTGCGTTATAGGTGAAACCGTGCTATATTGAACTTGCTTTGATCCACCGGAGTGCGCAGCCCCGCCCCCTGGAGCACTGCTTTACCACGTTATATCCGAATTTGTGTTATATCGGGTCACATTATATCGAGGTAGAGGTGTAATTACCCTTTTAGAGCACTTGAACAGGCACTGCTCAAAGCATTCTCACATAAGAATTTAGCCTGTTCTAGCTGTTGCTTTCCATAGTTTCTAAGCTTCCTGCTGTTTTTGCTTTCCCTCAGTGCAGGCCTGCAAAACGTTCACCTCCATTTGGGTCCTTGCAGCCCAAACATGAAGAAGCCCAACTTTAGAGTTCAGAGGAATGAAGACCTGATTATAAAGGTCATTGAACACTGCTATCCTGCAGACTAATGCTTAATGTTGGATCCTCATTCTGTGCTATGCCTACGCGTTGGGATTGTGTACATAACTAAACAATTCAAATTTTGGGCCTCACTCTACTGCCCTGATGCATTAATCGTACCTACTGCAATGTGACCTTTCACAGAATAGCAAGTATGGTAAAATCAAGCCCTTAGTCCTCTCTCAAGTACATTGCAGAGGTCTGTGGCATATTTTGTATTGTTTGGGGGCAATATTGTAGCATTTAGCCACTGCTCTGCCTTGGAGAAAGTGCATGGAAGGAGCGCCATGAGGCATTCTGTCTGAGAGCTTTCCAAGTGTGTGAGCAGAGTACACTGACTACTACACTTCTTTAAGGGTTACATTATGATACTGCTTGCATGAGGAGCACAGAGCCATTGCTCTGCCTACTTCTTGCCCTTCTCCATCCCTTCCTGCTACCTTCCAGCTGAGTTGCCCTTTGATGGGAATATCTAGATAGCAACCCCAGGCCTCCCTTGAGCATAGGGGCTGCAATTCTAGCTGACATTTACAAAGACCATGCTAATGTGTTGGGAAGCTCCCTATTCAGTCCCATTCCCACTACATGGCCATGTAAGGGCCAGTCATGATCTCACCTTTTGTACACATACCTTGCCCTTTGCATTCTAAACATGCAACAAGTGCAGAATGTGGAATATATGGTCACACTGCTGCTACCTTTAGAATGAAGTGAACAGGTCAGTTTCCTCGGTTCAAGTCTTTGTCTTCCCAGTGTTTTTGTTGCTTCCAGTGTAGGTGGGGGAGGAGAGAGCCCAATGCATGATGCCACTATCCCCTATTCTACATCTTCAGTCTGGAAGACAGTAGCCCAGACATGTCTGGTGGGCTTTATTGAGTCACAAAGTTGACCAATCCCCCATTGTGTGATCCTTGTTTAGCACTCTTACAGTATTGTAAATCCCTTTTTACAGCTCCCCTGTAAATTGCGATCTGCGGCGGCAATTCGGCGGAATGTCCTTCGCTCCGAGCAGGAGTGAGGGACCGTCCGCCGAATTGCCGCCGAATACCTGGACGTGCCGCCCCTCTCCGAAGTGGCTGCCCCAAGCACCGGCTTGGTAAGCTGGTGCCTGGAGCCGGCCCTGTCAACAGTCATTCTGCACTTGCTCAGCCTGTCGTTGAACCGCTCCTTGCTGCTGTCAAGTTGCCCTGTGTACAACTTCATGAGCCACGGCATTAAGGGGTAGGCGGGTTCTCCCAGGATCATAATGGGCATTTCAACTTCCCCTATGGTGATCTTCTCGTCCAGGAAGAAAGTCCCTGCTTGCAGTTTCATGAATAGGCCAGTGTTCTGA
The DNA here is from genome assembly GCF_028017835.1 of Emys orbicularis. Taxonomy (NCBI): domain Eukaryota; kingdom Metazoa; phylum Chordata; order Testudines; family Emydidae; genus Emys; species Emys orbicularis. Next base: position 73,481,130 of record NC_088688.1, on the reverse strand, counting down.
AAGATGCGTGCATCATGCACCTTTCCACACCAGCCTGTGTTAATGTCTATGAAATGCCCACGGTGGTCCACAAGTGCCTGCAGAACCATAGAGAAATACCTCTTCCAATTAATGTACTTGGTGGCTAGGTGGTCTGGTGCCAGAATTGGAATATGTGTGCCATCTATTGCCCCGCCACAGTTAGGGAAGCCCATTTGTGCAAAGCCATCCACAATGTCACACACGTTGACCAGAGTCATGGTCTTTTGGAGCAGGATGCGATTAATGGCCCTGCACACTTCCATCAACACGAGTCCAATGGTCAACTTTCCCACTCCGAACTGGTTAGTGACCAATTGGTAGCAGTCTGGAATAGCCAGCTTCCACAGTGCAATCGTTACGTGCTTCTCCAATGGCAGGGCAGCTTTCATTCTCATGTCCTTGCACCGCAGTGCTGGGGTGAGCTCATCACACAGTCCCATGAATGTGGCTTTCCTCATCTGAAAGTTCTGCAGTCACTGCTCGTCATCCCAGACGTGCATGACGATGTGATCCCACCACTTAGTGCTTGTTTCCCAAGCCCAAAAGCAGCATTCCACTGTGGTCATCACCTCTGTGAATGCCCCAAGCAATGTCGTGTCATAAGAACGGCCGTACCAGATCAGACCAAAGGTCCATCTAGCCCAGTATCCTGTCTACCGACAGTGGCCAATGCCAGGTGCCCCAGAGGGAGTGGACCTAACAGGCAATTATCAAGTCATCTCTCTCCTGCCATCCATCTCCATCCTCTGACAAACAGAGGCTAGGGACACCATTCCTTACCCTTCCTGGCTAATAGCCATTAATGGACTTAACCTCCATGAATTTATCCAGTTCTCTTTTAAACCCTGTTATAGTCCTAGCCTTCACAACCTCCTCAGGTAAGGAGTTCCACAAGTTGACTGTGCGCTGCGTGAAGAAGAACTTCCTTTGTATTTGTTTTAAACCTGCTGCCTATTAATTTCATTTGGTGACCCCTAGTTCTTGTATTATGGGTATAAGTAAATAACTTTTCCTTATCCACTTTCTCCACATCACTCATGATTTTATATACCTCTATCATATCCACCCTTAGTCTCCTCTTTTCCAAGCTGAAGAGTCCTAGCCTCTTTAATCTCTCCTCATATGGGACCCGTTCCAAACCCCTAATCATTTTAGTTGCCCTTTTCTGAACCTTTTCTAGTGCCGGTATATCTTTTTTTAGATGAGGAGACCATCTGTACGCGGTATTCAAGATGTGGGCGTACCATCGATTTAGATAAGGGCAATAATATATTCTCAGTCTTATTCTCTATCCCCTTTTTAATGATTCCTAACATCCTGTTTGCTTTTTTGACCACCTCTGCACACTGCGTGGACATCTTCAGAGAACTATCCACAATAACTCCAAGATCTTTTTCCTGACTTGTTGTAGGTAAATTAGCCCCCATCATATTGTATGTATAGTTGGGGTTATTTTTTCCAATGTGCATTACTTTACATTTATCCACATTAAATTTCATTTGCCATTTTGTTGCCCAATCACTTAGTTTTGTGAGATCTTTTTGAAGTTCGTCACAGTCTGCTTTGGTCTTAACTATCTTGAGCAGTTTAGTATCATCTGCAAACTTTGCCACCTCACTGTTTACCCCTTTCTGCAGATCATTTATGAATAAGTTGAATAGGATTGGTCCGAGGACTGACCCTTGGGGAACACCACTAGTTACCCCTCTCCATTCTGAGAATTTACCATTAATTCCTACCCTTTGTTCCCGGTCTTTTAACCAGTTCTCAATCCATGAAAGGACCTTCCCTTTTATCCCATGACAGCTTAATTTACGTAATTTGGTGAGGGACCTTGTCAAAGGCTTTCTGGAAATCTAAGTACACTATGTCCACTGGATCCCCCTTGTCCACATGTTTGTTGACCCCTTCAAAGAACTCTAAGACACGATTTCCCTTTACAGAAACCATGTTGACTATTGCTCAACAGTTTGTTTTTCTATGTGTCTGACAATTTTATTCTTAACTATTGTTTCGACTAATTTGCCCAGTACCGACGTTAGACTTACCGGTCTGTAATTGCCGGGATCACCTCGAGAGCCCTTTTTAAATATTGGCATTACATTAGCTAACTTCCAGTCATTGGGTACAGAAGCCGATTTAAAGGACAGGTTACAAACCTTAGTTAATAGTTCCGCAACTTCACATTTGAGTTCTTTCAGAACTCTTGGGTGAATGCCATCTGGTCCTGGTGACTTGTTAATGTTAAGTTTATCAATTAATTCCACAACCTCCTCTAGTGACACTTCAATCTGTGACAGTTCCTCAGATTTGTCACCTACAAAAGCCGGCTCAGGTTTGGGAATCTCCCTAACATCCTCAGCCATGAACACTGAAGCAAAGAATCCATTTAGTTTCTCCGCAATGACTTTATCGTCTTTATGCGCTCCTTTTGTATCTCGATCATCAAGGGGCCCCACCAGGGCCGGTGCAAGGAAGTTTCGCGCCCTAGGCGAAACTTCCACCTTGCGCCCCGCCCCCAGCCCTGCGGCAGCTCCCCGCCCCATCTCCGCCCTGAGCCCCCCCCCCCCCCCCCGGGGAGCCGTGCGGCAGCTTCCCACCCCAGCTCACCTCTGCTCCGCCTTCCCCCTTAGCACGCCACCCCCCCACTCTAATTCTCCTCGCCTCCCAGGCTTGCGGCGCCAAACAGCTGATTGGCACTGCAAGCCTGGGAGGCGGGAGAAGTGGAGCGGCGACCGCGCGCTTGGGGAGGGGGCGTAGGAATGCTGTTTTAAAAAAAAAAAAATGGGGGCACCACTTTTTGGCGCCCCCCAAATCTTGGCGCCCTAGGCAACCGCCTAGTTTGCCTAAATGGTAGCACCGGTCCTGGGCCCCACCGGTTGTTTAGCAGGCTTCCTACTTCTGATGTACTTAAAAAACATTTTGTTATTACCTTTGGAGCTTTTGGCTAGCCGTTCTTCAAACTCCTGTTTGGCTTTTCTTATTACATTCTTGCACTTAATTTGGCAGTGTTTATGCTCCTTTCTATTTGCCTCACTAGGATTTGACTTCCACTTTTTAAAGGAAGTCTTTTTATCTCTCACTGCTTCTTTTACATGGTTGTTAAGCCACGGTGGCTCTTTTTTAGTTCTTTTACTGTGTTTCTTAATTTGGGGTATACATTGAAGTTGGGCCTCTATTATGGTGTCTTTAAAAAGCACCCATGCAGCTTGCAGGGATTTCACTTTAGTCACTGTACTTTTTAACTTCTATTTAACTAACCCCCTCATTTTTGCATAGTTCCCCCTTTTGAAATTAAATGCCACAGGGTTGGGCTGTTGAGATGTTCTTCCCACCACAGGGATGTTGAATGCTATTGTATTATGGTCACTATTTCCAAGTAGTCCTGTTATAGTTACCTCTTGGACCAGCTCCTGCGCTCCACTCAGGACTAAATCTAGAGTTGCCTCTCCCCTTGTGGGTTCCCGTACCAGCTGCTCCAAGAAGCAGTCATTTAAAGTATCGAGAAATTTTATCTCTGCATTTCGTCCTGAAGTGAAATGTTCCCAGTCAATATGGGGATAATTGAAATCCCCCACTATTATTGAGTTCTTAATTTTGATAGCCTCTCTAATTTCCCTTAGCATTTCATCATCACTATCACTGTCCTGGCCAGGTGGTCGATAATAGATCCCTAATGTTATATTCTTATTAGAGCATGAAATTTCTATCCATAGAGATTCTATGGAACATGTGGATTCACTTAAGATTTTTACTTCATTTGATTCTACGTTTTCTTTCACATATAGTGCCACTCCCCCCCCCGCCCCTCCCCCGCACGACCTGTTCTGTCCTTCCGATATATTTTGTACCCCAGAATGATTGTGTCCCATTGATTGCTCTCAGTCCACCAGGTTTCTGTGATGCCTATTTTATCAATATCCTCCTTTATCACAAGGCACTCTAGTTCACCCATCTTATTATTTAGACTTCTAGCATTTGTGTACAAGCACTTTAAAAACTTGTCACTGTTTGTCTGCCCTTTTCTGATGTGTCAGATTCTTTTTTATGTGAATGTTTCTCATCTGATCTGGCCCCTACTTTATCCTCTTCCATCCTCTGCTCCTGACTATAACCTGGAGATTCTCTATCATTAGACTCTCCCCTAAGAGAAGTCTCTGTCCGATCCACATGCTTCTCTGCAGCAGTCGGCTTTCCCCCATCTCGTAGCTGCTATGCGTGGCGAGATCAACATTTAACTCCTTTTGCCTCTGTAGTTTAAGGAATAACTCCACTGCCACTTGTGACATGTTAGTGAGAATAAGCAGCATATTGCTTAACCATTCAGAATCCATTCCTGCAGACCGAAGAGGCAGAGCGCACAGTACACAAACCGTTGAAAGATGGAGCCAAATGTGGACAGAAGCACAGGGATTGCTGGGATGCGAAGCAATGCATCGGGGGCACTGGGACGGGACCCAGGATGCCCCGCAATCCCCTTAGCCTTCCCACAATTCTTAGCAGCAGAAGAGGAAGAGGTGCTCTGTGGGATAGCTGCCTAGAGTGCACCACTCCGAATACTCATGCAAGTGAACACGCTATTGTGCAGGCAGCTGACAGTGTGAACACACAACAGCAGTTTCTCTTCGGCGCTCTCTGAGTGGTAATGTAACTGCCAACGATGTAACTCTGCCAGTGTAGACACATCCTCTGACAAAAAACCTTCCAGGGTTTTGGTGGCAGCAGAAATTGCTGATGAATATGTTGAATCAAGGACTCGGGAGGTATGCAAACCTCAGGGGAAAGAGTAATCCCTCTGTTCCCCAGATTAAACGTGATGAAAGGTTTAAGAATAAACCTAACCCCAACTTTGTTAAAAAACCTCAAGGAAATCCAAATTTTTAGAACCTCTTATCCTAGGGGAAAACAGACAATCTGCCATCATGTGGGGCTACTGGCCATATAAAACCAAATTGCCCCAAACTTAATGACCCCACAGTCTGCACCCTGAACCCTCAACATAAGTGCCAATGCTACCACCATGACTGCTGATGCTACCACCTTGATCCCAGAGAAAATTGTGGAGTAGGCGAGTGACCTCATAAACTATATTAGAACTGAGTCTTGGGGTGGTAGTGAAGAATTTATTAAGAGTGTGAGAGTAAAGGGCATTGAGTGTACTGAGTGAAGGGACACTGCCTCTCAAGTCACTTTGGTTAAGAAAAGTTTTGTGAGGGAAGAAGACAAACTACCTGGCAAAAGTCTGAATATTTTAGCTTTAGCTGGAGGAACAGTCTGAACATTCAACCAAAGTCCACGTTGAGTGGGAAGATTTTAAGGGTGATGTTGTGGTTGGCATTAGGAATTTGCTATCATAGGTAATAACATTTTAGCCATGTCTAAGCATACTAATGTTATAACCAGGTCCTAGGAAACACCTGCTTTGTCTGTGGTCTATGAAGAAGGCTGTGAAGGGGAGTGAAATCCCCTCAAGCCTTTGTCTGTTGAGAATAGCAGTTTCCTGCTGAGAAGGAATTGTAAAGTTCCTCTGTTGTGCCAGAATCAGCTCTGGGCTTAAGTGAAGCACAAAAGGAATTTGTGTCTGCTCAGCAAACTCATCCTACTTTGGAACATGAGAGATGTGCAGCGCAGAATGATACCCCAGCTGGGGAAGGAAAGGGTAGTGGGTTTTATTTCTTTTTATGCAAGGTTTGTTGTATTGAGAAGCCCCCATGGGGAAGAAGAGGCATCCTGGTGAGATTTGCAAGCAAGTAGTTGTGCCTGAGGCATATAGGAGAGAATTGCCCCAAATAGCCCATTCACAGGACAGCTGGGAGTGGAAAAGACCAGTGACAGGCTGAAGCAGAATTCTATTGGCCTCCTATGTTTAAAACAGTAAAAAAAATTGCAAAAGTTGTGGTTTACATCAGAAGTGTTTGCCCATTATTAAAGAGGCATTTGCCAGAGTATCTGTGCAAATGGTGCATATCAATAGATTAAAAGCTTACCATTACAGGGAGATAGCAGTAAACATATGTTGTGCTGATGAGGAATCCTCTTCACCCCTTTAATTGATTGAGTCAAAGAGAGCAGGGGTGAAACTCCTCTGGAAAGCATTGAGTTTGGGGATGGATTTATTCTAACCCCAAAGCAGGAAATGCTGGCCCTTTTAAAGCACAACACACAGGTATTTTCCAATTGGCCAGGTTTGACTAACAAGATTGTACACTCCATTCAAACCACTGGTCTCTGCCCCTGTTCCTAGCAGAGCATACTGGGCCAAAGGGGAAATGCAGAAGCAGATCCAGGAGGAGGCTGAAAGCATGCTGAAAATGGGGCTAATCACTAAGTCAGAAAGCCCCTGGTGTCTCCTATTGTGATGGTGCCTTAAAAGGACAAAACCATGAGATTTTGTGTAGATTACAGGAAGCCTGATCCTTACTCCATAACCCAAGTAGAGGGCCTACTGGACCTATTGGGGGTGTGTGCAAAATTCATAAGCACACTGGATTTGGCTCGTAAGTATTGGCAAATTCCCTTAGATGCTGATGTCCAGGAAAAATCTTCACTGATAGTGACATCTGAATTACATGAAGTTAAGGTTATGGCTTTTGGATTAATAAACTCGGGGGCAACCTTTCAGTGACTTGTTAATGAGGTGCTACAGGGGTTACAAACATTTGCCAGAGCCTATGTAGATGACTTGGCTATTTTCAGTAGCTCCTGGCAAGACCACTTAAACCATGTGGGAATTGTGCTACTAAGGCAGAAGGAAGCCAACTTTACTGTCAAGGTTTCCAAATGCAAGACGGGGGCTGCAGATGTATCCTACCTAGGACACAGGGTGGGCAGTGGGTTGGTTTGCCCCAACCCTTTAAAGTTAGAGGCCATTAGGATATGGCCTGCCTCTAGAACAAAGAAGAACAGGAGTACTTGTGGCACCTTAGAGACTAACAAATTTATTAGAGCATAAGCTTTCGTGGGCTACAACCCACTTCTTCGGATGCATATAGAGTGAAACATATATTGAGGATATATATATATATATATATATATATATATATATATATATATATATATATTACACACACATACAGAGAGCATGAACAGGTGGGAGTTGTCTTACCAACTCTGAGAGGCCAATTAAGTAAGAGGAAAAAAAACTTTTGAAGTGATAATCAAGATAGCTCAAGCAGGTCCAATCCTTTATAAGTCCGACCAACTATTGCCATCGTTTTGAAAAGGGGTTTAGTGGTATTGTGGCCCCCAAAATAGACCTTACAAAAAAGGGAAAACCAGAACAAGTGGTATGAACAGAGAAAGGTTTCAGTCAGTCCTAATTTCAGCAAACCATTTGTGCTGTTTACTGATGCTTCAAATTTTAGATTGGGCGCAGTACTGATGCAAGATGGAGCTGGGGGTCAGAGGCACCCCATTGCCTACTTAAGCAAAAAACTGACCTCCACTGAACAAAATTATGCTGTGATTGAGAGAGAGTGTTATGCCATTGTCTGGGCTGTTACACAAATAAGGTTTAAGTTGCTTAACAAATTTACTGTTCAAAATTATCATGCCTCCTTGACATGGCTGCACCAAGCTAAAGAAACCAATTCTAGATTACTTTGTTGGAGTCTAGCCCTTCAGGAATTTGACATGGATGTAATTCGTACCAAGGTAAAGGAAAATGTGGTGGCTGATGCCTTGTCAAGAATGGGGGAACCCTGATGACAGCTGTGCACTGTATCTAGACCAAAATTAAAGATTTGAGAGTCTACTTTTAAGGTAATCCAATAATGTTTGTCTATTATCTTTCAGAAAGTGGGAGGTCAGAACTCTCAGCCACAATGCTGGTTTTATGTAACTTCTTCATGGCAAACCCCAAGAGGCACGGATGGTAATTTCTTCTTGGTCTGTTATTGCATCATACTATCAAACTAGCAAGAAGGGGCAATATCAGAGAAGTCCAGGTTCATTTTCCTCCTAAATGATGTCCTTCTTCCTGAAGACTCTCCTGTGATCTAGTGTCACACTTTATTCTACCTGATATAAATAATTGCACTAGGTTAATATGGTTAATGCTAGTGAGCCATTGAACCTCATCCAAAAAATCTGTCATCAAAGCATACTTCCACTGATGAATTAATTAGTAAAACACAAATCTCTTTTTATGTGGGATATATGCCACCATTATTCCAGAACAGTGTCAGTGTCTAAGCAGTTTCTCTATGATTATTCAGCTTATGAATTTCAGAATATGACATGGGAACAAGGATAATGCTAATGAGCAATCTGGCACCAATCCTCAGATCCTACAGAGCAGAGATCAGCATGGGACTCAAAGGAGAAAGAGGGCAAGGGTAGTTGTTCGCAAGCATCCCATGCTCATGAGAGCAGGGAGAGTCACATTTGCAACCTATTTCTCCTTTTAAAATGTGTACTCTCATTCATCAGGAGCAAAGTTAGAGCACATAGGGATGGTGACTAGGAATAGAAGATCTGGATGTATTTGTGGCTATTACATTTCTTATGATCACATTATACTAGAAACCCATTGTGTAAAGTTCTTCAGTTGTTCATAGACAGAACCTTAATAGATAGAATTACAGCTGGGAAAAATTATGTTGTTTCCTTTCCATTGGGTTCAATTCATTTTTTTTCCAGTTCAAAAGTACCCAACATTTTTAAATTGAAATTCATGGCATTTAAAGCCAGAAGGGACCGTTTCGACATCTAGTCTGACCCTCTTCATAAAACAAGCCAAAGAACCTCACCTAGTAATTTCTGCATCGAGCCAATAACTTCTGTTTGAGCTAGAGCATATTTTTTAGAAAGAAATCAGGTCTTGATTTAAAGAATTCAAGCAATGGAGAATCTACCATATCCCTCAGTAAATTGTTGCAATATTTGATTATCCTCACTGTTAATACGATCTTCATTCCCATTATTATTGTATTGTATTAATTTAGCCAAAACCACCATGTTTTTCTTGGATTTTATCATCACAATAGCCCTGACCAGCCTTCAACAGGAAGAGAGGAGAAAACCCCCAAAGGGGCTGGGGAGTGAGGGATCACGGATCCCTTAGGCAGTCCTCAAATCGCAGCCATCACCTGGCAGCTTTCTGGTACCAGCAGGGGGCAGCTTGCTGGTAGACCCTAGCGCACAAGAGAGACCACCCATGGAGCTCATAATTTGAGGAGACATCCAGCCTCTCTGGCTCAGATTCACTATTTGTGCCAGAAGAAGGCACAGGAAGTGTCTGAGCAACTAGATAAATTCCTGGCTGGCTGCTACATTGGACCCTGCTTTCTTGCCTGAGTCTCGATACCTGCCTTGTTCCTGATTTCTGCCTTCCAGTTCTGTTCTCTTCCTGGTTCCTGCCCTCCTGATTTGTTCCAGATCTGTGCTTCTATGCCCCACCACTGGCCTTGACCCCTGACTCCAGTGGGAGACTCCTGGCTCCCAACTCCTATTTTGACCACTGCTGTTGACCACTGGGTTTGACCACCTACATCCCGGCCCACAACATGGGGTAAGAAGATTTGAGTCACAAGTCTTATTCCTTACACGTAACAGGCCTTGACCTTTCCTCTTACCTTTTGCCATTTTCTGAGTAGGCAGGCTTAGATGGCTGCTAACTGTTAGTGCTGAGAAACAAACATATGCTGGGATCCCAGGCTGGCTAGGTCTAAATCTAACCAGGTAAAACTCACCCATTTTCCTGTATGGGCCTGGTGTGAAGCCCAACGAAGTTTGCTTAATAGTTAGTACATGTTCAATAGGCCTTTTGTTGAACCTCAGCAAAATCCACTTTCACAATGAAAAGCAGAAGTTTCTTTACCAAAGTTTTGCACAGCCCTGTGCAGTATATAATCTGATGTGGTTGCTTGTGGATTTATTCATGTAAATCTCCACAAATCAAATTAAAAAATTACCTTTAAATATTTATCAGTTTCTACTGAATTATTTAGTTAGTTATTTTGATTTGTAAACAATGCATTCAATCAATAAAACTCATTTCATGTTCTGGGCAACTTTATTGACCATTAAAATTTTCATTCTCATCTAAAATACTAATAGATATCACGCAGTGACATGGTAGAAGAGAAGAAAATAGACAGGTTTTATATACTGCTTTCCAAAGTGATGAGTTAAATATTAGAGGCCTTTTTCCTTGTTTACTGGTATGTAAATCAGGTGTACCACAGATTACTTCTTTGGAATTAAGTCACTGTGTACTGCTGAAAGTGAGATCAGAATTAGGCCTTAAAAGTGCAGTGACTATGTAAGCAAAACTCAGCAGTCATTATGTACTCAACAATAGCTCACACATTAGACACTGACATTAGAAACTGCTTTTACTGAGAGAGAGAATGTTGGCCAGGGTTGTGGTGCTGTCACCAGTCCATTTAGAAAATAGCAATTGGATCTTTGTCTTTCAACTGACAAGCACCACAAATAAGCGGACAGGGCCTTAAAGTATGCATGCAATTAATTGTGTGGCAGAGCCAGGGGAAACTGCAGGGCATATCATCGTCAGTAATAAAGCACTTATGCAAAGCTGAATATCTTTAAAACACTTTACAAACAATGCATTAATCCTCACAAAGGGCCAGACTGTGAAACCCGTACTCCCCAAAGTGAACAATTATTCCCACAATGAGTCATTTTACCTCCAATAGGACTACTTATGGGCATGAAAGTAAAAGGTTCGCAGTCAGGCCCCAAACTTCTGTGATAAAGTATGTCTTATCTCTCTTTTACCAATGGGGAAACTGGGACAGAGAAGTTAAGGGCTGGTATTTTTAATGTACTATGCACTTATATTTTCACATGTAGTTAACATAAATGAATATGCTCATTGAGTATTTACATGCTCAAATGGTTTTTAAACACTTAAATCCCAAATATAAGCAAATATAAATATATTTTTGTGCATGCTATTGTGATAATTAGATATGTTAAAATACAGAGCTCTCCTTAGCATTTTTGGGCAGCCTGTGAAACCATATTTTTGTTGTCCATCTCCAAATGTAACCGCTGCCTGTCCACCACCATCATATCGCTATGCATAAAACTAGACTAAGAATTATGCAGAGAATCAGTGAGCTGATTCTTTGGGGATAGATACCAAAGTTAACTGATCCATCTTAAAGACAGTGTGCATGTGCATGGGATCCTTAGGTTCCCCCTCTTCCTCCTGATGAAAAAGTGGACACAAGCTACTGTTCTTTCAGACCTTGTAATTGGCATATATCAGTTTAATCTGGTTTGCATTTTCCAGGTGATCTTTGCAAAGAAATGGTGAGGTCGAGAATTTCTGAACTTGGATGCCTAAAGTTAGGCTCCTAAACCCATGCTGTTTAGGCACCTGAATAAATTATCACCTACCATTGCTATTGACTTCAGGGCATTTCTAGCTTCCCCAGATCACGCTGACTGTCATAAATGCATGGGCGGTTTCTTCAGTAAACTTTGTCTTTTCTCAACGAAGAGCTTGGCACTCCTCTAATACTGTAGCAGTGTAAACACTGGATATGAACCCAAATCCTGTTATGCAACAGGAACCTATGATGTCCAGGGGCAGAAGGCCTACAGAGTCATGCTAACACCTATTCTGTACTGCCAACAAAAAACAATCTAACTACTAATCATGCTTTTAAGACAGGGCAGGCAAATTTTTTGGCCTGAGGGCTGCATCGGGTTTCGTAAATTGTATGGAGGGCCGGTTAGGGGAGAGGGCCGTGGCCCGGCTCCCACCTCCTCTCTGCCCCCCGGGACCCCTGCCCCATCCACACACCCCTGCTCCCTGTCCCCTGACTGCCCCTGGAACCCCTGCCCCTGACTGCTCCCTGCCGCCCCATTCAACCCCCACCTCCTTCCTGACTGTCCCCCTGGGACCTCTGCCCCCATTCTACCCCCTGTTTCCCCCCGACCCCCCCAACCCCTATCCACACCCCTGACCACCACCCTGAACTCCCCTGCCCTCTATCCAACCCCCCCCCCTTGCTCCCTACCCCCTTACCGCGCTGCCTGGAGCACCAGTGGCTGGCGGCGCTACAGCCGCGCCGCCCGGCTGGACCCGGGCCATGCCGCTGCTGCCACCATGCAGCTCAGAGCATCGGGTCAGGCACCCAGGAGCTCACAGCCCCGACACCCAGAGCATTGCAGAGCGAGCGAGCTGAGGCTGCGGGGGAGGAGGGACAGCAGGGGAGAGGCCGGGGGCTAGCCTCCTGGGCCAGGAGCTCGGGGGCTGTGCAAGATGGTCCCGCAGGTGGGCCGGATGTGGCCCGCGGGCCATAGTTTGCCCACGGGCCATAATTTGCCCACCTCTGTTTTAAGAGATACTTGTAAATTTAATATATGGTAGTGCACCCACATTTTAGCAAAATTCATTGATTGCTGATTTGTATTAAGCTGTCTGTATATATCAGCTAAAGTAAGGTGAAAGAAATCAGCTAATGGAGACTGTTTAAAAGTTTATTAATTGTGCACTTTTAAGGAAGCACAACTGCATATTAAATGTTTTTTCACAGTGAGCAGATTTTTCACTTTGAAGGAGACATTAAACTGGCCAAAGTAGACCATCCCAGAGGGCTTTCCTTTTTCCAGGTGCTATGGGGCCTGCTTTGTTGGTCCACTGGCTTATTCACACTAAAGTACACTGAAGCTCAAAAGATCTTTTAATTATTCATTTTCCACCCCATATGTTGACTTATGGTAACCTTTTCATTGTTCCAGTCCCCGTCTGCTCAGAGAAGCTGGGACTGATTGACTCTCTGTAGGGATACCTTTCGGCCCTCCTTTTGTTCAAGAAGTATTTGGTGATGTGTGAAACTGGAGAAGTTAAGACATTTAACTGTTTGCCTTCCATTCCTTTAAAAAATGTGTTCTGAGAGTTAGTAGTAAACATTCCCTGAGATAATTATACCTAGTGTGAAAAGGGGATGGAATATTCATTTTACAAAGGGGAAAGCTTTGAAAAGAATCTTCTGCTGAGTGTATAAATTGAGGGGATAGTACCCATTAACAATAGGTCTGTTTGTAATGAAGAAGAATATGTATATGGATTCAAAGGGTTTGTTTTGACAGACCATGATGTCTTTAAGTGCTTTTCTAATATTCCCATGTATTGAATGAAGCTGATGTTCATTAATTGACTTCTAGCTTTTGGGTTTCCAGTTTGCTTTCAAGTTAATTAATGTATTTAGGCAGCTGGGGTTTACATTTAAATGGAAATGTGTTGAAAGTGTAGCAAGTAGAACATCACCCAGTTATTCCTAGTGTGTAAACAGAGGCATATTAGAGAATGGATACAGTACATGGGAGAAAATCCAAGTAAAAGGTGTCTCAGACTAATTCATTTTGGGATGCATTAATCAATATGAAGCAGGACAGTGAACAAGTCAGTTGAAAGAGTAATATTGATGACAATTAACCTAAGTGAGAGTTTCTCTGAAGTTTCATCTTGATTAGCCAATTCATTACTCTGAGGCTTTTCAGCTGGTAGCTAATTGGGTATGTCTGGTCACGGCATATCCTAAGAAATGCTTTGTACAATATTGACATGTCTTCAGAGCTAGCATAGGACCAAAAGTTGCCAAAAGGCTTCTCAAATAAGTCTGCCAAGGTTGATAAGCTTCCACAGAAAGGGATTACGTATTAAATATAGTACTGAGTGACAAAATTAAATTGTCATACAGGATACACAGTGCAGCAAACTGGGAAAGGAGTCAGAGCTTGTGCGTGATGCTGATACGCAAGTTTATGTGGCTGTTTATTGCTGAGTGCACTCTCATAGCCTCTTTCCAACAAGGGGAAGAAATTAAATAGGAACACCAAAGACAGGCTGTGCACACTCTGACCAACATAGAGGTCATCATGGGTTTTTTTAGCCTTTTTTTCTTGGCTTTCTCATTTTGAGATTTAACTTAGGATGGGAAATAGGTTAATGAAGAACTCATCTTAGTAAAGAGAGAGTCAACATCTAAACAGAAAGAATCTGGGGGCATGGGGTTAAGTGACCTTTAGTGTGAAATACACTTTCAACAACAAAAAGGGTTAAAATGCCTGCCAGCCATGATGTCCTGGTTTTGTGTGAAGGGTTTTTTTTAAAAAGTATTCCTAAAATTAATGAATGGATCCTAACTCTGGGATCTAGCATGTCAAACCATTTCTCTTTTGTTCTGACATTGCCTATATGTGTGTTTGATTAATTATATAGATGGCAAGAGCATAGGACCTGCACACATATCTGTTGCCTAAACTCTCGCCATCTATTCACTACATCTTCCTCATTATACCAAAGGAAAATAATTGCTTATTTGATTTGTGTGCACTACTGCCTTAACTTATTTTTTCATATATAATATTATATAAAAATAAAACTAGAGCAATGGCACAAACATTTTACGACTCAAATAAGCAATTATTTTCTTTTGCTATAATGAGGAAAATAAGCCTGAAAATTGGATTTTTGAATATTTAAAATAAAGGATAAGGGATTTGGCCCAAACTGTCCTGTTAAGTTAGGTAGAGGAAGAAGGGTTTGTTTATTCATTCACATTTTCTGGGGGGTTAAATGATACTGAGTAGCGAAAGCATAAGGTTTGGTGATGACATTTTTGCTGCATCAGTTGATTCCATTAATCTTTGAACAGTAGCACAGGTGGCCGTGAGAGGATACCCCCAGCCAGCATGCTCATTAGGCTTTTGATGCAAGTGCAGGAGCATCAGCTTCAGAACACAATAAACTGTTCCTGGTTATCTCTTGACAATGAAATCTCCTCACAAAGGAAACAATTTCATCATTCAGCTACTGGGACAGATGAAGTCCCTAGGAATGCAAGCATATTGAAGGTCTACATTTTCAAAAGTGAACAGTAATTTTAGGTGCTCCCATTTTTGGGTGCTCGATTTGAGACATCATAAGAGGCCAGACTTTTTTTCAGTGTATAGGTGTTCAGCACTTTCTGAAAATTAGGTCTCTTTAATGTCTCAATCTGAGCCTGCAAAATTACTAGTCACTTTTGAAAATGTGTAGGCCTCTGTGTCCTGTGCACAAATCCTAAATGACAGTGTTCACTTAACCACACCATATAAAATGTTTCCTATGTAGTATGTCAACTCTTCATTTATTTATTTTTTTCAATGGTGTAAACTTAGCACTGGTGAAAAGTGCCACACAACCCTGGCTTGAAGTGGTTTCCATGATATAAGGGGTTTACAGTTTGGGTCAATAGCTCTCAGCACCCCCACTATACAAATTGTTCCAGCACCCTTGCTCCACCCTTCCTTTGGCCTTGGCCGCAGCCAGGAACATAAGAGTTTCCATGCCAGATGAGGCCAATGATTTATCTTATCTGGTAGCCTGTGTCCAAGAGAGGTTGGTACCAGATGCTTTAGGGCAAGGTGTAAGAGACAGTTGGGCAATAACGTGCCAGTGGAGAAATCTCTTCTTCCTAAACCCAATCTCTTACGTTTGATGTCCTAAAGCAAGAGGACTGATTATACTTTATCATTTTTTGCCCCAACTAGTGTAAATGTGGATATTATTTTTATACATATACATTTCTACTTTTTTGAAGCCTGGTAAGTTCTTTGTCTGCATTGGATAAAGTTGAACAAACACTGCAAAAAAGATCGATTTAAAAAAAATAAATAAATCCTGTAAATTCATTTTGATGTCATATACATCCCCATGCTTTTTGCAGATAGGACGCACTCAGACATGTGACTACTACACTACATAAAAATGATGGCAGTGAGTGGTAACAGGAAATGGAGATTAGTCATTCAGTCACTGCACTTAGCAGGAATACTCCATTGTTATAGGATAGGAATAGAATACAACACACCAGTTCTACTCCCAGAAACAGTTCCTGGGACAATGTTTCAACTGAGAGAGAGATAGTGAGCTGCAGAGCACTCTTGCAAATAAGATTATGCACACAAACACAATGCAACTAGTTGATGTGTGATGAGAAAAATTGAATATTAAAAATCTATCTGCTTACCAGTCAGTATAAAGAGGTTTATATCTCTTCCATGGTAAGGAAGGAATCCAAGTATATTAAAATGGAGGGTTCAAATAAACAACAAAATGTTATGGCTTCAAGGTGGGGAAAAAATGGATGATGAAGGTTTTAAAATTTCCTAAAATCCCCAAGTCTTATCTCCTCCTTCTCAAAGTCCTGGTGAGCTGAGCAAGCTGCCACCTTTCTGATAATGTTAGTTCATCTGACTAGGAACAGGACATAATATGATTCATTAGTCAAGTCCACCACAGAAGACAGTGAGAATCTTTTAGGTATTGTGGGCCCAGGCCATTGACCACTGGAAATTGGCTTGAGACCATAGAACTCATTTCATAAATGTTAGCAGGGGTGAAAGTAGAAATAGGGACTTACCGGTACGGGGCTGGGTTGGGGCCGGATCTGGCCCCTGGAAGGGGCGGGGATGGAGGTGTCAGAGCCAGCCCCAGCCTGCCCCGTACTGGTAAGTGCCCTCCCTCTCCCCCGCCAGGGTAGCAGCGGCAGCCGGGGACTCCGGCAGCAGTTTAAAGGGCCCAGGGCTCAGCCACCGCTACCACTCCGGGCCCTTTAAATCGCTGCCGGAGCCCCCGGATGCCGCTGCTACCCAACGGCTCCGGCAGCAGGGCTCTGAGGGCTATTTAAAGGGCTGCCTCTACCGCCCCGGCCTTTAAATAGCCGCCGGAGCCCCGCTGTTACTCCAGGGCTCTGGGGGCTATTTAAAGGGCCCAGGACTCCCCTGCTTCTACCTCCCTGACCCTTTAAATAGCCCCCAGAGCCCTGGGGTAGCGGCGGCGGGGCTCCGGTGGCTATTTAAAGGACCCAGGGCAGTAGAGGCAACGGGAGCCCTGGCCCTTTAAATAACCCTCGGAGCCCCGCCGCTACCCCAGGGCTCCAGCAGCGGGGCTCTGGCGGCAATTTAAAGGGCCTGGGGCTCCAGCTGCTGCTGGAAGCCCCAGGCCCTTTAAATTGCTGCCTGGGGAAGCTGGGCCGCCCCGGTACGGGGCACCGGCTCTGGCCGGGACACCGTACCGGCTTACTTTCACCTCTGAAGGTTAGTAAACAACCAACGCTCAGTCACTTCTAATTTAGCCTGAATTTGAATCCCAATCTTGAAGGTGAAAGCTGTACATTCCATTACCAGTCTCCTGAGCCATCCAGTCCCCCTAAATATCCACTCTATTGCCACTGTCATGAAGGGACTGTGTCTCAATGCAACTACTCATGTAAGTAAGGAATAACCCTGGAACTCAGGCTTACAGACCTGGGCCCCAAGCCTAGTAGCCAGAGACGGATATAAAAGATGGGAGCTCCACCAGTTGAGTTCAGGCGCAGTGCTCTGGTGACAAATTCCAATTTTGGGGAGAGAAACACTGGGATTCCCACCAGGAGGGCCTGTCCTGACTTTGCCCAGAGACTCCATCTAATGTGTTGGTTTTAATGAATAAATATATGATCACTTTTTCTGTCTTCCCCCCATGTTTCCTTGGCTGCCTGCAAGGACAATGAACTTTCTGTCACTCCTTGTCACCTGCAGGAAGGCAGAAGTCTGATCCTCTCAACTTTCTGGCGCTGGCTACTGTTCCCAGCGCTTACAGTGTGTGAGAGGTAGGGATATAGTAAAAGAGGGTGTCACAGGGGGTTGCAGACATGGGGCAAAAGAACCTTATTAATTGAGCTGGGAGTGCACTTTAAGCATTGTTTTACCAATGTCACTGCTCCCAGATTATGAGAGGACCCCCCCACACACACTTCACACAAACACACAAACACAATCACTCCTTACAGACCACTTTAAGTGCTGGCTGTACACACCACCTCCCCCCTGCCCACAACTCTCTTTCTCACTTCTCAAGGATGTAAAAGGGGGCCGAACCTGGCCATGTCTCCTGGCTTCTTGGGAAAAGGAGCTCTCTCCCCAGCACCTTTGCATCCCCCTACACCCATTGTTTGTTTCCTGGCTGTGAGATGCCACTCTCCTCAGCTCAGAGAGTGCAATTCTGCTTGCTTCTTGCACAATGTCTCTTTGCAGTAACCCCACTCCATGCCACTCTTGGGTGCACCCACAATCTGGAAAAATCCATCTGTTCTCCTTCTGATCAGACCTGCCTAGTAGGTGAAGCTGTGCAATTAGATGTGCTCTTTAAATGCTGATTATACAAATATACAGTAAATGCCACTGTGCTCACATCTTGCTTGTTATCACCTCCTCTGAAATTTCTAAAGTTCATTTGCAAATTCCTTCTCAGAAGAGTCATAGGTTAGTTAACTGATATTAAGAGATACAACATTCTCACCTACAGGAAACTCTAGTACAGTAATCAAACTATTAAACATAGTCTCGGATCATTATTATCGGGTAGCAGTTAGCATTATGCTAGGCATTGTACAAACACAGGGGCAGAATGTGACCCTGGCTGCATTCCTGTGCAGAGGAATCAGTGAATATAAGGAGCCACTTCACTCCCCTGCATAAGCTACTTGTATCACAAGTGGTAATGCAGTGGGGAAGAAGCTACCACTGGGCTGCTAAGCCCTGCCCTGAATGGGTGTGCAATGAGTGGGAGAGCAGGGGTGGTAGTGGGCTGAGACTTAGCTCCACCCCTACCAGCTGAGATAAGCAACAGGAGGAAGTGAGCTGTGCCAGGAAAAGAGCTCATGTAGGTTACTTCTCTTCTGGAGTATGGGAGAAGCTGGGGTTGAAGTGTGACTAAAGCTGTTTTGCTTGAGGGGCAGTGCAACTATGCACTCAGGACTGATTGTCAGGTAGGGGCCAGATTTTTAAAGGTATGACTCAGTGAACTGTCACATGAGGGTCGGGGAGAGAAAACCAATGCCCAAGCAGCTGATTTCAATTAGCCAGTCCTCGCAGAGGCTGCTGGGAATGAGAGGGGTCTGAACCTAAATAAGCCAGATCCAGCTCATTTCAAAGGGAGAGAGCAAGATGAGTAGCACTCAAGAAAACTGGGAGCCCTAAGAAGTGTGGAGGGGGATAGTTCCAGGAAGGAGAAGAGCTCATTGCCTTGGAATGAAGGTACTGAGTTTAGGGAGGGTGGGACATGAACTGGGGCCTGCTTCCCTAGAAAACTATGCACTTGCCTGAGAGGCAAGAGAATTTGTGGGGAAATAAGACTAAAGACTTTGGGTGTAGATGACAAACTAAAAATTGATACACCCTTTTATAAATATACTACCTTCTTTCTTATTCCTACCTTTCCTTCCTCCTATCTTCTTTTTTTCCTACAGTGGTCAGATCATCCTGTCCCACCAGGCAATAGTTTGATGACTGTGCTGAAAGGTACAGAGAGGCACCCAGTGCTATTTTCAAAAGCGCTTAGGCACCTAATGATACTCTTGAAAATTCCACTAAATGCCTATCTGCATTTTTAGGCATCTAAAAATCTAGCCCCTGGGCTCTTTCCCAAAGATCTCTTGATTTAGATAGATGAGAGACAAACAACTTAAATGCAAAATGGTAAAAGTACAAAGCTTGCCACATGTTTGTGGAGAGGAAGTGATTTATTTTTTTATTTCTACCTTGATTATGGTTTTGCAACCAAATACAAAGTCAGTGTTGCTTTCCTATCAGATTGGCTTTGTTTGGTACATTAAAGAAAACACCCCTATGATTAATGTTACAATGGGAACTATGACTCTGAAACCTGAGTGGACCTATCAAGGAATGATTTTAAGCAGGTTTTCATTGCTGCACCACTATCAGCCTTTTTGAGAGCATTCTGATATCACTAGATGCATCTTCACCAAGCCTCTCCAGTGGAAAAACAAGGGGGGAGAATAGGTTCTAAAAACATCCTGACTATTCACTTCAGGCTTCATAAAGGGTGCCTGTGCTGTCTGTACTGCAGCACTTAAAAGAATTAGTTGAACACCTTTCTCCCCCCCCCTTTTTTTTTCTTTGTCAGCTATATAAACTCAGGATCATTTACAAGCAGGTGCTCAGTGTTTCCCGAAAGCAAATGGTGGGCGAGAGATACAGACATCTTTATTTCATTCTAGGATTTTTACTTGCTACATTAAAATCAGAAGGTTGACTCATTTATCATGCACAATGATTCCCCTGGCCATCTTCTCAGAAACCACTTGGACGGGAATGGGGCAACATTCTCTTTTGTCTTGCTGCCAAGTCTCCAGTTTTGGAGACGTGGCTTTTAGGATTTCTCATAAAAAGCTGAAGGAGCAGCAAAAATACATTTTACCACAACCATTGCTGCAGAAAATAAACCCTCCTACACTACCAGCCCTGGAACGTCCTGATTTTACTATTCAACTTTGGCCTTTAGTAAAACAGCACTGCCTCGCTCCAATTAGCATTATCATTTATTTGTATTGTAATGCTTAGAGGCCTCAGTGAAGGAGTGGGGCCACACTGTGCTAAGCACTTCACACACATGACATATAAACAGTCCCTGACCCCCAAATTGCCACACACAGTTAATAACACACTCTCTCGTTCCCTTGTGTTGAGCTATGCTGCTTGATGTTGCCATGCCTATTCTGTATCTATAATTAAGCATAGGAAAAGCTGCTGAATGTTGTCTGGTTTAGCTCTGCACACAGCCAATTAATTCACAGTTATGGCTCTCATGTCTTCCTGTGCTCACACCATTGCAGCCATGGCACTGCAGAAGGTGTCGTGCTGTAACATATGGTATGGAAGAACAGTGTTTTCTTTGATTCCTGCAGCACCTCTGCATGAAAGGCTAGGAAATAGAGAGAACCTGTAAACATAAGCTTCCTGCCTTTCTCAGAATGCCTGTAAGGCTATTTCCCCACTCTGTTTTGGGGCAGATGCTGATCCCAGTAGTATGCTCAGTAGCATTCCACTCTGCAAGTAGCCCCATTATAAGGAGAGCATTATCTGGTCTTTTGTGTCTAATCTCACTTGGGAGAGGTGCAAGGGCTGTACAAAAGAAATAGGGAAGAAAATTGTTTTTGAGTTTGTGTATGGCACCTTATTATGAACATTATTCCCCCATTGAGAATGCAATGGCTTCAGTTTCAAAGAAGTGTATGACATCTGGACACAGTCTGTCTGTTTATGGGTATAAATACAGAGTAACTCCACTGTTAGTGCACTTACTCCAGATTTTACATCAGTATAATTAGTTCAAAATCAGATCCCCTCGTGTGATGGGGCCCCCGAGGTACAACCTGGACTGTGGGACTACTGAGCCCTCCAAACACCCCAACTTGGGCTGCCTCTCACACTGTGATGCTGATGTCAAGCTACAAACCTCTGATGGGCACTGCACTTACACAGACATCCAAAGGCAGGGACATGCCCAATTGTGTGTTATGAATGATCTCCCAGCCACTCATGAATAATCAATAGGGAAGCTCCAGCCAATTCCCCTGAGCTCCCCAGCCTTGCACCTCAGAACTGTACTGTCTTGTACTGGTCAGAAGCCTGGCCAGTGTAAGCTCATTACCTAGTTTGCCACTTCTTTGAAGGAAAGTGGACATGCACCAGCCTTTGTAATCTGAGCTGAGATTTCCCACGCACTTCAATCAAAACACAAAGTTTTAGGTAAAATAGAAAACAGATTTATTAACTACAGAAAGATAGATTTTAAGTGATTATAAGTAGCAAGCATAGTGATCAAAGTTGGTTACTTTAGAACTTAGACTGTGAATTTATTTTTATTTCTTCAAACTGAACGGAATTTGAATCAAACAGTGTCTCACCCTGACAGATGGCACCAGCAGGCTGCAGTTCCTGATACACAGACTGGGACTCTTTTTCCAGCCTGGTACCAGTTCAAAGTCTCTTTCTTCCAGCCATGTCTTTTTCTTCCAGAGGGGAGTGAAACCAAGTGATGATGTCACTTCCCCTCTTTTATATTTTCTTCCAGCTTGCTGGAAAGGTCTTTGCTGTAACGTGGGGCTCAGGCAGTCCCCATTGGTCAAGCAGTCTCCATTGCATACATGCTTATTGAGAAGTCTCTGGGATGGCCATTGGGAGAGTGGATTCCCTTTAATGGGCCATCAGCACAAATCTGGCTGCTCCTTTGTTGCAATTGAAAGGTTGGCTGTGGGCATCTCCCAACCTCACAACATATTTCAGTAGCACATATAGTAATGCTTCATACAATCCACCGGGATATTAATGTTTAACAGATAAAGACTTTTAAAATGATACCTCACAAGGCATACTTTGTACAAAACATCATAATTATATGACAGCAGTGAATATGGGGGTTCCAAGGTACTACTTTGAAGTACAGAGTGCCACACTTAGTGTTTAATCTACATATTAATATTTTGAAATTTAATAAAACAAGCAAATATGCAAATGGAGACAAAACACAAGAACACAAAAGTGGAATGTTCCAAATCTTTCCCCAAAATCTGCTTATTGAAACAGAATATACAATAATAATGGCTTCAGAGGCCTTGGACAATGTTGATTATATGCTGTTTGCACCAGAATGTGACATGTCCTCACATGGGTTTGTGAAGGAAAGAGGCTCTTCAACACCTCCATGAATCCACAGGAGCTGGCCATAGTTGCAATCCCTAGGGATTGCTCCTTCAGTGTGTCCCAGGGAGTGCCTGGCACCCCACGGGGAAAAATAAAGGGAGGAGAACGAGATGTACCAGACCACTTGGGACAATGCGACAACACACTGTTCCCTATTTATGCTGCAAGCAAAATGCTACAATTTCACCCTTTCCATTTCAAAGTATAGACCATTTTATTATTTATTATGTACACAAATTACAAAAGCACTATTAATTATTGCAATATCAAGCACTCAAAATTTAGGGAATGCTAGGATTAAGATTATACTCTCAAAAGCTGGGGCTGGATAACGGGATGAATCACGCAAAATTGCCCTGTTCAGTTCATTCCTTCTGAAGCATCTGGCACCTGGCCACTGTCAGAGACAGGATACTGGGCTAGATGGACCACTGGTCTGACCCTATATGACTGTTGTTATCTTTTCAACCTTAATTTAGCCCCTTGTGCCTACGCATTATGATACAGTGTTTAATTACATGATTACATACTATTTTTTCCACAGGAGTCCTGCCTCATTCAGTGCAGGCAATGGATGGTGCTCAGTTAATGAAAAGCTAATCGATGTTTTGTTTTCTGTTCGTTGTTCAACCTTTGGCTCTCCTCCCCATGCCTTATTTACTGCACATGATTCAAACCCTACTGTGAAGACAGAGTTTCTGTAGAGTATCTAAGTGATTTACAAATTGATTTTCACAACACTCCTGCGAGGTAGGTGGTATCATCTCCATTTTACAGATGGGAATGGAGGCAGAGAAATTAAGGTCAAAAGTATCCACTAACTATTTGTTAGTCTCTAAGGAGTCTCTAAGGTGCCACAAGTACTCCTGTTATTTTTGCGGATACAGACTAACACGGCTGCTACTCTGTAACTAATCTTGGGCACCCAACTGGAGGTGACTAGGACCTGACTACTTAGCATTATATTGCATTTCATGCATTCAAAACACTGCTCCTGTTGGCACTCTCAGCTGTAACTTAATTCAATCAGGCATGGGGACATACCATTAGTGACCACCTCTCAAAATGTTGGCAGTGGCAGAAATAGATTCCAATTCTCTAGAGCCTTTAAGGTGTCATTCAACTGCTTAATAAACCCAAGACCATCCTTTCTCTTCCTGCAGTCCCCTGAAGTCTACATCCCACCCACTAAAGACTCCAAGTGACTTCCTGGTCACCTACAAGTCAATCCACAGTCTGGTCAGCGCTAGGACCTGTGAGGGGATGGAAGAGGCTTAGTGAGGGTGAAATCTTCTAAGGTTTTAGCTGCTAAATTCTGCCTCTAGTGAGCATGTATAAACTGACTTTTTTCTGATGGTTTATAACTTGGCCAAATTTGGGAGGATTTTCACAGGAACAGCAAAAGTCACGTCTCAGATCCAAAGGCCACTCCCCTTGCAAATTTCAAGTCCCTGACCCAAATTATGGGGGTGCTAGAACTTCTCAAAGGAAAGGTTGCCAGACTTGTTTTAAATAGCCTTGTTCTCAGAAATGGCTGAACTGATTTGGCTGAAACTTTCCAAAAATATTCAGACTGAGGGAGACACCCAGCATGGAAACTTTCAGCGTAAACAGTTATAAGCAATTGAAAACAGGGAATTATAATGGGAAGTTTAGGAACATTAATAATAGGTGGTGCTTCCTGCCCCACCTATAATATTTAAATCCAGTGTCTACAACCCACTGCCATTATCTCCTCAACTCTTTACCTCCATGGGGCCTAATCCTGTCACCTGTACTTAAGGATGAGTAATATCTTGCTCCCTAATTAGTTCCATTGAGGAAGGGTGGCAGAATTAGACCAGCTGTAAATAGATGAACTATAAGTCCTCCTAGAAGGAGTTATGGATACATATAGCAGATTTTTGTACTACAGTAGCTCAACTAATTTTTTTGGGCTGAAAATACTCAGGCATTAGTGTATATTTTGGACTGATAGCTTGTACTCTACACTCAGGCCCTGATCCTGCAATTCATTTCATGTGGCTGAACAGATTTGCCCATGGGCAGTGAATTGCAGTATCAAGGCCTCAGATAGCTCCTCTGAAGAAAGTTGCTCAAGGTGCTTTCCAGCCCCTTTAGAAGCATAAACTTTTATTTATATACTTCACACAATGTGCAGTCAACCAGTGGCCAGAACTATATGTGGTTCAGAAAAGAATTAGATAAGTTCTTGGAGGATAAGGTCCTTCAATGGCTATTAGCCAAGATGGTCAGGGACACAACACCAGGATCTGTGTGTCCCTACACCTCTATCACTCAATAATTACCCTATTCTGTTCATTTCCTCTGAAGTGTCTGGCACTGGCCACTGTTGGAAGACAGGACACTGGGTTAGATGGGCCATTGGTCTGCCCCAATATGGCTGTTCTTATTTCAGACTCTAAATCACATAATGTTTAGTCGTCCCCTTCCTCCCCCACCCCTCCATACACACACACGTAGCCAATCTAAACTACATCTAACAAAAAATTTTAAAACTTACTGCAGAGACGTTTTAGCCGATTCCAGCTTTATGGATGAGTTTATAATATTGAAAAAATACAGCTTAGGGGAATGAAAAGACAAAGCTCATTCTCTTTTCCCCCGCTAGCCCATCATCCTATGCAAGGATGAATTTGTTCCCATGCTACATTTCCTAAACATGACATCAGATGGCATTGCAAAGTGTGTGGGGGTGGGGGAGGAAGGAGAGAAATCATGGGTTTTAGATGAAAATCCAACAGAAGCAACAACAAAAGAGGGAGGAAGCAAGACCTACTGCTACAAGGTTAAACTTTCATTTAAAAAACTCATTATCAGTTGTCCTTTACTGTCCTGCTCCCCTTCATTGTGTGAGTTGTTTTGGAGCATGGCAGGCTTCCAGAGCCATTTTTCAGATGCTTTGCAGCAGATGTGATAATTACAAGATACAACATCAAAGGATTTTGGCATTTATCTGTTTTCTGTAATTTCATTTTTTACTACCTTTCCTTTAAAGACAGCAAGATGTAGACTGAGGCGATAAACTGTCGGATTCTGTATCTTATGAGGCTACCAATATCCTGAAATGCAAGATGATTTAAATTTCCAATCAAATGGACAGAAATGAGAAATTCAGCACAATTCCAGTGGCAGTAGTAACGGCTCCCAAGTGGATTTTTCTCCCCCTAATCTTTATAAATCCAGTATTAACACAAAATTATAGTTTGTAGAAAATTTTCACAGTCCAAAATTAGATCAGGTTAATAAGAATTGGACTTTAAATCATGGATTGTAAGTTGTTTTAATTTGCCTTTTGCTTGGTGAATATAGGTACCCCATCCCCAAAGGAGTCAGGCTATATGGGATGATAATACAATAATTCTTGTTGTCCTGAAACAAGATGATTATGACACATGATAACCATAATTAAAAGAAAAATAAGATGGAAAATAGCTGTTTTGATTTGCGATCACTTTTTTCTGTATCTAAAGATATAAATATTAATAAATTAGAAAGGAATGAGATTGAAAATTAGAGTAGGCACTCAGTGGACAAAGTAGCAGATGTTGCTATTCTCTTCTGATAAAAAGGAGGATCTTGAATTAAGGCTGTGAGCAGCCCCACCCCCACTCGCTATTTCATGTGTACACAAACACACACACACAGAGTTCACCAAGGAAGCTGCTGGGCATAAACCAAATCGATCATTGGTCATAGTTAAGAGTGCTGAATATAACCTGCAAAGCAAAGGGGGAAGTAGAGCTAAGGACATATGGTGATGTTTCACTGTGCTTGCTATTGTCTTGACATGAAAGGGAACTCTGCAGGAGGATTTGCAATGCCCATCAAACATGCCAAAGGGAGCTTTCAGCTAAGCAGTTCTGATAGCATTCAGTGGCTAACAGGCATGGAAAAGTGAAGGCCACCTGGGACCACAGGATAATTAAATGCAATCCTGGTTGGGTGTTGTTTTTCATTTTTTCACCACTGTGGAAAAACATGAGCCCTAACCCCTGGAAAATACACAAATTGCAGCTATTCTCCTCTCCTTAATTACTGTGTCTGGTTAACTTTATTTGCAAGTATAGGGGCTTTTATAGCATTTTCACATCTCTGTATAAGGTGTAGTAGCATAATTAAAACCCAGGGGTGAAAGTGAGAGAGATGGTGGGAAGGAGAGGGGAGGTCACTCCCCCACCTGAGCTGCTGTAACCACTCACTCTGGTGGTCTTCGCCCAATTAGTTATCTTGCATTAAAGCTGTATTAGCAATGTAAAACATTCAGGTGTCAAGAAAACACAGGATCATCTGGCCATAGATAATGATTGTACCATTCTGGGACAGAACACAACTGAACTGTCTGGACAGAAGGGACAGGGTATTCAAGCTGCCCTGCAATTAATTACTTTCCCAACATTCGGCTTGACGCATGAAGGCTTTTTGGACTCTGTAAACTTTACAAGCTCCTCCTTATTGAGTTGAGGACTTTTTTTTTTTTTTTGAATGAGCTGCTCACCAATAGTAGTCAACATCGTTTTTTATGGGCTAGAGCTGATGTGGAAAACTAACTTCTCAACACACACATGCAGAGTACTTGCCTTGGCAACTGCCTCCTTTTAAACAAGCCATACAGCTGATGCCTTATGCTTACATAAGACCTTTACTGTTTGTTACAAGACATTTTTATGGGGGTAGAAATGTTGCTTATTTAACTATTGTACTTTCAAGCTGATTCCATTTGCTTCACTCTTAATGTAGAGATTTCAGGCTTTTGGAAGCTCTGACTCACAAAAAGATTCACTTATTTTTAAAAATAATACTTAATAAAGCTGTAATAATCCTTACCACTTATAGCATCATCTTTTCCCTTTAAAAGCATTTTTCAAACATTCATTAATCCCCGTTATTGGACCAACTTCTGTTGGTGAAAGACAAATTTTTGAGGTTACACAGAGCTGCTCTTCACAGACCTGAAGAAGAGCTCTATGTAAGCTCAAAAGCTTGTTGCTCTCTCTCTCTCTCTCCAAAAGAAGTTGGGCCAATAAAAGCTATTACCTCGCCCACCTTATTTCTCTAATAGTCTGGAAGCAACCTGGCTACAACAACACTGCATACATTAATTAATCCCTGTCAGATAGGGGAGTAAGTAGTATTATCCCCATTTTACAGATTAAGGAACTGAGGTAGAGCACTTAGTAAGATCATATTATTTTACCTTAGCTATTAAAAATCTCTCTCTTCTCCCATATTTCCACTGACCAGCATGTGGTGAATTGCTACTAGTGGCGTTTTCACATTGCAAGCAAGCATGACCATATGACTCCCATCCCCTGACACTTTTACTGGCTTCTCATTCATTGCAGAATCCAATTTAATATATCCCTTCTTAATTTAAAGGGTGGGAGGAATTCCCAGTCCCTCTCTCTACTTCCCTTCCACCTCCCACTATAGGTTTACTGTTGGCTTCCTCTCTGTCACTATGTAATCTGGCCACTGGCAGTGCAAGAGCCTTTGCTTCTGCATTCCTTGTCATCTGAGAATCCCTTCATTATTTTTATTATTAAGAAGAATTGATTTGTATTGCAGAAGCACATAGGGACTCTAACCATTGACTGTGACCCGATTTAGCTAGGCACTAAACAAATGTAACAAAAAAGATAGTCCCTGCCACAAGAAGCTCACAATCTAAGTACATCTCAACCTCATTAACCCCAAGGGCTGTTGACATACAGACTAAAGGTGTATTTTTAGAGATTTAGTTAAGCCAGTGCAAGTTTGTGTGTAAACACTATTATTTGAGTTTGTGTGGCTTAAATTAATATAAATTAAGGTCTGTGAGGTTTTTTTGATCAAGGGTTCACTTTTAAATTGGCTCCTGTACTGATTAAGCTAAGCCAAAATAAACTATTCTTAAACTGAAATAAGGGTGTTTACAAACAAACTAGTGCCAGATTAATTAAATCAGTTTAATTTAGGAATTGTCATACTGGTCCAGACTCAAATGCTATCTAGCCCAGTATCTTGTCTCTGACAATAGCCAGCACTCGATGTATCAGGAGGATGTAGAACCTCGCAGCAGGCAGCCATGTGATAACTATAATCAAGACTATGGGTTTGTCTGCACTGGCACTTTACAGCACTGCAACTTTCTCGCTCATGGGTGTGAAAAAACACCCGCCCTCCCCCCCCCCCCCCCGAGCGCAGCAAGCTTCAGCACTGTAAAGCTCCAGTGTAGACAGTGCATCAGCGCTGGTAGCTACGCCCCTCGTGGAGGTGGGGTTTTTTAGAGCGCTGGGAGAGCTCTTTCCCAGTGCTCTGCCACGACTACACAAGCCATGTTAAAGCGCTGCCGTGGCAGTTGCCAGTGTAGACAAGCCTTAAAACAGGGTTCAAAAAAGAACTAAATAAGTTCATGGAGGATAGGTCCATCAATGGCTATTAGCCAGGATGGGCAGGGATGGTGTCTCTATCCTCTGTTTGCCACCAGCTGGGAATGGGCGACAGGGGATGGATCACTTGATGATTACCTGTTCTGTTCATTCCCTCTGGGGCACCTGGCATTGGCCACTGTCGGAAGACAGGATATTGGGCCAGATGGACCTTTCATCTGACCCAGTATGGCTGTTCTTTTGTTCTTAATCTGCCACTCACAAATTTGCATGTAGACAAGGCCTTAGTTTTAGCTGAGATTTGAAAGTCTCTTTCCTCCTTTGCCTATAACTCTTCATTTCTCTTCCCCTTTAGTAATATTTATCTCTGTAATTGATTTATTGAATTTGTAACCATTTGGGGGATATAATTCATAGGAATGACACTTGACAAAGTAAAGCTGTATTTCACTGTAATGTTTTGTGCAAATAGGGCCTGATCCAAAGCCCGTGAAGTCAATGGAAAGATTCCTATTGACTTCAGTGAGCTCTGGCTAAGGCACTTCACAGAGAATAATGGGTTGGGTGGTTTTTTCCTAAGGGGGGATTTACTTGATTGTTACCTTGTTATTTCAGGTATCAATAATGCCCTATTGCTCATCAACATCTTTTATTTAGTGAAACAAACGTTATGTAGGAACAGATGACTTGTGGCAGCAGTACTCTGATGCTTTTAGAATACAAGCAACACAGACATTTCCTCATTGAACCACCCCAAAGGCATGCCATTACACCCTGTAATACACAGTACCTCATGAAGTGAGAGGAACATGAGGTCAAAAAGTCAGTCTGTCCCATGCAGTTCACTGGGCTGATGAGGTTAAGGCATGCTGGTTTCTAAAGCCACCAGTACACAAAGGAGACTGTCTTTCTGCATGAGATCAGCAAGACTTGAACCCACAACTTCCAGGATTGTACCCAAGCACCTGAACCACTCAGCTGCCACACCTCCTATGAAAGTGAGGTAAGGGACCATAAATTATTGGCAGACTGCAATGTTACAACACAGTGTACAGTAAAGATAATGCATTTTATAATTGTGTATTTATTTTATTGTTGAAGCAAGTATTTGCTCCTCGCTCAACTAGTGACCCTTCAATCAGTAGTATCCCCTTTGGCAGTCTCAGACAAAGGCACAGCATTCTTGGCAAGCAAGACATTTTCAACCGCTCATGAATTGTAAACTGCTACACTCGCCACACACACAGCACATTCTAGTCTTAAATCCTTCCTGCAGTCCAAAGCACATAGCATAGGCTGTGTGGGCCATACAGTTGCATGAAGTGACAAGGCTATTGTTCGGACCACAGTGAATGAATGAAAAACTGAGAAATCAGCTAAGAAACCTGTTTCTGCATCTTTCCCCTAATGTATTGTTAAATGCTGTGCCAGCTAGGGTGAGGGTAACACATTTTATTAGGAGTCAGAACTATGGTATGGACTGTTTCCAAGATGTCTTTCACATGCCCTTGCTACTCCTCTAATAAATGGATATCACAGCATTTTTGTGTTTTGTTCAGTTCCTAGAAGTCTGGTGGCCACTTTGACAATGGTAAAAATAAATTAATAGTTATTTCATCTTAAACCCTTTCTTCTGCCCTTAGCACCAATCTATACCTTTCAAAATCAGGGTGATGTTAGATTAGTGTGTATATGTAGGACTGTATTAGTTCTCCTCCATTGGACAGAAGTGGTTAACATTCAACGAGGAAGCTCTTTTTATTGTATATAGGTCTTTTCTAAAACAAACAGCTATTGACTGTGAAATTTACGGGGCTGAAAACACTATATAGTTCTGAAATCCATATAGGTAGTGATAGCAAAAGGAAACACACCCAGCAACAATCAGCTATTTAAATCCTTACTTAGATTACAGCATACATTTAGTTGTGAAGACAGAAAGAATAAAACTCTATGGGCCCATTTTCAGTTCCCTTTTTTTCCCAAGGTTTGATTTATAACCATTCAAATAGGAGATATATTCTAAGAAATGTATTAATGACTTGAACACTGCTGTGGGCTTGATTTTTCAACAGTCTGAAAATGCAGCTTGGAGGGGGGGAGGGGGGGAGAAGAAATCTTACTCACCATATATGTCGCTCCCTCACCCCATATGTTATAAATCAGCTGACAATAAAGATGCACTGAAAATGTTTTCCACAATATCTTCTCTCTTTAAGAGTCTTATGCTGTCGGACTTGTTTCCCATATTATTGAACTTCAATGAATATGTGATATGGCATTATAGTACTATACACAGATGCCCCTACTCTTTAATTAGCCAGTAACTTTCATATCTGCAATTCCTATAAAATTGTCAATTTATTTAGAATTCTACAGTAATCCCATGTAAATTTGCAGAAGGTGGATAATACTTGATTGTAGACTACAATTAACCATAGAATCTCTTTGGGCCCAATTCTGCCAGCCTTACTGAAACTGAGTAGTACGTACGATGCCTGTAGTTCTATTGACTTCCACCTGACTACTCATGAGTAAGGATGCCAACAATGAACCTTCAAATCTCACAGAAAATGCTCTTTTGGTTTTCTTATGCAAATATTTAAGCAGCTAGAGAGGTACAGGACCAAAATCCAGTACTTTTAGGCTAACATAACTGGGTACAATTGTTGTATTGCAAATACAATACCCTCATGCCATTACAGAAGCTTACATTGTCACTAGCTCACAGCAAAATAACTTCATGCTACCTCCTAGTGAACTTGAGGAGTGCACATTGGTATCAAACTTCTGAAGTTTTGATACGGCTGATGGGCACCAGATTTTCAAAGAAGCACAGTATTAGATTTTTCAAGAGCTCAGCCTCTACAATCAAGCCCAGATTTTCAAAAGAGCTCAGCTATCAATGAGGCACCAAAAAAAAATGGTCAGTTTTTCAAAAGCGCTCAGTAGCCAGCAGTCCATTTGTGACACTTATAGTCACATTTTGAAAAAAAAACAGCCTCTGACATGATGAACTCTTATGAAAATCTTGTCTCAATTTGGAGGTGCTGAGCTCTTTTGAAAATTCTGGCCATGGAGAAATGCTTTCTCATAACTAAGAAAGCAGACAGTACCACTTGGCAAATAAACACATTCAGGTGCCAATTTTCAAAAGGACCAGCCTCCCTTTATGGCAGCAATTTGACCTTGCCTAATTTGAGCCCACTGTTTTCTCCCACAATTGAATTGTGGGAGGAATTTGGACCTGCACTTCAAATGCAAGAGCAAATCAGAGGAACTGCCCTTTGTCTACCTAGTTAAAGGCATGGTTCAGGTACGGAGAGGTAGGAGTGTTCTGATAGCTGCTCAGTTTTGCAATGAACAATTTTCACACATTGTCACAGGGTGACTGGCCCCTTTAAAAGGTAGTGGGTCCAGCCCCACTGTACCTCATTCAGCTGTCCTCCCTGGAGTGGTGAAAGTTATCACAGCCACATGACAGGTAGTCCAGGCCTGGTAATAAAGGAGCCCCTAGAAAGCCAACCAGGAGAGAGTGAGCGGATAGCTTAAAAGAAGGCTGTCTAGGGAGAAGGATAGAATTAAAAGGGACCAGCTCAGAGAAGCTGATCCAGGGCTGCAGCCAGCCTGAGTTACCAACACAGGCCAATGAAGCAGGGTGGTGGTTCTCTTGCTTAAGGGGAGGGGAATCTTCTTGGAGTATCGCACAGATCCAGAAGGAGGGCTATGGGAGCCCTGAATCCAGGGAGGAACAAGGGCTACATTTGAAGGGCAAAAGTTTAATTGATATGGTGTAAGAGACTTAATAAATGAGACACCTCACAGGAGGACTTCTGCTCTGGAAGTGATTTTACAAAATTCAAATGGGGGAGTAGAGGGCAGTGCAGCGGAAGGGCCACAACATATCACAAGGAGGTGTCCTGAGGGACAGTTGCCTGTCACACCAATAAAAAGCTTTTTTGAAAATCTAACCCTGAGCATCACATTCTGGAAAAGGTTATACTTTATTCCTGAACGATATACTGAGGCTATTGCATAGTGTTCAACTTGTGAAATTAAGAGAATGGGTTGAATGAAGAGCTTATAAGAGGGACTGAGTGTATCCTACTGTTTGAAATACTTGGAAATAGATCTGCCATTTGGCAAAAGCTGATCCATTCCAACTGCAAGAAACTTGTTAACTCATACTTTAACTCCAGAGATATTTGTGACAGGTTCGCCCCAGGGTACCACCTGGAACTGGGGTACTGCTGAGCTCTCTGTCCTACCAGCCTGGGCTCCCTCTCTCACTCTGCTGCTGTGACAAGCTGCAGACACGCTCCCAGTCTTACACTTCCACCAGCATACACACAGGTAGGGACACCCCCAGCCGGAGTTACAAGCATGCTCTCTGACCAGCCTCTGCACGAACCAATAATAGAGAGGCTACAGCCAAAATAACCACCAGATTTCCAGCCTAGGACTAACCGCAGAAAGGTTAAAGCCAAGGTAACTCTCAGCTCCCCGAGCATGCACCTCCACTGGAGCATAAACCTAAAATTATACTTATGACGTTCCCCTGGTGTGATCTGGACCAGTGATCTGCTAGGTCACTCCAATCCTTGACTCTGGGAGCCAGCCTTACCCTGCTCTGCTGTGAGAATCCCCACTCCTGGGCTGTTCATGCGCAGCTTCTGGCATGTAAGCTGCTCCTTGGATTGTGCAACCGAACGACACTAGCCAATATCTCCGGTCCCAGACATAACCCTAGGAACCTCCATTTTGCAGTGTCCAGTTATGCCTGCTGGACACTGCAAGCTTATATGAGTTCATCAATTTAAAAAAGAAATTGATATGTACCAGGTTTGTTATCCAAAGGGGAGTCTCTGACAGGCTTTAAACCAAACACACTGCTTCAGGTAGAATAAACAAACAAATTTATTAATTACAAAGATAGATTTTAAGTGATTTATAAGTCAAAGCAAAACAAGTCAGATTTGGTTAAATGAAATAAAAACAAAATGCATTCTAAGCTGCTCTTAACACTTTCAGTGCCCTTACAAACTTAGATGCTTCTCACCACAGGTTTGCTGGTTGCCCTTCAGCCAGGCTCTCCCCTTTGATCAGTGCTTCAGTTGCTTGGTGGTGATGTCTGTAGATGGAGGTGGAAGAGAAAGGAAGAGCATGGCAAACATCTCTCCCTTTTATCATGTTCTTTCTTCTCTCTTGGCTTTGCCCCCCCACTTCCGAGTCAAGCGAGCATTACCTCATCGCAGTCCCAAACTGACCAGAGGAAGGGGCGATGACTCACTTGAGAGTCCTAACAGATTCTTTATTGTTGCATAGGCCAGTGTCCTTTGTTCCTGTGAGGCTGGGCTGGGTTTGTCCCATACATGCCCTGATGAGGTGTGAACTGCCCCTCATGTATATAGCCTCATAACTATATACATGAAATTACAACCTATAACATTACTATAACAACGATTACTATAACATTACTATGACAACAATGCTCAGTGCATCACAAGCCTTCTGAAGACACCCAACATGACACCTTTAATTTGCTGGTAACATTTTAGCAAGGGGCCCTGAGGACACCCCCGCCCCTTCCCCCTTCAGCATATCATTGCTTTAGCACCAGAGGATTAGTTAGGGAATGGAAGGGTTGAAAAAGAAATGTTGAAATAATCATCAGTGGAAGTCTTCATATCAAGACCTTTCTGATCAGCTGATCTAGATGATTTAAGGGATATTATGATCCTGCAACAAGATAGGGAATGAACTAGTCCTTTAGAGGTCTCTTTGTATCCTAAATTATTCTATGGGCCTTATTCACCACTCTCTTTGGCCTGGTCTACACTGCGGGGGGTTGAGAGGAATTGATCTAAGTTACGCAACTTCAGCTACGTGAATAATGTAGCTGAAGTTGACGTACTTAGATCGACTTACAGTGGTGTCTTCACCGTGGTGAGTCGACTGCTGCCGCTCCCCCGTTGACTCCACCTGCACCTCTCGCGGAGGTGGAGTACAAGAGTCGACGGGAGAGCGCTCGGTGGTCGATTTATCACGTCTAGATTAGACGCAATAAATTGACCCCCGCTGGATCGATCGCTGCCCGCTGATCCGGCTGGTAGTATAGACATAGCTTTAGTCTACTTTTGTGCCGGTGTAACCCTCTTCACTTCAGTCAGTGGAGTTACAGTAGCATGAAATGAGTTACTCAGTGGTGAATAGGCCTTATGATTCTATGCTGCTTTTCAGTTCAGTTGTGGCTGCTAAATCATGCTATGGCTGACTTGTTGCTGATTTTACATAAACATTTATTTTTAATTGATTTCAACTATGTGTATCTTTAAAACAATTAATGAAATAAGAGTGAGCATCAAGCAGCACAATAGCGGAGGTTCACAGACTGCAATCAGGATGACTACTTATTTGGTATGTTTCTATTTTTACTGGTGTATGTAAATTAACAGCTTTCTCAAATCCACTCTTTCTGTGAGGGGTACACTTAATTGTAATGCTATAATAATTATCTTGGTGGGCGGCTGTAAGGCATAGCTCATGCAAATTGATTTAGCCAAAAAACTTTATGTAGAGCCTGAATGTCAGAGGTGCTGAGTACCCACAACTCCAAGTGAAGTCAATGGGAACTGTGGTGTTCAGCACCTCTGAAAATCAGGCCAACAATGTATATAAAAAGTATTTACTGCATATAAAATATGGATATATATTTTGATTTTATCTTTCCCACCAATCTCCATATGTTCTCTCTCTTCTTAGACCCCAATTCCACAATCTGATCCATACGGGCAGACCATTGTGCGCAGACAGAAGTCAAGGACCCTACCCACAGATGCAAAAGTCCATTCATGCAGCTCAGATTGCAGACTGGGGCCTTAGATTGTAAATTGTTTGGGCCAGTTTGTGTCTTCTGGTGCCTGTGGACAGTACCGTGGCCATTTTGAGCATTATCAACAAATAATGGGCCAGATCCTCAGCTAGTGCAAATTGGCATCGTTCATTGGCTTCAATGAAGCTACATTAGTTTACACCAACAAAGAATCTGGCTCACTCATAATAAATCTACTGTCACTATAAAAGGCTTCATATAAACTTTAAGGTTCTCTGCAGCTTTAAAGTTTTAAGAGTGAAATGCAATGCAAAATAAGGTTTTTCCTTTTTCCTTTGTTTATGTAACATGTATAGAGGCCATGCAAAGTATGTTTGTTTGTTTTTTAAAAAGCAAACATTTCTGTTTCCATTTTCCATGAGAAATATTTGATCTGTATTTCTCTCTCTGCTGGAGGTATTCTGGGAATCTCTTGGAACTGTCCATAGTGATGTCACATAAAGCTGTAGCCTGAACTATGGTTCTCCCCCCTCAGATGGTAACTAAAGGGGTGGGATGCTGACTCTCGGAATCATCAGAGCATTCACTAATGCTGTGGGAGACTGTTGGACAGTTGTGGTAGCCACATGTTTGCCAGACTACCTAGGGAAGCAGAACTGCTATAGTTGGCATGGTGGTGCTGTTTTTTGGATGAGAGGTAAAACAGAGATCTTGAACACTTGTGGTCACTTAAAATCCTGTGGCATTTTTGACAAAAGTAGAGGCTTTCATCCCAGTGCCATAGTCAAATTACAGTTTGGGTAATTATGTTCTGCCCACCTCCAGTAAATTCCCCCTGAAATTTTAATAGGATATGGTGTTCTTCATTTCCTGTCCACAACTGAGGAGCAGCATTGCTTTGGAGCTGATCCAAAACCCAGTCAATAGGAGTGAGAGCCGACCTTCCACGGTCTGGTGCATTTTGCCCCAGGGATGTCTACATTTACTGCTTCCTTCAGAAAGAAGAAATTTGTAAGGATCTTTGGGTTCTTCAATCATTGGATTTTAATCACCACAAGTAGTCAGGGTCACAGTTTTATGACTCATACAAAAACAAACACCATTGTGCCAGCTGTAGGGGTTCTATGTTCTAGGCAAACTGGCAAATGCTAGATCAGATCCTTCGTCCTGCTCCCACCCATTTCACTGCTCCAGTAACACAACAGGGTCAGAAAGTCATCCTGCACAATCAAGCATTGTGCAGTAATCCCCATATGGCATGTGTTGGGCATATAACCAGGAAAAATGGGATTGTAGCAGGAGCACCACTGCTCTCTGGCAAACCTCACCTGATGAGATCAGCTTTGAAGCTGGTAAAACTATGCTGGGCATGTGGACAGAGTAGAATCAGCTGCAAGATCAGGCAACAGCACAATCACCTTTACAACTTCCCTTCCTCTGCTGTGTCAGATCTGATTAGGGGCAGCTGAGAACAGAGCCCACAGTATGTAACACCTACAAACAGGTACTAAAGAGTTAATAAATTTAAATAGTTATTGAACCTTTGGGGGTTGATCCGTTTGCTGTTGCCAGCCCTCATGCCTCCAACCACCATGAAAGCTTTTAACTAATGCCCCACCTTGTAGGGAAGAATAGTTCCCACTGAGTCACTACCACCACTTCCTGTGGCCACTGTGCTTCTCCTAGAAGTTGTCCCTATCCAAACATTTACCTGGCCTGAGTCTGCATGGGTTGAAACCTGACAACACTCAAGCTTGAGAGGTATGTCTGGCTGCATGTATATAACAGTATATTGTAAAATTAATTGCGCATCACTCAATGATGCATTGCTACTGGCTCTGTAAGTTGTTGGTTTTTTTAAATTAATGAGTATGATGTAGATAGCTTTGTAATTGTTATTATTTTGTGCCATTTTGTGTTCAGCTCATATGCACCCAGTTGCAGAGAGGACACATACAAAGAGACTTTAGCCCAGATCCTCAGCTGATATATGGTGGTGTAGCTCCACTTGGTCCATCTTGTTTTGTTGTTCCTCTTTAAGATAAGTGGCATTTTGACTGAAAGTACATAGTAGCTCTTTTTGTCTGGAAATCCTAACAGCTAGAAGCAGATCTGCAACGCCGACCTGAGTGAGAAGGGAGGGTAGAAGAGGCAAGACCTCTGTGCTCACCCTAAAGAAAGCCCATTATTTCCTGAAAGGATATCATACTGTACAGGTATCAGTCCAAGCAACTGTGGAAAAGTGTCTTCGTTAATAAAGCCCGAGGATATTAACCTACAATTTATTCCATATTATCCCAGATTAATTACATGATAACTCTTGTACATTAAAATGAAATGGTACCATTTTAATGATATATAATTGTATATTATAATATACCTGAATTATAAAGGAGCTCTTTGTAATTCTCCTGACAGTAATGGCATGTTCCAGTCCTCTGATGTATGCATGCCCTAATTGAGGAAGAGGGTGAAGGGAGCCATTTTCCACCCCCACCAACCCTATTCAGGAACATATACAGTCAAATACAGTAATACAGTCAAACACTAGGGGCAGAGAGTGGCTACTGCCTGGCTGGTGAGCCCAGGTGCTTGAGAGGATGTAGGACCAGCTCCCCTGCATGCATGCTATAGTGTGCAGCAAACACCAAGCAGTTGCACACACTGATTATTTTAAAAGGTAAGCTGTACTTCACAGCATGTTGACTGCCTCATTTCCCCCTTGCCCTCCTAATTCCCATCCCCATGCTCAGTGACATATAGTGAGTGCTCTGCACAGGAAAGATGGTTCTGAGGTCTAACAACTAGCCAGCACTGGCCCATTCTTCTGACTCCACATGATAAAAGCTAAATTTGGCTCTTATGTGAATGGGTGGGCTCCATAATTGGAAGTTGATTTTACTGCACTCAGGGCCTGAATTCAATCTCATTTTCCTCAGTTTTACCCAGTGTAACTCTTTTGACTCAGCTAAGTTCCTGCTGACTGAAGGGTAAGTGAGATAGAATAAGGCCCTCGGACTCAATGTACCATATTCTCCATTGGGCGTAATTCTATTGATTATTTATAGCAGCAGACAACTTGACCCAGTAATTCTCCCAATCTACAGTCCACACATTCTTTTCATTATATACAGTAATAATACATAAAACTGCCACCTGCCAAAATAATGCCAAATCTAAATTAACACACAAAGATAGCCTAGCTAGCCTATTTGTATTTGGAAAACACATCCTACAGGAAGATTTAATCACCAAATGCACTGAAACTGCAGCTAAACAAAATAGCAATCAAATAGATATGAACCAGAAAAAAAATTAGCAGTCCATTTCACCAACAGAAATTCAAACAATAAATACTGTGTGTAACTGGAGAGCTTTCATTGTGTGATATAAAATGCCTCTTATTATTTCTGCTTGTACTCAGTGCTTGGTGAGACCACTTAGCTCTCCCTCCCCCATTCTTCTCATATTTACACAAAATGAGTCTTTTTGTTTTTGTTTTTGCATGTTACATTTTCTAATTCATTTTATTTATGGAAAAGGAGAGAGCTCTGTCATTTCTACTAATTCTATAGATAAATATGAAATGCTGCAAAGCCAGAAAGAAATCAAACCCTACCACTGAAAACAGCAGAGGAAAACATGCTTTTAGTAATCTTGATTTTTAATTTTCAGCTGATGTAATTATCAGTGTATAAAGGGTGACAGTCTTATGTGAAGAACTTGGTACAGTTTTTCTCTTGCACTTTTGTCATAACTATAAAGGGAAGGGTAACAGCTCTCCTGTGTACAGTACTATAAAATCCCTCCTGGCCAGAGACTCCAAAATCCTTTTACCTGTAAAGGGTTAAGAAGCTCGGGTAACCTGGCTGACACCTGACCCAAAGGACCAATAAGGGGACAAGATACTTTCAAATCTTGGGGGGGGAAAGGCTTTTGTTTGTGCTCTTTGTTTTGGTTGTTGTTCGCTCTTGGGACTGAGAGGGACCAGACATCAATCCAGGTTCTCCACATCTTTCTAAACAAGTCTCTCATATTTCAAACCTGTAAGTAAACAGCCAGGCAAGGCGTGTTAGTTTCACTTTGTTTTCTCAACTTGTAAATGTACCTTTTACTAGAGTGTTTATCTTTGTTTGCTATACTTTGAACTTGAGGCTAGAGGGAGGTCCTCTGAGCTCTTTAAGCTTGATTACCCTGTAAAGTTATTTTCCATCCTGATTTTACAGAGATGATTTTTACCTTTTTCTTTAATTAAAAGCCTTCTTTTTAAGAACCTGATTGATTTTTCCTTGTTTTTAGATCCAAGGGGTTGGATCTGTATTCACCAGGAGTTGGTGAAAGGAAGGAGGGGGGATGGTTAATTTCTCCTTGTTTTAAGATCCAAGGGGTTTGGATCTGTATTCACCAGGGAATTGGTGAATGTCTCTCAAGGCTACCCAGGGAAGGGAATTAGCTTTGGGATGGTGGCAGCGGACCAGATCTAAGCTGGTAGTTAAGCTTAGAAGTTTTCATGCAGGCCCCCACATTTGTACCCTAAAGTTCAAAGTGGGGAAGCAGCCTTGACAACTTTTCAGTAGAAGATCATAAAGAATAGTCTTCCTTGTGGGAACACTGCAGTTTAGCCTGTAAGTGTGACTTCTAGGTAAACTTATGAGTGAAGTTCTGTGGTTCAGTTTGCAGAGTGTCAGCAGAATTGTTTCTTCCCTTTCAATTCAAGTGGGTTTCAAACTAACCCAAAGTTTCAAGGCTAAATACTGTCACAGTGGCAACTTTCCATAAAACTATAACTCAGCCCAGATTCACTCAAACTTTCCAGAGGTTCGCGAGGTACTAGGCCCTGTGGAGTCCCTTTTGCCAGACAGAGGAATCAAAACTGCTCTTAGTGAGAGGCTGAATCATAGAATATTAGGGTTGGAAGAGACCTCAGGAGGTCATCTAGTCCAATCCCCTGCTCAAAGCAGGACCAATCCCCAACTAAGATTTCCCCCAGACCCCCAACATAGTGGCAGTGTTGGATAGGGGTCAAAGCACAGATGCAGTGCATTGTGCTCAAGGAGTCTCCACCATCTTGATAGTCCTTGAAGGAATGATACAAGATGGCACAATTCAGAGCAACCATGACATGACTTAGAGGACTCGCAGCTGCTCCCAATATTGAAGGGGACAGAAAGATGTGTGGTAAGCCCTGTATTACTGTCCCTGCACTTCCCAATGTGCTCTACAGATTCAACCCTAAGTGTGTAAACCTTAACAAACCTTTCAACAGGCCTGATCTGTGTCTCCAGTTTAGTAAAACTGAGCATTTATATAATGCTTCACATGTTCAAAGCACTCTATGAACAATGGGGCAGATTATGATGTGATGTATATAGTGTAAATACAGAGTAAAGTTTTCTGAAACCAATAGAATTAGTGCAGTTTTACATTTGGTCTAAATCGGGCCCATTAAAAGCTCTCTTCTTATTGTCTAAATCTGTATAAGATGGTGGCAAAATATGTAAAGGAATCATGATTTTAGTTTTTCAATTCTTCTTACAAGTTTTTGTAATTTCCCTTTTGGCTCTTGCTCTCCTTTTAATTACATAAGTCTCAAAAATGCACTTGCAATGGCTAACCAAGATTCTGAGTAATTGAAATGAGTGGAGGATTTCTTGTTCTGACACACACATTAGCTAATTTTCCTTGGGTTTCCATACTAAATATCAAATTCCAACCTCTTTCCGCCCCCCTACCCTGGGGTCTTTCTGTGGGCTTGGTGGGTTGTTGGTTACCCTCCCCGCCCCCAACTACAAAGCAGACATCTGGCAGCTCTCTGAGGGCTGACACATACATCTTATCATCATGCTTTACCCATTTTTCTGGTGTAGATGGGCAGAGACATAGTTCAAGATTCAGAATCTTATTCAGATTCTATGGATTTACATATGATGCTATTCCCCCACTCCAGCCTTTCTCCTTAGGAAAGGCTATAGTAATATTTCTAATAGATATCTCTAGTAATTTAAGGCCCCAACCTTCCCTGGGTTTCTAATCATGGGGATTCCTTCATTTGGGAGCAGTGCTTTTGCCTTGTCTCTCATCTAGCAAAACTATTGGGGGGGAGCTTCACCGCCCCCCCAAAACCCCAAGAGGCAACAGGTTTCTGAACTGAGACCCCTTACCTCTGCACTGGCACCTGGCCTTTGCTGCCACAGAGAGCACAGTTCTCCCAGAAGACATGTTGTCAGGAACTCCCCAACCTGACTTGCCTCTGGAAAGAATCCTCAAGGGGGAAAACATGACACATAGGAGGAAGATTCTATCTGCAATAATTTATACTGCTTATCCTTTAAGTACTTGAGAGTTCACCATAGAGTCCTGCCTGGCCATGGAGTTTCATCCTCCTGTTTAATCACCATTAAGACTAGTATGATATTGCCTAGCACTAGATCAAAAACAAATTTATTGATAAATGATTACACTCAAACAAGTAGACAGTCATTTAATGATCTTCCTTTTATCTGACATGTTCTACTTGCCTGTATTTTTTGCATAGATTGTGATTGGTTTTTATTGTAAAATTATTACAAATATTATTTCTACTGTGCATCTTCCTCACATGCTCTTTGAATATTTGATAACTTCCTGTTGCCTTACCTTTAACCTTCCATGACACACCCTCTAAAGTCCTTTAGGCGTCGTATAAAAATAATCAGATTTTATTCCCATGAATGCTATGAAGTCTTCTACTCCTTCAGTACTAAAATATTTCAGCTTTCATGCTGACACATAACACAACTTTGTTGTCAAAATACTTCACTTTATTTATGAAATAGCTTGATTTCACATGATGTTCCCCATTCGCTTTACACAATACACGCTGGATAGTTTTGAAATGATTTTGACATTTGGTTCTGTTAATTTCTTTGTGTTGCTTATGGATTTGCTGATCACTTTCTTATCATGTTTACTTCGCTCTTACTGTTTTATACTCCAATTTAGTTAGTTTCCTGCTATCCACCTTCTTAATGCTTAAAAATAATTGGCAGTTCTGACTATGGATCTCAACCAGCCCTACCTCTTTACCACGATGCCAGCCTAGAATAATGCCTTCAAACATTCTCTGAATAACACTGATAATTAACCCTCAAAACTGCATTTTTCATATTCTGAACAAACCATCATACTGTTTGGAGAATTCATATGAATGTGTCTCATAAAGCTTTAGTATTGAAGAATATCAGAATTTATAAATATGG
Organism: Emys orbicularis; assembly: GCF_028017835.1. Taxonomy (NCBI): domain Eukaryota; kingdom Metazoa; phylum Chordata; order Testudines; family Emydidae; genus Emys; species Emys orbicularis. Next base: position 73,438,135 of record NC_088688.1, on the reverse strand, counting down.
GAATGCGGGTGGAAGAAAAATTAATGCTCTTTTAAAAATGAGGTTCATCTGATTAAATCCAGGCTGGAAAGTTCTGAACTGAATTCTCAGAAATGTGCAGTAGCAATGAGCACAAAATGCTGAGGAGGTGCCATTATCTCTGACTCAGTATTGGTTTGAGTGTGTCAGTGGCATTTAACACAGTTGATTATAGAATACTCCTGGGAAGTCTAGAACATGTATGTGAGTAGAGAAATAATTTGCAGCTTCAATTTTTTTTTAGCTTCTGGATTATTGGTGAGAATATCACTATTTCCTCAACAGTATTTATAGTTCACAATATTTTTTACAATTTTAAAAAAAAAAACTCTATTGTCCTGTCCCAACAGGTATAGTGCCAGCAAAATTTTTTGCATGAATGTTCATGAAAAGCAAATTCAGAATGGGCTACAAACATGGCCACGGCTGAGTTCATTGAAAAAAGTCAAGCAGATATTCACAAAAACGTGTCTGCAGTTATTTGCCTAGGTTTACGGGAGAGGAATTTTCTTTTATTGGCCTTCCCTTGTTTATTCATGTGCAGCTGGCCAGCACAAGTATGTGACCCTTGTATTTCTAAACACTCATTCTCTGAGCCTTCTCCCTGGTCAGAGGTGCATAATGAGTCTGTCATAGATTTTACTGCAGAAAACTGAGCATCTGAGATCTGAAAATAGCCGTGAGGATGTGTACTGTTCATTTAAAGCTATAACACAAAGCTGGTGTGGAAGAAGCTGGGGAAGGTTCTAAGCAGATGCTGTGTACAGTGAAGCAGACAGAGCCCGAGTAAGAGCAATTACACTGCTTTTTGTTTCCTTATTCTAATAAAATTCCTTCTTCAGTGTTAGAAGGGAGTAGCTTTTGGTGATTCTGTAATACTATCACATGATGTAATCTCTACTGGACTAGCTGCTATCAGATTTGCTCAGACGCTGCAATGGAAGCTGCAGGATATCCGCATAAGTTCAGAGTTGTTATGGAAAGAATAGTGCTTTGCTAGTATAGTTATACTTATCCAAACCACCAATCCAATAAGAATATTGAAAAGGATTTGGGCTTGAATTGGTGATCAAAATTATTCTTATTTTTCTCGCTCCCTACATATAGGGTGACTAAATGGAGGTCCCCAATATAAACAATTTGTTGAAACTGATCAGATTCTTCCTTCTGCTGTTTAAAAAGTGGGCAAGGTTGTGCTACAGACTGTTCTATCTGTCTGATTTGTCACTCACAGAACACAGCTGGAATTTAGCCAATGCTATCATCACAGACTGATGTAGTGCACGTGTCTGTAATCTCTTAAAAATAGACAATTGTACTGCTCTACTTTATGGCTTTCCTGAGAAAATGCTGCATAGCTTCCAGCACTGGCAAAATGCTGCTGTCACTAATCTTGAAGGAGCTGCATTGGCTCTTTGTCAAACATCAAATTGATTTTAAAATGGCTTTGATTACTTGTATAGTTGGGGAACAGTTTGGGGCCTATGTGTTTCTCTGTATGAGTCTTGTCACAGTATGAGGTCATTGGGGGCTGGTCTATTGCCCATGCCAAAAATATAGGTTAAAGTCTTATAGCCCATATGCTTTTAGCTGCTGTGCACCTCAGATCTGGAGTACAAAGCTGGCTAAAGTATTTTTTTTTAAAGTCAAACTACATAAGAACGGCCATACTGGATCAGACCAAAGGTCCATCCAGTCCAGTATCCTGTCTTCCGACAGTGGCCAATGTCAGATGCCCCAGAGGGAATGAACAGAACAGATAATCATCAAGTGATCCATCCCCTATCGCCCATTCCTAGCTGGTGTCAAACAGAGGCTAGGGACACGATCCCTGCCCATCCTGGCTAAAAGCCATTGATGGACCTATCCTACATGAATTTATCTAGTTCTTTTTTGAACCCTGTTATAGTCTTGGCCTTCACAACATCCTCTGGCAAGGAGTTCCACAGGTTGACTGTGCATTGTATGAAAAAATACTTCCTTTTGTTTGTTTTAAACCTGCTGCCTATTAATTTCATTTGGTGACCCCTAGTTCTTGTGTTATGAGAAGGAGTAAATAACACTTCCTTATTTACTTTCTTCACACCAGTCATGATTTTATAGACCTCTATCATATTGCCCCTTAGGCGTCTCTTTTCCAAGTGGAAAAGTCCCAGTCTTGTTAATCTCTCCTTATATGGCAACCGTTCCATACCCCTAATCATTTTTGTTGCCCTTTTCTGAACCTTTTCCAAGTCCAATATATCTTTTTTGAGATGGGGCGACCACATCTGCACACAGTATTCAAGATGTGGGCATACCATGGATTTATATAGAGGCAATATATTTTCTGTCTTCTTATCTATACCTTTCTTAATGATTCCCAACATGCTGTTTGCTTTTTTGACTGCCGTTGCATATTGAGTGGATGTTTTCAGAGAACTATCCACAATGACTCCAAGATCTTTCTTCAGTGGTAACAGCTAATTTAGACCCCATCATTTTATATGTATAGTTGGGATTATGTTTTCCAATGTGCATTACTTTGCATTTATCAACATTGAATTTAATCTGCCATTTTGTTGCCCAGTCATCCAGTTTTGAGAGATCCTTTGGTAGCTCTTCGCAGTCTGCCTAGGACTTAACTATCTTGAGTAGTTTTGTATCATCTGCAAATTTTGCCACCTCACTGTTTACCCCTTTTTTCCAGATCATTTATGAATATGTTAAATAGGACTGGGACAGGTACAGACCCCTGGGGGACACCACTATTTACCTCTCTCCATTCTGAAAACTGACCATTTATTCCTACCCTTTTTTCCTATCTTTTAACCAGTTACCAATCCATGAGAGAACCTTCCCTCTTATCCATGACTGCTTATTTTGCTTAAGAGCCTTTGGTGAGGGACCTTGTCAAAGGCTTTCTGAAAACCTAAATACACTATGTCCACTAGATCTCCTTTGTCCGCATGCTTGTTGACCCTCCTCAAAGAAGTCTAGTAGATTGGTGAGGCATGGTTTCCCTTTACAAAAAACATGTTGACTCTTCCCCAACAAATTATGTTCATCTATGTGTCTGACAGTTCTGTTCTTTACTATAGTTTCAACCAGTTTGCCCAGTATTGAAGTCAGGCTTACTGGCCTGTAATTGCCGGGATCACCTCTGGAGCTCTTTTTAAAAATTGGCATCAGATTAGCTATCCTTCAGTCATCTGGTACAGAAGCTGATTTAAATGATAGGTTACAGATGACGATTAGTAGTCCTGCAGTTTCACATCTGGGTTCCTTCAGAACCCTTGGGTGAAAACCATCTGGTCCTGGTGACTTATTACTGTTTACTTTATCAATTTGTTCCAAAACCTCCTCTAATGACTTCTCAATCTGGGACAGTTTCTCAGATTTGTCACCTAAAAAGAATGGCTCAGGTTTAGGAATCTCCCTCACATCCTCAGCTGTGAAGATCGATGAAAGGAATTCATTTAGTTTTTCCGCAATGGCCTTATCCTTGAGTGCTCCTCTAGCATCTCGATCGTCCAATGGCCCCACTGGTTGTTTAGCAGGCTTCCTGCTTCTGATGTACTTAAAAATTTTTTTGCTATTACAGTTTGAGTCTTTGGCTAGCTGTTCTTCAAATTCTTTTTTGGCCTTCCTAATTATATTTTTACCCTTCACTTACCTGAGTTTATGTTTCTTTCTATTTTCCTTATTAGGATTTAACTTCCACTTTTTAAATTATGCCTTTTTGCCTCACACTGCTTCTTTTACTTTGTTGTTTAGCCACGGTGGCTCTTTTTTGGTTCTCTTACTATGTTTTTTAATTTGGGGTATACATTTAAGTTAAGCCTCTATTATGGTGTCTTTAAAAAGTTTCCATGCAGTTTACAGGAATTTTACTTTTGGTGCTGTACCTTTTAATTTCTGTTTAATTAACCTCCTCATTTTTGTGTAGTCCCCCTTTCTGAAATTAAATGCTACAGTGTTGGGCTGCTGTGGTGTTTTCCCTGCCACAGGGATGTTAAATTTAAGTATATTATGGTCACTATTACCAAGCAGTCCAGGTATATTCATGTCTTGGACTTGATTCTGTGCTCCACTTAGGACTAAATCAAAAATTGCCTCTCCTCTTGTGGGTTCCAGGACTAGCTGCTCCAAGAAGCAGTCATTTAAGGTATCAAGAAACTTTATCTCTGCATGCCTTCCTGAGGTGACATATATCCAGTCAATATGGGGATAGTTGAAATCCCCCATTATTATTGAGATTTTTTTATTTTAGTAGCCTCTCTAATCTCCCTGAGCATTTCACAGTCACACTCACCATCCTGGTCAGGTGGTCTGTAATATATCCCTACTGCTATATTCTTATTAGTCAAGCATGGAATTCTATCCATAGAGATTCTATGGTACAGTTTGGTTCATTTAATATTTTTACTTCACTTGATTTTATGCTTTCTTTCACATATAGTGCCACTGCCCTACCAGCACAACCTGTTCTGTCCTTCCGATATATTTTGTACCCTGATATTACTGTGTCCCATTGATTATCCTCATTCTACCAAGTTTCTGTGATGCCTGTTATATCAATATCCTCATTTAATATGAGGCACTCTAGTTCACCCATCTTATTATTTAGACTTCAAGCATTGGTGTATATAAGCATTTTAAAAACTTGTCACTTTTTAGCTGCCTGCCATTACATGATGTAATTGAATGGGACTTTTTTTCATTTGACTGTTTTTTTTTCATCAGATCCTACCTGTATTTTATCATCTCCATTCTCTCCTCCTTATTACGACATAGGGTATCTCCATTTAAGGGATGTCCGAACCACGTGCTCCTCTGCACCTGTCGGCTTTCCCCCAGCCCTTAGTTTAAAAACGTCTCTACAACCTTTTTAATTTTAAGCGCCAGCAATCTGGTTCCATTCTGGTTTAGGTGAAGCCCATCCCTCCTTTATAGGCTCCCCCTTTCTCTACACCATCGTCTCATCCACGCACTAAGACCCTGCAGTTTTGCCTGTCTAACTGGCCCTGCACATGGAACTGGAAGTATTTCAGAGAATCATAGAATCATAAAATCATAGAATATCAGGGTTGGAAGGGATCTCAGGAGGTCATCTAGTCCAACCCCCTGCTCAAAGCAGGACCAATGCTACCATGGAGGTTCTGGACTTCAAACTCTTACCTAGCAGCCTAAATTTGGCCTCCAGGACCTCTCTCCTATTCTTCCCTCTGTCATTGGTACCTACATGTACCACAAACACCAGCTCCTCCCCAGCACTCCACATAAGCCAATCTAGATGTCTCGAGAGATCCGCAACCTTTGCACCAGGCAGGCAAGTCACCATGCGATTCTCCCAGTCATCGCAAACCCAGCTAATTATGTTTCTAATGATCAAATTTACTATTACCTGTCTCTTCCTAATAAATGGAGTTCCCTCCCCCGGAGAGGCAGTGGGAGAGGCTACCACAACATCATCTGGAAGGAGGGTCCCAACTATGGGATTGTTTCCCTCGGCTCCAGCTGGATGTTCTCCTTCCCTAAGACTTTCACCCTCTTCAACAGCACAGAGGCTGTCAGACCGGGGGTGGGACCATTCTACTGTGTCCCAGAAAATCTCATCTATGTACCTCTCTGTCCCCCTTAGCTCCTCCAGCTCAGCCATCCTGGCCTCCAAAGCCCATACACAGTCTCTGAGGGCCAGGAGCTCCTTGCACCGAAGGCACACATACGCTACCCGCCCATATGGCGGGTAATCATACATGCTACATTGAGCGCAATAAACTGGGTAGCCCCCACTCTGTTGCTGGACTTCTGCCTGCATTCTCTTTTTATTCCTGCAGCTAGTTCCTTTGTTGTTGTGTTGTTTATCAGGGGATGTTTTTTACCTTGAGTTTAAGGACTGTTAAGTGTATGTAGCCCCACCCCTGTAAACTCCCTCACCAAACTTCCCTGTTCGCTAGCTCCTCTGGTCACTTAGGAGTGGGCTTTTTAAAGCCCTGGTCTTCCTGAGTAGCCCTGCCCCCTGGTTAAGGGTTGATGGATGCTAAAAGGCTTAGGGATCAAAGCCTCATTAAGAAGCTCTCAGCCTTGCCTAGTAGGCCGCTAGGCTCAGCACCCACACAGTCAGCACACAGTCCCCCAAACAAATGGACCACATGGTATATTTCAGTCCAGCAGCAATAGGGTGACCAGACGTCCCAATTTTTAGGTGTTTGTCCCGCGTCCCGACCGATCTCTGACCCGATATTTCGCTCTGCCGGCAGTTTTTTTTTGTTTGTTTGTTTGGTTTTTTTGCACCCCTCCTCCCCCTGGTGTCCCGATATTTTCTTCCTCTCATCTGGTGACCCTAAGCAGCAATCACACTACCACAAACACAAACACACACACAACAGACAACAAACTTACCCCAAGGATCACATAATCACTCCTCCTTCACCTGGAGAAGTCCCTCACAAATCTCCCCTGTTAGCCGCTCCTGTTTGCTAGTTGATTTAAAATTAAACTTCCATTTTTATCTATTTTTTTCTTTTAAAAATTCCTTTTAACGGGATACCGCTGCATTTTAATTAAGCTTATATGTAGGCCGTATATAATTTTAGTTAGTATTGTATATGTGAGAGAAAAAGAGACCAAGAGAAAACTAAGGCTATGTCTACAAAAAAAAAATGCTGCTTTAACTATACTGGCTGTTATACTACCATGACACTATTTATACCTGTATGGGTTATTCTCATAATGGAAGGAGAATAAGCTATACCAGCATAAAGCACCTTTATACTTGTGTAACTGTGCCCATACTAGGGGATGTACTGATTCAGCTAGTTCGGTAGAAAATCGCACCCCAAACTTAACTATTTAAATTACTACAAAAACTTTGCATAGACAAGGCCTGAAATAAAACAGTACTCCAACTGCTAGTTAAATTTATCACAATACATGTTTTAACCCTCCTAGTTCTAGATTATGTGCTAGTCATCAGCAGTGGGAATTATTCTTTTCTCAAATTATGTATCTGAAAAGAAAAAAAAAGTCACTTTACTACTGGACTGGAAAGATTAAAGCTTTCTGTTCAAGCAAGAACTGAGTATTAAAAATTCAAAAACTGAAGACCAAGAAGAAATCTGACCCAAAGGTCATGTTGAATTGCTAAACTTTCTACATTATTTGTAAATTTGGTAGTGATGTTAATTAGGTGAAATTAGGAAGGAAGGAAGTAGGACAGAAACGTGATAATCTGAAAACGAAACTTGCTAGGATTCTTGAACAAGCATGATTTGAATCTAGGGATCTGTCTCTAATATATTCACAATTTTACAGAGAGGCAAAAAGCACCAGACCTTGAGACATATTTGATGGATTAAACTAAAATCGAATGTGGAATATACAGTATATAGCAGCATGTATGTGTAAACATGAGTTTAGAGAAAACTGCATGATGGAGGGACTGGATGGTTCCAGGAATGGGTAATGGGATACAGAGCCTTTTACCTGACAGTACTAACTTTCAGATAGTATCAGTGGCTGTCTGGTGGCTTACAGTATGGGAAATGAGGTGGTAGCTTTGGTGCACTCTTCTTTGCACTCTTGGCAGAAAGTAGGGACAGAAATGAGATTGAGGCTGAACCCTCAGCACCAAAGGTGGTCCCTCCAGAGTGGTCCCCTGTCAGCATATTGGTATAGGGCACTGACAATGTCCATGCTGGATAAATAGAATTTCAGGTGACCAGAGCCTCAGCTGGGGTAAATCAGCCTAGCTCTGTTGGAGTCAATGGACTCGGGCCAATATACAGAAGTAGAGGATCTAATCCACAGTGTCCAAGGCTGTCCAGCTGATTGCTTTCACAAGCCACTGCATTTAAAAAGAAAGAAAGAAACCAACTTCCAGATTTACTAGGCCTGATTCAGCCCTATGTTACCCAAGTTTTATTCTGGTGTAATTTCATGACTTCAGTGGAGTTATTCTGGCATAAAACTCAAGTAACCCAAGGGTGAACCAAACCCAATATGTTTAGATACCACAAAGAAGCATTAATGGACAGATTCTGACATCCTTACTCAGACTAAGTTTCCCTTCTCCTCAAGCAGTCTGGTTGCAATCAGTGGTGTATGTCACAGAATAAGGTACAATTTAATGTGAGTAAAACTATCAGAATCTGTCTCTATGTGATTAACTTAATAATGAAGGACATTCACTTGCCCATAGCTAGCTGACTTCTTAGCTTCAGCCTTTCACAAAAATGGAAGAGCTGGTTTAGTTGTTGGTATTTTTTAATTACAAACTCTCTGATTCTTTCACGACACACCTAGCAATTATTCCCTGAATAATGCTAATTAACAAAAGGAGCAGTTAAAGTAATGCACTGCCACATTGCCACATCCTCAGGCATCTGAAGCCTAGTTAGTATATACTGATCTCGCAACTGCTCAGGTCCATCAGATGAACAGGTAGAGTATCTCAGAGAAACAATTATACTCAGGACACACAGGAAGGCCCAAAACAGTCAAGACAGAACAAAAATCTGATCATTTTAACAGGGTAAAGCTACAAGGTCCCAATTTAGACCCTCTGTTATTAAGTGACAAAACTTGAGAGGTGCATTAATGAGCTATTTAACCTTATATATTGCAGTGATACTGTTCACACTACACACTGCTATAGGTAAAATGGGGCCAATATTTCCAGTTATAAAGCCATATTTTCAGAGTATAGGTCAGATTGTCTCTGGCTTCCAGTTATATTGAGTGCAACAGCAAAGGGAAACCATGAGGGAACTGGCTATTACCCCTTGATTCTCTCCTTAGCCCTAGACACCGGCTTGAGTAACTTGCGTTTGCTGTAGCCTGTGGCAGCTGTCTATAGTCCCCATGGCTGGGACTGATGGACCACATCACGCTAGCCATTTCCTTCCTGCCCACCATGCCCCTTCACACACCCCTTATTGCCCTGGTAATGAGGGCAGTAGGAAGGGAGACATAGGAGCCAGTTATGCTAGATCACTATGTACAGGAGTCATCCTCATGCCAAGGGTATCCCCAGCTGGAGGGTTGCAGTCAGTCTGCACTCCTGGTTGCACCACCTGAGCAGTACAAATGGAGCAGAGCAATGGCAAAGAATCTGATCTTGTGAGTTTAACAAAACAGGCCTGATTCTCCCCTAATTTACCCCAGTGTAAATGAAGAATTCCACTGAAGCTAATGGATTTGCTCTAGCATAAAACCAGAGTAAGTGAAAGAAGAATCAGGCCTAATATATTTGTAGGTATGCAGATGTATGTGAACCTTATTTTCCTCTCATTTAAAGTGGGTTTTACATCTGTGTATCTTAACTGATGTCAGTGGAGTAACTGCTGATTTATGTCAGCATTGTGAAAGGAGACTCAAGTCCATAGATATGAATAATCTGTGCACTCTTAAAAGTGCTGTTAGACTATACACTCTTGGTATATATAATCCCTTTGGTAGATCAGAGGCACTATCAAAGCATTCTGAGTACATGAAAATGCCAAGGACTATTAGTTTAATTATTTTTTTTTAGGTCATGTTCATTAAAACTGTTGTATCACAGAGTTAAAAAAAATTAATCCCCCAGATTTGTGAGGCATGTATGAAAATGATAACATATTGTCCATATAACAGGGCCAGGCTCTCTCAATATGCAGTTGCTTTCAGTTTGAGAACTATCCTGAGAAACCAATTAAGGCTTTTCAGAACCTGTGAATGTATGCAAAAGTAATTAGAGCACTGTTCAACATACCCAGGAAAGACATATGATCCCTTCTTGGCACAAAAGATTTTAGTTAGGCTCTCCAAATAGAGCAGTGCTTCATTCTTACCACTGATGTTCCAGGTGCTGCCTGACCAGACAAGAGGTCATCAGAGCAATTGCTTAGGGCCCTGAGCCACTCAAGGCCATCCCTCTCCCATTCGCTTTTTTATGATGTTTTGTTGGCCAAAAAATGTGCCTGCTTAGGGCCTCCAATGGGCTAGCACCGCCTCTGCAGGTCACTATTTAAAGTCTAAGACTGAGAGGGGGAAAGCGGGGGGGGAATATCAAATGAAAATCTACTTTGCATATACAGTATAATTCCAGTTAGCCAAATTCCCTTGATCCAAAAATCCTAATTATCTAGACCCAGTGTGTCCAACATGTAACCCTATGATAGTTAATAGCACTTCCATTTATCCGAACATCCAGTTATCCAAAACTTTCAGATGTCCTCCAGGCCAGTGTGCTGTATAACCAGGCTCTCTCACAACCTCTGCTCCAGAGATCCCTGTGGGTATGTTTGATGCTCATGCAGAAGCCTGTACCCTTCCAGAATAGTGACAAACCCTGTATACACAAGTGCATAGGGTTACTCCTATAGGAAAGGATAAATAATGGCAGCATTATAACACCTGTGCAATTCAATGAATTACTTACGTTAGAAAGGAAAGACAGTACATTGGTTCAGGAACTGGACTGGAACTCAGGAACAGAACCCAGATCTTATGGCTCCTCGACAGACTTCCTGTCTGACCTTGGGTAAGTCACTTAGGGTAACATTTTCAAAAGCACACACATGACTTAGGAGCCTACATCATATTTTCAAAGATGACCTAGGCACTTTCAGTAGGATATAGAATCTTAGATGCTTAAATCTCTTTTAAAAATGGGGCCCTAGGCTCCTAAATCACATAGGTCTTTTAGAAAATGTTGCCTTTAATGTGTCTGTTCCTCAGTTTGCTGCCTCAAAGGCATCTTGTGAGGATACATTCATGAATATATGTGAGGCACTCAGATGCTGTGGTGTTGGGGGGCCATACGCGGAAGTAGGTAGGTATATGCAACTTGGAGGATTTCGGTCCAAAGCAACACAGAGAGTCGTCTTCTTCCCTTTGTAATGTGATATATTTCTGACCACTCTTTTTAACTACAGAAGAAGGTTTTCTGGATACAAATTTATTTTCCTCCATTAAAACAATTAAATCAAGAAAAGTGCTGTAAACAAAGGTACAGTTAGGTGTACTAAAGATGTTATTCCATGTAGAAAGTGAAAGGCAGTAGAGAAGAGCTCCTCTTCAACAGAGAATTCTTGAAATTGTCTCCCTGAAATTGTATGCAAACCATTTATTCTTTCCAAGGCTTTTGTGTTCTAAATTTTGCAGTTCTGGAAGCTGTACTTTATTTACAAAGCAAAATAGAAGCTACAGAAATAAAAACTAATAAATTAAAAATAACTCCAATAAAAACACTGTAAAAAAAGGAACAGGGAAACATTGGAGTTCTATTTGTTAGCATTTCCTGGCTAGGCATACGTCAAAGTATCACTTGGCAACAAATTGGCAACCAACCAGAACAGTCTAAAGCACCTGACAGTGCAATTAATGCAGCCTTAAATTCATTGTAACTGCTGCTTGGTAAAAACCACGTAGTCCTTTCATTACTAGGTGGTTATCTTTTTTTTTTTGGTCCATCCCCCCCCCCCCCTCTCTCTCTCTCTCTCTCTCTCACACACACACACACACACACACACACACACACACACACACACACACACACACACAGAAAATCAGGTATATGACAACTTTTCAATTTCTGATTCCTCTGGAATGCTCTACTTAACACTTTCAAGTATACACACTCAGAGTTCACAGAAGAGCTGCATTTCTGAATTTGGTTGTATTTTAAGCTTGTACAAACACTGCCCACTCAAAGAACATTCTGCTTTACAAAATCAACTATTGTTATAGGTTTCCAGTCAACAAACAGTTCTAAATGTCCTTTAAAAGTCGGTCTATTTTGGGTTCTGTATTGCTATAGGCTTTTTTTTTTTTTTTTTTTTAAATTTGTACCAGAAGCAAGGCATTTAAGAGGCTGAGCCATAGTCCACTGAAGTCAACAGGTTTTCTACTGAGTTCATTGGGCTCTTGATCAGGCCCTCAAAGGGCTATTGATGATGATCTATTAACCAAAACTTTCCAAGGACTATACCAGTCAGCTGAAATTTGCATTGACACACCTGTGCAATATGCAGTGAATTCTGCTCCACACAGAAAAACAATGAAATAGCCAAGAGGATTTCTGTAATTTACTCATGCCCTCATTCGAGTGTAGGAAACTGATGAGGAAAAAATGGGACATAATCAGTCTTTTGGAAAATGTGGGCTCTAAAGCAGAGTACAGTTCATAAAGTAAAATTCCTACAAGGCATATCAGTTGATTGGTTTTTAATGGAGAGCAGACTTTAATTCAGTTAAAAACCAAGTCACACCTAAATCAATTTAGGATCCCTCTAGCTGACTTCAGGAAAAGAATGTATCACAAAGCAGCTAGTTTGTTATTGCTTTCATAACAGGTAATTATGGATGTGGTGATGGGGAACACTTGTACAGGGTGCATAAGAAATATGGTATCTGTGCATATCTCCGTGTTAGTGTAATTAGTGAGTGGATTTACAATGCTTTTCCCAGCATCCATTGCCATCTGGCATTCAGAAGGCAAAAGTTTGTGTTCTCTGAATTCCCCATTTATTTATTTACTCTGGAATTTATGAGCATACAGCCATCGTATAAACTTTTCAGAGTATTTAATTGATACATAATCTAACCCACCCTTAAACAAATACTTGAGCAAACATGACTCTTGTACCATGGGTTAATAAACTACGACTTTGGTGAACCAATGGAAAGCAAGAGGATTCTCTATTGAGTATGTCTTGCCTCCAGATCCCCAGAGTCAACAGAAGCACCTATCCATATCTCAGTAGTAGGAATGGCATGCAAGAAAAGGTGTGACCTTCTTATTAGCCTGAACCCAAATTCTGGAGGCCTCGTGTAAACCTAAAATTTAAGTTCACCTAGCTATATTACTCAGGGCTGTGAAAAATGTGCAGTCTAGTTTGGTGAGCCTAACCCCTGATGTAGATGAAGCTAGATCAATGGAAGAACCCTTTTCTTGACCTCATTATGGCCTCTGAGAGGTGGATTTACTATAGTGACAGAAAAGCCCTTTGCCACTGTAGTACTTGTAGTATAGACATATCCATAGGCTTTTATACATTAAAGCCAGCACTTGGAAATGCACTCAGAAGCAGATAAAAAGTAAGTGGAGCAATATGTTCAATACAACTTATGCTGCTGAGCAGGTGGGCTATATTAGCTGAAAATTCCCAGTTTTTTCCAGGGTTGCTCCAAGTGAATGGCATTGCAGTAGTCTAACCTGGAGGTAACAAGGGCTTGGCTGCTTCCATAGAGAAGTAATCAGCTCTGTTCTGAGCAGGCTCAATGGTAGCCCAGATTGATCAGGCTGTTACCAGTCAACTGTTCTATTGGTGTGAAAACTTTTTTTTCTTATTTCTCAAGGAGAGGTTACAGAAGGTCACTTTGAAGTTGGTGTGACACTGCAGGTGATTATCTGAACTGTAATCATGATGATTTCTGCATATCCAGAGACTTTCCCTTTAAAACAACAGTAAATTTATCATCTCTCCCCTTTGTCTGTCCCCCACCCTCTCTTTTTGTCCAGAAGTAATACCATAGCTCAAATACTAATTGATAATAATTAATAATTCTTGGCAATTATATAGCACTTTACATTTTCAAAGACCTTCAGAGACACTAACTAAGAAACCCTAAAAACACGCAATGACTTTCTATTAGTGTGCATCATGCATAACCATAATTTATACCCGGTGAAATACAAGAGGCTGCTTTCTCAGGACCACCTTGTTCTGGGGATGGCTATTTGCTTTCAGGTCAACTACACAGCTGTGCATGCTGTGCTACCAAATGCAATTTCTCATCCAAGCTATGTTGGGAGACGAAGTGGTTTCAGTAGAGTATGTACATGAGCTTACAATTGTAACCTGCTGCTAAATTGCCCAATCTTTTGTTAGACCAATTACAACATGCTGTGCATTTTCTGATAGAAAGTTGCTGTTTTTTAGGGGGAGAAGGGTGTTTCCTTGGATACAAAATGAGGACATTTCTTTAAACATATAAGACTAGGGGGAGGGTAGAATTGATAGGTGAATATTAAATACCCCAAAGGAATGCTGCCCTCTCTCTCCTCTTATAGTGTATTCATTGTTGATAGAGGCTGTCTTCCCTTTGTTTGTGTTCATTGTGGAGCGAAATGCACTAGTTATTTACTGGTGAAAATGAGATGGCAGTAACAAGAAATGGGAGACAGTGTTGTTTTTCATTTTGCATTGATGCCCCTCTACAGAGGCATGCATTTCTCACATTAATCTTCTCAAAGCCTTTATTGTCCTAGCTTCCTGTTACAAATCAAGCTAGTGATGGCAGCCCCATGAAATCCCATTAGAATACTGAGAGCAGTGTATTACAGTACCAGGCAATAGAGTAAATGTAGAACAATAAGTATAATAGGGAACGTATTAACCCAACATGAAATGGAGGCACTGTACCACTAACGTGCCTTTTCTGCTGTTTGAAAACAAACAGAGTATTTGGGGTTCAGCTTCACAGCCAAGTAAAGGCTGAGAAGTTCAAATGACAGAAAAGAGATAAGCAATAAGAACTGAATGCTCAGATGCTTCTGCCTGGTCTCCCTAACTGTTCTAATTTGAATCTCCCTGAAAAGAGATTGACTTGCAGGCATAAAAAGCTGTGTACATTTGATCTCAGGATCTGCAGAGGTGATTGGAGCCTGCAAACAGATGAACTCATTTTGGAGACTTTTCTTTCGTTTCTCCAGTATCGGATACAACTCATGGTGATCATTTGCCTTCAGGAGAGATGCTATCTTTAAAAGCAGCAGGGTTGATTTTCAGTGTCAGCCCCTGAAGGATAGACTGCAAGGGAAGCTGCAAGTTAGTAGCCGGGGGTCCAGGGGAGCCTGAGAGGAATATATTGATATGGGTGAATGGAAAGACAGCTGAGTCTTCAGCATATGCCAACACAGCAATTATGCTGACAGCTTCCCAGGGGAAGGCCTGTATATGTCTTCTCTATTGGTGGTCTTAATGGTTTTGCAATAAAGGCATATACACAGCAACTGCAAGCCACCTGTGAGAGACAGTGTATTTTTGCACTAACAACCAATTGAAATCCAGTTTAAAGACCACACTAAAAAGGAATTAGCATTTACCCCTCCCTGGAAAGAGCAAACCTTTGTAAAGACTCTCTGAAAGCCAGGCCAAAACTGCACATTCCCACTGTCTCTCCTGCCCCCAAATATCTGTGTATTGGAAGGGTGAAAAATCAGCTTATATGACTTCAGAATGACAGGAATCATCAACCAAAAAAGATTTTTAAGAAGGGATGTCTGAGGGTCTTTTTTCATGTTTATTGTTTCTTATGACAAATCATGTTCTGAAATGAAATAAGTGCATTGTGATTCTAAACATGGATATTGGCATTTAAAAAACCCACATACCCACATGCACATCATGATTGCTGTGTCACCAAGTCAGTGCAGTGTCTGAATGTGGACATACTTTTTTTTTTTTTTTCCTGAAATTATTTAGTTTCCAACTTGGGCCCTGACTTTACAAGCCGACCCAATGAAACCAGTGGGGCTCTGTGTGGGCTCAGGGTTTTGAATACACAGATCAGCTTGCAAAATCAGCACAATTCTATTCACCCTAATAAAAGCAAGTGGTGGGTGACCTCAGAAAGTCAGACTGATTGCGATAAGCACCCAAATAGACACTTATTTAACTGAAAATAACTGAACCATATTGTTTTGGAAATGGTTATTATATTAATATTGCTATGTTATATTCTGCTACAATTTCCTTTGGAAAATGCAAATTGTGAAATTGAACTTGTGCTGGAAATCTCATAAAAACAGACATCTATGAGAGATTCTGTATTTTCTGATTCCAAACAGGTTAAATTGCTTAGGCTCAGACAAAGGTAGGAAGTTTTTAAAAGCAGTAGCATTTAAAAACAAAAGCCAACGGGGGGGGGGAAATACTAACTTAAATACCTTTTGAATCCTGCAAAAATTTCCATTCAGGCGCGATATGGGTTCTGGACAAAGATTTAGGTTGGACAATAGAGAGAGTTTCCCCCCTCCCCTTTTTTAATGGACCAATTCCTACAGTTAGACCCCTTTGCCATGGAGGCAACTTTGCCATACCAACTTCATCTAGGTTCTGAGGCCAATATGTCCAATACCAGCAAAATAATAGTTGTTTAATGATATTTTCAACAGTAGTTATGGAGTTTGTTATTTATGCATCCAGGGACAGGCTAGGTTTCTCCTCTTAAAATATTCTAGAAACTTCTGAGAGAGGTTTTAGAATTCCACTTCCAATGATACTTCAGTTGTTCAATAGCACACATAGAATCATAGAACTGGAAGGGACCTCGAGAGGTCATGTAGTCCAGTCCCCTGCACTTATGGCAGGACTAAGTATTATCTAGACCATTCCTGACAGGTGTTTGTCTAATCTGCTCTTAAAAATATCCAGTGATGGAGATTCCACTATCTCCCTAGGCAATTTATTCCAGTGCTTAGCCACCCTGACAGTTAGGAAGTTTTTCCTAATGTCCAACCTAAACCTCCCTTGCTGCATTTAAGCCCATTGCTTCTTGTCCTATTCTCAGAGGTTAAGAACAATAATTTTTCTTCCTCCTCCTTGTAACAACCTTTTACATACTTGAAAACTATTATCATGTCCCCTCTCAGTCTTCTCTGCTCCAGACTAAACAAACCCAATTTTTTCAATCTTCACCTCAGAGGTCACATGCTCTGTGAGGTTTAAGAGCAGCTGTCACTACAAATGAAGGTTATCTCACTGATTCTAGATTAAACTTTGAGGAGTCCCCAAATGTAGAAAACTACAGAGGCAGCAAATGGTAGCATCTTTGATGATGATGATGATGATGATATACCTTTTACTCCAAGAGCATTGCTCTTCCAAAAAGCTAACAATGAACTATTAGTAATCCCTCCAATTTGAAGATACATGTTTAAGCAGAAATATCATACATATTGTAAGAGGTAATATAATAACATATTATTACTAAAAGTGTAATTGACCATACTGCGATAGCAATGATGATGATGATTACTACTCCTATTTTATCTCTATTGTACCATGTGCATGCATGACATTTTACAAGCCAAAAAAAGGGCTAAATGGCCTCTAGTAACTATAAAATGCGAAAGCAAACACTATTTATTTTTACCTCAAACTAACCCACTTGGAAGATTCTCCTTAAAACTACCTTGAAATTATCTTTGTGTCATTCAAAGAGGAGTTTATTCAATGTTACATACTGGATCAGGTTATTACATTCTTCTTGATTCCCTGGAAGTCTTCTGTGCTTCAACACCCTCATGTACAGGCTTTCTAAATTGTGAAGGTCACAATGATTACATGTTGAGTCTTTCTTCACTTTTTCAGTAGTGGTGTGCATGGGGTATGATATATATTGGACCCAATAATGAAGCCCTTATTCATTTGGGGTACTAGAGGGGTAAGTGTTACTCAATATGAGCCATCAAGGGTCCCTTTATCAGATCTTAAAAATATAAATGTGTAACATTAAATTATTCAGGAATATCAAATATAGCTCAGCCCCCAATAAGAGAGAGCCATTAACAAATATTTTAATCAATCAAGACAGTCTCTAAATCTTCACAAGAAAACCTTACAACAACAGTAATCCCCACAATAATACCCTCCTATGGTGCTAAAGGCAAACTGGATAAAAATCATCTAAGGTGTGTCTCAGCCTAATTTATTTTGTGAGCTGGCATGTAGTTTTATGACACATTGAACTTCATTTATAGCTAGCCTGAAGAAGTTCTCTAACCATTAAAACATTCCTACTGTGAAGAATGGATGTGACATGGCAAGCCATCATTTGGCCGAGGTGGTCTTTGTGGCTTCCCCTTTTTCAGAAAAAATAAAGAAACAATTTATCCTTAAAAGAAAACAAAATGAAAATCCTGAAAGTTTCACTATTGACAACAGACAACTAGAAAATATTATTTATTTGCATTACAGTAGCATCTAATATCCCCAGCTAAGATTAGGGGCCCTCTAGTGAGGCGGTGTGGCCTCCCTATGAGCCAGAGGTGGAGGAACCCCTCTGTCTGCCCGGGTGGGCGGAGTCAGGCTGGGCTCAATTCTCCCACTGGAAGCTGAGAGGCGGAGCAGGAAGCACGAAAAGGAGACAGATGTGCCTTGCTGACTGCAGCCCGCCGACTCTGCGGCCAAACCGGGCGGCACCCTGGACTCAGAGAGGGCTGAGGCCAGGCAGGAGCTGGTGGGACTGCCAGCGGCTGAGTACCCCAACGAAGCAGAGGATCCTGAGACCACGGAGCCTGATCCGGAACTCTGGTAGGAAGCAGACAGGGAAACCAGACTTCAGTTTGGTGGTGTTGTGGCTTAACAGCCGGTCAGTGTGTTGCGGGAGGATCCCCAATGACCCAGTGGTGGGACACCCCGACACTTTTAGGGCCCTGGGCTGGGATGCAGTAGAGTTGGGCAGGCCTGTGTCCCCCTACCCTTGGCACCCCACCCCTGAGGGCTAGAGCAGATACACTACTTGTTAGCCCAGCCCTGCCTGAAGGCCTAGGGCCTATTGACTGTTTGGGGTTCCACCCTGTTACGAAGGCTGGGACAATAACACCTAATCTGCTAATTTCCCTGACACTAGCCCGTGATCCCGGTGACAAGTGAGGCAGCATGGCCTCCCTCTGACCCAGAGTGGGAGAGATGACCGTGACACCACTATAGTCCCATTGCCCTGAACTCTGTATGTGTTTACACATTGTAAGAGAGTCCCTGAACTGATGAGCTTACAGTCTAAAGAGACAAAGGGTGGGAGAATGGACATTTTTTATTATCCCCATTTTAAAGTGATTTGTTGATGTCATACTGGAAGTCTATGGCATAGGTGGGAATTGAACCTAGAAGTCCTGAGCCCCAGAACAGTGCCTTAGGACCCGAGTCAGCAAAGCACCTAACTTCTTCCTTAAATGCACGATGAACAAGATGATCCTTCCACTCTAAAATCTAATTGGTATACTTAGAAAAGTATGGGAACGATAGTGGAATTTAATTTTAATGGTTTATACTCAGAGTGCTACTCAGCTGCAGCAATCCAAAATTACTTTGCAAAATTTCCTGTTGGTGTTGGCGTGTTGCCCTCATTCATAGTGATCAGTGAGGCATCATTTCTGAGTATCTGGATTGGAAGTGATTTCTTTAATTTCCTTTGATATTTTCAAAAGTATAAAAAGACTTGCCATCTTTTGGAATGCCACTGATCCACAGTGTAGGGATTGTGAGAAAGTCAGTTGGAGCCAGTTACACTCTTACAGAACTGCTATAGCTTTAAAAAGCCAAACAGAACTTCCTCTATCCTTGCAAGATGGCATCTTGCTTCTATTTATTGTCTGATTTGGAGACGTTAGTCTTATAGATCTGAATTTAGTGAGTATTTGGTTATAACAATCAAATTGGGGTTAGATCCTTACTAAAGATTTCCATTTGTTTCACTAAGGTATAGTTTGTCCATCTTGCATGTTTCCACTGAACTGTATTATATTGTAAGTAATGCCTTTATTTTGAATAGATATGACAATGTTAGGATAAGGTATGGGCAAGAAACTGGTATGAGTAAGGTATGAGTAAGAAACTGCCTAAGCCTTCAAAATTTGAACTGAACATGAACCATTTTGGGAAATATTAAGGTAGGTTGATGATTACCTGTTCTATTCATTCCCTCTGGGGCACCTGGCATTGGCCACTGTCAGAAGACAGGATACTGGGCTAGATGGACCTTTGGTCTGACCCAGTATGGCCATTCTTATGTTCTCATGTTAATTTTTTTATTTTATAAGTACCTCTGGTGTTCCTACTTTCAGCCAAAGCCAAATGTGGATGTATTACAAAAGGCAATAAATGTCTCATGTGAAATTCTGCCTCATGGAACTTCCAGCCCAGTTTCTTCTCCAACTTTATTTATTTATTTAGGTAAGTTTGGTTAAGATTTGAATAAACACCCAAAACTTGAAACTACACTGTACCTCTGTGCCATTTGGGATTGATTCATAAACTGCTTAAAATACCATCAAGACATGACTAACACATTTGAGAATTTCACTCTGATCTCACACTAGTGTAGTTCCATTGACTTCACTCCAGTTAAACTTGACTTACATTGGAATAAATGAGATCAGAATCAGACCCCAACATATTTTCTACTCTGGGGCCAGATCCTCACATCTATCATAAGGATTTCCTCACAGAGATTGACACACACAGAAAGGTCATGGAGCACACCCCATTCATGGTGCATTGTTCCCAGCAAATCTGTAGAAGGCCATGCGGGCTGCCTGGAGGCCCTGTGCCTCCATATCAGCTATAGCCACCAGCTACCTCCATTCCTCAGTTCCCTAGAAACATAGCTCCATTGTCTCAGCATGGCTGCTTTGTTCTCAGATTCTGAGGGGGGACATAACTGTTTTCAAGTACATAAAAGTTGTTAAAAGGAGGAGGGAGAAAAATTGTTCTCCTTAGCCTCTGAGGGTAGGACAAGAAGCAATAGGCTTAAATTTCAGCAGAGGCAGTTTAGGATGGACATTAGAAAAACTTTCTAACTGTCAGGGTGGTTAAGCACTGGAATAAATTGCCTAGGGAGGTTGTGGAATCTCCATCATTGGAGATTTTTAGACAAACACCTGTCAGGGATGATCTAGATAATACTTAGTCCTGACAAAAGAGCAGGGGCCTAGACAAGATGATCTATTAAGGTCCCTGCCAATCTATGATTCTATGTTTGTTTTAAACCTGCTGCATATTAATTTCATTGGGTGACCTCTGGTTCTTGTGTTATGCGAAGGAGTAAATAACACTTTCTCAATACCATTCATGATTTTATATATCTCTATCGTATCATAGAATCATAGAAGATTAGGGTTGGAAGAGACCTCAGGAGGTCATTTGGTCCAACCCCCTGTTCAAAGCAGGACCAACTCCAACTAAATTATCCCAGCCAGGGCTTTGTCAAGTCGGGCCTTAAAAACCTCTAAGGATGGAGATTCCACCACCTCCCTAGGGTATCCCATTCCAGTACTTCACCACCCTCCTAGTAAAATAGTTTTTCCTAATATCCAACATAGACCTCCCCCACTGCAACTTGAGACCATTGCTCCTTGTTCTGTCATCTGCCACCACTGAGAACAGCCTAGCTCCATCCTCTTTGGAACCCCACTTAAGGTAGTTGAAGGCTGCTATCAAATCCCCCCCTCACTCTTCTTTACTGCAGACTAAATAAGCCCAGTTCCCTCAGCCTCTCCTCATAAGCTATGTGCCCCAGTCCCTTAGTCATTTTTGTTGCCCTCCACTTGACTCTCTCCGCTTTGTCCCACATCCTTTCTGTAGTGGGTGAGGGGGCCCAGAACTGGACGCAATACTCCAGATGTGGCCTCACCAGTGCCAAATACAGGGGAATAATCACTTCCCTCGATCTGCTGGCAATGCTCCTACTAATGCAGCCCAATATGCCGTTAGCCTTCTTGGCAACAGGGACGCAGTGTTGACTCATATTTAGCTTCTCATCCACTGTAATCCCCAGGTCCTTTTCTGAAGAACTGCTGCTTAGCCAGTTGGTCCCCAGCCTATAGCAGTGCATATCCGCTCTTAGTCATCTCTTTTCTATGCTGAACAGCCCCAGTCTTTTTATTCTCTCATAGAAAACTTGTTCCACTCCCCTAATCATTTTTGTTGCTCTTCTCTGTACCTCCAATATATCTTTTTTGAGATGAGGTGATCAGAATTTCACACAGTATTCATGGATTTATATAGTGGCATTTTGATATTCACTATCTTGAGTAATTCTGTATCATTTTCACTTTGCCACCTCACTGTTTATCCCTTTTTCCAGATCATTTTTGAGCAGCACTGGTCCCAGTAATGATCCTTGAGGGATCCTGCCATTTAGCTTTCTCCACTGTGAAAAATGGCCATTTATTCCTACCTTTTGTAACTTTCTTCTTGCTCAATTGAAGGGAAAATACAAGAAAACATTTCTGTTGTGACTGAGTCCCATTCAACTTTCTCCTGGCTGACCTAGAAAGACAGTCAGAGAGGCACTGAACACCCCATTCTCCATCAGTGTACTCGACAAAATGAAATATACTCTTCTGAGCCAGAGGTGAAACTAGAAAGAATTGTTAGTTGTTCTGTTAAAAACAGAAAATCTCAGATGTCTGTCAATTTCCAGTCTTCTTAGCTAAGGCAGCACTTAAAGACTGAAATGTATTGTTTTAGTTCTGTTGCCAGCAGCCTTTGTTGGGTCTTCAAGTTGTCCACAAATTTTTATTTCAGACTTCAGGAATATTTAGGAAATCAAAACTATATTTTATGACAAAAGAAAATCTATGAACAGTTTTTCAATATTTAAATTGTTTAGTAAACTAGATTCTTGAATTCCTTTTATTCTTAGAACTATTAGTAATATTGCTACAGTTGACTAGGGCATTACAAATAAACCTTAGGGACAATATAATTATGTTGTTTGGGTTTTTTGTTTTGTTTCATTTATTTATTTATTTTAATAATCCACATTTTCTCTGAAAGTGAAATCGAGTGATCTGCCCTTCTTTTAACCTAGCAGATTAGAATAATCTCTTAAAACCTCATTCTCAGAAACTCTGCAAAGAGGTGTTTTACCAAGGCTCAGTCAGGGCATTTTATCCAACCATGGTATCCTAGAAAATAGTGAATGTTTCAATCAGAACTCCCACAGTTCATTAAGAATTCTACCAGGACTTTGCTGCTAATTGAAGAAATGGATAATGTGTCTTCACTTCAGCTGCCTTTATTTATTTTAAGGATATTTTTCATCAACTTTAAGAGATTTTCTCTTTGAAATGCAACATAATTTAATGTTCCCCATCTAGAAAGTTAATAATGTGCGTTAAGAAAGGGAAGGGCAAAATCAGAACTTTAAAAAGGTATTTGACTCCTGTGTCAGTGGAACCAATTAGCTGCATCAATTTCCAGCTGTTTGAGCTGAAGAAGAGGTCAACAGCTGCATCCTTCAGGAAGGCAGCTGATAAAGCCACAAAAACCTTTTTAGCACCTGGTCATCCCCCCTCTTCACTAATATTATAGGTACCAAATCAACCAGGCTTTGTGTGCTAGCTTTGAAAACTCAAATCTAAAATGAAAAAAAACAAAAACCCTTATTTTTTCTTTTGCAGTGAAATCCCTTTGCAGGTTCATTTATATAAGTGGTTTTGGTTTCTATTTTATTTTCTGTGAGTTGGATTGAACAGCATAATCACATATGTGTGGAAATTTATGGGTTTTCTAGTCTGCCCATCAGTAAATACACAGAGTAATATTGCAAATTACAGAGCAATCAATGAGTTCCTTTGGCACAGTCTAACTATGCAGTTAATTGGTAATATGTATTGTGCTGGGTGGCTTGTACTTAACCTATTTATTTGCTTAAAGAAATACCTACTGCTTAGTTATAGTATCAGTTTATACCTTGAAAACCAATTTATTTCTCACAGTTAAAGGGTGCTGTACTTTTCTTCTGAAAAACAGGAGCATGTTTACTGTAGGGATTGGTAAACCTCAATGAGTCCATAGTCCAGGCCTAGCAGGGTTGAGCAACTAAAAATTCTGATGTTTGTTCAAAGCAACTCTTGAGCCTGCAAAACAAGGCTGGAAATTTCAAGACAACGGGCTTTCTTGCAAGATTTCTGGCGCTTTTGGCCCAAGCTGGAAATATTGAGAGAACAGCATTTTTCGTGATATTTTGATGCTTCTGTTTCCAGGCCCCATCATAAACTACAAGTGAAAAAAATCACTTTTCTGCACATTTCAGAAACTTTGATTCAGTTTTAGGTTGGTTCTAAAACTGAGTGAAGTGTTTGGAGAAGAGCCGGCAAAATTTTTTGAACAAATGGTTTATTTGGCAAAAATAGGTGCTTCGGTTGGCCCAAAACTATTTGAAAATTTGACAAAAATAGTTTCAACCATTCACAAAATGGCCAGAGGGGAAGATGATGGTGATGATGACGATGATGCCCCCTCCCTGCAACATTTAGCCCAGCCGTTAGGATGCTCAATGATAAAGTGGGAGACTCAGATTTGAATCCCCACTGTGGAACAATCCCCAAACAGACTTTTTCAATTCACCAAAAATTCTGGAAAAACTTCAGATTCAGTTCAACCCAAACCAATTTTTTTTTTTCAGTTTTTTGGAACTGCCACTGAAAAGAAAAATCAGTTATTTGCCCAACTCTGGTTTGGCATCAATCCTATTTCATCCAAATCAGTTTGTCCATCATTAATTTCACAGCAAAGAAAAAGAACAAGAGACAAAGCAAAGCACACTATTCATAGTGAATAAGTTATACAATGAATCTGGGCCTTTTTCTGCTTTTACATTATTAATGTATTTTGCTTTCATTATATTATCTGTTATTCATTCATTTCCGCTGTATGGTTAGTCACTTTAATCATGTGGCATCGTTTCTGGTCCCTGACTGGCTGGATGACACTAATAAGCCTTAGGCCAACCAGATTAGGAATTTTCTTTTTAGGTTACCTGAATATGTAGGCCTTGCCTGAGAAATCACTGCTAGAAAAATTAGGCTATTGTAATATTATTGGTTTGTGTCAGTCAGAATTAAAATTTAATTTTGTCTCCGCATATTTACAAAAAGTAACTGAGCATAACTATTCATGCACAGTCCTGGCTATGAAGTTTGTGAGCAGATTCTAGCAAGCCTTATTTAATTGTCTCTGTGTCAGGACTCTGGTTGGAGGAGCTGTGTGGTCCTATTGTAAAGAGTGCTTCACATACATTGCCTCTCATTTAAATTAGTTAACTCCAGGTCTGGGGGACTGGCAACATATTCTCTCCCTATCCTGTTTGTTTTTTTAAACATTTCACGCATATTACCTAGTGTATTTACCGGTCTTCAATTATTTCTCATACCACTATTTCCCACAGTAATTCTCACAAAAAATTAGTAATTGCAGCAAGAATGTATGTACTCTGTCAGGAAGGGTGCAGTCAAATTCTCATAATATCTCCATGTCCTAGTATGGCCAGAACATTTGAATAAATTTTTGTCCCTCTTTTGTGTTAATTAAGCTTTGTTCTATTTGTAGGTGTCTTTGCTGTCATCAGCATGCACAGTAAACAAGAGAGGTAGGAAAAGGGGAGTAAGAAATATGTATCTGAGCTTTGTGCATATGCCAGGGAACAATCCTAACAAGAATTCTATCAACACAGCTTCATCCTCACAACCTGACATTTCTACTTCGCACACTTTGGAAATCTGTGTCTGTCTGTCGCTTTCATTCTTTCGTTGTACACCTCTACCTCGATATAACGCTGTCCTCAGGAGCCAAAAATCTTACCGCATTATAGGTGAAACCGCGTTATATCGAACTTGCTTTGATCCACCGGAGTACACAGCCCCCCCCCCCCCCCCGAGCACTGCTTTACCGCGTTATATCTGAATTTGTGTTATATCGGGTCGCGTTATATCGGGGTAGAGGTGTACACGTATAGAATCTGTTAATGGGCGCCTAGGAGTAGCCACATTTATTTAGCAGACTTAGTTTATTTTCCATGTATTTTATAGCACAGAAGAGTTGTAGGTAATCAGATTATATGATCATTCCTTTGAATGTCTGCACTATGCTGGGGATTAGGGCAATTTATTAGTCTACCTTAACAGGCTGGCCACATTGGAATAGCAGCTAAGGAGGATATAGCATGTGAAAAACAGGAGATTGTGATGTCCTGTATATGGTATAAGGAGAATGACATTGCTTCTCCTTCCTCGTCTGCTTTATATATTTCTGTAATTTAATTTATGGGCCCTCATCTAGATGGCTTCTATGCTACTTCCCCTTCCGTCTGAAACAAAAGTTGTTTTATCATGGGCAGCAGCCTAAAATGTGTTTTCCATGAGCCTTCATGTGAAGAAACCTTGCTCAAATGCATGTTCATGAAAAAAAAATACAGAAAGTCATGACACTCCTGTTGAATTGATATTCAGTATCTAACACACCAAATTCCTCACAAATAGTCTTTCTCTATGTTCCCCCACCTCAAAAAGAAACATTATCTTCTAATGTCAGCACATGGAATTAACTAAGGCCAAGATCCTGAAAAGATTTATGCATGTGCTTAAATCTTTGCAGGATGAAAGCCTAAAAGTGTTCTCTTTTTAGACTCTGTCATGACATCCAAAGCCCCATATACACATGATAATGGTTTATGACAAATACTTATTTCTGAAGTATTTCAAGCCTCAAATTACCAGTATTTTCTCACTGTATATTTTTTATTATTATTATTATTATTATATCCAAAAAACATGTTAAAAGAACATTGTTGAGCACTCAAAAGTTAGGAAATGCCAAAATTAAGGTGCAACCCCTTAATTCAGCTACCTTGTGCCCCTAGAGTCTAGGAGCAGCAATTTCAGGGAAAGTCCTGCTCAGGCCCTGCAGTCCTAGGACAGAGCATGCTGAGTCACTCTGTGAAGATGGCATATGTGCAGTCTGGTCAGCACAGCTGTGAGGGGAAGGAGCATGTTCATCACAGCTGGAAGCTTCAGACAATTTAGGTGCCAAAGTCTAACAAGTCTTTACTAAGCATGTACAAACTGTGATTAATTTTATTTTTAAAAGCTTTTTTAATTTGGGCAAATTTTCATAAGGACGGCAAAAGATGCTTTCCCAATACTAAGGTGAGTACTCTGCCAAATTTCAAAACCTTTGCTCCAAAGTATGGAGTCACTAGAGCTTCTCAGCAAAACAATTGTAAGATTTATTTATTTATTTTTAAGATGAGCAAAATGATGCATTTTCCCTAATCTTGTTCTTGGATATGGCTGAACTATTTTTACTGAAACATTTAAAAAAAAAAATCAGCCTGAGGCACATCACTGAAAATTTCAGCCCAAACAGTTTAAGTTTGGCACAGTTATAAACAACTGGAAAAAGGTCTTATAATGGGAAGTGTCAGGCAGCCTTAACCACAGGCATTGCTACCTTCAGCACTTATAATTTGTATTTATTTATGCATTACTGATTATATTTTTTAAAAACACAGCAAAAGCAACAACTAAAATTGTAATGATGATTTTTTAATCTAATACAAAATGAAGGGTTTTTTTACTGGCAATGAATTTTGCAATTCATGCAAAAACACAGAGTAGTACAAGAAAGCTTTTAAGTTATTCAATATTTTGAGTCCTTAAAGGTCCATATATCTTTGGAGGATAATGACTTTTCTGACATAAAAATCACTACCTTACAATGACAATATCTGATGTTAAAACTGTCTCTGTTAACATATGTTTCAAGCCTAAAGATACTGCTTATCTCATGAACAAGAGGGTTTAAAATGACTGAATCTTGGATCTTGAATCACTAGGCTATTGTGTTACAAACGCTTATTCTGAAGTATAATGTTTCTCATAAGTATAAGGTTTACTAATACCTTCTCTCTTCATCTCTATCCTTCTGTTCTACTTTCCTCTTTTTGGCAATTACCCTTGACAATAAGTATTTCTTGACAATATTACCCTTTGTATCCAAGAACACTGCAGATCATAATAAGAGATTCTGCCATTAGCTTTTGGAGATGAGATAAAATATCCATAAATCAGAGATTAAGCTACATCGGCTAATTATATTTTTCTTTATTATTGAAGCTATTTGTAGAAGGTTTATTCTCAACTTGTATTCAATCTCTTCTAAACTTACTTTTAGTGTAGCTGGCTCATGCTCCAAAGATTTATAAAAGGTGTCTCTCCATCCATAAAATCAGCTCCAGATTTTAGACTTTCTAAAGACTGCACCTATTCAGGAAGTTCTCTGCTCCAGCCTACCCACTATAAACATCTAACAGCTAAACATTATTAGTCTCCACTCACAGTGCATCTCTATCAGAGATTTTGACATCAAAAAAGAGTCTTATAAAGTTTAATGTACTAGGTAGTCTCACCATTATTACCCTTGTTATCACAGTACCTCTTGAGAAACAAACAACTTGGCTCCTGAAAATGGTTTTATATTGTATAAAGGATTCATTATCCATATATGGTATATCATATATCTATAGATCAAGGAATGGAGAGAGAGAGGGATAATGGGCCAGAGCCACTGCTTTACAAGGGCTGAGGATCTGGCCCAGTGAATCCTAGGTGTTTTCCTGATAGATCAAAGTAACAGCAAAATATGTAATTCTACCTGGTAAAAATAGTGAACATTTTTTAGATTAGAAGACTGAAATAGGGACAGGAGCAACCAACTCTGCCATGCCCTATATGCAGAAAGCACAAGGATTCCGAGTCCATTAAAGTGTATTAATCTTTATTTCTTTTACAAAACCACAAAATTTCCAATCTTAAGTACTTGAAATTTCACCTTATTTTAAAATTTCACAATAGGAAGCATAAATCAATACACATTTGTAGATATAACAGACCATAATTCTAAATTCAATAATTTGGAATTATTGTTGTTATTCTGATGGTCCTAATCAATAGAGATTAGGGCCTCTTTGTGCTAGATGCTGTACAAATATAGAACTAAAATACAATCCCTGCCCCTAATAATTCACAATTTACTTTAAGACCAGAGGTAACAGGAAGGCAGTGTAAAGGTAAATGAGGGAAGCCCTAGTACAATAATGTATTTACACACTTTATAAGTATGTACATGGGAAACAAAAAATTGATAAGTCTAGTCTAGCAGATCAAGGCTAAAATAATCCAAAGGCTAAGCTGAAGCCACACATATTCAGACTAGAAAGAAAGTACATATTTTTAACAGTGAAGGGTAATTAACCATTGGAACAGTAAGCTTTATGGTGGATTTCCCATTATTCACAATTTTTAAATCGTTTGGATGTTTTTTCTAAAAGATATGCTCTAATTCAAACAGGAATTAATTCAGGGAATTTCATGGCCTATGTTGTACAAGTGGTCAGACCAAATGATCACAGAGGTCCCTTTGGGCCTCATAATCTGTGAATATTCTGTTAAAAATTAGTGTGGAATATATTATACACATCTCTCTCATTTCCTATTTTGTTCTGACTTTGATAAATAAACTCTGCCTATTGCTATTTGTGTGATTTTTATCAGCTTTGAATGGGACACTATGGAGCAGTGGAGAGGTGAGAAGGGGAGCAATGGGAAAGTGAGGTGTTAGGATGGATTTAGGCAAGGGGAAGAGGAGAAAGTAGGGAAATTGTTGAAGGTGGGACAGGGCATTTGGTGAGTGCAGGAGGAACGGGGGGGGGGGGGGAGGGAGGAGGACACAACAATATATTAACCGTAAATGACCACAGAGAGTCTAACCCTGAAGCTAGATGTCAGTTTGAAAAATGTTGGCTATAATGTCAGGAGTCTCTGATGTGCTTCTGTCCATCACTGCTGGTGCTCACAATCCATCCACCCCCACCCACAGATGCCTGAGGAAAAAATATGAGATTTGCCATATTTCTGGAAGGCTAACACATTCAGACTCTGGTGGACCAACAGGTGGGGAAGCAAATTCTAAAGTCTATGTGCCCTCACAGAGTATGCTCCCTTTGGAAATCTCATTCATTTTCATCACTAGAGCATCCAGTTGAGTACCTCCAATCATCCCAGTGATATTGCCCAGTATTATACAGTGGTAGATGTTGTCTCTTGGGTATCTAGGTGTGAAAAAGACATAGTCATCAACAAAGGGCAATAACTTTGAACCAAGAAGACTTGTGGCAGTTCTAGAAGAAAGGCTTTACATCTGAGCTTTCAGTTTTATTGTAGTATTTTCATACTGTACATTTTCTTAAGAAGAAACCTGGATGGATTGCACTCAGTGACTCAATTTCAGATGCTGTAGAATAAAACAAAGGAAAGGGGAAAGAATTCTCAATGGAATTAAAGCACATTTCATGTCAGTTAACCAACAATTTCTTTTTGTTTGTCCCACATGAATTATTCTACTAGTTGTTCAAGACTTCATAGGTTTCATTTTTTCTTTTCTTTCTGGTGTTGCAATTATTATGTAGGTGAAATCACTGCTGTAAATGAATTTCTTCTGCTTATGTCAAAGCAGCAGTAGCCAAAATGTGCCTTTCTAGTTACGTGTAAATGACAAACAACAGGAAGGAGTCAAGTTAATTAAAAAGTGATAACTTGAATCAATTGTTTTTCCCTTTTGTATTGTGTCCTTATAACCCCATATGCTCTTTCTTGATGTTATGTTGCCATGTGAAAAATAATATAGCTACTTGAATCATTTTCCCAATTCTCTTTAAGTCTACCTATAACAACATTCACTTAGACAAAATGCATTTGTTCCACTGGATTTACCACAAGACTCTTCTGGTAAACAAACTCACCTTTAAAAAAAGAAGATTGTCGAGCTTTCAAGCTTAAGAAGAGCTTCTTTAAAATCACTAGTGAAATCAAAAGTCTGAAAAATTAATGCAGCAAAACACAGAGAAAAGGATAGCAGAAAGAATTAGAAAAACATGATGGGTCAAATTCAGAGATGGCGCTAAGCAAATCTCAGTTCATGTATAGAAAGCCACTTGATGCAACTTAGACCTACTTCCAGTACCTTAAGTGTATATATTCTACAAATTTTGGCCCCAATCCTACAAAGACACATTTGCTTAACTTTACACACTGTGAATTGTCCTGAGATTTCTCACAGTATATGTAGATTAACCTGGATAGATAAATGATATATGGGTATATGGATGTCCTGAACATCTCCCAACTCTGTTTCTACCAGAATCTCTTCCCCAACCCTTTCCCCCAACTACATAGCAGATGGCTTTCATTGGGTATAGTTATCATGGGTTCACCACTACACTTAGTGCTTCCATGTATAATACTTGCTGCATGTTCTTTATTCCTTGACATGTCTACAAAAAAAATCCTGAATCTTTTAGCTGTTTAATCAAGGGCAGGGGTTCTCTTAGAATAACATCACTAATATTTTGTTGTGCTTCAGGAAATTATCCGTGGCTAAACAGCTCCCCAGTTATACTGGACACAATAACAGCATAGCAAGTATCAAAATAGGGTCAGCAATATTTTACCTTCCTAAGGGTATGCCTACACTTTGAGCTGGAGGTATAAATTCAAGCTCAAAGAGATACATCGGTGCTAGCTTTGATTGAGTTAGTGTGCTAAAAATAGAACGTAGCCCTGGCTGCCCTGAGCAAGTGCCTCATATCTCGGATCAGTACGTACTTGGGGCAGCTAGCCCCTCCCATGGCTTGTGCTGCTACAGCTTCATTTCTATTTTTAGCACGTTAGCTCAATCAGAGCTAAAACAAGTATGTATCCTCCAACTGGAATTTACACCCCCAGTTCAAAGTGTAGACCGGAGCAGTGGCTGATATTCTACCACTTGTAGATCCTGTGCTAGTGTCTTCACAGTCACCACACCTATTAGCTGAGCTTGCTAAGGGGAAATCTTTCTCATTCCCCTGGACTCATGGCTCAGCTATGACACTAGAGACCTGAGTTGGGTGAGATTTATTTTAGACTTTTACACAAACTGAGATAAGGAGCTATATTGCATTGTTGGAAACTAGTGATTTTTCTATAGTGCTCTTTGGGGTGTTCAGTGATCACTTAGTGTTTAAGATGCTTCCTTAAGCTCTACTTTATTTTGTGTGGATTCCAACTTGCTATGCATAACAATAAACTAGACCTTTGCAGCACCTCACTCAGGGCATGGCTACACTTGCAGATGTAGAGCGCTGTGAGTTAAACCAGCCCTCGTAGAGCGCAGTAGGGAAAGCGCTGCAGTTTGTCCACACTGACAGCTTCAAGCGCACTGGCGTGGCCACATTCGGGCACTTGCAGCGCCATTGGGAGCAGTGCATTATGGGCAGCTATTCCAGCATGCAAGTGACTGCAACGTGCTTTTCAAATGGGGGTGGGTGGGGTGGAGTGTGACAGGGAGTGTGTTGTGTGTATGTGCGGGGAGAGAGAGTGGGTTTTTGGGGTGCTGAGAGTGTGTCAGCATGCTGTCTTGTAAGTTCAGACCCCTCTCTCCCCCTCCCGCCTCTCTCTCATTCACTCAAAGCAACAATAAATGTTTGCTTTTCTCGGAGCTAATAAGCAGATGACTTCTCCAAAATGGAGCTTTGAAAGGGCATTTCTGCATTCCTGAAGCCGATTTCACAACAATGACAAGAGTGGCTACTTGACTTAAGGGGATTATGGGACGTTTCCGGAGGCTGATCCCAGCACAGTAACGCAACACCTCGTTCACACTGGCGCCACGGTGCTCCAGCGGGGGCGCAGCAAACGTTATTCCACTCGCCGAGGTGGAGTACCAGCAGCGCTGTAGTTGCAGAGTCAGAGCGCTCTAAGTGCCTTGCCAGTGTGGATGGGGAGTGAGCTAGGGCCCCCGGGGCTGCTTTATTGCACTGTAACTCGCAAGTGTAGCCAAGGCCCAAGAGTCGCTGTCTGGGAAGCAAAGCCCTTAGAGGCACAGTCCCCAATAGCATTATGTACATTGTTATTTAGTAAATATTTATATTACCTATACAAAGTTAATTTTCAAGAAATACCTGCTTCTGTTTCAGTATCTCCCTTCAGTGAAAGGAATATTTATTTTACTCTGGGGAAGCTACTATATGCTAAAGCATGTTTCCAGTTAAGATGATTTCTAACATGGTTAGATTAGATGGGGGTTAAACAATACTTGAATATGTTTTAAACATGATTCTATCACTTTTGATTCCATATCCACATTGGTTGGCCAAATCACATTAGAAACCTGCGTAGGTGGAACTGTGTCTAAAACAAGTGTAGATGGGGGGGTGAGTGGGGGCTTTTCACACCCATCTTCCTTGACAACCTTTCAAAAATAGAAAAAAAAAATTGTACTAATCAGTGTGAATGTAGATGATTTTGCAACTTTGTGAAATGGCTACAAATAGTGTATGATGGAAAATAGAATGGAAAATCCCCTGCCCAGTGAACAGAGAATGTAGCGAGAGTTGAGTAATTTCCAATCTGATGTTCTATTTGATATAGCAAGAGATGTACAATATTCCTCTTCCAGAGACCCAGTCACAAATTCTGCCCCCACAAAAAAGTTTTCCAAAGATGAGCAACAAAACCATTCAAACATATTTATTTCTTTCCATTTCCATGCGTCATATATGGACTCCCACGTAAAAAAGATCTGAAGCCTGTGGAGAAAACCATTCTCTATGGAGCAATCTCCTCAAAATCAGAACCTTTTAATATAATTTTCAAATAACAGTATTACAGGGAAATATGTTTTAGAAATGCTGAAGAAACAAACTGTGGCCCTGATTTATGCATGTAAAAAGATTTACATGCATAACACAGCTTTACTCCCATGACTTGTCCCATCAAACACAAAGGGTAAAATCTTACCCCATTGAAGTCAATCGGAGTTTTGCCATTGATTTCAATGGGACCAGGATTTCACCCAAAGCGCTTACTCGTGTGAATAAAGTTAGTCACATGGGGTAAGTCTTCACAGGACAGGACTTTAAACTGTCTGCTGAGATAGCACAGAGAAATCAGGTAACAAATGTTTTTCTTCTGAGTTTAATGGATGAAAAGTAGTTGAGGAGAGGACTTGTTCAAATCTCTGGCAAACAGCTTGCTGCTGCAGTTCTATTTATTAATTCTGCAGTGGGTGTTTTGTAGACATCACACAATGCCATTGAAGGTTAGCACAGTAACACAGCAAAGTAGATGAGTACTACAAAGTCATTGGCAGTTTATTTTAATTCAGCTGGAAAGAGTGACTTGTGTTTTTATCAGCCTTTGTATTTGGCAAAGGTTAAGATTTATCTCAGTTTCACAAGGTGCCAAACTGTTGAGTAGATCCTGCCATTGTCTCAGTGAAATCTGAGTTGAATATTAAATCTGAGATCTAAGCTTCTGCATCAAAAGGCAAAAGGGTAACCAAACATTGCCCAGCTGGAACATGGGAATCTCTGGAGCTAGATGGGATTGTTTCATTTGACAACCACATGAATCTGATCCTTTTAATGTTTCCTACAGAAATGTTACTGACTCCTTTGAAAGTATGACTAGAATTTGCTACTACTTGTGGCTTAAAATGAAGTGTAGGCCAGCCCACTAGCGCAGCATGATTACCTTGTAATGCCATCGAAATGACCCAGGTTTGGAAACAACCTCAGAGTTCCTGCTCTCAGGCCCCCTGGAAGCCAGGTACATCATGGCGATGAAACACATGATCTCCTAGGTGATGTATTGACGACACACACTGCTGCGTGCATACCCTGTACCTGCTAACAAAGACACAGTCAAGAATAGGGGCTTCAGTGGGGCTGCATAGTTCTCCTTTCCAGGGGGTAGATGATTGTGGTGAGGGCAACCACAGCAGCTGAAGGAGGAGTGCTTCAGAGTGCAAAGTGAAATAGCCTCTGTTTGCCACAAGCTGGGAATGGGAGACAGGGGATAGATCACTTGATGATTACCTGTTCTGTTCAGTCCCTCTGAAGCATGTGGCATTGGCCACTGTTGTTGGAAGACAGGATACTGGGCTAGATGGACCTTTGGTCTGACCCAGTATGGTTGTTCTTATGTTTTTAACAGGCAACAGTCATGACTTACTCGATAGCTAATGATTTAAGTAGCCACATTTTGGCATTTGACAGACTGTGTCATAAATTCATCACCCACAGCTAATTTATACAGTCTAAATCCAAATCTGAAGTTAAAGAAATGGGAAAATGTGTTTTAAGAAAAAAATCTTCAGAGGAAAAAGCCATAATTTAAAATTGAGTCCTTGAGGTAAAAATATTATTTGCAATCTACCCAAATGCTTAGAGGTGACTTACAATCCCCACCCTGCTCCCAGGTCTAACAAAAAGAATGTTTTTAAAGTATTTTTTTCTAGATACATTATGACTTCAAAGAAAATGCATCCCCATTGACAAAATGGGTCACTCAAAAGAGCTTAAGGGTAGAAGGAAACCGTAACAAGCAAGGAAATATGAAGAAGTGGGAAGTTAATTTCCTGAAGTTTCCTTCATATTATATAAAGGAGATCCTTGGCCTATTCTTGTTCTCTGCTGGGAACAGTTTTTATCTGCCTTGCTTTTTCTAACACAGAATATTCAAACTTCTGTAACCATGAACAAATCCTTGAGAAAATGACAGGTTTGGTTTTCTCTTTAATTTTTGAATTTTCCAGGACGTTTTGGCTGGAATCTTCAAAAGGACTTAACAGAGTTAGGCACCCTACTCTATTGAACATCAATCAGTGCAGCACCTAACTCCCATACAAATCTGACCCTTTGTTTGCATTATGGAATAGAAGGCTAAGAGATGGGAAGCAATTCACCTCCAACTTCCATTCTTTTATTTCCCCATTCACCCTGATTGACTCAGCTCCTCCACATGATTCATTTTCAGCCTACTATTCTGATGTGAATTTGACCCTTACAAGTGCCGTGCACATGCCCCCACAAAATTATTGTTGTTGTTATTATTTATTATTTTATTTATTTTATTTGTATTACCATAGCACCTAAAAGCCCTAGAGTCATGGAGCATGGCCCTATTATGCTAGGTGCTGTACAAACACAGACCAAAAAGAAGATCCCTACCTCAATCAGTTTGCAATCTAAATATAAAACAGTTGTTTAGCCAATAAGGATGTACTTGCCATACATATATTAACAGTGTTTGCTCTAAAACCTACACCTATGCTTCCTAAAGGATGTAGTACCTTGGTTATCTACATTCTTGGAGCTGACTTGCACAAAAAAGGTGATTGCTCCTCCCTCTTCAAGTAGAGTCAAATACTGCAGCTGGAGTTTTGAAAGAGATGGATAATTTTATCACCATTAATAACATGTGCAGGTATGCAAGCTGTGATACTAAAGCTAATCAAATCTCCTGTATCACAATGTAAACTGGTCTGCTGCAGGAGTCAGGAAGGAATATTTCTCCCAGGTATGTTTTTAGTGCATTATTGGGATTTTGGCTGCCTTGTGAGAACTGCTGGAGGCAGAATAAATTGGTTACTGTTTAAAAAGTCATCATTACCATCAGTTACTATAAAGTGCTGTTTATGATGACATCCAAACCTCCCCTACTTCTCCTCCTGTCCCCACCACCCACTCTATATTGATGGTTGCATGGGTAATTGTTGGCATATTTTAACATTTTAATGGCAGTCACTCATCTGTGTCAGTATAATGAATACTACTGTCTGTTTCCAAATCTCAAAGGTAAGTAAGTTTCCTTTCGCAGTTTAAGCTTAAATGAGTGTCTATAGGACTCAACCAGGGTTTTTTTCCACTTTGACCATGTGTGCAGCAATGTATGCAGCAGAAAACTCTCTAACCTTCTGGTTCTATTGTATTTGCTTCCAAAGATGAGCTCTAAAGGGACCTTTTTTGGGGGGGGCTGAATATCCTATATCTTCTGTCTTCACTAATCATGCATACTGTGTAACATAGAGTTTTAACTTTATATATAGCGCAGTTCACTTTCTTATGTGAAAAAGAGGCAGTACTGTTGCACTTCACATCAAAATCAGCTAGTTTGTAGCTGCTGGGACTTTTAATGATTGATGAGAACTTTGGCATAGTTTCTATTTGGAAAGGATAGCTTTGAACTGATGGATGAAATGCGAAAGGAAGAGGCTTAGATAAAGGGCCCATCTCCCCCTAATCTCCTCACCAAAGAATACTCAAGGAAGAAAAACAAGGAGTCCCTTGCAATGACAAGTGCCTCGTTTAATGTATTCAGTTACTTATTAGTAGACCAATATAAATCTTGCAGAACTGTGTGCAAAGTCAGCAGGGGGTCTGAATCCTGATGTTACTTTTCCCACCACAGAATAAATGATTCCTATCACTAGCTTCAGAAGCTCATCCTCATTAGTATGTATGAAATGAGTGGAATAAGCACTGGGAGATTTATATTGTTCTATATGCAATTTAATTAATAAAAGGCAGCACTGATTTCTGGGGGAAAGAGGCAATGTCCATAAGATTCCTGTGCACCTTTCATTGTAATTAGTGATATAAATCTATCACAGCATGGAGACCTTAAAAAGTGCCCTCATAATTTTCTTATCCTACTGATATTCATTAACCAGACCTTTCAGCAACCTGCATATTACAATGTGCTACCATCATTAAGGTGGCAGCAGAGTTTTTATTACAAGGCCCCCTCCTTGCAGGGGTTTATAGCTCTGCTGGAAAATTAAGGATGGAGGTGGACTGCTAAGGAACATTTTTTTAAATACAGTCTTTGCAGAAATAGTACTATGACTATTTTAAAATTCTAGACAGGTAAAAACAAAAAGGGGGAGGGGATGTAGCTTTGAGCCCATATGATTAATTTTTAAACGTGATCTTGTAGGCCACTCCTACCTAATCTGGCCATGTATCTTGCAGAGTCTTGAGGGGGACACTGAAAATGCCTACTTATTGCCATTTGAATAGTGACTAATAAACATGAACAGCCACTTCTACAAAAATGTCAAAAGTTCACTAACCAAACCCCTGTCTCCTCACATGTGGAGGTTCCCCAGGCACTGAAACCTGTGCATTTCTGCTCCACCTGGGTGACTGATGGGGGGGAAGGGGCTTATAAGTGTATGTACTCCCTTTGTGGCATGGATTACCTTCTGCAGAATGGACAATATGGAGCCTTGGGAATCACACAAGGTTCCAATGGGCTGGAGTAGGTTATGCATCCCATTAGATGAAGTAGGCTGTGGGAGAAAAGAAGGGAAAATTCCTCCCTGCCTGTCCCTCTGTATGTATACCCTGTGCCTGGCCTGAGTGCTTGGTGCTGGGGTCTGGATTTGTACCTAGGGGCCAATTCCTTGCACTCAAATCAATGCCAGTTTTGCCATTGGCTTCAATGGGACCAGAATTTGGCCTAGACTTTCTAGTTATGTGCATATTGTACCACATATCACAAAGTTTAGATAAATACTCTATCTGATGCTCTGCAATCCCAGGGTTTAGAAGATAGTATCACAAACTGATTTATGTAAAGAATTTTGAGCATCAGAATTGAAATCCTAGCTCCACTGAAGTCAATGGCAAAGCTCCCAGGCCATATTCAGAAGGGGATAGAGGGTATGTATACATTGCAATAAAAGACCCACAGCACAACTGTGCCTGGCCCAGGTCAGCTGATGTGAGGCTCAGGCTGTGGGGCTACAAAATTGCAGTGTAGATGGTCAAGCTCAGGCTAGAGACTTGGCTCTGAGACCCAGGGGGGAGGGGCTCAGATCCCAGGCTTCAGCCTGAGCCCAAACGTCTCCACTGCTATTTTTAACCTCACAGCCCTCATGAGCCCAAGTCAGTTGACCTGGGCTCTGAGACTCGCTGTCATGGTTTTTTTTTTTTTTTATCACAATGTAGACATACCCTTAAGTGCTGCTTTAGGCATCTAGAAAATCACTGGAACAGCAATGAGTTAGGTGCCAACGGTCCCTATACAGTGCACAGGGAGAGAGAGGTGCCTTAGGGCTGGTCCACACTACCCGCCTAATTCGGCGGGTAGATATCGATCTTCTGGGATCGATTTATCGCGTCTCATCTGGACGCGATAGATCGATCCCAGAAGTGCTCCCCCGTCGACTGCGGAACTCCTGCTCGCCGAGAGGAGGAAGCGCTGTCGACGGGGGAGCCTGCCTGCACCGCGTGGACCCGAAGTAAGTACTTTTAGTTCGATATAGGAAACGTCGACTTCAGCTACGCTATTCTCGTAGCTGAAGTTGCGTTTCCTATATCGATCCCCCGCCCCAGTGTGGACCAGCCCTTAGAATGCAATCCACAAAAGCCAGCATGCTAGGCTGCTCCCTGCCTAAGCTAACCAATGAAAGATACTGACTAGAGGGTTGTGTCCTAAGTCCGGGCTGCAGAGAGGTGCCTGTCTTTCGTAGGGAGCCACAATCACAAACCAGGTACTTAACAAAACAGCCAGAGGAGGAGGAGCCTCCCCAGGTTAGAATGTTTAGACT
The DNA here is from genome assembly GCF_028017835.1 of Emys orbicularis. Lineage (NCBI taxonomy): Eukaryota > Metazoa > Chordata > Testudines > Emydidae > Emys > Emys orbicularis. The sequence continues at coordinate 73,399,148 of NC_088688.1, read as the reverse complement.
AGTGGTTAAAGCACAAAGTTTGCTCACCTATTTTGCATATGGAGTCCAATCCGGCAGGTGTGCCCAGAGGCCACCTACGGATTAGGTCTCATTCAAAATCCATCCAGAGGAGATGCTGATGCCCATCTGTGGCTAAAGCACTCACCCAGGATATGGGAGACACAGATTCAATTTCCCCCTCTGCCTGGGCGGGTGCCCTAACTACTGGTCTATACAGTCGCTCTCTGGCCCAATGACCATTTAAGTATTTATACAAAATGGAATAACTCCAACAGACAGAGAGACTCACACCAGAATATCCTATAGCTCAGTGGCTAGAGCATTTTCCTGAGGGGTGTGGGAGACCACTTGCAAAAGGGGGGATTAACCTTGGGTCTCCCACATCCCAAGTGAGTACTCTAGCCACTGGGCTAAAAGTTATAAGATGGGCATCAGCATCTCCTCTGGATGGATTTTGAATGAGACCTAATCTGTAGGCGGCCTCTGGGCATACCTGCCGGATTGGACTCCATATGCAAAATAGGTGAGCAAACTTTGTTCTTTGTGGGGCTTAGGCAGGATAGGCATTTAGGCACCTACAGTGAGGCTGCAGTGTGCATGCCCAGAGGCGGAAACGTAGGTGCTTAATGACCTTTTACTGCAAAAACGTATGCACTGAGTGAGTTTAGCTACTCACAGGGTTAGGCAGCAGCCAAGCTGGGCTTTTGCAGACCACAGTGGTACCTAAAAATGGGACTTAGGTGCCTACATACCTGTGTGTATCCAGGCCCCAATTACTTTACTGGGGGCCATGATTTTACCCCAGGTGTTCTAGCCCATAGAAAATATAGGTAATTTATAACACCAGATTTGGCCTTTATGCAGTTAAAAAGAGAGACTTAACTCTGACAGTGAAAATTCACTACTGGGCAGAGGCCCATACAATGCTTATGCACTGCTTAAATCCACTTATACCTTCAAAATAGGGCTAAAGTGGTGTGTAGGCCCTTGTGTTGGCTATGTGTGAGCTCTAATGCATATTCTATGCGAAATCCAAACAGCCACCACAGGAAGTCACAGCAATAAGGGAAGGATGCTGATTTCAGATATATCACCAGTAAAAGAGCCAGTCACCAATAATGTTATAAATGATGCTGTTGAGAATAATATGTGAGTTTATTTTTCAGAGAATGGAGTTTCATAAATGATAACACACAAATTTAGTGTGATGTTTATTTCATGCAATTTAATGTTTTTCCATATTTTCCCTCTGTTATATATAAACTGTTCAATTCTATTGTTATTTTGTATATATATTTATATGCTTTAACATAAGCAATAATGTCAATATTTACCAATAGAGGATGCATTCTTATGTTTATGTTTGGTGAGATGGATTAGAAAAAGGGCAAAGTTTTAACTCAGAAATCAAAGTTTGTGTCCATTAGTAGCTGGAAAATTCCCATTTGTATAAAGACTCAAACGGGCTTCTGTTCCTACATGGTTTCCTGACCACTTGTTGGTTTAATGAAAAATGTTCAAACTGGCTGGACTCTCCAGTGTATTTCACTTCCTTCCCATTTTGTTATATCAGTGTTGGCCTCAGGGGAGTAACTAGAAATTGTGACAGATATGGCAATTTCCTGCAATATCTTTGGGAGATCTTACTGAATTAATTTTATGTATCATTGAAGGCCAGTGATTGTATGTAATTGTATCGGGGAGGGCAACCACAGCCCCTCCAGGAACTAGGAACAGTGGAAGGTGATTAGGTAAATTCACTCAGGTTGTAACACCTCCAAAGATGTACCACCTCCTGGGGAGGCTCATATATACTAGTTTAAACTGGATTCTCCAGAGGCCAGCAGGCAAAGAAAGGACTTTTGGATAAATACTCTGAGTTTAAAATGACTCAGGGCCTTCTTTCTGATCTAGCAAATGGACAGGACCTTCTATCCAAGGGGGGTAGGAGGTGGGCAGTGGGCAGTGTTTAATTTGTGCCAAGGTTTGCCATGGCTGACCCAGCACCTGTAGGCTTGGCAGTTCATAGCCCCAGCATCTCTGGATTTGCAGTGTCAGTTATGAAAGTTAAAAAATGGCAAATTACGCACTGGTGTGAGGGCACAATCCTTAGAGAAGGACTGGAAGATCTGACACCTACCAGAGCCCAAGGTTGGAGTTGTGGCTGAACTCTGCCAGGCTTTATAGCATGTGTGTATTGTTTTTATACTTTTTTTTCTGTAATCGTTTCACCTGAAGAATAAATGTGCTTGTTTACCACTGTGTGGTAATTAACTGTGGGCAATTATGTTGTTCATAATATCTTTGGAGAAGGTAAAGCAGGCCTGCCTAAGCAGACTGACTTGCTGAGGAATTTACAGTGTAGGCAGGGAACTATGCAGCCTTAAAATACCCACCTCAGGAGAGAGAGAAGAGAGATGTCTCCACCCAAGAGAGGTGATGGCTAGGGAGCCAGAAGCCTGAGAGAGGGTTCCCTTGGTGAACCATAGATGGGGAATACAAGTGCAGTTGCCCTGAACTGTGACAGAACCTACTTAAACAACCCTAGAATTTTCCAGCTGGGATTTACCTGGGCCTGTCACAAGTGAGAGATTAGCTAACAGATGGTTCCAAGGAAATGAGCAGACACACACCATCTTCTCTCTCTGGTAACAGGGCAGGCTTCATTAGCAAATGTTTTTCAGCTCTAATAATCACCAGTAAGTCCCAGACTAGAATTTCTTCTCTTGTGTAAATGTAATCTAGTTACTTCCCTAACTAGGCCAAGATACTAAAATTTAGTTTGTAGAGTGCAATACTAATTTCTCATAATTAGTCTTAGGGGAATTTAATGTCCATCACTGGCATTTAACTTCCACCAAGATAATATTATTTTTCAGTTAGAATAAGGCAGAGAGTGGTCTACTTGGTGTAGCAGGTCACCAGTAGTGAAATCCTGACTCCAGTGAAGTGAGTGGCAAAATTCCTATTGATTTCAAGGGGGCAAGGATTTCACTCCAGGAGTTTGGGCTTCTGACACTCTTCCGGACTCTGCCACTGATTCAAGCTGCAGGACAAGTTACATCGTAGCTCAATTTGCTCATTCATTCCATGGGCATCACAATACTCTCCTACCTCATAGGAGTCTTGAGAGGGTCACTTAATTAGGGCCAAATTTTGCATTATATTTTCTGAACTCATCATATAAACAATTTTCCCTCTAATCATATCAGGTATTGATAACCATTCTGTAGTGCCAGAAGAATAAATCCCCTAGATATGATATATATAGAATACACACACATCTATTTCTGTATCACATATGTTGCCCCAGTTCATTAACCTGTTCTGAACCCGAGAATTCTCTACCCTGGTTGGGCTGTGGTTGGGAAATGATCTCCAAAGTTGGGGCAGCATATTTTCTCCTCACAGTGTATCAAAGTATCAGAGGGGTAACTGTGTTAGTCTGGATCTGTAAAAAGCGACAAAGAATCCTGTGGCACCTTATAGACTAACAGACGTATTGGAGCATAAGCTTTCGTGGGTGAATACCCACTTCGTCAGTAGAATGTAGTGGAAATTTCCAGAGGCAGGTATAAATATGCAGGCAAGAATCAGTCTAGAGATAACGAGGTTAGTTCAATCAGGGAGGATGAGGCCCTCTTCTAGCAGTTGAAGTGTGAACACCAAGGTAGGAGAAACTGACGAAAGCCACCCACGAAAGCTTATGCTCCAATATGTCTGTTAGTCTGTAAGGTGCCACAGGACTCCTTGTCGCTTTTTACTAACCCTCTTAAGTCAGCTTGGCTGCACTACCTGGTGCAATAGGAGAGGGTGGAGCTCAAGCTCACTCGCTCTCAATTTCCTCCCTGCCCAGGAGTAACAGTCAAGTAAAACCTGCTTTCCTCTCCCTCCCAGAGTTGCAATCTGGGTAGGCCATGCATGGAGTGGTGCAACCTCACAACTTTTTTTAGCTGCATTAGTCTTGGCTGTACTCTGGACTTAAGTTCAGAGTATCTGTTGTTCACCACCTGCATATCATAAATAACTTTTCCTGCACCCAAAATAAGCTCAAAATAACTCATCAGACCTCTTTGTGAGTTGATTGACATAGATGAATGCTGATCAACCAAAATGGAGACATACTCTTTTCTTTCCTTCTTCTTTTTGTCATTTCTTTCAACATGCTTTCAGTCACTCCTTTCTTTCTTAGCATAATGTGTTTGACTTTAATTTCTCCTTTAATATGCAAAAGTATTATGCTGCTTCAGAACCCGTGCAAACACAGAACAACTCAGGCTCCCCTATCCCAGGTTCCCCTTATATTTTTAATTCTATGCTCCCACAAGATGAGAGGAGGAAATCTGTTTCATATGATCAGTTTTCATCAGTCGCTATCATTTTTCAGGGACCATCAGTGATTGGCCAATCACATTTTTCCTACATTCTCATCCTATAACCTGCTAATACTTTGCTAGGCATAATCCTTTTTCTCAGCTTTTTCATCCTTAGCTTCCTCTCTCTCTCTAGTACCTTTCTCTCTCCTTAGTTCTTTCTGTTTTCCCCATACACGCACCTCTGCTGTTTTCTCAGTCTGTTCTAATCTCAGCAAACTCTTCTCAGCTGGAGCCTTTCTCTCAGCTCTTCCATTTTCTCCTCTCCTCCCCTCCAAATCCTTTTCTTTCTTCCACTGTCATCAGCTAGAAGGGTTTTTAAAAAGTCAGCTGTATGAGATTTAATGTTGTGAATTAAAGTGGGGGGGGGGAGGGGGGGAATAAAGCCTCTTTCTTTCAGCTACTGAAACCATTAAAGATTTCTGTTTTGGTAATATTGTATTGCCTAGCAATTCCACACATTGAGTGTTCCTAAGGGCTCAGTTCAGCTGAAAGGACACTGAAAGCAATGATTTTTACTTATTTAACTAACTACTTTTTATTATTTAAAATTGGATTTGCTCTCAGTTTGATGCTATAATTGTATTTTAAAAATTTTATTATAATATGGACCTCTTTCAACACTCTCTTTTCAATTATGATAATTTTACACTTTTCTTGTGCCCCCCATCTGAACTGTTCATTGCTATTTTGGGAACCGCAATAATGGTCTGCTTTGGGACACATTCATCCGCAGTAAGAACACAGACAAAGCCAAAATAAATCTACTCTTCCCTCACCACCTTCCCTAAGCTCTTGATTGATGCCCTGATTTTATCAAGTCCTGCTGAGAACACCATGAAAAATGCTTAAACTGGCTTGACTCTCCAGTCCAGATATCTTTTGCACATTCTCAGAGCGCTTTTTTTTCACCCCTAAACAACACCATCGGGTTAGCTTCAAACCTTGATCGCATAAACAGGGACAGCAACTGAGAATCTATGAATTTTATTATCTTTGGTTCTTAGCTGTACTCAGAAAGGATGTAATGGCAATGAACAAAGCAGAAAGAGCTAAAGAAAAAAACAACTTCAGAAATGGCAAATAAAAAGCGTACAGTACAATACTACTAACTAAGCTACTGTATAATTACTAACTAAGGAGCATCTCACACCTTCCCACAGTAAAACCCTTGGGAAGGACAGTCTAAAAACTCCACACAATTCACCTCGTACAGTTTCTGCTAAATTCTCCCCTCAAAGGGGACAGGGTTTTGGCATTGTAGGAGACCAATGTGCAATCTTCAAAATCCAAAAAACCTGGGAATGTGTGAAGAAAAGAAGCTTTCCCTTATGGAAAATCCTCTAGAATTTAATAGCAAATGTTGACTTTTCTATAGATTTTTGGGACTGTTTTATAGAATTCAATAGAGAATTGTATCCTTGCTATAGAATTCTATAGGATGGTTAAAAAACTCTATACAAAGTGAACCATTCTCAATTAAATTCTATCAGCCAGATCCTCAGGTGGTGTAAATCAACTACAGTGGGCGCAGCTGATTTTTCTTTCGTATGGCAAGAGAGGTTAGCAACATTCAACCAAGTCCAGATTAGTGAGCCAGTGAATACCTTTGGAAGTGGCTAGGTGTCATCTGAGATGCGACCAGCAAAGGACTGAAGCAAGCAATGTGGTCTGCAGTTTGCAACTAGTGTCCACGCTCACATTGTGCATTGTCTCTTATATTCCAAAGATGACAGCATCTGATATATGATGTTCTGAGATGGTTCAATGCAGACCATTGTTTCTGGGATAGGCTGAAGTGTGGAAGTTCTTTTGTGAGGTCAGCAATCAGGTGTTGTATGGGACATTAGCATTATCCCAGAATTATTTCAAATGTGTGCCAGCCAGGATTCAATGAGGATGCTTTGAGAGCTTTAGCCTGATCCCCAAAGGGCTTGCAAAATTTCAGGCATGTCTTTGGAAGGTTCTAGAGGTCCTCATAAATTGATAAGACCAAGTTGGCCATGAATTGGTAAGATCAAGTTGTTCTCGTGAGCTCTGTGTGGGTGTTTTCAGATTTTGGGTGGAGTTATATGTGCCAGAATGGGCAACCATTGAACAGGGCTTGACGTTAATGTTCAATTTAGGATTTTCATTGCAGCATTCAAGTGAGCATCCAGAGATTTGGTATGTGAGCTGCTCGCCCAGATTGGTGCACAATATTTAGTGGTTGAGTATACCAGGGTTAGAGCCACTGTTTGAAATGTGTGTGCATTGGCATTCTATGTTGTGCCCACAAGTTTTCAGGTGAAGCTAGTCCTTGCTTTTACTTTTCTTCATATATTTTTTTCCAGGTTAGCCTTAAAAATCAAGCTTCTGTCCAAAGTTGCCCCCAGGCACTTCAGATAGGTCTAATTTCAGACCACAAAAAGATGACACTGAGTGGTTCCTTGAGGCCTTTTTGTTTAGGTGATAGGCTATTACTAAGGATTTGAAGGCACTGGGGAGGAACTTCCAATATTGAAAGTATTCTGCCATTATCTTGAGGTTGCTGGAGAGGGTGTTGCTGATGGTGGCAAGATCTTTGCTTTGTGCTGCAAGAGCAATGTCGTTAGCATAAATGAATTTATGCAAAATTTTGTCAGGTAAGTCAATTCAGTATAGATGTTGACTAGTGAAGGAGCCAGCATGAACCTCTGAGGCAGACCATTATTGAGGGTGCATGCTTCCCTGATCTGCTGATTCAAAAGGACATGGTATTTATGATAACTCAATACTGTGGCCAAGAGTTGCATTGTGCTATGGCATTTGATGCTCTTCGTGCTTTGAGCAATAGTTCATATCCCCATACTGTGTTGTAGTTGGCAAATGAATTTATAAGTGCTGTTCCGGATTTTAGATTCTGCTGGAAGCCAGCCTCAATGAGACTAGTAATAGTGAGTATCTAGTTGCAGCAGCTTCATACCAGTCTAAAACTGGCCTGTTCCTTTGAGGATGGTCTCAAAGATAGGGGTGTAACAGGCCATCTTCATTAACTTGAGAGTTGTAGAGAGGAGTGATATTGGGCATTAGCTGGTGGCATAAGGAGGTGGTTTCCCATGTTTGAGAAGGACAATGACTATCTCCTCACACCAGCTTTGTGGGATAGTCCCCGCAAATAAATAGGTCTGCCAACCATGCGTTTCCCTTTGGCCAAACTCTTAAGGAATTTGGAATACATGCTGTAGCCTTTATTTTTATTTAAAGTTAATTTTAATGATGTTATATTACACCATGGAGGGTTCGGCTCTGGCAGCTACAGTCTCGAGTTCAACAGAGTTATCTCTGCCTGGTTTAGATCTAGAGCTCATAGGAACACATGAAACCATAGGCAAGTAACACATACAATCACGAGAACAAGGTCCACTGTCTCTTACCAATTTTATTAAAGTTACCAACAAAGTTATGAATGTCACAGCATATACAACTCCTAGATCTATCCATGCACCAGTTATAATTACAGACATACCCATATCCTCCTAGATAGTGTTAGGGTCTGATGGGTCACTCATGGATTGATCAACAGACGGATGGTTCCTGCTGGAGTTTTCCCATAGGAAGCTCAATTTTCCCACTCTGGGCACCCCTTTTTTATAAGGGGATTCTGCCTATACCTACATTATGTGCACGTAGAAAAGAAGGTAAAGAAGTTATGTCAGTGGGCATAGGCAATTCCTGAATTGCATCCACCTTCTGTTGGGCTGCTGTTCAACCTCCTTGAGACAATGTGATACCTAAAAACAAAAAGAAAACAAACAAACAAACAAAAACATTTTTGGGACTATTAGTCGTACCTTTGTTGAGTTACACTTCAGTCCTGCTTCCTTGATGATTTGTAAAAGCTCATCCAGGCACTCCAGATGTTCCTCTTGAGTCTCTATTGCTAAACAAATGTCAACTACATATTGAAATAAAACAGATGGCTTGGAAAACCTATACAGAATTTGCTTCATTTGTCCATGAAAGATAGATGGACTATTACGGAATGCTTGGAGTAAGACTTGGAAAGGGTACTGAACCTCTTCTATCATGAAAGCCAGATGGTGCTGACTTTCCTTAAAACAGGTGCTGACCAGTAGCCATTGGCAATATCAATGGTAGAAAACCATTTTGCTTTGGGATTTAGATTTATTTAGGTCAGGCATTTTGGCTACAACAGTTGCACAAGCTGGAGTCACTTGATTTAATTTTCGATAATCAATAGTAAGACGCCATGACCCATCTGGTTTTTGTACTGGCCAAACTGGAGATTGCATACTGAAATACACTTGCCAGCAGCTTTTCCACTTTTAGTGGCCATGAGGGCTTTGTTCCTATCTTCTATAGTATATGGAGATGAGAGCAGTGAAGTGGTGGGGCTTTGTCAGATAGGAAGAACTCTTTCTGAACTTTGTGTCCAGTCATTTTGTTAATTTAGGTCTTTGAGTTACAGAGAAGATATGAGGCAACGGCATTGGCCATCACTTTTGGTTGATGGGGTCTTACTGGGTCAGTGATTTCAGGCTTATGGAGGAGTGCCCAGGCTTCGCAATTGGAAAGAATGAAGTCAAGACCCTCCACAGTCTCATTCCATCTCTTTGGGAGGGCAGAGTTCAATGACTCTATTAGTGCTTTTGCTGTGTCCGGATCACTGCTCTTCTCATACTGTTTGAAGAGTGCTTATCTCTGGCTGCCAGCAAGGCTTGCAATAGCTGCAGAGAATGTGTTTCATGGCAACTTTGATAAGAAGGTGAACAAAGTGGTCATAGTTTTCTGGGATCAACTTGGTACAGTATCCCGTTTTTAATATCCGCAGTATATGCAACCCAGTTCACTTTGTGGAAATTCCAGTGCGGTTTTGGTGTTGATTCAATCAGCAAAATTCCAAAGCCAAAATGCAGAATGTGGTGTGCTACATAAAGAAAGTTTCCCAGTACTGTTTATGAAGCTGACAGAGGAACACCACTATTGTCTTTCATTAGAAAGCACAGGTCTGAGTTGTGTTCAGTGTTCCATCTGGCCGAGTGAAAAGTCTCTGATTGTTTGGGGTCAAAAATGAGGACCAGTCTGTGAGTTTCTCACTAGCTGCATCATTTCTGCTATAACCCTGTTATGAGTGGTGGCTATTAAGGTCACCAAGGTACGTGGCAGGATGGAGAAAAAATGGTAATGCGGGCTTTGGCCATTCAGTATTTGGAGGTTTGTAGACATTCATGATGGTCAATTGTCTGATTCTTATTGCAGCAATAGAGATTCCTGTAGTCTTAGATTCCTCCAGGACTGAGACATCTATAAGACTGTGTCTGGTGTACCTGGCAAGGCCATACTTCCCATAATTCACAGTGGCAATTAGATCATAGCCCTGAATTTGGTATCTTGCAACTTGCTCATTCTCTGCAGCATGAGTTTCTTATAGAGCTACAACATCAGTTTTATGCACTTTGAGAACTCTTTAAAGGCACTCACACTTGACATGTGACAAACCTTCTACAGTAAGTTGCCAGACACATAGAACTTGTCCTACAGTTCTTCTGCGCTGCCCCAGACAAGGTCTTTTAACACATTTCACATAACTAAAATTTGATGACATTCATTATGTAGAAGAGCGAGAGAGAGAGAGAGACACACACACACACACGCATGCATGCATGCATGCATGTGTGTACAATTAGTGCTCAATTCCTAAAAAAAGAAGAGCTGGAACACCCCCTTCCCTAGAAGGAGAGATGCATGGTCAGCAGCCCAGCATTAACCTGTTTTTACTTTCAATATTCTTACTTTTCTCTATTTGTTGCTTTTCTTTTGTCCTCCCATCCCCCAATATTTATCCAGGAAAATGTGAAGTTAATTTTTTCACTGATTTTTCACTGATTTGTTCATAAACACTAATAAGTTCCTGAGAAAATTGAAACAAAATAAAAACTGGAAAGGAAGGGCCAGGATAACATGTAACAGGAGTACCATGTGAAGGCTGTCATTTTGGAAGCTGCACTGATGTCAATATAATGCCACTTTATATCAAATGAGGATCTGACCCATATATTTTTAGAGTTATTTCATAGCAGAACCCTATTAAATAGCTATAGAACTCTACTGGTTTAACATCTATTAAATTCTACAGTTCTTTTCCATATTGTGCTCCTCATGCCTGGAGTCTTTGTGTAGAGGACAAGTCACTCTGTTCTCCTGACCCCATCCATGACTTTCTCAGGACCTCTGCTGCCACTACCTACTTTGGCCAAGCCTGTGCACCACTCCCCCTGTATGGGAAGCAGATGACACAGATGAGAAGTTATTGTTGCTTCTACAATAGCATGAGTTTCTGCTGATTTTTCTGGCAGAAATACAACTGGCTGACCAAGTCTGCATCTTGCATAAAACAGCTGCTCCCTGACCCTATTTCCCTTCCATCATTCCCCACAGCTGTGCAGACCCAGTTGCATGGAGTTGTCATAGAGAGGTTCTCTGTGGGCTCCCAGGGAGGGACATATCATGCTGTGGAGCCACTGCTCTCCCTGGTGTGGATTATGTGGCCTTTCTAACCACATTTCTCCCTTGAGCACATCGCACAGGGCCATCCTGCTCTTACCCTGATTTCAATTCACTTACAATATATCTGAAATATGTCGAAAGCTTACAACTCCTAAATCACGGGCTTCATTCTATAGCCCTTATTTAGGCAAAATGTCCATTGACTCCTTGCCCAAGTAATGAGTTCAGGATCAGGCCCCCATAAGTTAACTATTTACCCAGCTTTTTCTTCCTGCCAGCAATGGTGTGATAAGGAATGGTTATCTACTGATCTAAAGTCAAACTGCTTTTAAACATACTTGAAATACAGCTGAATTTTGAGAATTCCTCTGATGCGATTAACAGAAGGATCTTATCTTCTCTGTGTAGGAGTAATTACTTTGCTAGGCATTCAACAATGTTGTCTTGACAGAAATCATATTTACAGTTTGAGCTTTCCTTGTTGCAGTAAGATTAAGAAAAGGAACAAAAACATATCTATATTAAGATGTCTTTTTGCTCAGTACTCTATTCTTGCATTTTAACACAGATGTATCTCCCAACTTTAACGTCATCTTGGCCTGGCTGCACAAAAGAATGGCACCTGGAAAATCACTGCAATTCATACAGCCTGAATTAGGCACCTAAGCTTCTGTACAATGAATGGGGAGAGATAGGTGCCTTAGACTACAGTTCACAAAAGCTAGCATGCTAGGCAGGGAGCCTCCTAAACTAGCCACTTGAGCTACTTGAGCCAACCACAGAGGTGTGTGTTAAGCCCCACACTTATCAAGGAGATAGGCACCTATCTCTGCTAACAATTCACAGCCAGGAATCCTCTTTGGAGCTAGGCGCCTATGCCATTTCTGGAAGAAGGAGCAGTATAAAATTAACATGCACATATTAAATGGATGAACAACTGGCTAACGAATAGGTCTCAAACTGTAATTGTAAATGGAGAAACATCATCAGGCAGGTTTGTTTCTAGTGGGGTTCCATGGGGATCGGTTCTTGGCCCTACGCTATTTAACATTTTTATCAATGACCTGGAAGAAAGCATAAAATCATCACTGATAAAGTTTGCAGACGACACAAGCCTTGGGGAGTGGTAATTCAGAGTGATCTGGTTCACTTGGTAAAGAGGGCACAAGCAAACAATATGCATTTAATGTGGCTCAGTGTAAATGTATACACCTAGGAACAAAGAATGTAGGCCATACTTATGATATGGGGGACTCTGTCCCGGGAAACAGTGACCGTGAAAAAGATTTGGGAGTCTTGGTAGATAACCAGCTGAACGTGAGCTCCCAATGTAAGGCTGTGGCCAAAAGAGTTAACGTGACCCTGGAATGCACAGACGGGAATCGTTTGAGTAGAGAAGTTATTTTATCTCAGTATTTGGCTCTGTTGCAACTGCTGCTGGAATATTAGGTCCAGTTCTTGTCCCCACAATTCAAGAAGGATGTCAATAACTTGGAGAGGATTCAGAGAAGAGCCACAAGAATGCTTAAACTATTAGAAAACATGCCTTATAACAACAGACTCAAAGGGTACGTCTACACTACAATTAGGCACCTGCAGCTGGCCTATACCAGCTGACTTGGGCTCATGGGGCTTGGACTAAGGATCTGTTTAATTGCAGCGTAAGTGTTCAGGCTTGGCTAGCCTAGGCCAGGGGTAGGCAACCTATGGCACGTGTGCCGAAGGCGGCACACGAGCTGATTTTCAGTGGCACTCACACTGCCCAGGTCCTGGCCACTGGTCCGGGGGGCTCTGTATTTTAATTTAATTTTAAATGAAGCTTCTTAAACATTTTAAAAACCTTATTTACTTTACACACAACAATAGTTTAGTTATATATTACAGACTTATAGAAAGAGACCTTCTAAAAACATTAAAATGTATGACTGGCACGCAAAACCTTAAATTAGAGTGAATAAATGAAGACTCGGCACACCACTTCTGAAAGGTTGCTGACCCCTGGCCTAGGCTCTGGAACCTTCCCACCTTGCAGGGTCCTAGAGCCTGGGTTCTAGCCAAACCTGAATGTCTACATCGCAATTAAACAGTCCCTGAGCCCTGCAAGCCCGAGTCGGGTGACACTAATTGCTATGTAGACATACCAAAAGAGCTCAATCTATTTAGCTTAACAAAGAGAAGGTTAAGGGGTGACTTGATTACAGTCTATAAATGTCTACATGGAGAACAAATATTTCATAATGGGCTCTTCAGTGCAGCAGAGAAAGATATAACTCGATCCAATGTCTGGAAGTTGAAGCTAAACAAATTCAGACTGGAAATAAGGTGTACATTTTTGACACTGAGGGTAATTAACCATTGGACCAATTTACCAAGGATCATGGTGGAATCTCCATTACTTACAATTTTAAAATCAAGATTGGATGTTTTTCTAAAAGATCTGCTGTAGGAATTATTTTGGGGAAATTCTATGGCCTGTGTTATACAGAAGATCAGACTAGATGGTCACAATGGTCCCTTTTGGCCTTGGCATTTAGGAGCTCCCTCATGAATTTTGGCCCAGTGGTTAGGGCACTTACTTGGGATGTGGGAGAACCCCATGTTCAAGTTCCCCCTCCATCTAAGAGGGAGATGGGATTTGAACAGAAATCTGCCATCTTGCAGTTGGATGCCCTAACAGTTGGGCTAGGGGATATTCTGATGTGGGGCTCCCTCACACTCTCCTGTTGAAGCTGTTGTACTGTGGATAATAAATGCAAAAAGTTATTGGAGCAGGAGGACTGGATTCTGAGTCTCCCAACACAGTGCTCTAGCCACCTCAAGTTATCAGGTGAGAGAGAGAGGTACAGAGAGAGTATGAGAATCATGCTGACTCTTTAGCCTGAACTGGGACGTGGGAGACCCAGAATTCAGTACCCCTGCTCCAGTGACTCTTTTTATTTGTTAGCCACAGTGCAACTTCAACAGGAGAGATTTAGGGTGCCCCACATCAGAATATCCCATAGCCCAGTGATTTGGGTACACACCTGAGAGGTGGTAGATCCTAGTTCACAATCCTATCTCCTCAGGTGGAGGCGGTACTTGATCTGGGCATCTCCCACATCCCAGGTGAGTACCCTAACCACTGGCTAAAAGTTAGGAAGGAGCTCCTCCTCTCCCCATTTTGTGCAAAGCTCACCTATAGAGGCCTGATGCAGTAGGCAAGGTCTTGGTGTGATTACAGGATTAGGTCCTGCAGGCAATTTATATGGAGGAATACCTATTTTCTCCCCAGTTTATGCATCACCCTGGGTTTTAAGTGTCTGGATGCCTCATGTACGGCTTATGCTCAGAGGCAGTAACATAAGCACCTAGGGAACTCTTACTGCAAAAATTTAGGTGCTGAGCAAGTTTAGGCACCTACAGGGTTCTGGGGCAACAGAGCAGGGGTTTAGTGAATCTTAGTGGCCTGATTCTGGGATTTAGGCATGTGAAGTGGCAGTTAGCCAGTACCTTTACCCTACAATAAAAAGTAGGCTAACGGAGCCAAATCCTCCTCATCATATTCACGTGCATAGGCCCAGCAAGTTAACTTATTAAGGTGAGCAGGATTTGTCACTCAGTTTTCAGAAGATCAGACCCCACCACGAAATAAAGATAGTGAGAAGGCTGATGTTACAACACTATTAAAAATAGCACAAAATGCTTTGCAGAGGGAGGTAGAAGAGAAAAGGAGAAAAAACGCTTCACTGAGTTGGGTACCGAGAAAAAGTGAAAATGAAGTAGAGATGGAGTTAAGTAAAAGGAAAGAGCTAAAATGTTTAAAGCAGTGAAGATGGAAATAGGTAATGTTACAGACTGGTTCTAGTCAGCTGAGAATGGAAGGCTGCAGTAAGGGGAAAAAGGAAAGGTGAGTTTCAGAGGCTGAAGCAGAAAGGGAATTTTGAATGTGAGATTTGAAGAGGAGAAATGAATCAGTGCAGACTGGAAGGAGAGAAATAAAAGGAACAGATAGAAAGTAGTTGGATAGGAAACAGTTTTGCAAAAGAGCTCAAACAGTATAACTTCTCACTACTAATAATGTTGTTTGGTAAATAAGGAAATAGGTTTCTCAGCTGCCTCTTCTTACAAAGCCTTTTGAAATATAAAAATCTGGTCTATATTCACGAGAACCTACGTTTAAAAAAAACCCATCCAATTGAGAGTCTTTTTTACCCTGAAGAGAGGAGAGCAAGTGTAAGAGTATTTCTGAAATTTTGGTAGAGTATGAAGTGTACAGTCTGGGCTGGATCTTGTTTTGCTTCCCCTTCAAATTTCCAGGAAAGTCAATGGAATATTGGGCTCTCAAGCAATACATTATCTAATGTAAAAGTTGCATATTGTTGAATAGATGACCTCAGTCTGTGGGGGAGATAGTCTTTCAGTGTTCCTATTTCTGGTGAGTTATAGAAGAAGCATAATATTAGTCTGGTGCCACTTTAGGGATGTGGGGCTAGGGCTCTTGTCAAATCAAGTCCCATTCATCTGGCTTCATCCCTGACACTGGCTTTGGTACCCAAATAATGGGTACTGTACTAGTTCAGTTCAGTTTCTCTAATTTC
Organism: Emys orbicularis; assembly: GCF_028017835.1. Taxonomy (NCBI): domain Eukaryota; kingdom Metazoa; phylum Chordata; order Testudines; family Emydidae; genus Emys; species Emys orbicularis. Next base: position 73,383,709 of record NC_088688.1, on the reverse strand, counting down.
AGATTTAGGGTAACATTTTTGTTTAGTTAAAATTTATCCATCCTCAGCAATTATTCTGCTTGGTGCAGAGCTGTCTTGTTTTAAATTTCCAGTGAAAAGAAAGAAAATATATAACGTCTGTGTTCCTTTGGTTAGAAAATTACTCGAAGTACATATTTGGTTTAAACTGTCGAGGGCTGGGGGTGGGGGAATTTTCTTGATACCAGAAAAATCCGTTTCCTTGTAATCTAACAGCTAGAAATTGAATGTGTTTGTGTGTAACTTTAGATCCTAAAACAAATACCGCAGCAAAGCCAATTTCTAGCAGTCCTTTTATTATCTAAAAGTAAAAGGCAGAAAAACAGTTGTCATAAACAAGTAATTATTTTAATGCCATGCTTCTTATGGCCAGCTAGTAAATCCATCATTTCACTTATCTGGTTCTGAAATGTATTACTTGAGGCGGCTGTTGTAACATGGGTCAGTTGAGATCTGGAAGATGGAAATTATTATTATTATTATTGAAGACATTAAGGTCCATACCATACAATTGAAGACCTCAAGAAAATATGCAATTTTGTTATTGTTTTTTGTTTTTTTTTTAGTTACAGATCTAGGTTGTTTAATCTTTGATATTTTTCATCTTATTCTGCTCCAGTATTTTTTTAATTTCCCAAACAATAATTTGATATAAAAAGTGAATGGAGCTAAAGATTCAATGCAGTACAGTAGAATTATTGTTGAAAGGGAAAGGACAGCAGCCCTGTGGATCTATTCATGGGGCACAGATACAGTAAAAGTACTGTTAGGAAACATTTGCACACTAGTTAGATCAAGACAAGAGGAGATGGTCTTGCATCCCCCCAAATGAATTCAGGTTATAGTTTAGCTCCTTCCCAGGACTTTAAAGGTTATGTTTTATAGCCAGATTTAAGATCCTTGAGAAGTCTCCATGTGCTGCACTGAATTGCATTTCATTCACTGTAAAGAGACTCCACTGTGGTTTGCATCCCTCCCACGTCCCAAGCAATGCTTTGTTTCAAACTGGAGACCAACTGATTGAAGTGGGATTGAGCACTTGGAACGTCAGTCCTGTCTGTGAGTGTCAGGTTTTGACCATATAGCCCCTAGGTTTTAGCGGCAGCAGTCAGAGAAGGAACAGGCTGAAATCAGCAAAAGGGGGATGGGGGATCTTTTGCTTTTATTCCCCCCGCTCCTTCTCTTGCTGTCACAAAGGCACTGGTAAAAGAGTCTCAGAGCTCCAAGCGAGCGGATTTACACGTGGCTTCCACTACAGTTTCATCTCATAATCGAAATCCAAACGGTTTAAAATGATAGCTGTCTAACTGGATCGTAATGCAGCGGGATTTGGAAAATCAGAGTGGTGGGACACAGCTTTCTTTAGTGATATGCTATGAAAAGGTAAGCAATTGTAAATCAGTGTATTACTGGCTGGCATGCTCTTCTTCATATAACGACTCTGTGAAATAAAATAAATAAATAAACATTAATATTCAAAATAACAAATACATCCTGCGAAAGAAAACCCCACCCCGCCCTCTCTAGAAAAGCAACGTGTCTCTCATTTCAACGATATCCATAAAGCAAACAAGACAGCTTAATTGTTTGTTTCTCTAAGGGAAGGAGCTAAACCTGGAATTAATTTGGTTCAGCCTGTGAAACAATCCGTTTGCTCTGCCTAATTCCGGCAATTAAAGAAGTTTTCCCAGACACAATTAACATGTAAATCAACCGCGGAGTGTGGGGCTGAGGCTGCTGCTGGAGCCAAGAGTGAAAGGCAGGCTGCACCGTTCCTTCGCCGCACCTGAGCCTGGGGGGCGCTAGTGCTGCCACTCGCCGGAGTAGCAGCATTGACTGGCAGCGGCAGCAGCAGGGTTGCTGGGCGGGGGGTGGGAAACCGGAGGATTAATTTATTAGCTCTGTTCTTGCTTTTCACTGGCTCTGAGACACGGACGGATTAATCCAGCCAGCAGCTAACAAACTGGGATTGGTGGGGTGGGGAAGACAACTGGGACCTGATCTGCCAAACACGACTAGCCCTATTTCCCTAGAGGGCCATCGGACGGATGGCATCATGGTACTTCAGATTAGTGCCCTCCGTGAATGTGTAATGTCAGTAAAATGCGATTAGGAGGTTACACAATAGAATGGAATACTTCTCCATATAACATGCGTTGTGGAAACTGTATAGCGGTAGCTAGAAATATACGTAGCATGGGTCTATCTGTACAGAGCAGAGACTGGAGCGGGAGGAGCTGTGTCTGTGTATCTGCGCACACAAACTGAACACGCAGCTGAGAAGTGCGCCACAGTACCATCGCAACTCAGACGTCCGATCCTGCTGCCATTGAAGTTAGTGGGAGTTTTGCCGTCGCCTTCAGAGGAAGCCGGATCAGGCAGCAACTTTGCAAATTTAATCAAGCCTCGCATTGTTTGCCCAGGCGAATTAGTGCAGCGGCCCCTTCTGGCACACAGGGAAAACAGCAAGAGACAGCTCTGAGACGTCTTTCTCCCAAGGCTAAACCCCTCTAGGTAGAGCTATTGTGTGCGTGTTCTTAATCATATCATCTGAGATACACTGTACACACAGACTGTACTTATAATATAGGCATATGCTGTGTAACTTGTGTACATATGCAGTGGCACTTAGGTTTCAGAGGTGCAAGTTAGACCACCTGAGGCTTCTGATTTGTTTTTGACTCCGGGCACTTTTTCATTGTCATCTTTTCAGCTCTCTCCTGCAGATCTTGATATACAAGTATAACTCCCTGCTCTTTTGCTGCTGCTTTCTCTTAAAACGAAACATTGCTACTGGTATGGAAAACAGTTTTAGTGGACCCGGAACAATCGCGGTGGTGGAAAATTTCGATTGCCAGCATTTTCAACATTTATGGTTGCCTCACTCAGTACAAATCTGACGTAGACATAAGCATATACATATGGGGTAGAAATAAGGATATGCCTTGGGAATGGAGAGGAGTGAGGATGTATTGGCCTTTGGCAAGTTTCCTTTTTAAAAAAAAAGCCTTTTTTAACGCGGGCGATGGATGGAGGCTGTGTCTTGGCAAGTTAATGTTTGTAGAAGAAAGGTTATCCCTTCATGCACCTGTATAAAATAAATATTTAAAATGTGCGTGTGTAGGTATTTTTATTGGGGATTTTTTATTGGCACTACATTCACTTTATTAAGGATTTAAATACAAAATTTCTCATTGCATGTAAATACAAAATTTCAAGCACAATGTTCAGACTATCATAGTTCTGTTAGTTTATTCTTGGCATATATTTTTCTTTCAAGAGCTGTTATATCTACTTATTTGTATAAGAATACTATGTACTGAACAGTTATTTTACATATATTTACATATCTTCTAGTCAATTCGCTTTGTGTGTAGGATGTTCATTGCTCTAGGATTTGAGCACTGGAACAGTTCTCAGAATTAGAAAGTCTTAACAATTCACTTACCCTCATCCTTTAAAACTTTTTCATTTAAGAAAATCGATGAGCAAATCCTTTCTTGTATCTCGTCTTCTGGAGCACTTCTTCCTTGCCTTTTTCTGCGTCAAGAATCAGTAATACTTTTCCCATCACTGCTTCATCCCCAGTCCTGATTACAAACACAGTACTGTACATAAATACTGTATATGGGGTAAGGGCTTTTTCAGCTCTTCACTTTCGTTATCTTCTTGTTTGTATATGTCGGGGGGAGGGGGAATATCCACTTGGAAACTCGGCATGCTCTCACCCTATCCTACCCATTGCACATGCTCATCCTTGTTCGGTATAGCAAGGGACTGGAGAGGAAGGGTGGGTGGAATCAAGTGAGTCCATCTGGAGAGATCCAGTCCGGGATTTGACTCCACCCGCAGCGAAGCTGCCTTCCTTTGACAGAGGAGTTGGGACTCGGAGACTAGCAGTGGGAAGAGAGGCAGGGCAAAGGGAGAGAGGTTGCTCTGAACTCCTCTACAAACACAGTTCAATGACCAGGAGCTTTGGACTAAAGCAACCGCGCTTTCCTGCCGTGGCGCACAGAGTGCCGCCTGCCTAGGAGTTTTCCTGAAGCAGCCTCTACACCTGGCGCACTTTTGGTAGAAAGGGAGCAGGACAAGACCCTGAAATGACTTATCTTCTAAGATTCGACTGAAGGGGACTTCCTGGAGTGGGATCCTAGTGGAATTTGGGTTTGGAGAGGAGTTGCTAAACCTTTTTTCCTCTTCCCCCTTTTCTCTCCCGTCATTGGAAATGAGCAAATTGCATTTGCTTTCCAGAAAGTAGCAATATTAAACATCCCATCCCCCAAAGAAGCACACATGTAGTAATGACAAAGGATTGCAAAGGAGAGAGTGGATCCAGTTTCCCAGAGAGATCCCCTTAAATGGATTACTAAATGGGACACTACATCAGCTAGTTCTGTCCTCTAGCTGCCTAGATACATGCACCGAAAAGGTACAGTACTCCCCGCTCCATATCTATATCTAATCCTTTGGGTTGCTTGCAAAGGAAGGCTCCTCCTGGCTTGCACTGGCGGGTCCGGGAGGAGCGTGTTCGGTGTGTGGTTAAGGTTGGCTGCTGGTTTCTAGCTCGGCAGCGCTTCGGGAAGGCGGGGGAGAGCCGCCTGCCCTAGCACACGTTATGCGGCTGCCCCTGCCCGGTCAGCTTGCGGCTTGGGCTGCCTTTTTTATCAGTCTGGCTGCTCAGCCCGCTGGCACACCGGGGCGTCCCTCCGGGGCTCGGGCGCTAGCGGGGCTGAACGCGTTTGTCCTCGCGCCTCACTCAGCCCCGCTTGTTCGCAGCGGACGCGGAGCCGGGCTGCTTTGCCCCGCCGCTGGGCGTGCGCGCTGCCTGCGGTGCGGGGCGCCCCGTATGAGAGATCCAAAGCGGGCCGGGAGCGGGCTCTGGGGCTCCCAGCCCCCGCCTTTAGCTGCTCATCCCGGGGCTGCAGAGCGTCACGGGGGGAGCTGGCGAGTCTTTGTTATGGGGACAATGTGGGCGCCTTGCACGTGCGTAATCCCTGGGCGCTGCTCTTTAACCCGGGTATTGACGCTGTTGTTATTGACAGGGGCGCTGGGTGTGGAACAAAGGAGCCTCCTGCCGGCTGGGAGCCCCACACGCTCTGCCCCGCGCCCCCCGTGCCCATGCTGGTCCCTGGGTGTGGATGTGTGCTGCTGCCTGGCTGGCTTTGTTCGCTAGCATGGGGCTGGCGCTCCGGGCTGATCTCCCCCTCCCAGCCGCGGGCTCCTGTCATTGCTTTGCCAGCAGGGAGCGGGGGAGGCTCTGGCGCTGTCCCCCCCACTCCTAGCTGGGGTGTGTGTATGTGTCGGGAGCCACCACGGGCTGACTCCCCGCAGCGCCAGTCGGCTCCGAGCGAAGGTGGCTCTCGGGCAGGACTGTTCCCCGCCCCCTCTCGCCGCTGCTGTCAGCTCCTCTGGCACTGGGGTGGGGGCGGCTCAGGCACTCCCTCCCCCATGGTCCTGCCAGCCACACTGGAAGGGCCACGGGGCTGACCCGCTCTTGCCAACTGTCCGCACTGACCCGAGCATGAAGGAGCCACAACACGGTCCTTTAGGAAACCAAAGCCCTCGCCCTTTCCCTCCTCTGAGCGCCCTCGCCCTGCTGCTCCCCCAGTGTGTCCCCCCTCCCCCCGACCCTTCAGACCCCGGGGAACCAGGCAACCCCATGGCAAAGTTTGTCTAAAAGGAAATAACAGGCCTGGATCGCATAATGGAGTGTTTGTTCCGAGCTCCCTCCTAAAAGTGCTGCCTGGGTGAAAAATACAAGGCGGGGGAAAGGGAAGGGGAGGCGAGGGGGGCTCCCTGCTGCAGGGAGTAAGAAGGAACCGTCCTGGGATGGCGATAAGCCCCCTCGCCCTCCGGACTATTTCAGACAGAGGGTGTTAGATCTGAAAGGGCCAGAGGGCTTTCCGCCACTCTCACCACCGAAATCCCAACCAGCAGCAGGGGGCGGAGGGGGATGATAGTGGCAAGGAGGATGCTGCTGGTGGGAGGGATTTTTTGTGTGTGTGTGCAGGAGCATGAAAAGCTCTCAGTTGAGAGTAATGTGCATTAAGTGCTCTGGCTGTGAATTTGCATGAGCGAAAGTGGGAGCCTGAGCCTGCAAATCCCCATGAGTTGTTTTCCTGCCTGCTGGTGTATTGGAAAAGTGGAGCAGAACTGAGACTGCCTGGGGGAAGGGGGAAGGTTGAGAGCTGGTGGCTGCTGGCCTCCTACAAGCAATTACAGAACTAACAATTATTAGATAAATCAGTCTGGGTCAGGGGATTGTTGGCTCCGGGGCCAGTGAAGCCATTTGGGGCATTCTCGTGGCCCGGGAAATGTTAGTGAAAGTTTGAAAGTGTGAAAAGGCATCTGGTTTGGGCTGCACGGAGCGCTCTGTGCCAAAGATTTTTGCTTTACTTCCAACTAGCTTTGCTTGTGATGAGAGGAGGGGAAACTGGTACTGATGACTGACATCCAGAGGAAGGGTTAAATGTAAAAACCACAGCTTTCCCTGTTCCTTTCAAGCTAGGCTCCCAGCAGCTTTGACAAAGTTAAGGCAGTAGGGCTTTTTTAACCATAGTCAAAGAATCTCATGAGTGACTATTTAATGGCTAGTTGTAATATAGTAATTATTGGGTTCTTCCTACATGTCTGCTTGACCACTTGTTTAGAAGGAAATTTGTTCTTCTCTTTTCTTCTTTCCTAAGATAATTAGCTGGTCTTTAAGTATGTTTGTAAACCTACATACTTATGCCAATGTTTATGCATTTTCAGACCTCTTTAAAATTGATGCAGAATGAAGATCATGAAGTTCATTGCAGATACAGAAATAGTTGCTTTAATTAACTTGGCTATAAATAAAAAATGCAAATTCCTAATGGGGGGGGGGCATGTTTGGGTCTGTAAATACATAACAGGAGAGTTAAATCATCCCAAACACTTTCTATCTCTGGTCTACATATAGTATGGTATTATTTGAAATACACTCTGATAACTCCTGCTTAATATAAACCAGAACTAACGTTAATTATTAACCCAACCTTAAATATAGGGGCAAAATCTTGTCTCCAGCTATTATCCTGTCTTTGTAAAAACCATTTCAATAACTGTGAGTTTGGTTTACACGTTCTTATTTACTTTGGGCCCCATCCTGCAATCATTCCTCATGCGAGTAATCTTTACTCACAGGAGTAAATTCATTTACTTCAATAGGACTCTTCCAGTGAGTAAAAATTACTTGCAGAAGGAACGCTTGCAGGATCAGGCCCTTTATGCAGCTCTTGCCCAGATTATTCGACTGGTTTAAGATGTGCATAAATATTACTGTTTTTAGAGATTGGTTTGTGGATTTCAGAAAAAATAATGAAAAAGACAAATGACCTTGTTTTGGTTATTGGGGCTGGCCAGCATATTTTGAAGAAAAGTGGGCCATTGCCAGCAAGCCCTTCCTTACAGTAGTAGTCCCACAGGACTTTGAATGGAACTACTGGCATGAGTAATAAAATAAAAACCCCAAACCACCTACAGTGCCAATGTGTTTCTCTGTTTATAGTTTTCTTTAGAATATAAAACATCCAATTTTTATATTGGTAACCATTTATAAAAGACCCAAAGACAATAAGACAAAGGGCGTATTCTTCTTGTATAAACCCTAAATATAAAAAATATGGGTGCAATTCTATACTCCTTGTTCAGGAAAATCTTCCACTGACTTCAATGGAAGTTTAGTCAAGGGACTGCAGGATCCAGCCTTACCTCTGTAAATGATAAACTGATGTTTTTTTTAAGAATAATTAATTTCATGCAATACAAGATATTTGCTACATTTGCTTTTCATATAATAGGAGTCAAAGAAGATATGAAACATGAGTGAATAGTTTGAGTGAAAAGAATCATATGCTCACAGATGTTCTGCATATTCTCAGTTAGTTTACATTAGAACTGTATATTTTTCTTATGATGGCAAAATCTACTTTATCAGCTAAACCAATACTCCTGAAAGGGGGGGGGAGAGATAATTGGGCACTAAAATTTACTAGGAACATGTGTATTTAACATGTCTTAACTACTTGAAGATAAAAGTAGATGGTAGCTATGGCCCCTTTTTTAATGATTGTAATTTGAGGAGGGCAGCTATTGCAATTGGAGTCAGAAGAAATAGGTAACAGAGGGTATAGATAAGGAGCTGCTTTCATTGATTCATTGATTTTTTAAAAAGGAGCAAATTAATGACCTGTGATAAATCCAAAATAGAACTGTTCGCATTAAAAAGGAAATAGGTGATTGTGAACCTGTTTGTGTGTGTGTTTTTGTAAGGAAAGGGGAAATATGTCATCTTGTTTTGAAGAGCGAGAAGAGCCATACATAAATACATCTGAAAGGAGTTCACACAGTTTACAGAGGGAAGACATAAAATGTTTTAGGATTAAATTGGCCTGAGATAACACGTGGGTTGCAACCTACTTGTTTGCAGGAACACATTGTTATGCTACCCAAACAAATGTTTTGTGTATAGTACATGGCTACCATACATTATAATAAAATGCTCAAAACAAACTACAGAGTAAAATCTGGAAAGTAATATTCATTCTGATATATTTTTATATATTTTGGCAAACCATATGTAGGGAGAAAGGCTAATGATACTAAAATAGAAATCTTATATTCCTAAATAGGTACAGATGCTGCTCTCTTTTACCTTTTTTTTTCCATGTGACCTCACTAGTAATGTCAATTCCAGAGCCGGATCTTCAAAAGCTGACTCACGTGAATAATCCTTACTCCCCTGAGTAGTTTCATTAAAGTAAAATGGGATCATGTAAACAGGGATTACTCTGGTGAGCAAGAGTTTGCAGGATTAAGTCCCTACACTGGAAATTCTATCCTATGGTAAGAAATGGTCCATAGTCAGGGCCTGATATAGTGAGGTGCTGAGCACATCCTTGCAGTATGAAACCCTTAATGGTAATTTGGCCCTAGAGCTCTGTATCAATGGTCTGATATGAGTGAGGTCAGAGTCAGGTCTGTAATAAATTGCGCTGAACTCCATGTCTTTTAATTCCCTCTTACACCTACCAGCACACCTGGTGATTCTTAAAGCATTTTACAACCATTAACCAATTATCCCCCATAGCATTACAATGAGGTGGGTAAGGAATATATGGAGATCACTTTGACAGTGAAATGTGGCCACCTCTGGTACAGAGTGGAATTGTTGTTCAATAGCACACAGCAGCAGTACACAACTGTTAGGATAGGAAGCAGAGAAAATTGGATCCTGATCTGTGAACTCTTAGGCTGGAGAGTAACTTTACTTGATCTCAGTGGGGCCACACATATGAGTAAAGTCACTCAGTAGTCAGTAGGCAGACCCGGGGCCAAATCCAGACCACCAGACACTTTTGAATAGACCACAAAATCTTTTTACAGTATTTACTTACTATTATCATCATTGTTATTATTTTTGTATTATTTTCTCTGGAGTCTGGATCTTGACTATACCTTGACCAAGAAATTTGGACCTTGACAACAAATAATTGATTAACCCAAGGTGTTTGCAGCATTGGGCAAGCAGAACTTAATTTCCAGTTGGAATTTGGTCTGGCACCAGAATTAACATCTCTCCTTTTCTTATGATGCACAAATCTATTTTATCAACTAAATCAATATTCCAGATGGTGGAAATAATTGAGCACTGAAATTTACATTTTTGGGGGATATTTAATTATCACAAGTGGTCAAGAACTTGGCTTAGGGCTCATCCAAAGAGTGGCACTGGTAGATGTATAGTGCCTCCAAGCACAAAGCTGGGATATTGATATAGCACTTAGAGGGAAGAGTGCCCCTTACTGAATTGCCATTTATTGCAGATCCTAAATTTCTTCTGAAGATCTCCAAACCACAAACTGATCTTGCCTGTCGCTTTTTAGCAATAGTGAGCTCTGAAAGGGTCAAAGCAACAGGGGAAGTGAAAATAACTTTAAAAGTAAAGACGTACAGCTAAGAAATCAATCGTTCAGAATATCATAGTTTATTTTAAAAATATATCCATAGAAGGACTCATTATTTTTTACATTTCAGAAGCAGAAAAGCTGCTAATGGTTAATGAAGGGGCCACAGGAAATAGAGAAGGGAAGAGACACATAGGAAATATCCCACTTCCTCCCCCCACACAAAATCAGCAAATTTTTGGCTTTTGTGCACCAGATGAACAGAAATAAGGCTGCCAACCTAATGTCTTTTGAAATTTAGAGTTTGACTCAAGGCATAATTTTACAATTTGAAATAGATATCACTTTATGAAAACAACTTTTAAAAAGCAAGAACAACTAGAAAAGAACCACAACCACATTGTCCCATAATTCAACTGCGAAACCCCATGAAAGTTCAGTCTTCCAGGGCCTTCCACAGTTTGGAATTATAGTTATTTATCAGCTAAAAAGAGGGGTAGGTAATGCTGTGTGTGAAATAGAGAGATTTTCTTGTATGAAAGGATTTTTTTCAGTTCCCAAAATATATCTGTAGTGGTTGAAACAGAGATGTAAAATGAAATAAATAAACTAGCTATTAACAGAACTGCCAGTTGCTGTATCTCAAGAGTGAAGACATATGGTAATTCACTGCATTCATGATGACCTTTTTTTTTTTTAAAGTATTGTTAGTAATAGCTATTTCTATATACAGTATTTTAGAGCAGATACTTGGAATGTTTAATATGCTGCCTTCTCCTATTTCTTTTCTGTGGTTATCAAACAAAACTGCTACTGAGGGGATTTCTGCAAAAATATTTGTTAAATGTTCATGCCATATTGAAATTAATAGGATTTTTGCCTGCATGAAGGATTGCAAAATTGGGCCCTTAGTGGTAGGTTAAAAAGAAAGTATGTTCCAATACATCTGTGGTTTCTATATCTAATTGCCTTCAGTGGAAACCAAATGTTTATGGAAGCAGAAAGAAGTGAAGAGTGTTTTTGTTATGGGGTTTTTAGGGTAGCCTGAGACCAATGAATAGAGGGTATGTATCAGAAGTTTTCCTGGAGGAGATAGTGACTTACTTATTTATTATGCATTTTTATAAGTGTTCCAGGCCTTTCATCAATGTTGTAGTAACCACTAGCCTCCAGCAGTGAAAATGAGTGTCCTGATGCTGCTGATGAAAAGGAATGTACCTCTTATGAATCCCAAACACAATGGGGAAAACTGTATCCCAACATATTCCCGACCCCAGCAAACATTACCCCCACTTCTTATATCCAGCTATGCAGCCTCAATTGGATGATTCCAATATTAGATATGCTTGCATTTGGCTTTGAAATGTCCAGGTAGGAAATTGTCTGTATTGTTCCCTTCATCGTTCTGGTGGATTTTTATCTGTCACTTGTATGGGAGAAACCCATCTTTTCAGTGTGATATAAATGAGCATCTAAACAATGTTTTGGACTTAAAAGAACAAAAGCCCAGTTTTGTTGATGCCTATCAAAATCTACTTTTTATTGGTAGTTTGAGATGGATTCTATGCTAATTTCTCCTGCTTTCTTGAATTATGGCCTACCTAGACACTGTCGCTGGGATCTTCATCTATTAATCATGGAAGCTGCTTTCTTATTCGGTTGCCATAGTTTCAGTGTCTCAGATAGTGTTGGGGTGCCTTGGGAAAGGCTTGAGATATACTAGGACTTGCAAACCTTGCCGTTATTTTGGCACTAGTAGAGCTCTAAAAGAATAGAAAACAGCTTCCAACATAATTCAGTGTTGGATTAAAAGAGGCAACTCCTAGATATGTCTCTCTGGACCTTGTTATGTGAACATCCAGCTGATTTTTTAATCTCAAGATTTGCTTCTTGCTAAGTCTTGCTGGTAAAAATGTACAGTTCAGAGACTAATGGCTACTTTTATCTATTGCAAGAGCAGGAAAGGCTTTTCATTAGGACTGTTGATAAATGGTTGGGTAAATTAGGGCATTTAGGGCTTACTAAGCAGTCCAGGTAATCTGTTTTAGAATCTCTTGGGCCTAGGTACATGACATCATGTTTTTGACAGAGTAAACATTTGTTTAGTTTCCATTATTAGCTTAATTTAACCTTTCCTTTTTGGGGAGGGAGGTCTCCGTTCACAGTGAGGAACATTTTACTGGCTACAGTGGCCATTTGAGTTATTCAGCTGGGAAAAAAGGAAGTAAACTTTTGGCATTCAGAACTAGTTCTCTTTCAGCACTGTATGAGAACAAACATTTACTTTTCTTTAAGGTTGTAGTATCTGTTTTTAATTATAATATTAAAACATTTGTAGCTTTGTATAGGCAGAAGTAGAAGCAGATACTAGTAGCTCACCTGTAAAATGGTGTCTTGTTTGATAGTGGGGGGAAAAGTGGTAGACTAGTAAACTGGTATAGTAAGAAACACTAACTATAGCACAATATGCATTTCTCACGCTAATTAATTATTTGTGTCTGTCATATATGATGTAAAATACTGCACAGCTTTCTTTTGGTAAGAAAATTATGGATCTGCCTGTCTTCCCATTGAAGCAAAATTCCCATTGACTTCAGCGTGAGAAGGAATGAACCATTTGTTTTTAGCAGATTCTTAAATCCCATTTTCTGTTCGATTTTATTTCCAGTTTCTCAAACAGGAATCAAGTGCTTCCCTCCAGTTTTAATAATGCAATTTGATTCCCATATAGATAAACTTGACCAGTATTTTCCCTTCAAAAAAGAAACCTGTAAAATTCATATCAAGCAAGGCATCATACTAAAAGCTGTGCAGTGAGATTAAAGAAAGCTTGACTTCATTATAAATGGAACTAATCTGAAAAATTAGCCCCTTTTTACTGTAAAATGGCTAGCTTCATTCAAGGATGAGCTTCAGAGCTTCAGTTTGGGATTTCACTACACCAGCTTATCAGTTTTCCAAAAAGATCAATAGTTTTAGTACATGTGCCTACTGTACATAACCCTCCTTCATGAATTATACCAAATGACTGATTTCAAAGTCCAACAATTTAAAGTAAATTAGAGGGGATAACAAGGCTTTAATTGCTGTTAGCTTCCGCAGATTTCTGGGCCCAGAAATCCATATAGTGAAGTTTTGTACTTTCATGTGACACAGAAGTTTTTGATCCTGTGGTGTGACTTTCCCCTAGGCTGAAATTAGCCCCCCAAATCTTTTCCATTAAACTGAGAAAACGTGTTAGTGTATCCCGCATTGTGGTAGCTTGATGATTTAACACTTTAAACAGATATGCCCTGGTCACTTTACATTTCCCTTATGGATGGGAGTAGGTGGTTTCAAAAGCAAACTGATATTAATGAAAAAATACTTCAGTTCAAAGGCAGTAAAGACAGTTTGCACTAGTTGTGCTTTCTGCCACCAAAACTTGTAGTACTCCAGTTAGTCTCAGGTTAGACAAGGTATTGTTCATGCAGCTTTAAGGAAAGAAAGCAGCTGTTTTGTGGGGATGATAGTCATATATAATTTGGAGTTTAAATAACCTTAATTAACAATTTTTGATTACATATTTTTGTGCCTCCAAGGCATAGTCATATCTGAAGTTATGTTACTTCAAAGCATTGTTTTAAGCAGCAAGTTAACTACAATTGTATTGTCTTTGTATGTACATTGTGCCCAGTCCTGTTCCTATTGAAGTCAGAGGCAAAACTCCCCAGGATTGGTCCCTGAGTATATTTTCAATTTAATAAAATATACGGTTCATTTGAGGTTGGGCAACTAAAGAATGTGTACACATCGCTTCGTAGCGAAACTGTAATATTGTAACATTGAATCCAAGGATCTCATCAAGCAAAGAAAACACACTTCATGAAGAGAATTAAAGTATAATATTTCCTAATTTCAACAACATTATGCAGCATGTTCTGCCACCCTTATTCATATTGAGAATATGAACTCTGTGAGTAGTCCTAATGGGCTAAATTCTGATTTGGACTGTGGGCCTGTGCAGAGGCTTAAGAAGGAGTAACTTCTCCCCACTTCTTCTCCACAACTACATAAGAACGGCCATACTGGGTCAGACCGTTGGTCCATCTAGTCCAGTATCCTGTCTTCTGACAGTGGTCAATGCCAGGTGCTTCAGAGGGAATGAACAAAACAGGCAATCATCAAGTGATCCATCCCGTCGTCCACTCCCAGCTTCTGGCAAACAGGCTAGGGACACTCAGAGCATGGTGTTGCATCTCTGCCCATCCTGGCTAATAGCCATTGATGGACCTATCCTCCATGAACTTATGTAGTTCTTTTTTTAACCCAGTTATAGTTTTGACTGTCACTACATCCTTTGGCAAAGAGTTCCACAGGTTGACTGTTTGTTGTGTGAAGAAATATCTCCTTTTTTTTGTTTTAAACCTGCTGCCTATTAATTTCATTGGATGACCCCTAATTCTTGTGTTATGTGAAAAAGTACGTAACATTTCCTTATTCACTTACTTCACAATCGTCCTCTATCATATCCTTTCCAAGCTGAAAAGTCTCTGTCTTTTTAATCTCTCATATGAAAGCTGATCCATTCCCCTAATCATTTTTGTTGCCCTTCTCTGTACCTTTTCCAATTCCAATATATCTTTTTTGAGATGGGGCGACCAGATCTGCACACAGTATTCAAGATGTGCACGCACTATGGATTTATCTAGAGGCATTATGATATTTTCTGTCTTATTATATATCCCTTTCCTAATGGTTCCTAACATTCTCTAAGCTTTTTTGACTGCCACTGCACATTAAGGATGTTTTCAGAGAACTATCCCCAATGACTCCAAGATCTCTTTCTTGAGTGGTAACAGCTAATTTAGACCCCATCATTTTGTATATATAATCAGGATTTTGTTTTTTAATGTGCATTGCTTTGCATTTATCAACATTGAATTTCATCTGCCATTTTGTTGCCCAGGCACCCTGTTTTGTTAGATCCCTTTGTAACTCTTCACAGTCTGCTTTGGACTTATCTATCTTGAGTAATTTTGGGTATGTCTTCACTACCGGCCGGATCGGCGGGCAGCAATCGATCCAGCGAGGATCGATTTATCGTGTCTAGTCTAGACGCGATAGATCAATCCCCGAGCGCTCTCCTGTCGACTTCTCTACTCCAGCTCGGCGAGAGGCGCAGGCAGAGTCGACGGAGGAGTGGCAGCAGTCAACTCACCATAGTGAAGACACCATGGTAAGTCAATCTATGTACGTTGACTTCAGCTACATTATTCACGTAGCTGAAGTTGCGTAACTTAGATCGATCCCCCCCCCGCCCCAGTGTAGACCAGGCCTGAGCATCCTCTGCAAATTTTGCCATCTCACTGTTTACCCCTTTTCCCAGATCATTATGAATATGCTGAACAGCACTGGTCCCAGTATAGACCCTTGGGGGACACCACTCTCCATTCTGACAACTGACCATTTATTTCTACCCTTTGTTTCCCATCTCTTAACCAGTTACTGATCCATGAAAGGTCCTTCCCTCTTATCTCATGACTGCTTACCTAGACCTTAGGTCTGGGCAGCATCAGTAAATGGGTGCTATGCCACTGCTTCCCTCCTAGAGAAGGGGGATGGGGAGAAGTGATGGGGAGAGTAGTTGGAGCCTTGGCTTTGCTTCCCCAGTGTTCTGGTACAACTGAGCCATTGTGGGTAATGTTGTAAGGTGGTGCTGGAACAGGCCAGCAGCAAAGTACTACCTCCCATGGACACATGACAGAGGAGTGGGGAAGCAAGGTGGGATTTGTGCCGCCAAGAGGCACAATTTATCCTCTGTACTACTCCTGGGGTACACCTATTTGTCACCCCATACACAAGTCTTGTTCCAAAGTAATGATCTAGTCCCAGGGGCCTCTCCATGGAGTGAGCAACGTCAGCATGCCAACGTCAGCATGGCAAAATCTGACTCAGTATTTGTTTTGAAACACCTTTTTCATTATCAGGTACCTCAGAGCAGACCTCAACCTATTACTTACAATCTTCAAGCCCGGTTGATGAATCATCTCATCAAAGCCCGGTTATCTTTCATAGTACTTAGCTTCTAAGAATAGCTTTCTACTGAACATAGGGTATAATACATTAGAATTTTAAATTAAATTTCTGCGCATGAACAATAAATTTGTAGCTTACATAAACTCCTAGTAGCATTTGACCCATCAGTTTTAGAATAATTTGTACTCATTAATTATAAATGCTCAGTTTTTGCATTTATGACTTACTGATCTTTAGCCATCTTACTGAGAAAGGACCTAAATTAAATTTATTTTTAATATTTGCTGTAATGTGTTCTAGGAAACTGATTACATAACATAACTTTTCAGAACTGTACTCATCTAACAAGATTTCCTCTAATAGAAATAAATTCACGCATAGATTTATATGGATTTTTTTCTTGGGGCAGAGTGGAGAGAGGAAAGTAATTTCATTTTTTGCAAACAAATAATAAGACAAACTTCTTTTTAGTGGCTCTTTTGGGTCCCAATACTGCAGTTCAGGCAAAAAAAAAAAATCTTTGAATTCCATAGGAGTTTTTCCTGAGTAAGTCCTGCAGAATCTGGCCCTTAAAGAGATATTCTGGGAATGGGAAAGCCTTTTGCATAAGCTATTACACTTCTTAAATTATCTTCAAGGTGTTTCCTTTTAGTTCTGAGGAAGGGAAGTTCACTGTGTTCAAATACTGATTAACTTCCTCACCAGAAGCATATTCGTAGGGTGGTGTCGTCTTTTTTCGCCTTTTATCCTGTTCTGAACATAAGATCCAGAGATATTGCCAGAGCATTTCCTTTCCCAAGGTCCTGTTCTTGTTTAACAGTCCAAAGGGATAGTTAGCCAACCTGGAGCTAACAGTCTGAAAACCTGGGATAGAAGGTGGATGGATGACTGACCACTGGAATAACACTGTTCTTTCATTGACAAGTTATGTTTCCCAGTATAGTATATAATTCAAATATGTTTATAATAAAAGTTTGACTATACAGACACTACCCGGGTTATGCAAGACCCGACTTACGCAAATTCATACTTATGGAAAAAGTTCCATAAGCCAGAAATAGGATTTTCGAGTTGCAGAAATTTTTGCGTAACGTACGGGTATACGTTTCCGACTTAAGCAAAATTGGAGTTATGCAGGGCTTTCCGGAATGGAACGATTGCGTAAGTCGGGGGGCATCTGTAATTGGAAAAACTGTTTAAAAATAAAAATACAGTCTGTGTAATAATTAGACCGTGTTCTCAGACAAAGGTATTCCATTTCCTTTTTAACAAGTGCTTTACATTTTAACAGATATATGTTTATGTAATAGTTATATTTATCTGTGTTTATGTCTTAAGATATCCTGTGTAACTGAAATGCTGGAGATGACATCACTTGCAAAATCATAAATAGCACCTAGCAAGTGTTGTTTGTAACATTGTGCTGAAAGTAAATGCTGATGTACTGAAGAGGGAAGGAAAATGTAGAATGTGTAATGATTGTTAATGTCAAAGAAGGGATCTGTAAGAATACATGTATTGATTCACCTTGAATAGCAAATCAGTTCTTTTAGACATTTTTCAAAAATGGTCACTAATCAGTGTTAGTTTAAAACAGATGGAAACACTGATTGTCATTGCAATCCAAGAATCCTAAGAACTTTTCAGAATCTAAATCTCCTCTATAGTATTTTCTGAAAACAGGGCCTAATTCTGCAGTCCTGATTCATGCTAAACCACAGGATGCAACTCTTGGGGCCCAATCCTGCAAATCTTTTTCAGGCAAGTAGTCCTTACCTATGTGAATCATCTAATCAAAGCCAATTAGACTGCTCATGTGAGTAAGAACTAGTTGAGTGACTACTCATGAAGTTTTTGAGACTACTCACAAGAGTAAGGGTTAGGAGGATCTAGTGCTCAATCTATTTACACCTAATTCACAAAATGAAGGGCCAATCCTACTCCAAATGGTAAAATCCCAATTTATTTCATTGGGAACAGGATCGATCTGTAAGCGCCCAATCTGATTCCCACTCAAATCAATGGAAGGACTCCCACACATTTCAATGGGAGGTGGACTGGGCACTCAATCTGGGAGATTTTCAACTCTCTAAAGAAATGAATGAGAAAATTCCATGACATTCAATCCATGAAGAAGTGCTTTATTTCTCTACGTATATAAAGGTGTGAGTCTGAGTTAGTAGTTGTATTGAAGAAATAATATCTTTTAGAGTCCATGTGGTTGAAGGAGTTTAGATGTGAACTTTTTTCAAAAGTTAAACCTGGAAAAGCTTGTTATTTAGTGTAGCAAGACTGAACCACACTTCCAGGTCACAATTTTGTTTACTTCTTCTGGAGTAAATAGCCAAAAATGAGCTGCTGTATGAATTCCTGAGGAGATAAACAAAGAATTCTGCAAAGATGAGTGAAATACACTTACACCCTTAGACTTTGTCTTTCTAGAGAGTTCTGCAGGTAGAATTTACTTGGAGAGTATATGTTGCATTTTCATTAGTTGGGACAGCAAAATTGGCACAAAATAAGCAACTTTCCGTAGTGTTATATAGGAGCTTCAGAAAATCCCTATACTTTCAAGAGAAAAAATTTGTCACTTTATCACAAAGCTAGTTTTAAAATCAAGTCTTCTGTAAAAATACCACTAACAATAAAGTGCCTAAGGGAACAAAGAAGGGCTTAGCTAGATATTTTTGTGTTGAAAATTAAAAATATTTGTCTTAAGTGTTGTTGTTTTTTTACCTCAGCAATTTAAATTGTGAAAACTAATAGGAAAATATGCATTTCTTTCGTGTTCCTTTTCATGTTACATATAGTCTGCCCTCTTGTGTTTATAAATCTCAGTGCAGACACTCTTGTCAGCCAGATTTTAAGGGTAGTGAAAACATTGAAGAGAAATAGGAAAAGACAGACCCAAGCAGCACTTTTCAAATGCCCTGTAGCTTTTATGTTCATGTGTTGTCTTGCTGTTTATAAGTAATATAAGAACCAATGCAGTTGATAGCTTTTTGCAATAGAGACTGCTGATATCTCAAACTGGGTTAGTGAAACTGACTCACAGACATGCACTCAGAGCCAATTTATAGCAGTGGGTAAAGGCCATAATGTGTCTGATTCAAATGAGATTCACTGCCTGTCCTGAGGAACTGCCGCTAGGATTAACATACACTTTTAGTGTCCAATCCTGCTTCTAATGAAAGTACTGGTAAAATTCCTGTTTAATTTCAGGGGTAGCAGGGTCTTGCCCTAACACTCCGGGATAAATAGGAATGTCAGGATATACAAGTGTTAACAACTTAGATATGAAATAATACAATTTTTCCTGCATCGAGGCCATGGCTGTTCATTTTGGCAGTACTTCATCTCAGGTTAATATTAAAATAGTGTGGTCTAGCTTTAGCTCTAAATGATTTGGTTTTCTGATTATCATGCAAAGGGGAATTCCTAAAATGGCAGATTAAGTTCAAACAAATTAGCTGGATTTTCCTACAAAGAAAGGAAGGAAGCAAGCAAGAAAGATTTCATGGTCTTTAAACAGTCTCTCCCCCCATCCTCCCCCCAAGTGAAACAAGAGAGTAAAAATGGTTCCAAATTATTAAATAGTTTCTGGCAATAGTCCCAACTCTCCCCCTTACTCAGATGAAGTATATTTTTCTGGCTCACAGGAGTATTTATCCCCTATTTTATGTTTTAAACAAATATAAGCGATTTGAAATGTAAAAAAGTTTTTGGAGGATGCAGAAAAATAGGCTGCCACAGTTCAGTATTAAGCGAGTGCTCAGCAGCACAAAGAAAATTAAGGTCAGTTGCTGTTTTTATTGTAAACCATGTTCATAATTCAACTAGTGGTGGGCCTCCCCTACATATCCAGATCCTGATGGATCCTGAGCCTTAGCATCCAGATCTGACTTCCTCAAAGCTTGGTGTGTATTTGGATCTAGGATTTTGGTTCAGGTCCACTTCAAAACTCAATGGTTTTAAAACATTTCATTTGCATTGTGTTGAAACAGGGCACAAAAGCTATCAACCTTTACACCATTTATTGCTTTAAAACTTATCAACTTTTAGATCTGGAACAGGCAAAAGATAATTTTTGTAGTGTTTTTTTTAACCACTGCCTGATTATCAGCATTTAGGGCCTAATTCTTAGTGTGCTCAAGTCCTATTGAAGTCAGAGGTTTCAGACTTTTCTCCAGATCATTCTGCTTGGGGTTTATGTGTATGGAGTGAATGAAGGGCCATGCAGACCCTTTGAGATCCATGAAGATCCCAAGAAATGTGCAGAAGAGCAAAGCCATCGCCTCAGAGGCCCTGTGACAGGGGCTTCCTAACCCTCCTTTGCCTCAGAGCAGTGTGTCACCATAGAGTCCCATCTGTTTAATAAAGGGGAGGACCACACTGAGGATAATGTCTGAACTGGCTTTCAGTTGGAGGTAGGAACAACAAAATAGTGGACAAGCTCAAATGCCTGGGGTAGCCTACTACCTCTAACACAGAAAAAATTGTGTTAAAACACAATCTTATTCATAGATTCATAGATTCTAGGACTGGAAGGGACCTCAAGAGGTCATCGAGTCCAGTCCCCTGCCTGCATGGCAGGACCAAATACTGTCTAGACCATCCCTGATAGACATTTATCTAACCTACTCTTAAATATCTCCAGAGATGGCGATTCCACAACCTCCCTAGGCAATTTATTCCAGTGTTTAACCACCCTGACAGTTAGGAACTTTTTCCTAATGTCCAACCTAGACCTCCCTTGCTGCAGTTTAAACCCATTGCTTCTTGTTCTATCCTTAGAGGCTAAGGTGAACAAGTTTTCTCCCTCCTCCTTATGACACCCTTTTAAATACCTGAAAACTGCTATCATGTCCCCTCTCAGTCTTCTCTTTTCCAAACTAAACAAACCCAATTCTTTCAGCCTTCCTTCATAGGTCATGTTCTCAAGACCTTTAATCATTCTTGTTGCTCTTCTCTGGACCCTTTCTAATTTCTCCACATCTTTTTTGAAATGCGGTGCCCAGAACTGGACACAATACTCCAGCTGAGGCCTAACCAGAGCAGAGTAGAGCGGAAGAATGACTTCTCGTGTCTTGCTCACAACACACCTGTTAATACATCCCAGAATCATGTTTGCTTTTTTTGCAACAGCATCACACTGTTGACTCATATTTAGCTTGTGGTCCACTATAACCCCTAGATCCCTTTCTGCCGTACTCCTTCCTAGACAGTCTCTTCCCATTCTGTATGTGTGAAACTGATTTTTTCTTCCTAAGTGGAGCACTTTGCATTTGTCTTTGTTAAACTTCATCCTGTTTAACTCAGACCATTTCTCCAATTTGTCCAGATCATTTTGAATTATGACCCTGTCCTCCAAAGCAGTTGCAATCCCTCCCAGTTTGGTATCATCCGCAAACTTAATAAGCGTACTTTCTATGCCAATATCTAAGTCGTTGATGAAGATATTGAACAGAGCCAGTCCCAAAACAGACCCCTGCGGTACCCCACTCGTTATGCCTTTCCAGCAGGATTGGGAACCATTAATAACAACTCTCTGAGTACGGTTATCCAGCCAGTTATGCACCCACCTTATAGTAGCCCCATCTAAATTGTATTTGCGTAGTTTATCGATAAGAATATCATGCGAGACCGTATCAAATGCCTTACTAAAGTCTAGGTATACCACATCCACAGCTTCACCCTTATCCACAAGGCTTGTTATCCTATCAAAGAAAGCTATCAGATTGGTTTGACATGATTTGTTCTTTACAAATCCATGCTGGCTGTTCCCTATCACCTTACCACCTTCCAAGTGTTTGCAGATGATTTCCTTAATTACTTGCTCCATTATCTTCCCTGGCACAGAAGTTAAACTAACTGGTCTGTAGTTTCCTGAGTTGTTTTTATTTCCCTTTTTATAGATGGGCACTATATTTGCCCTTTTCCAGTCTTCTGGAATCTCTCCCGTCTCCCATGATTTTCCAAAGATAATAGCTAGAGGCTCAGATACCTCCTCTATTAGCTCCTTGAGTATTCTAGAACATATGATTTCCTAGAATGGTGCACAGTACTTCCATTAACGTCAGTGGGGGTTCAGCATGCAAAACAAGAGCAGTATTTTTGGCTACAGCTTTAATTTAATCTAACAAAAGCAAGAACATTCAAAGTTAAGGCTGTCACTCTGTGGTTTAAACTCATTCTATTCTGCCTCTATGTTACAGTACACAATATAAAAGATCAAACATGGTTCTGGAAGCCTGCAGTACTAAATGGAAAGTTAAGGATGGAATGGCTCCATTAACTACATTTCTTTGCTTTCCTTGACTGAAATGAAATCCTTAACATTCTTTAACCAAGCATTTTGTCTCTAATACACACTTTTAGTTCTGTTAACCCTCCGTTGGCTAAAGTAGCTATAGGGAGATGTGTCCTCCTGGTTCAGCATACATCTTAGAGCAATAAATAATACATTAGTTACCTAGGGGTAACACCTGTGAGTTTCTCAAGAGAGGTTTTAGAGACATCTTTGGAAAGTAAATAATGTTTGAAAAATAGTTTATATGACAAGCTGATACCTACTGTGTATGTAGGGTGACCAGATGTCCCGATTTTATAGGGACAGTCCCGATATTTGGGGCTTTTTCTTATATAGGCTCCTATTACCCCCCACCCCCATCCCGATTTTTCACACTTGCTATCTGGTCACCCTATGTGTATGTTCAGTACAAAAGCTTCCAAGCTGAAAAAAAGACCTTCCAGATAGCCTTTTGCACAGCAACACTTCTAAGGTGGTCCAGTACAAGGTATCAGATTATCTACCTCATCTACATTTTCTTTGGATGGAGCTTCACCCTATTTGAATTAAATGGACGGTGCTGTATAAATCCCCCCCACAAAAAAACCCTTCATTAAGCTGAAATGAAGATTGCAGGAACACATCAGTGGTTTGCATGTATATTACCTTTCAGGGGTAAAAAGAAATAAATTAAATAAAGTTGTAACCCAGTAAATTCAGAGTTAAGGTCAAGCTCACAAGAAGTTCTCTAAAAGGACAGGCAGTTGCAGTGATGGTAGCCTTTGGTTCTTGGCAGGTGCCCTGCCATCCTAACTCTTGGGTCACTGGTGGAGGAAGAATAAAGACATCCAGGGGAGTGAGAGTGTGACATTAGCCAGGGTGCAATCTGGACTGTTGAACAGCTGTCTCTCCCCAGTTCTCCAACCTAGGGTACCTCTTACAGTGCTTTACTGTGAGAACAGTCACTCCTGGCTGGTTAACACACAGTGTCCAGCGTGTCCCAGTTACACGGTATTGCATGTTCCTAACTAGCCATTCATGAATTAAACCGCAGAAGAACACCAGCAAGCTCTCTAATCCCAGACTTTACCCCAGAAATGTGCATCTTGCACTGTCCACCACACTGCTGAATAATGCAAGTTCATATAAAGTCTGTCATTTAATCAGTGGAAAATGATATGCACCAATCTTATTATCCCAAATGGAGCTTCCCACACACTTCAGTCCAAACACACTGGTTATGATAAAATAGTTAAACAAGTTTATTAACTACAAAAAGATAAGAAAGATTTTAAGTGACTACAAGCAATGAGGCATAAAAGTCGGGATTGGTTACCAAAGAAATACAAGATAAAATGCGAACTGATGGCTAACTTAACAGACTAACAGAATTCAAAGCAAAGGCATTTCTCTTACCGCACTCTGCAGTAAATTTCACAGGCTGGGTCTCTTTCCAGCGTGGAACCCTTCCCCCTTAGTTCAGTGTCCCTCAGGTATTCATTGATGTCATGAGCATAGAGATGGGAGGAAGATGAGTGAAGTCAAGCATTATCCCCCCTTGCTGAGTCATGGTGACAAAACAGTCTCTTTCGGCTGTGAGGTTTGAACCATCCCTGTGATGGAATGTAAATTTCTGTTTACCCCTTCCCCTCTGCTGGAGAATGTCTCTTAAGCAGGCGATAGCCTTTTAGCACCTGGCTGGGGTGTTAGTGTGTCTTTGTCTCTGAGAAACGGGTTTGAACCTGCTTTTCTTAACCTTGGAGCATATTATAACAATATTATACAGTGGAGTCTTGTAACTGTATATACAATGCTGCTACACATATTTTATCAGGACAATAATGTTCAGCAGATTATGACCTTTCAAATGATATCTCACAAGGCATATTTTGTTCAAAATCTATCATAACCTTATAAAAGGGTACCGGTTGTCACAGGAGACATTCAGGGAACATTTGAGGGAGAGGGGCTATAGGGACCCGGGAGGAACAGGTCTCTGGGTGGGCCACAGGGGGACTTCCAGGATTTGAGGTGGGGAGGTGTGTACTGGCGGGAAGCTCTGAGGTTCAGGAGCTGAAGTGGGGAAGAATCAATAGCACCTTTCCTGTCTTCTTCAGCTTACAAATCTATGGTTTGCACCACTGAGATTTCTTTATGATGAACCCTTCCATTAAAGGACCTCAGGAGATCCACAGTGTGTGTGTGGGGGATGGGGATGGGAGTGGGGGGGAGGGGGGCAGTCAGAGAAGACAGAAGGTTTAGGGAACAGGAGATCATCTTCCCATAGAACTCCTGAGATTTGTAGGTGGGGAAAAATAGAAGTCCCCCACTTGACTTCTCTTTCCTACAAAGTCTTAGGAGACTTGCTGACCCCTCTTGGAAGCCTTTGGTGGGAAAATAGTCTTTTCACCATTAACAAGTGATTGGGTTAGAACTGGAGGTCTAGCTCTCAAGAACAAGAGCTTGATACTTACTTGTAGAGAAAGAAGATTTGCCTTCCAACAGTCATTTGACATTCCACATGAGGTTCATCAAAGCCAACGTTGACACTCTTGATTCAAAGCAAATAGGTTTTTAAATTAGAATTGAAATTCTGGTTCTGAACAGCTAAAGGGCAGTACGGTAAATTTTATTGCTCTCCTGCTTGCTTTGTAATAAAGTGGCAAAAAAATTAGAAGACATTTTGAACTCTGGTGAATACCTCTATTTTTAGGGTGTCCAAAATTAGGAAGCTAATTCACTTCAAACTTTGGACCTTGGTAGAATAATTCTACTTCGACCTCATCCCTAACCTATCAAGCACCACCTATCAGATGCTTTTAATGGATTTTATGGAAAGGGGTCAATTTGGGGCCTCTAATGGAAACTGTTTTAATCTTAAATCTACAATAGGTTGAAGGAGGCTTTTCCAAGCATTGGTCTTGAAGCAGTTATAACAAAGAAAACATGTTGATCCTTGCTGAACTACCCACTCATCCGTGGAGGGTCAGACCAAGGTTGCGGCATTTGACACGGCTTGCATTGCTGCTGTCCATGCTCTACCTCTTCTGTGATGGGCAGGGGCATTTCTGGCATTTTTCATAAGGCTTAAAGAACATGTTTATTGCAAAGAATATATTGCAGTGAATTTCCAAAACCCAAACTGCAATGGAAGTATTCCCTGACATATTCAAAATACAGAAGTACTGGACTTTTCAAATGAGTGCTTTATAAAAATGATTAATCCCTACCTTGATTAGGAACCTTGCTAGAGGAGCTTGTTCATGTTATTCTTTTGAATGTAATTCATTAGTAACAGCTGTGATTTTTTTTCAAATATTTGGATTTTTTTTTAAGAGGACAGATTTGAAAAATTATTTTAAACTGGGCTTTTCAAAGCTAAACGTGCTTGACAATGTCCCATTAATAATTAGATGGACTTGCTCCTACTTGGATAGGCTGCAATTAACTGTCTTTGGTTCGAACAGACAAACTGTCTTTTCAGTTCCTGGAGCGCTTTGTGAATGTTTTTAGTATTGGTTGCCTGTGTGTTTTGAGAACAAGTGCTAAAACCTGGCTTTATTATAAATGATGCTATTTTGTGCCAAACTATTTGAACTCAGCAGAAACCTGCCATAGCTACATTATAAATTAAGTTACACATATATGTATACCATACATATTTTCTAATGGTAGTTATTTGTTTATGACCCATGTCTGAATTGGTTTATTCATGGTGCAGTGCTCCATGGAACGTGACAGCATTCAGAATGTAAGGACCTTGATTGTCTTCCCTTTCCTCCTACCCATCCCCCCTCTGCATGGAAAGTAGCCCTGATTAAAGGAGCCAGAACATACTCAATCGGTAGTGCTGTGTGCTATTGAATCCATTGTTTTATTCTTCCAGTAAGAAGCCAAATCTCATTTTATAGCACAATGTGTTGTAGAATTTTCACTTCATTAGGACAACAGGCTTCCCTATGTCTCCGTTTTTCCCATTTATTGCTACTGCTGACAGTACTGTACTGTTTTCTGCAAGTGTGATTATAATCTACTTCTCTGAAAATTTGGTCCCTAATATTATCAGGGAATACAGGCACCATATACTATATCATTTGTTTACTAATGATCTTGTATACTAATTTGATGAAGAGACAAAGATGGCAGTGTCTCTGATATGTATTCTTAGTGTAGCTTTTTGGACGTATTTGGAGTTTCAGGGTGGTCTTGGGGGAAGAGTTTTGATAAAGCATTTGTTGTGTGTCTTAATATTTGTTAACATTGAAATAAAACATTATTAAATGATTCATTCATTGTGACACCACAAAGTTAGAAATGTAAAAATACAATTAGATCAACATTATGATATAGATAAAAATACCATAGGGAAACAAACATATTTGTTTGAAATTTGTCAAAATTTCTGTATATGCCACCTATATGTGGTGTCTATGTGATGAATGGCAGAGCCACACATTAAATAGCATTTGTTATGTATCTTTGGCTACCTCACCTGCATTTTGCCCACTAATATATCCCTCCTGGGATTACTTACAACATTCCAAACTTAGAAGCATCTTCATACAGCTGCAATTTTCTTCAGTAAACAACCCACCAGAAAAATGTGGCCCTCTTTTACCCAGTAAATGAAGAATTATGTGCCCAAAACTACACTTTGCCCAAGATCAAGGACATTATTCAGTCCTGCCCACAGTGAGAGGTTTAGGGATTGATATCTTCTGACCTATCTTCAGGGTTAAAGAAGCATACAGCTGAGTATCAAACCCCATAGCTCTAAACTATTGGAAAAAGGAGATCTGTATACTGCCAACCAGACACAAGGCACTTTCTTCCCGGGACATTTTTAGATACCAGAATTTAAAATGTTGACATTATTATGTATAGAAAGGCTAATTTGGGTCATTCTGAGGTTTCCAGCGTTGTCTTGTTCATAATTTCCCCCCTTCGGAATTCTGTTAACTTGAATGCTGAGTAGCTAAAACAGTACACTCAGATGTTAACAAAGG
Organism: Emys orbicularis; assembly: GCF_028017835.1. Lineage (NCBI taxonomy): Eukaryota > Metazoa > Chordata > Testudines > Emydidae > Emys > Emys orbicularis. The sequence continues at coordinate 73,356,449 of NC_088688.1, read as the reverse complement.
GATACAAAAATAGTACCAAGTGCTAAGTGTGCTTTAACATTGTTATTGCTAACAGTTTTCAACAATAATGTGCACAGAGCCTTAATTTCATGCCATAGTTCCACACCCTTTGGCTGCTACTGTCTTATTTTGAAATATTATGTAAATCAGATTTTTAATGGGAAATAGAGGAGGTTTTGAATGCTGATTCAAATGATAGAAATGATATTCCGGCTTTCTGCAGCACTTCTCAGACTCTCACAACCAATGGAGGTAAAGGATGAGAGAACTATGGAGCCACACTGGTAACAGAATACCGCTATCAGAGAGCTTCTGTACAGCAAAATATTGTTAGCATTAGCAAATTTGCTAGGTTATTTCACAGTGCTGATTTCAAACCCCAGAACTGGAGCATTGAAGCTCTGCCAGTATCAAGTAACATTTGAGATAATTCTTTCTGTAACCTTTTTGCAATCCATATAAACATTGCTGACATTGTAAAATTTGTAGCAGACCTTCAGTCTAAAAGTGCAGTTCAGTTTCACTCACCATGGAAAACAAGTGTTACTTATGGTTTTGTCTGTTGTATGAGAGAATCACAGGTTTAGGGAATTGGCATTGGGAGTAGATTGCATTAAGCGGATGACAAAAATCTGCAGGCCTCTGAAAATATATGCAAGAAAGGTGTTAATAAAGGATGGATGCGTGTTATACAATATGATCTTTCGGAGTACTGCTCAGTAGCTCATTAACATTCAGTATGTACCAGAACTGATACAGGCTTTGTAAAGTAAAATGGAAATACGGATAGATAATCTCTCTTTGTATGGATTATATAGAAGAGGTATTTGACTTAATTATCAGAGACCTATTTACATGCTGCATGTGAGAGAAAGGAGGGATGGCCTCATAATCGAAACACAGGCTGTGGAGTTAAACTATTTTCATTCTAATCCCCACTCAGATTCAGACTTTTACACGACCTTGGGGAAGTCACTAAACCTTTTTCTCCCTTAGTTCCCCCCATCTGTAAAATGGGGATAGGTTAAATTTATCTGGCAGGCGTATTACAATGTTAAATTAATTAATGATTGCGGAAGATGCTGCAGAAGTGCAGTTTATTCATTTATGTAATAATAATGGCTAATATTATTAAAATGAATGTCTTATTACAAATTCATATGATAATTTTCCATTTATTACAAACGAAGGGATTTTTTTCTCCAGAGTTTTGCCTTCATGTTTTATCTTCCTCATTCATTTTTTGCAGCTGTTAAGAAAGATATTTGGTCTGACTTCCAGACTTGCTGGATACCCAGCAATGACAGCTGCAGGGGCTCCCTCCCTCTGCAGATCAGGTCACTAGGTCTTTACTTTCAGCTCACAGGGTAAGTAACATTGGTATTACCTTGAGCCAGGTCCCACAGTTCTTTTTACGCAAATCTCCCATTGACCTCTGTATGTGTCGCACTTGCATAAGGGCTTCAGGATTGGGCCGTTACTGGATTAGCTGACATGGAAGGTACATAACAAAAGCAACCAGATCCCCTTGCCCTTTTCCCAGAAAGATTATGAAGAAAATCGTTGCAACACACCAAGTTTTCATAGGCAGAGTCCATTCCCAAATGCAGATCGCACCAGTGGCACTAAAATGTGTTACTGGATAAGCTATGTCTGGTTAAAATTAAAACAAGACAATAGTTATCAGGAAAGTTTTTAACTTTTTGAATTCCTCAGAATTCCAAATAAATACAGTATTGCCTAGTCAAAAATCATGAGTCAAGACTCCAAAAAACATAAGGAGGTTGACTTCTAAATCATGAGATTTTGAAAAATACTTAATGTTGAGATCTTTTTATTGCCTTCTGGTTTTTGTGTCTTTGAAATTCACATTTTCATTCTTTTCTCCTTAACTATACAGGCTAGAACATAGGAGTTTTTTTTAAATAGAGATTTAGATTATCATATAATCACATGATTCCAGAAGCAGAAGCTTTAAAGGAAACACCAAATATCATGTGACTCCCAATAAAGTGGCAAGAGTTAGGAACAATGGAACTATAAAAACATTGCTTTAAAAATGTAAAATGGGCACACTGCATTTCCTGACAATTGTTCCTCTGGGTCAGGGGTTCTCAAACTGGGGATCGGGACCCCTCAGGGGGTCACACGATTCTTACATGGGGGGTCGCGAGCTGTCAGCCTCCACCCCAAACCCTGCTTTGCCTCCAGCATCTATAATGGTGTTAAATATATAAAAAGTGTTTTTAATTTATAAGGAGGGGTTGCACTCAGAGGCAAAGGGGTTACCAGTGCAAAAGTTTGAAAACCACTGCTCTGGGTCATTCTGTTTGCAAACAATATTTATTTTTGTCACCTGTCACTTAGCACAAAAGATACCTTGAGTAATAAAGAAATGAAGGTTTGCTAAGTGGTTACATCATTCACTCATTGTCAGTCACCATAGTTTAAACAAGATAACGCACCACAGTAAACAAACAGTTTGTGAAACTAATGCTATTCCTGTGGATTTCAGGATTGCATTGATTTGGGGATGGATTGTTTGTGAATCAATTGTTGGATATACAACATGGTTTAAACAGGATTTCTCACACAATAAGGGACTAGTCAGCATGAGTAAGTATGGCAGAATCTGGCACATGGTGATTAATGCAGAAGAAACATTAGTATGGGAGAAACAGCCAGGCATACAGATAGCTCTTAATATGTACAGTTTAAAAAAAATAGCATTTAAGTCTCAACTTTTCACAGGCTGAAAATGAACATATTTTTGTATGAGAGAAAGATGAGAATAATTTTAGAACTGTATCAATAATAGTCTAGTGTGTGATACAAATCCAGATAAAGGTGACTCTCAGGGGGTAGGTGTTCAGCATAGTATGTGAAAAATATGATGCACAAGTATGTTGAACTTTATTCCTTGAGCTTTACACAGAAAGTTTACCCTTTCATGATCAGTGAAATTTTATTGAAAAAAATGCCATGTGCAGTGAAAACTATTTTATTAACCCCAAAAGCCTTCAGCACCTGAATCTAATGGTTGGTATTGGATTGGCAGACCAATTTTATTTAAAAACAGGAATTAAATCCCTTTAATCAAGGCTTGAAACAGGGAAAAAAAAAACAATGTTCAAGTGGGCAAGGTCACCCTAAATTGGCCAGGCACAGTTCCATAGTCACCAGCTACAACCACAATGGAAGAATGTGCCAAAAAGCAGGGAAGAGGTCCAATATCTCTGTTTAAAATATATTCCATGGCTGGATATCTGGGTTCTGTAGTTGGCAAAAAAACTTGTAGCTGCAGGAGCTAGCTTCTATGTTACAGCAGATACAGAAGGATAAGATAAACAAAAGAAGAACATTCTCAACCCCTACTTGTGGTCATTTGAAAGCCAGAGTAGAAAATACATGATGATTTACTTTAGCAAGCATCCCTTTCACCATTATTCACGAAGCCTGCATAATTTCCCATGGCAGAAATATTTCTCCAATAGCATTTAATATTTACTGTTTCTGCTGAAAGTTGCAGCCAATAAACTACTTTATTGGAGTATCTACAAGAGCAAGCAAACAGGGACATGAAAACAGTAAGAGAATTTATTTAAAAATTCATAGGTATATTTTGTAGGATATGCTCAGCTCTAGTGATAAATTAATCAAATAGACTCCTGAAAGTTAAGGATGAAGAAGACATACTAGATTATTGAGCACATCCCCTAGCAAAAACAGGATATAGTCTGCAGGCAGAGCAAACACCAGATGTTAAACTGACATGATATTTGTTCTTAGCCAAAAGGCCAAGAGAATATTTATCGAGTACTTATAGATAGAAAAACCCATTTGCAATTCAGATGGGAACCAATAAGCAGCATAAAAAAGTTTGTGAAAGAAATAAAACAAATTCAGAAAGAGAAATGATATGTTAAGGTAAACATTGTGTGCTTGAATATTATTCATTAGTAGGTTCTAAGGAGTTTTAGATTACTGCCTGTTGTTATAATATAGTATCTTACTTCCACATAAAATCAATTAGTAGCAGTGAAGTTCCTGTTGGACTTCCTGGAGGTTACAAAGTATTATTCACTTACTTCTCCCACATTTTTTAATGTTCGGCTCATGGGAATTCTGTGCTCTAGAGGAACTACAATACCATAATTTTCATGTTTTGAAAGAAAAATTCATAGACGCTGACCACATATTCTGTATTTAAGAAAAGCTCCCCTTGACTTTAGTGGTCTGTAAAATAAGTGATAATTTCAGGACATATACACATTATGTACTGAGTCTGTAGATTAGTCATCACTTTTACCTAGAAGGTCTTATTCTGGGCTGTGACGAAGAGTACATAGTAGAGCACAGCTCATGGGGAAGTTCTGTGAAAGTTGTGCCAAGGGGCAATCCCAGTAGGTGGAAATCACCAGAGCATAAGAGCACTTTGGTTATATCCTCATTCTTCTGGCCACTTCCCTTATGTTGATGGCTTGGAGGGCAATAGTGCAGGCATGACTGTAGCAGATCTATGCCAGCAGAAGATCCCCTTACCAAAGGGAGTCCTCAAGTGGTTGGATCTGATAGGCTTATGTCAGTTTTGCACTGGGGGAATGGAACAAATAAGATGCTGGAGAATGACAGCCAGAAAACCATTTTGTGTTACTTGTTTGAAAAACTATGGTATTTACAATGTCCAAAAAACACCACAAAGAATGAAAACCCAAAGAATATGACACAGCAGCTCTTTGTCATAAAACAAGGAGGGGCTTAGAAATGTTTCTTTGTTTAGCCTTGCAATTCCTTTTAATTGTAGAACATGATTATATTTTTGTTAGTCATTATACTTTAAACATATAAAACTGCCAAACTTTGTCAGAAAACTAATTAAACTAGACCTCAACATTTTGCATGCCGTATGGAACGCAACACCTGCACTATAGAGGATAGAATTCTTAGCTGATATGACTGGAGCCATATTCTATCAGGGTAAACAGAGACTGCAGACTTTACTGACTGGATTTGCTAGGAAGAATTAGCCTAGATTAGACTATTGTTTGGATTAGTTTTATCCTTATCACAGTGTTCAACAACACTTACTTGGGGAAAGGGCCTTTATTTTATTTATTCAGTGAGTGACTATAGTTTGTAGTTGAAGACAAATTCAGAAGGCCTTTGTATGAAATGAACAAGGGGAGCAAACAGCTTGCATGTGTAGATGTGTCATATTATATGGCTGACTGTAAAACAATAGTGTATAAATCCCCACTAGTGATCAAGGGGCAAGGTGAATAGGGAAACGTGTTTGCATGAGAAGGAATAGGCCAGTTCATGGCAAAGTTCTGCTATCTTAGCTGCAGCCTTGATAATTATTAAGTAACAGGAGCAGCAAGGGCAGAACATGCTGTGCTTTTGTTTGAAATACATTTCTACTTATAGTATTTCCAATAGTAATGCATGGGGTATTCAACTGATTAAATGCATCAAACTGCATGTAGTGCTTTACATGGAAAATTTCTATGATGGACAAGAGACTGAGTTGGGTTAATACCTTGCTATGCACTCAGGAGAATCATTTAAGACCCCACAAGCAACTCTGAATGTTAAATCCTACATATACCACTGTGGAAAAACTGGCTATAAATAGTGACGGTCAAATCTCAAAGATCTGGCTTTCAGAAACCATAAACCCTCAGAGATCTGAATGTCATCTGGACCTTCCACCTTACTCCACGTCTTATCCTAGGACATGTTTACCAGGGAACGGTCAGGAAAGTTAAGCTGAGTTAACTAAATGTGTGAATTTCAAATGCAGTATTTAAAACTCATTAACGCCCTGTGTGGACACTCTTATTCAGAAGCAAAGTGGCCTTAGTTTGCTTTAGCTTAATGTACTTTAACTAATATACTTTAAATTAATCTCTTTAGTTAATGTGACAACTTTCCCGAGTGTCTTCATGTAGACAAGTCCCTAGCATTCTTCCCAACTCAACCTGATCTTTCCTTTCTCCCAAACTACACTATCCAGATCCAGATTCTTGCTCCTTCCCTCCTTTTGTATGCAATCAACTTTCTTAATGATTTTCCCAGCCCTACAACTTGATTCTGATTATGCCTTTTCCTCCATGTTTTTCTTTTTCTTCCATTTTTTGTATCCCTAGTCCCCAGTCTTACTCTCCTATCTTTATTATTGCCCCAAATCCCCAGCAACATCTCAGCAGGTCTGGTCTTCAAGTCACTTGCATTACAGGGCTTTCCCAATTCATAGGCATCCAACAACACCACACACTGCATTCCTGAGGAAACCCTTGATTACCTGAGATCTGGAGATTGCAGTCAACCCAGCAGAGACTTCTCCACCTGTTCAGCACCATATGATAGAGACTGATATTATCCTAGTAACCAGGGGGTCCTAACAATGACATCAGAAATTACTTATCCAAATCTTCAGAAAGATTCAGATTTCATTCAGTGTCTAGGCTGAGATTCCAGCTGGTAGTCATTTGTCTCCAAACAAATGCAGCCATCCCTAAGTACATTCAGCGATTTAATGTTGTATTAAAGGAGACTCAAATCTGCCTTTATGTATTGTTGATAATACCTTGATCAACATGAATTCCCTGCTAGTACAAATCAAGACATTGCTATCAAAGCTCTTTGTGAAAATTAAATCATTTTTATTCATTACTGTAACTGGGGCTGTGGAAAATGCTAGTTTTAGTGTTCTTTGGAATGGATATCATAGAGAATCAGTAGACCGCAGATGTGTGTCCTGTAAATGATTAAATTTTTTAAAACCTTTTTGTTTAGTTGCAACTATCAGATAATGAACCTGTGTCCAAAACAGGTGGAAAAATTATCTGCCAAATGCATCTAAATACAATGTTCATCTTAAAAAAAAAGGTAGTTTTCCTGCTGACTTAAATAGGAGCAGAATAGGGCCCTAGGAGTCCAGGGATGAAATCCTAGCCCCATTGAAGTCAATGGCAAAACTCCCATTGACTTCCATGGGCCACAAGTTCACTCCAGATTCTCTTTTCAGAAAGCTGGAATTCTGGAAAGATAATATTCTAGACTAGATGCGTTTATCTGCAAGGTCACTATGTACTAGTCGTCAGGTTGGAAAGTCTGCATAATAGTTATAAAATTTTTGTAGTGACTTTAATGGGCAAATGGCTGGAAATATATCCTATTGAGTTTAGTTAAGAACCAGGGGGAAGTAACAATGAAGGTAATCCTTTGATTGAAAGTAATCTCTCAAAAAGGAGAAAAAGAAAAAAAGGGGAGAAAAGAGGGTGAAAAAATGGGAAAAGAGAGATCACCTTTCTTGTATCATGTTCAGTTTTTCTACAGATTATATGGGTGTTTCATTCCATATCCCCAAAGACTGGAAGTTTTTCTATACATTAAGAAGGAATGAATCTGAGAAACAGTTGATGGGCTCTGGCCAAGTAAAACAAAAACCAGCACAGGTCCTTTTACACTTTAAAGGTGTTCTAGTTGCAGCTGGCACGTGGTCAAAACTGTCATCACCTCCATTGCCTTTGAACAAGGACAATTAAGAAGACGTTTCAGTAAAAAATAGAGAAGTATGTCTCCCCTCTTGTTTTGTCTACAAAACTTTTTTTGATCTTCAGCCATAAGAAATGCTGCCTACATACAAACTGATCTCCATTCACAGCATCTTAATTTATGGAAGCTCATGTTTATTAGCTTGTTTTAACATGCTGATCATTAATTACAAGCAGAGACAACAAATGTGAAAGAGAAAAGGGCGGAGGGTCTTGTGTCTGTGGTTACTATAAACCTTTTAAGTAGCATAGTATAAAGATCAAAAACAAAGGAATGAAAGTGAAAATCCATCTACTCTGGAAATTCCATAAAATGGGGAAATGCCCCTATTTTAATGTTGTGATTCTTAGAAAGTATCTTTACATTTTAAACTGTGCATCCTTCCTGGGCATTTATAAAATGGGCTTTTCAGTGTATGCTTAGATCTAAAGAGAGAAAATGGAAAAGAAGCAGGAATGTGATAGGCAGGAAGACAAATGCTGATTACTCTTCGGAAGTTATTTCAGTGAAAACGGCCTACACCTCTGAATTAGACAAACATGTTATTAAAGACTTCAAAGGCTAAAAGTGTGTAATTTCTAATTATAGTCTTAGAGTATTACAATGTCTGTGCAGCAACCAACTCCATTTTTGTAAAAAGAATATTGTACCTCATTCTGCTATGACACTGGTGTAAATCAAGAGTAACTCCATTGAAGCCAATCAGTAATTCTGTCATTGAGTACGAGTAAACCTGGTGTAACTAAGATCAGAATCTTTTCTTTAAATTGAACTTTGTCTGGAATTTTTCTGCAGAGCATACCTCAATCTGCTAAACTTCATGTAAGACCCTCAACATTACATGGATGGTATTCTTTACCAGGACTAGTATGATAAACTTCAAGTTGGTGTAAATAAGGCAAGTAGTTTGGTTTGTTGGCTACGAAGAGTATACCACCACAAAGCAAATGTTTGTAAAGCTGGAGATTGTCTTCAGTACTTCTGAATTTCTAATTAGCATTCCTTCAGCATGTTCTGTAGTGCTCTTAGTCTAAAGAAGAGCCAGTTGTGCATCTTTACTTGTTACTTCCCTTTTTAAATAGAAGTGTGTTTTATAAGACCTGGCTGCAATGATATAACTCACTGAAGGAAGATGGGACTAATTTAGAGGTGAAGATTAATGCAAGAAAGAAAAGATGCAAACTAAGATGTAATATATTAGAACATGAGACTTCACATCTTCATGGATCAAATTTCTTTGAGGCGTGCAGAATTTAGGGTTTTCTCCTGCCCTGAATATCCATTCATGTGTAAGATACAACTAAGTGCACTGGAATTATTAATATGTGCTCTAGAATCAGTATTTGAACAGTAATGACAATAATGTGAGCTCAGTATTGACAGACAAAGTTGTGTGGGTGGACTATTATCAGCAGCATATAGTAATTGATCATTTGCTCTGTCCATGGTATTCCTGAGTTTCCAGCAAAGTTGTGTGCAATTATATTATTATTATATAATTTTCCATTCAAAGTCTGTGAACCATCATCACCTTTAGAGGTGAGAAATCATTGTACAGTTTTAAAGTATCTTTTCTTTTCTTCCTTAAATTAATCATTTTAGTTTCCAAAAACTGATGGAAAGAAGAATTGTGGTGTTAATTTTATTTCTACAAAATCAGAATTTTTTGACTACGAATTGATTATTGCCAATTAGCAGTTTGCCTCAGCAAAGCCAGCATGTAATTCAAGCATTCATCAAAGACTAGGCTTTCTCTCTCCCAGAATAATGTGCATAAATGTTCATAAGGATATTCAGCCTCGAGTATTATAGGGAACAAATCTAGTTGTTGACCTTCAGCTACCTTGCCTTCTTTTAGAGATCTCTATAAAGAACCATTGCAGCAGGGATAAGAGAACTAAATTATATGTCACTGTCAGTATGACTTGTTTTAATTCCTATAGTTTACACAGAAAACTCTGACATTGACTTAACTTTGCTAGTGGAAATTATATTTGCCAAGGGTTTCTAGCCTGAATTTAGAGACAAAGCAATAAGATGTAGCCCCAGGACTGAGAGAGATTAAAAATGAAGCAGGGAAAAGAGGGAACTGTGCCAACTGGAAAAGGGGGAACTGCCAAGGAATAATATTATCATGTACTGTATTGCGTCTTTTATTTGAGGATCTTACAGTGCATTACAGACATTAATTAAGCCCCTAACAGCCCTGTGAGGTAGCTATCATTATACAAATTTTGCAAATGGATAAACTGAGTCACAAGGTCATAAAGAAAGTCAGTGGAAGAGCTGGGAAGGGGAGCAAGGAGTGGCTAGTCTACACTTTTCCTGGAAGATAATGGAGTGAAAATGATAAATAAATTACCCATACTATATCTGGTCTTTGGATGAATAGAAGGCTCAATCTGTAGGACTACTGGACATCTTTCACCAGGAATACATAGACTTGAAACACTTAAGAGAAAACGAAAAAATGTGCATTAAGAACAGAAGGGGAAATGAAGGCAGAGATACTTGAGAAAAGGTAAAATGGGGAACTCATGTATTTCAATTCCTCAGAATTTGTTCCATTTAGATTGCCACTATCAACAGCTCTGCCCTGCCTTTTGCCACATTGTCCTCTTGATGTCTTCTTATGCTGTTTCTCTTATTATTATTTCAGTTAAAATCAGATAATCAGGAGCCAGTAATAAATATTTACAGTTTGGTGAATTTATGTCAGTAGTTAATACCCTCTAGTCAGCATCAGCACAGGGATGGACTCAATGATCTAAAAGGAATTTTCCATCTCTAATTTCTATGACTATGATTTATTTTGGGGGGGGGGAAGGAATTAGGTTTTTTGGGGGGAGGAGGAATCCAACCTTTTTTTCATCTGTCACAGGGCTAACATATAATGACAGCGTTGTGTCCTTTATTCTTACCTCTGCTGGAAAACAGAACCATTCAGAGGAAAATGCTCCATTTTTACCTCACTGTGTACAATGGGCATGAGTGGCACTGTGACAGAGTGTTTGATCACTGTATGCCAAAATAACTGCCTTATAATTGACATAAAAGCTGCTCCTGGCTTGGTATTTAGGATGTAACACTGCTCTTAGCACAGGTCTGGCTTCCAGAATAAAGCATATTCCTTTTTCTCATGCATGTTGATGCTTTGTCCTTCTTCCTTCTTCTAATAGCCCGTGAGATTTGAACTTGGAGTCAGCAAAGTACAGGCTTTGTGATGCACAAAAGAACACCAGGTTTTTATCACACTATGCCTGTGTAAAAAAAGCTGTTCAACCATTCAGTTGCTGCTTGTATTGTGCAGCTGTTATTTTACTGCTGAGAACATCTTGCTGTCGACAATGTAGTACCTGAAGGAAACACTAGCACACTGAGCTTTTCAGGAGGAGCTAGGATTGGGATTTTGCCAGTTCACTCTCTGGAAGGTTCAGTCTTTTTCTTTTCCTTTTTTTCTCCACCTTAAAATCTTTGCAAATAAATTACACTTTTTTGCTTGTTTGCCAGTATTTGCTCCAAGATTTTTTCACAGTGACGTCTTCACGTTGGCAGTCACAATTTGTGTTTTAAGCCCACCTCACTAAAACTTACAGTGAGATTTTGATTGGTCATAGTCCACTCACAGTTTGCAATACATCATTGTGTTGACTGAGTTCCCATGAGTGTGAATTCCTGGGACAATGTCCCTTTCTTCACTAAACCGACAGTCAATATCTGGTCAGTCTCATCTATTTAAAGTCAGCCAAGCAGGAATCCCAGTGCTCATGGAGAGGTCTCTTTGTTTGCTTACAAGTTAACAGGAGATTCAGTTGTTCCTAATTAAAATTAAATACAAACAACTGTGTTAAAATTACACTAAGGGGCTGATTTAAACCTACAAACCCAGGAAATTCAGAGATAACTTCAGCCTCATATAGGTGATAGACAAAATCCTGCTTTTGGTGGTGGGGGGCGGGGGGGGGGGAGATGTGCAATTCTCATTGCAGTCCAGGGCTCAAATCCTTCTTGTCTCAGTAATGCAAATAGCCACATTTTTTTTAGCAGCAACTTTTTCCCATACACGAATGGAGCATTCCTGTCGCATGGGATAGTGCGAGGCTGAATTTGTGTATTATGATTCACAGTGCACAATACAATCTATAACAAGACACAAACTATCATTCTAGTTGGTACAGAATACTAATTTCATAGGGCTCCATGTTGCCGTCCTCTAGCTGGCTACCCTCCCATTCACTTCATTAAATTCAGTGGCAGATTTGCAGGATCAGTCTAATAGTTTGAATGTGTGACAGCGTACAACTAATGCTATGGTAGCTTCTAAAGCCCTGACCTTTTCACTACTAAATGCTAAAAGTTTGTGCAATAAAAGCAACCCCAATAAAATAAAATGGTATTTTAGGAAAAATCTGTGAAAAATTAATGTCTGCACTCTAACAATCATAATGTGTTGTATAACGTGAGAACTAATGGATTCTAGTGTGTGCTGTAAACCAAATTCAAAGAACTATTTTACATGCTCAGGAGATATTTTTCAAACTTAAATAGTGGTGTTTTGTCTGATTTTTCCCCTCCAGAAAATGCCCAAACTTTGAGTGTGTTACTGATCCAGCTCCTAAATTCATTGAGAACCTTTCTATTAACTCTAATGTGAATTTGAACTGGGCCCTATACGTTTATAAGTGTTTCTGTTTTTTAAAATTAAACTGTCCTTTCCTTTTCTCAGGAACTGTGTACAAAGAGTCCAAACCTCTTTAAAAATACAATATCAGGGTCCAAAAAAGAGTTCAACAGATTCTGGGTTCTTTGTTTTTTGTGATGGTGTTTTTCTTAGCTGAATTGATATCTGGGGCTGCTGTCCATTGCATTTGGAAGAGCTGATTTACAATTTTATATAATGGATTTATGGGGGAAACATGGGGATTCATGTTTATCTTTGCAGCTGTATAAAATTGAAGTCCATTTTATTTAAATTTAACAACAAGGATTCCCACAATCTATTCAAATTAAGTTAATGTGTGTCAGGGTTTGTGTGCAAATTCCTGCTTTCTCTCATTTCTTCCTGATTCCCCTCCTGCTGCCTAGGCTTCTCCCCAAACTCATATTTATATCCTTATCCCACTCTCATCTTGCTCCTTCTTCCATGTTGCCCCTGATACTTGGAAGCCTTTCTCTCTCTTTATAGGCCATTGCTTAATCCTCTTCTTTCCAGGCACTGTTTTAGGTATACTTGTGTTCATAAGGAAGATTTTTTTTTTTTTTGGTGCTTCTGTAACAAGTCCATGTGCACACATGAACCCATCTAGGGTGCTGGGACTAGAATCCAAGTCCTTTGTCTCTAAAACCACACAGCTAGAGAATTCCTTAAGCATGGCAGTTCTCAAACTTTTTCAGTTTGAACCGCATATGAATACAGTGATTGTTTCAAGGACCACCCGCTTTTACCATTCATGAACTGAAGGCTACCTCCCCTCTCATATGTAATCAAAATACATCCCTGAGGAACTTTGGTAATTGTTGGTGTGGAAATGTGAGATTAAAGAAGTATGTAATTTATTTTGGCTCTTTTAGTGTGAGTTAGCAGCAGGAAAAGAGGGGAAGAGCCAGCAGCAAGTGACCAGCCAAATATTCACAGAATGATAAGGAAGTGCCCCTCAGCCTACATGCTACAGTTTGAGAATGTCTACTTCCGCTAGCAAGAGAGAGAGGGTCAGTTTCCTCTCTGTGGACCAGCCACTAGAAGTCAACTTCATTCACTAATATAAAAAGCATTTGAAAAGCAAAATAATATATCACATCCATGAGAGCCAACCTCCAAATAAAGGCTTGGAATGAAAATGAATAAAATAGACAGCAGTAACTTTAAAGTTGGGGGGAAGGCGTTTTTTCCTCAGTTTACTTGTTTTTCTTCTTTATTTCCCTCTTTTCCTGTTGGGTCACTTTTCTCTTGTTCTTTTTCACAGTGAACCCTCATTTGTCTTTTCTTTTTCTTCTGCCTCTGCCCATGATCTCATTTCCTTCGTTCTAAAATCATCTCCACTTTTAGCCCTCTTTGCAATTCTCCTCCTGCCCCACAGAATCATCCTTCTTCCACCTATTTGCTTTTTGGGATTTCCCTCCAGCTTTCATTCCCTCATCCATCCTACTTCCCTTCCACCCTTCTTTTTCACTCGAGATCATGTCCCCCAAACACTTCCCTTCCTCATTCCCTGAAATGCTATCAATAACTCCCCTCCCTTCCTGGTTTCCCATTCTCAGACCTGTCTCCTCCCCCCCCCCCCCCCATTCCTCCCCCCAGCCCTCTTTGGCCTAAGATTGCCAGAGCAGGGCAGGAATTATCTTGAGCATTCCATTAGCACACCCCACTCCTTTGTTTCCTGTTGTTAGGAAGCAAGGAGTCTGACTACTGTCCAGTCAGCAGGGGGCAGAATGAGCAGCAGTTGCCTTGCATCCCAAGAGTTACTATGTTCAATGTGAAGTAGCATTGCTATGGCGCAGACCAGCCTGGCAACAGTGGCATGGAAGAGAGGAGCAGCCAGAGTCTGCAGAGGATTTTTTGGAACTCTTGCATTGTGACACCTGCTTGGGTCTACACATATGTTCACCACTACAACTTTTTCATACCCCTCTTTACAGGTGATTCCATGAGGCCTAGCAATATTAACCCTCCTAATAGTGTTACGTATACATAAAACAAATTAACTCCACCATATCGCTGAGTCAGTACTGTACTGTTTGTATCACTTAGTGCTTGCTTTTGCAACGGCTTCCCAAGAGAATTCTCAGTGTAGTCAGTGGGAGTTCCACATGGGGAATGGCTGCCAAACTGGGCTATTCTAGATGAGATAAACTCACTGGAAGCAGGGAATACATCCCCTCGTACAGTGCTGAGCACATAGCTGGGGCCCTATGTATTATTCCTATGTATCTGTTATTCAGATACATTCCTATGTATCTGAATAACAGATACATAGGAATAATAATGAATAGGCTAAGTTTTTGTCACAGATATTTTTAGTAAAAGTCACGGACATGTCACGGCCAATAATGAAAAATTCACGGAAGACTTTTACTAAAAATATCTGTGACAAAATGGGGAGCCTGGGCAGTTGCCGGTGGGCTGGGAGCTCCAGGGGTGGCTTGGAGCTCCAGGGTCCCCCTCTGCTGGCAGCCCCCAGCTGCGGGAGCACCCCCTGCCACCTGGGGCTGCCAGAAGCGGTGAGGGGCTCCTGCGTCCTGGGGCGGCAGGGGTACCCCACAGCTCCCTGCCTCTGCAGGCAGCACAGGACCCTGCAGCTACCAGCCGGCACTGGCTGAAGTCATGGAGGTCTTCGGAAGTCACATATTCTGTGACCTCCATGACTAAATTGCAGCCTTAATAATGATGCTCTTGTAGATTAAAAGTCCTTGTATAATCAGGAGCAGTGCATTATATTGGCAAATTTTATAATTTCCTTCAAGTTTTGAAGAATGTCATCCAGCCTATGCAGGGAAAACTCATTGAAACTTTCCCTTCGCACAATATGTCCCATGTTTCAAGTGACAAGGAGGGTAGGTTTTTCTCTTCAGTAGGACGCAATGTGATTAACCTGTCTGGGCACCAGCAGTAGGCAGCCATTGAACAGATCGTTATTAGGGTGAGTATAATTACATTCAAAGAGCCTGCAGGTTATCTGCTTTGAAAGCTGAGGACGCAAAGGCTTATCTCCTTTAGATGTTGATTTCTGGGCTGTCAGTAAAGTACCCACAGATTTTTTTATGTAGTATCAATCGTGTCTTAGGCTGTTAACTGCTGCTGTTTGCTTTTGGAAGCCTGCCTGTTTTTACGATTATGACTAGGGGGATATAAGATATGAACCAGTGATGAGTAAAGAGTTGTAAATGGTATAGCTGTGACACTTCCACAAGTGCTATCATACTATTGCTCTAGTCATTAGCTGAGTGGATACTTGAGCCTAATCAGTATCAAAGGGACGTCCACAAAGTCATCTATTTCATTAAGCTAATTTACATGACTTGGCTTACCCAAGAATCAAATTTTCATGTAGTGTCAATCTTCCTAGCAAGGAAAATAAGGGGATGGGGAGGAGGAGGCCACAAGGCAAGGCCTATGGATGTGCGTATTTCTTTAATCAGATACCCTCTAGTCTTTCATAAGTCCACATTGCTTTTAAAAACCAGAGATAAGTACCAGTAAGCTTTGAAAAGCTTAATTTTAGTCACTTCTCATTACAGGGGACTGACTTAGAAGGAAGAAATTGCATTGCCAAAGTTGAAATTGTAGAACTGGCCTAAGTTCTTGAAGGCTTTAGCCACTCCTCAGATTAGAAATGAAGGTAAGTGTTGTTTTCAGAGAAGGGGATCTGAGGGTTAGAATAGTTTGCTCAAACAGACCTTGAAAGCTCCAGTGGTCCCTGAGAGACATCAGTGACGTTTGTATATAGACTCACACAACAATGTGGTCCTAGAGGAGTCGTGGCTGCTATTTATATCATAAAAGAACCAGCTGTTACTTTAACAGAAAGCTGTAATGTGCTGCAATGTTTTCTTTCTTTCCCCTGGTCGTCAGCATACCATCTTTTTGTAATCTGACTTTTAAAAAAAATCATTACAATATTTAGTATCATCCTTTTCATCATTGCTAGAACTGAGGCTTAAAAAATTAATGACTCCTGAGTGAAACCTTATTCCATTAGTTGGATCAGCTAGTAATTGTTTGTATGTTAAATCTTAATCTTATCTAAAGGAGTTGTTTCTGAGTTTTGTTTTTAACTGTGAATTTATAGTGATCACTGGCATATCCTTGTTAAATACAGGTGCCAGAAACCATTAATTACAATTCATTTTACATGACAAACGAAAACTGTTGTGTTGGATTTAAAACTATGTCTGGAAAGCACTTCCATAGTTATTGGATCAAGGATGGGGTTCAGCTATCTAACCCATCTTCAAAGGTTTCTAAACCTGTTCCAGCTTCTCTAATAATGATTTCATTGTTTATCCAATTGTTGCTCTATTTTTGATGGCAACTTTTCAGGATAAAGATCTCACAGCAGTCCTCTTGGTATTTATGTAGCTCTTGTCAATGCACCTAAAAAGTGCAGCTCTGAGTGACCATTCAGTAATGAGGAAAACACAAAACAAAAACATGATTATGAGTTGACTGTTACCAGAGAGATGAATCATCATGTTTGTGCTTCTTGAACTGGAAACTGTACTTTCAAGCCATGTCCCTGCTGGAACACAAACTGTGCTAGCAATAACTCATCTTTTTTGGTGAATATTTCCATGTGCATGCTGAGGGTTTTGAAGGCCTTGTTACAAGACTGAGGAACAGTAGTTTTATATAATTGTCAGAGTGTTGGCTGTGGGTGGCGAGGCATGGCTCAGGGTTAAAACTGGTGATTTAAAAATCAAAATGACTAAATATAACTGCCTGGTTTAAACCATCAGAACTGCAAGTGAGGACCACTTTCAACATGCTTAAGTGAAAAAAAATCTTGTATTTCACCTCTTATCCTCTTTGTCTGTGTATATGAATTGTAAGCTTTACAGGGCAGGAACCTGTTTTCTTATGCTTTGTAGACCTCTACCACACTTTCGGGAGATATATAAATAACAATTGGATGGTTTGGTCCGGTGTGGCCAAGGCTATTTATTTATATTTTTCTCCAATTAAGCAGTCTGGTTGATCCCAGGGCACAGATTAATCCCCAGCAGTATTCTGGCACTGGGATGTTGCACAAAGTTTGTCATTTGTATGTATGGTAGACACAAATTGGGTTACAACCATCACTTTCTGTGTGAAAATGGTTCCAAACCCAGTTACAAGCACTGGTGTGAACAGGGCCTGATACTGCAATCTTTCCTTCAGCTGGCACAATGTCACTAAAGCCTTTTAGGACATTGGTAATAGTGTGCAGTTGGTTAGAAGCAAATCAGTAATCAAATTTCTAATGTATAGGTCACCGGAGTCAAAGAGAGAGGATGAGCCAGGGAGGGGGGAGGCTGTTGTTGGATAAGCTGGGGGGATAGGTTTCCTATCCCAGCAGTCACACTGCCTTAACTCTTAAGTAGCATCTGGTTTTTCTAATTAGGGCTGCTTTATTTCAGGCCTGTCATAAAGGAGAACATACCTTTTGTCTGTGTTTACATTAGAAATACCTTGAAAGCAGCATATTAGAAATGAAAGGTTTAATATGGCTCTATGTATTTTTTTTTAAAAGTGATAATAAATCCTGTTTAAAAAAAATCCAGAGAGAAGGAGAATACTGGCAAATATTTGCATTTTTTAAGCCGCACTATACAGCTTATATTAGGCCAGTATTTTTTCTGATATGATTAATTCTGTTCATTTCTAAACATGCATAACAATCAAACAAAGACTGTGACTTGAAGAAACTGAAGTGGAAAATGTTACAAATTAGATTTTTGTCACCATTTGCATATCCAGTCAGGCAGAATGCTGCTGGGGTACTGCCCCTCTCTCCTGTAGCAGGGGGGCCTCATACTACTCAGCTGTTCCCGGGAGAGAGAAGCAGCACATTCCACTCCAAGGGGAAGGGGAGGAAAGTTGCCCAGTTCCATGAGGGAGCAGGCAGTGAACTTCATTCTGTGGGGAAGAAAGAGGTGAGGGGAGGAAGCGCACTCAGCTCCCAGAAAGGTGAAGGCAGCTTCCTATACAGAACTCCCTCCCACCCCAGTACAAAAGCTAACCACATCTTTCCATTGCAGTCTCTCCTTAAAACACACCTCTTCTGCAAAACCTACCAGTGTTTTCCACTAAGTGAATGTTACAGTCCTGATTTACACAAACACAAATAAAAAAGTACGTTCCAGCATTGTGAAATAAAATAAGACCATTTTCTGGCCATCCAGAGCATCCTGGTTATTTGAAGCGCTGACAGCGTACTTGGCAGTGTCCGAAAGGCAGAGGAAGAGACTGTCTCCATCCCTCAGAACTTGCAGTCTAAATAGGCAGACAAGACAATTTGGATATATCAACTCTTGGGAGAGGTTGGAAGAGCTCGGAACGTCAAGAGGTGTGTGGGTGTAAGGTGGCGGGGTATTCAGTGCCTAGTGTAAGGGAGGCAGCATTCTTAGCTTTTGTAGGTGAGGGAGTCATCATTATATCTAGCTCTGGTGATGGACAGGAGACTGTGGGGAGCTTTTGGGGTTTATGCTCAGTGTTTTCCTCATGTACTCAGTAATTACTTTAGAAGACTCCATTCTTATTAAACTGAACTGGCTGTTTATTAAAGCAATTTATGGCTGCTCCACTTGCAGCTTCGTCTTCCTAACTGTGTGCAAACTCTGACTTCCTGGAGCCTTTTCCAAATACTTCTGTTCTGCAACCTTTGCTTATCCCTCCAGATTCCATTCAAGTTGCTGTACTCAGCTTCTATGGGAGGAGGTAGCTTGCCCAGAACCTTAGTGAAAGGTGCGCACTTGCTTGCTGAGGGAAACACGCTCAGTTCTAGGGCTGGAATGAGGAGCAGAGTGCTTGGATCCTGAGGTTGGAGGTGAACTCAGGTCCTAAGCAGAGGTGATAATGAAGTACTGGATGAATTTCAACCCTTTTTCTATTTGTAGATTCAAGTTTTTAAAAATGTATTTGTTATTCAAAATAATTCATCAAAATATTTTGCAATTTCATTTATTCTGTGGATGATTCTTTTAGCTCTGTTGCTTAGCTGTGATTGGCCAAGTGGCGGTCTTTCTGGGATGAGCCTAACTCTTACAATCAAGTTCCTGGTGGGAATGTTTTCAAAAATGAATTCAAAATTTGCTTTCCACAACTATTTACGAGTATTATGTCATTCTGCAGCTGCTTCATTGACTGATTCAGCTCTGTGATGGATATCCATGAAAAGTCACTCCTGACGGTCAGGAGATAGGAGCAAAGTGTAGAGATCGGGAGTAGAGATGCTCAACACTTCCAGAACAAGAGATTTAGACAATAAGATTTTTAATTAAAAATATTTTTTCTAACAGAACTGGTGAACACACACAAAAACTGCAGGAAAGAAAATAATGCTGGCCCTTCACACTATCTTAATCTCATATCTGAGAGAAAGGACCTCTGAAAATCTGTTCTACAGGGGATACTGTGTCCTAGAATTTGTATATATGCACACACACACCTCTTTTAGTGTGAATCTTAAACTCTTGTGAATAATGTGTTGGCTGTGCTGCATTTAGAGTTGAAAGCCTCTGAACTGAGCAACCATATACCATCACATAGGTGATATTGATCCTGTTGTTCAGGACATCAGAAACTCTGAAGGCTGGTTAGAAGGGAGAATTCTGTTATATTTCATGGGCAGCTGAACTGCAATATGTGCCTTTCCTCATTTCAGCAGAGAGAATGGGAGTCAGGACATTGGTCAATAAAGCTGTACAAGGCCAGGAGAAGGTAGTTGATTCCGACGGGATTTATGAAAGAGGTATTGCAAAATCATCCATTCCATGAGCCAAATGCTCAGAGCTGCTGAGCACCTACAACTTCTGCTGAAGCCAGTGGGAGTTGTGGATGCTTAATCCCATGGACGTCAATGTCAAAATTTCCACTGATTTCAACAGAAGCAGGTCCAGGTCCTTTATTTGTAACTGGTATTGGCATTTCTCTAGCAAGGCAAAGAATCATTGCTCTAAAGTAATGCGAAAACATAAGACTCAGTCCTTCAGCTCGTACTCATGTGAGTATTCCTATAGATGCCAATGGTCTTATTCACATGAGAAAGGGCTGGAGGACTGAGTCTATGGCAAGAACATGAAATCATCATGCCAGCAAAGATCTCTCCAGGCTTTTCAAGTTACCACAGTACACGCATACAGGCTGCAGTCTCATTAAAAAGCTATTTGAGTATCTGATCTAATTCCTTTTGTGCTTTTAAAAAAAAAATCTGTTCTCTCTCTGCTGGCAGAGATTCTTGTCTTGGCTGTAGATCAACAAACACTGGCAACTGACCAATTGAACATCCAGGTTATTGAGGCCCATCAAAAGTCATAGGAAATCATTCTCTGCCATACTTGATATAGATTACATAACCAGCCAAGGTACAGAGGGAGAAACAACAGAGCAGCAGCTACAATGTTCCTGTTCCTACACAGGAATTATACTTTTCTCGGGCAATTCATGAAGTATTAATTCAAGCCAGGAAAATACACAGCCATGCTAGAGAGATCACAAATGTTCATGAATTTTTCTTTTCATGCACCCCTCCTCCCCTTCGAAGGGCGAAGTTTGTGGTTGGGGAGGAGGAAAACTCTTCTGTCATCTACTTTTCAATTACAGCCAAACCAAACAATTGTATATGATCCAAACGTACATCAATCCCTAAAGTTAGTGAGTACCCTATCCTGGCAGTGAGTTGGTGGGTATAATTTCATAGTTTGGCAGAGTGCCGATGTCTGGTGCTGTATGCATTTTTTTAACTCTACAAAATTAGCTAGAATACTTGTAATAATGTTTTCAGCATCAGACTTAATTGTGTGTCTGAGCCTTTGAAGTTTTTTCCTCTCCAGTATATCTCATTATTGTTTGTTGGAACACGAGTGCAGTCAATCATTCCTAAAATAACTGTAGAAACCATCAATGATATAGAAATCTTTTTGTCTTACTGTTATGGTGGTGGGCTGAATAGTTTAGCCTGTCCTAGCATGCTACCTGGAAACAGACTGCTGACTCATCCATGTGACATTCTTTGTTTCCTTTGCAAAGACCCTGTATAGGTTATTGAAAGGGCAGCGAATATTTCTTGCAGGAGAGGAGAATGACTTTGCTTTGTTCTACCAGTTATCCAGAGACTGGATTAGAGGTTTCCCCTGTTGACAAGGAAGCTAACCCATCATTTCAGTTCATGCATTCATACTCTGTAGACCCCTTTTCTCTCATTGCACTGGACTGGATCTTTTCCTCAACCTTTCCAAAGATGTAAAGTACATAATAACAGAGTTTTTACTCTTGTAACTTGCACTCTAGGCAGCTATCAGAGTCGCTCTGACTCCCTTTCTACACTATTCTTAACCCCCCAAGAAACAGGTGTGAACGAATGCATATGGATGCTTGTACTCTAGAGTAAATGGGTGAGGGCATGTCTATATTAACAGGGCTGCAGCGGTGCAGCTGTGCCACTGTAGCGCTTAGTGAAGACACTACCTATGCCTACAGAAGAATTTTTCTCATCAACATAGATATACTCTGCCTTCCCGAGAGGTGGTAGTTATGTCAACGAGAGAAGTCCTCCCATCAACATAGTGCTGTCTACACCAGGGATTAGGTCCACACCTGTGAGCGACGTAGTTATCCTGACATAAGTTTGTAGTGTAGACCAGTGCTGAATGTATGCCTGCATAGAAATGTAGTGTGCCTCTTTGGTGCAATGTCTGAGCTCTTCCTGAATTACCACCTTTCTTTGTCTGACCATCAGTATCTCAGTTTTGTGCCTGCTTTTCAAATCCCTTCACATCGGATAATTTCACATTTCCTCTTGATACTGGTCTCTTGGTAATGAGAGTGATTGTGCATGTTCTATTAATTAAAGAAATTGTGATTTTATATTTAGGGGTTAATTGGTGATATCTGCATATAACATTTTCCTAAAATAAATTAGATTACAGTAATTAACCTTGTGTCCAGTATAGCAGACAATAAGCGTTTGTCTTAAGAGCATCCTGGAAGTAGGATCATTTAATATAGCTATTGGCTCCTTTCATTGACTTTTTTCATATTACCAAAGTAGGTGAAATTAAGCTATGGATGAAAAATATGCCATGTTGTCATGAGTGATCCTTTTTCCACAAAAAAATTCTCGAGGGTAGGATTTTTTCTTGTATCAACCTCTCCATAAACTGTTAAGATTATAGATGATGTATAATTTGGTAATTTCTGGGCATAAATCCAGGCACAGTAGAGCTCAGAGACTGCCACTTGCAACTAGCAATTACCAGCAGACTGCAGGAACTGGATGATTGGTAACTGCAAGCCTGGGGATCATCCCATTTTGGAAAAGCAAAACTAGATAGATGTCCAGAATCCTTTAGGGTTTTTGTTTGTTTCTTTAAGGCCATACACACTAACAAAAAGATCTGAAAAGTATATGATTCCACAAATTACCAGTAAAAAGAAATAATTAAAGACAAATAGAGATCTAGACAATCTATCAAAATTTTACATGCCCATTACCTTGATATGTGAGCACGTGAGATAAAGTGTGTGTGGAATGGTGGAGGCAACATTCCAGTCTCATTCTTGCTGTAGTGCTCTCAGTTTTGTTATCACCATCAACTTATGCTTACCTACAAGGTGCTTTTAAAATTTGCCTTAGGGATTACATCTGTTTTTCGGCCATTACTCATTTTTGCAGCAGTCTCCCTCTTGCCATTCTGAAAGGTGGAAAGAAACCAAAGATAATTGATTTCTTAAACAAATAAGGGAATAAATGTATAAACACAAGTCTTCAAGAACTCTTTGCTTACCTGCAGTTTTTATCTGTCAGGGACATACATAAATTCTCATTATGAATTGGTTGCTTTCCAGGGGGAAAGTCTTACCTTTACCTTCTCATTCTCCTTCACAAGCTGTGATGTACATTTATAAAAGTCTTCTTGCCTGAGTGGAATGTTGCTGTATTTCACTGAGCAACCTTTCGTAGACTATGATCTTGAAATTTGGCCTAAATCCTGGACTAGACTATTCTGGTATATAATGGGTACTGGATTCTCTTAAAGTTGCCATTGTTGCTGTGGAAGTAATGCACTTTCATGGGGGCATGGCACAAGTGATTGGTTTAATCAAGCCATGATTTAAATTTTTAAAATTGGTTAGCATTGTGGGATGGTTACAGTAAATTTGATCCATATTTTTTGGACTGTGGAGCTTCAGTCACTTTTGAGCTAAAGTTGATTAGTACCTTTTGAAACATATACTGTAGAAAGTTGTTATTCTACTGAATGTAAATCAAGCCAGGTTAGTGACTCTTTTTTCTGAGTAAATTGCATTAATGTGGCCAACGTTACATATCAGTAATTGCACAAAAGCTAGATGATGTGCTCTGATTACTCAACAGTTGAACTTAAATGTGTTCTCTGCTGTTTCGGGAAATTAAAAAAAGATGGACATTTCCATTTCAAACAAATAAAATGAGTGTCTTAAAGCAGCCAAATACCACAAATCAAAAGATAATATTTCATTTCTTGAGTTTAGTTTTGAACTTTAAACAAATATGCAAAATAAAAAATATTTATTTATGATTATGTTAAGCAGCAATCAGCCGCTCTAAAACACAATGATATGTTATGTGGGATCCTAATTTTGGTCTAGAATAATGCTGTGCTCTTCATATGATTTGATCTGTTGTGCAGACATAAATCCACTGTAAATTACCTTTTTGTTTTCCTGGATGGGGGAGGAGATTGAAGAAAGGACTGGACTCTGTTTAAATATGCACCCATAATAATGAAAGGAGGCATATGCTAAGCAACTGAGGGAATCTGACCTGAAGAGTTTAATGCACTAGAGGGATTATTTTAGGATTACTGCCTGATCCTGATGTTATGTTTACTGCAGACGTGTAGCAGCTCAGATGATGTCTGCAGGGCTTTGTCAAACTTTTAATCAGTGGCAATTGGCAATACTGTTGTGAAAACATAGATGGTTTCATGTTTCACCTTTGTTGTTATCGATAATAAAAAAAAGGAAGAACACATTTCATTCTCTCTATACCTGTGGATCACAGGCTACAGTGTAATTTTTATTCCATATGCCGAAAGAGAGAATAGAAGGTCTATTGACTAGCACTGATATTTCCCAGGCAAAGTTAGGGTCGGGAAGAGTAATGGTATTGCTGGTAGTGTATCTGTTTTCTATTAAGGTTGCTATGATTAAACAGCAAAGAATATATTAGAGATGGTGTTCCTTCTTGTAAAAAGGCAGTGTTACGTTTAGCTCTTACATCAGTTAAAAATCTTGACAGTGGTTTATTGAAGCCCACAAACAACAAATAGAGCTATTTTTATCTCTTAAACAAATGAGGTGTATTTAAAATAATAAAGACATCATTGTGATGACTGAACAAGCTGTTCTAAAGTTAGATCTGTTGCTGTGTGTTTCTGGTGGTAAGGAAGAGGAATAATTTGGCCACTGTCTTTGTTCTTTAATGCAGGCTTATTGCCCCAAAAATAAAATTGAAAAATGTTTCTAGCAATAATTCTCCAAGCACAAATGGCTTTCTTGACAGTTTTGGCAAGCCTGTTTTCAGTATAATACTGAGCAATTATTAGAAAGTGAAATATTGCATGATATAATACCACCATCAACATCAAGACAAACATGTTCATTGTGTCTTTTGCTGTGTGAGCAGGTTATTGCCATTACATTATCCATTCCTCTAAAATGTGTACCTCTGATACCCTGACAAATAGATAACCAGAAGAGTAGAGAGGAGCAGATGCTTTAGCAAGGAACTGTGGCCATTTTCTCATTTGCGTTGGCTCCATATTTCAATGCAAATATCACTGAACAGGTGGCTGATGAGGTCCCTGTAGATTGTTTACAGTAAAGATTACAACCAGAATCGATAGGCCTGAGATACTTCTAATTCCATCTGGGAGATGTTCATCTTCCAACTGACTGTTCCCTCTCTGAACAACAGCATCCTATTAAAGCTGAAGTCACTGGAACTGTGTCACTCAGGTCAATGGAAGGTTCTTCCTATTAAAGCCTTCATTTGTTCTTCACATTTTCCATTTGTACTATTCTGGGGTGATCAGTAATGATGATCTATACAAGATAGGTTGCCAGTATTACCTACTGACATGACACCTTCTTTAGGAAGAGGTTCATCGGTTCTTACTGGGGGTTTTCCAAATCTGTTCATCTTATCAGTCACTGAATCAGGGGGTAGTGATATAACACATAGAACTGACATTGCAGTGTATGATTTATTGCCTGTGTAACACTGCAGACGAGTACTTACATTTACACAAACATCAGCATGCTACAATAGAACCAAATCCTCTTGAAACATTTTTGAGAAATATTTGCATTTTGATTTGAAACTTGATTTTAGCCTTAAGTTTGCCCTAGCTTTACTGGAAAGTTGCATAGATCCTTGAATAGATGATTACATAGTATCTGGTTATACTTGTTTGGTAGATTTTTATTACTCTCTTCAATAAAGGTGTATGCTGTCACTTGCTATATAAGGAAAAATATATCCTATGTTCCACCATTGTATATCCCCCGGGCCCAATCGTTATATCTGGGATGTAGCCTGCAGCAGGGAAATGAGTAAGCAATGCTAAATCCAATTAAAATGGTAGTAAAGTGCATATATCACAGGATGCCCATATATTCCCCCTATGTGTAAGGAGCACTTTGGGGTGTGCATAATTGATGTGCATAGAATTTATGTGCACATTTTATTTATTTATTTATTTATTTATTTATTGTGGTAGCACCTATGGAGTCAGATCATAGACAAGGAAGCCATTGTACCAGGCACTATAGAAACACCTACAAAATGGTCAGACCTTGCCCCAAGGAACTTACAATTAATAGAGGGCATACTCAATGGAAAGTGGGAGGGATATGGGCCTCTCTGCACAAACCTGGACCATGTGCCATTCTCTGCCCCCTAGTAATCAGTGGTTCTCTTTTACTGGCCAGATACCTGGAGTGTTTGAGACATGTTTGGCCACAGGAATCGGATGGGCAGCTGTAGAGACAACAGGAGCAGGACAAGATAGGGAAAGATGAATGATGGATGCACAATGGATCACAGAGAGATGTTGATGGTTAGTAGCTATGGAGGAAGAGGAACCTGGCATGAGTAGTTACAGCCACCCGCACTCAGGTGACTGATTATCATCACAGGAAAAACGAATTGGCCATCCCAGACATCATCTTGCTGTGTGCCAGTTCAGTGCTAATGTCTGGCACTCAAAGCGGTTTCCTGATGATTACCACTGTGTCATCTGCATTGTAGTGCTTGTTGAGCTCTGCAAGCACCCTTGAGCTTTCATTGCTTCTGTTTATTCCTTTTTGTCTGCTGCCTGTGGCACCATTCCATTCCCCAGTGGTCATCAGGACCCTTTGTGTGATCTTTTTCACTGCCACACTCAGCCACACCTGAGAGTGGTACCTGGGTGATAGATCTAATTGTTACAAAACAAAACCGCTACCCAAAAATCACATATAGCAATAGCATGTTCCCCTGGACACCTCCCTTAGCTGCTTGCACCTGCCTAGCTTTCCTCTCTTCACAGGGACTGTGGTTCGGAAGCTACATTCCTGTTATTGCTGTTTTATTTCTAGCCTCTTTTTCTGGCTTATATAGAGCCATGTCTTTCTCTGTCTAGGAACTGTGAATTTAGAAAGTAGTAAACAATAATAATAATGATACTCTGAATTTATAATAGTGCCTTTTCAAAGGATTTCCAAAGGTTTCTCCAGCTGGAGGCAGGGGGGCATAAGTGAATTGCCCATCAACACGTAGCAAGCCTGTGGTAGAGTGGGAAATAGAATGCAGGCTATGTGACTGAGTCACATACCCTGCTTTTACCAATAGGAAGCACTCTCCTTATATAGAGCAAGGGACACACTTTCAATGAGAGTTAGGCTCCAAGTGTCTAAATCACTTTTGAAAATGGGACTTAGGTTCCTAAGTCACTTTTCAAAATTTTATACCTAGAGATGAACAAACAAATTCACATGAACCTGCCTTTTAGAACTTTTTAGATGTTTTTAAGTTGTCTAATTCCTCCTCCCATCCTTTCATTATTTTTCATGTTTGCTGGGCCCCTGAATGTGATGAGAGCGCCTGTTCTCCAGATATTTATGGGGATCCCCTTGGATTGTGGATCCATGGATACTGCTGGTTTTACTGGCCATGTCTCCTTTCCTCATGCAGTGGTTCAAATTCTGTTCCCTGGAGGGAAGGTATGACTTGACCTCTTAGATTTCTTACTCACAGATTCTTCAGCACATTTTATTCCACACACACTCTAAGACTTGTTTGCAGGAAGGTAGCTTGTCGCCTTTAATTTGTACAAATATATACATACTCTTCTTATTAATAGAGTCATAGATTGTTATGGTCATTAAGGTCATTTAGTCTCACTTCCTGCCTAACACAGGCCACTGGATTTCACCAAATAATCCCTGCATTGAGCCCAATAGTTTGTGGGTTGAATTACAGCATATCTTTTGGAAAGACATCCAGTCTTGATTTAAAGTAGGTTTATGATATGTGTGAATCCAGCAAAAGCTATGCAAGACTGGTCATGATTGGAGACCCACAGAAAAACCCTGGCATTGTTCTGTATTCTGACTTTACTTGGAATTACACCTGATTAACTGAGGGTACAGCTGAGCGGAAAAGTTAAATCGGCGTTTCTCTTACATGGAAGATTGTAGCTCTTAAGGGCTAAGCACCACACTCTTCTGCAAATATATTTGCAGCTGCTACTGATTTAACAGAAACTATCCCACTGTTCTCAGGCTTCAAACTGGCCTTAAGTTATCACAGAATCTATCAGGAAATTGGCACTTCATTTTTACATTTTATTTGTAATATGTGCAGACTAAGGCAAACCCTTCTTATACAGTCCAGACACACTCACAAGGTAATAGGATATTATGGCAGTAGCAATATATTCATTTCCTTAGCCAAAGGGTTATTCTGCATGCATTTCTGCCTTGAACCATCACTCACTAAACACTAAAAAAGATCAGACAGCAGAAGGCTGATGTCATGCTGGTGTCTTTCTCTTTGGCTCCGAGAGTCATGGTTTCCAGAAGTTATATATTGCATTTGGCTCAAAAAATCAAACCATTCTCCTTATATCGCAAGCCATATTGAGCCAGGGACACTATTTACCTCCTTATCTTCAAATACTCCTTGAGGCCAATAATTTGGTTTTTCCCAATGTATAAATTAGAGACTAATAGCTATAGAAACTTTATTTATTTATTTGTATTGAAGTAGCACCTTGAAGTAGCACCTCAATACCCTTATCAAGATCAGTGCCACTCTGTGCTGTACTCTAGCCCCCAGCAGTACAATCTGAGACAACATTTCCCTATTTTCTCCCATAGGGGACTCAGATTTGCATATGAGACAAAAGATTATATGATTTCTTTAAACCTAATCACTACAACGACTAAGACGGGGGAAATATATACTTACTAAGGAAAAGTCTCCTCACTAACATCTGTGCAACTTCAAGAAGACAGTTCGAGGAAAGATCCTCTTGTATCAATGTATACTTGCATTAGTCCAAGGAATTCAAGAAAACAGACTGCTTGTTTGTGTTCTTCAGAACTCAAAAGCAAGTCATGCCCTTTCGCAAAACCTCACTATCTCAATGACTAATAATACTGTGAATTGATATAGAATCTTTCATTCAAGTACTTTAAAGCATTTATCATGCTGTGTCTCCAGAGTTTACAAGTAAAAAAACCAAGCAAACAAAAACCCACTTGGCAAAATTAATACTTTTTCTGTTGGAGCAATGTGTGCTTTTTGAATAGGAGGAATGGAAGTTCTTGGAGTCAGAGCCTCAGCTGATATAAATGGGCTTAGCTTTATTGAAGTCAATGGAGCTACTCCAATTTACACCAGCTGAGGATCTAAACCTTGATGTTTACAAAGCCGTTATTTGGAGATGGTACCTCTACTCTCTGGGCATCACCATCTGGCTACTTGTGCTTCATCACATGCTGCATATGGAAGGACATTTGGTTAGGAAGTAGTTCCATCACACTTGTAAGTCAAAATACTTGTATCATTCACAGGAGCCCAACTAGAGCAGAGGACTTGCTGAAAAGGGAATTTATATTAGAAAGGAATGTAACTATTTCTAACAAGCATCTTTCTAAAATGTCACTGAAACTGGACAAAAATCTTGCACCACAGAAAGGATGCCAAAATTCATATTAAATTAGTATAATTACCTTCCAGAAAAAGCTGACATTGGCTGATAGACTCACCTTGGACCCAGTTCTCCATTGCTCAGTAGGCATTTACCCCAGGGAAGAGTGGATATAATGTACTAACAGATCAGAATGGGAGCGTTTTGTACTTACTTTGTACTGGTGCTAATGACTACACAAAGTAGGGTGGTACATAATCAGCCTCCATGTTTATTAGAAACAAATAAAAATATCCTTAAGAATGACAGAGGATTTTGGCCTGAATTCATTAAACGAGTTAGGTGCCGAAGTCCCGGTTTTGGAACACTGCGATGCACAAAACTCCCGCTGAACCCTGTAGGCATCTAAACTCACATGACACCTACTTTTTTGCAGTAAAGATCCGTGGACACCTATGTTTCAGCCTTGGAGCATGCGTACTCATGCCTCCCAATAGGCACCTGAGCAGCTATCTCCTGCTGAAAGAGCGATTCACAAACCAGGGAATGCAGGCATTCTGCTGCCTAAATTGGGTGCAGGGCCCAATCCGGTAGGGGCCCTGTGAACATGTCTACTGGATTGGGCCCTTCAGATGAGTTCTCACAAAATACCTGGGAAAGAGGAGGCGTTCCCTCATAGCATTTAGCTCAGCGGTTAAGGAACTCACCTGGAATATAGGAGTGCCCCAGTTCAAGTCCCTTCCTTCACCTGAGGGGAGAAGGGATTTGAACAGGGATTTACCACCTCTTAGGTGATTGCTCTAACCACTTGATGTGGGGCTCCCTTAGTTTCTCTTGTTGAAAATTTTGCACTGTGCATAAATATTTAAAGAGTCATTGGAGCAGGGAGACTGGATCCTGGGTTTCCCACCTCTCACTTGAGTGCTCAAACCTCTAGAGTCGTTCACATGCTTGCGCTCTCACTCTCAGTTAAGGAGACATTTTGGGCAGAGAGTGCAAGCAAGCAAGCATGAACATGACTCTATAACCAAGTGCAATGATATTCCCTCTAATTTTCGACATCCATGTGCGGAATGAATTTTGTTATGTGCACCAATATGGAGGTGATGTGTGGCGGGGGTGGGGCCGAGGGTTTTGGAGTGTGGGAGGGGGCTCAGGGCTGGGGTAGAATGTTGAGTGCGGGCGGTGAGGGCTCTGACTGGCGGTGCTGGCTCTGGGGTGGGACCAGGAATGAGGGGTTTGGGGTGCAGGCTGCCCCAGGGCTGCAGCAGGGAGAGAGGACTCCCCCCCAGCCCTCTCTCCCCACAACAGCCCAGGGCCGGGGGGAGAGCGCCTCTCCCCACTGGGGCAGCTCTGGGGCCAGGGCCAGGGACGAGGCGCCTCTCCCGCCTGCACAGCCCTTGACAGCTTGCTGCGCGGCCATGCAGCTGCACAGCTTGGCGGGAACTTAGGCTAGGTGGTTAGAGCATGCAGCTGGGAGGTGGGAGACGGAAAATCAAGTCCCCATGCTCCAATGACTCTTTAATTAGTTATCTAGAGTGCAGCAGCTTCAACAGGAGAGACTGAGGGACACCCTGCTCCCACCTCCAAATATCCTATAGCCCAATGCTTAGAGCACTCATCTGAGAGGTGGTAAATGCCTTCTCCCCTCAGAGGGAGGGGGAATTGAATCGGGGGCTCTCCCACATCCCTAACCACTGGGCTAAAAACTATGGGGGAAGCACCTCCTCCTCCCAGCTTCTTGTTAAAATGGTGTAGGCACCTAATGCCAAGAGAGGGTTTGCATCTGGGCATTGCAAAGAGCGATAGGGCCTCCCTGCGGCCTGCACTTAGGCACTTATCTCTGAGACATGAGTGGGGCTTAGTACACATTCCTATTGTTGGCATCTCCCATTGGCTAGTTTAGGTGGCTCCCTGCATAGCATGCTGGCTTTTGTGAATCACAGTATAAGATGCCTATTCATTTTATAGGAGCTTTGGTGCCTAACTGAGGCTTTGTGAATCACAGTGATTCTCTAGACACCTAAAAAAGTTAGGCATTATGACGCTGAGCATCACAACGCCTCACTTCTTTTTGTGGACTCAGGCCTTTGTGTGTAGAAACAGCTTTGCACTATTAAGCTGTTAGATGGCAGAACTGAAAACTCTTTAGTCATCTCTTTGTGTTCATGTGAAGAAAAAAATCCTGTCTGTTAAACTATACTTAAAATGACCGGTAGTATAACAGAGGTAATTAATCTGACTGGAGACCCTCTTGTCTACATGTTTACATGGGACGGTTCAGAAAGTTGAGTGAGAAGAAGGGAATGATATATCACAACCTCTCCTGAATAAAGTTTTTAAAGCTCTAAAGTGGAATGGGCAAGATTTATCAACACTGCCTTAATGCTTTTCCACATATAATACATACATTGTTAGCTAGCTGATGATGTGCTGATAGGGAGTAACATAAAGCAGCTATTCTTCTGTTGCAGTCCCACTGTAAGCCATGTTAAATTTGAATTATCAGTCTGCAGACTGATATTGTGGGTGGAAAGGGTTTAAATTGAGAAACTGAATTGCTTGTTAAATTTCTTCTAGATAAATGACTGTTCCTTTCCTGTACTTCAGAAAAGAGCTTTGCATTTGACCAAAGCATTTGCAAGAAGGAAGGAATTGAAATTTGTTGATATAGTAAAGCAGTATACTTTGTTTTGTCACCTTGCAATGCACTTGTAGAGACAAAACAGGCGCTTCATACCGAATATGAAAAATGAATCTTTAAAGGTAAAGGCAAAACTGTATTTCAAAAGGCTTGTAAGAGGGACGAAAATCAGCCCCTTAATTCTTTTTTCCTTTTTAAATCCTGCCTTGAATGCAAACCCCGAGGAATCTGTGGTTTTGAGTATTCTCCTTCTTATTTGTTATTTCTGTTGTGGTAGCACCTAAGGACCTCAAACAAGGATTATTATATTAGGCACTATACAAAAAATAACATGGAGATAGTCCCTGCCCCAGAGAGCTCACAATCTAGACACTAGGAAACAGGTGATTAATGAGACAAATGTGGGAAGGGAGAAAATAAAGTAGCTATGAGGAGGCACAGTTGTCTCAGTAGTCACAGGTGGCCACTAGCCTAATGCCAGACAGAATTGTTTCTCTCGAGACTCCTGCGCATTATGCTCTCCCCATATGTTTCCTCGTGTAAAATATAATAGCCAGCCAGTTTCTGTTTTATGTTTTACTTACTCTTGCTGTTGTACCTTTGCCATTCTTTTAATGCTGTGTGGCAGTCGAGGAGTCAGTTAGTTAATCACAGAGTGGCTCACATCAGAGTTTATTTTCTATGGGTTCAAACTTTGGTTAATAAAAATACAGAAGCAGCCAAGTTTTCAAATGTGTGTGTGTGTGTGTGAACAATAATAGGCAAACATGGAGTATAATAAATCATCTAGTTATAGCCCTGAGGGATCACAATGCCCTTCAACAGAGTTTCCATCTGAAGTTCAGTTATAGGAGCTGGGATTTTATTTCAAAGCACATATCAGAAAAGGCAAATTAATTAGTGTGACGTTTCCAATTGAATAAATGATTGGGAACCAGCTGTGTCTGTGAAATTGCAAGTAAAAATGCAACACTCAGAACTTGTTAATGCTTTTTTTGGCATGGAAAAAGGAGACATAGGTATCTAATATTAAATAGTGTTGCAAAAGGGCAAGTTAGCACTTTATTTGCCAAAGTAACTTTCAAAGACTATCTAGGTTACAAAGTTTGACTTTTTGCACATAAATCTTGAATGATTGACAGACTGCTGTAAAATAGCTTTGTTCAGAAAGATAATCTTTGGCACTCAGCATCAAAGGTTTGAAACCCTGGAAGGGCTGAAAAGAAAACCCCACTTTTAGACTGATTTCCCCTGCAGATCAGCACCTCTGTGAAATTTGCCTGGGAGTTATGAGCTATTTACTGTATTATGATGTTTTCTTTCACTGTATGCACAGGCACCTTTTGTTCTTTTTATCTCCAAGATTTGGGGATTTATTTATTTATTTAGCACATGAAATGTCAATGAGCAAATGCATTGATGCAACATGAGGGAAAAAACCCTGATGTTAGACAGTTCTATTCACCTTTATTTTATTGCAAGTTGGAGTGTTGGTTTTATGGTACTTAAATTTATGGGTACATATTTTTATGGTAAAGCCCAATGACATGTTCAGTGTGCTCCATCAAACTGTCTGTGTTTCTGTGTTTGATTCACAACTCTGCAGGGTATGAATCAGTCTTCCCGTATAGCCTTTAATCACTTTTTTTAACCTAAATAATGTAGTGTGGTTTTTATTTATGGCCTGTGTCATCATCTAATTATGTAAACCTACCTAAAGAAACAGCAGATGGAGTATTTCCCTAAAAACTCTTGTCAGCTATCGATTGACTCACAGGACAAAGTTTCTTTATTGGGTCCAATCAGCTGACAGAGAAAATTCACAGGTAGCTCACAGCATATTTAAATCTGTTCAAAGCCAAGTTGCAGGCGTGATTGATACGGGCTTGAGGAATGAAAGAAAAGTGGCCCAGTAGGGCAGGCTCTTTTAAAAATTACACTTATTTGTTACTTTATAGTGAGAATCCCCTTTATCTGTTGACCATTCAAGCCCTACTTTCTGTGTGCAGTAGTTAAAACAGAATGGACAGGAAGCTCTTATGCCCTTGTTTGTTTTCTACAGGGTGAAGTGAAGAAGTAAAGTCTCCCCGCTGAACTACTATGAGGTCAGAAGCCTTGCTGCTATATTTCACACTGCTACACTTTGCTGGGGCTGGTTTCCCAGAAGATTCTGAGCCAATCAGTATTTCGCATGGCAACTGTAAGTATGAAAGGCCTGGTGCTTTTTTCCTCCCCCAAGCTCCAAGAAGGAATGTATTGATCGCTGAACTTCAAAATTACACAGTTTTAGCTGATCTGAAATGAACAATGTTTTTTATTTCTTGATGGCTCTTCAGATCAGCCAGATTACATTCCCAGATGATAAAACTAGAGCAGAACACTTCTGCCCTGACTTGGGTTTTCAGAACTGATGAGCTGCTTGCTCCTCCAAAACCATAACCTAGAATACTCTTCAAACGGGAGTTTCTGCAGTGCAGTCAATCCACAGTTTCCCATTCTACCCAACAACAAATGAAGAAAGCTTGTTTTTCATGAGCAGAGAGTTTTTTACCTGACTCCCCAGAAGCAAAGTTCTGGAGAACCAACCAAGTCCATATATCAGGTGTAGCTCACTAATGTAGCTGTGTTGAGGACATACCATTGAAATGATTTTTCTAGAACTACACAAATAACCAGATTTGTTTGCTCAGCCTTTGATGAATCTTTGTCCCACTTTACCATTTGGCATTTTGGGCAGTAAAACTGTTTGTAAGATTCTGACAAAAACATTTTGATGAAAAGGCTAAATTTTTGCACAAATATTCTCCATTTTCTGACCTGCTTTAATGGGGACTCTCTCTGAGACTAGACTAGCACAGGGTGCTGCAAGTCAGGATCAAGATGGCCTGGCTGGACTAGGTGAGAAAGCATGCACTGCATTTGACCACCTAGCTCAGACCCTCAGTATTATTACCGAGTTCCTCTTTATCATGGTTATCACAGTTCAATCACAATTATTCCAAAAAAGCCTTCTGGGGGCTAAATTCACAAGGGGGACTTAGGCATCTCACAGCCCCTTTAGTAGCCTAAGTACAACAAGCAGGTGCCATTGGCATTCACACAATCCCCACCGTAACTCTGGAGGTACCTAGGCATCAAAGTTTCCACTTGTGAAATTTATGAGGTGCATAAATTTATGCCACGAAATCTTACACTGTCCAGCACCTTGGTATCCAATTCACACCTGTGCCCCAGTGAGTTTACAAAGTAGGCATCCTCCCCGCCTGTATGGCCTGATCCATTAGGCATACACATAGCCCAGACAAGAAACAGGGATTTGAACACAGAGCTCCTCCTCGCAAGTGAGTGCTGTAATTTCTGGGCTCTCTCTCCTGTTGGAGCTATTCCACTTTGTATAAATAATTCAGTATTCATTAGTGTAGAGACTTGAACTTGAGTCTCCCCCCTCCCAGGTGAATGCCTTCCAGGCTATAGAGTCATTACCCCACTCTCTCTGGCCCAGGAGTTTTTAATTAGTTTATACAAAATGGAACAGTGTCAACAGGAGAGACTGAGAGAGACCCACCCCAGAATACCAGTGGTTAGGGCACTCTCCTGGAAAGTGCGAGAACTGTATTCAAATTCCCCTCTGTCTGATTTGAACCAATGTCTCCCATCTCTAAGATGAATGCTCTAACCCCTGAACTATTGGATAAAAGGGTGAGATACCATCTGCAACTCAGTTTTTCTTGGGAAAGGGCTGACCTGACTTAGGTACCTAAGTCCATGAGAGGGTTCACAGCCATGAATCCTGAGGGGAGATAGGCATTTCCCTCTGGCCCAGACTTAGGCACCTAACTCCTTTTGAGGGGCAGGGCTTAGGCCTCTCTCCTCAGCATTTCCTACACGCCAGGGATGAAAGTAACATTAAGCACTTATCGATATGGGGCCCCGGCCTTGGGCAGAAGGGGCGGGGCTGTGGGTCAGCCTCCCCCAGCCAGCCCATCCATGCTGCCTGGCCCATGCTACCCAGTAGCAGCGGCGGTGGCAGGGAGCCCCGGGCTCTTTTAAATTGCCAGCTCCGGAGCAGCTGCCCCTTTTGCCCTGTTGACTGGGTGGGGGACAAAAGGGGCAGCAATGATAAAGCACTGCCACAGTAGCACTTTAACGTCAGCTGCGTACGGGCCGGTACCAGCGGCCACTTCTTACCGGTATGCCGTACCAGCCCATACTGGCCTCCTTTCACCCCTGCTACTGGCTAGCTTAGCTGGCAGACTGCTCAGCTTGCTGGCTTCTGTGAATCCCATTTTTAGGTGCCTAACTCTCCCCACACATTATATAGGAAGCCTTGGCGCCTCACTTGGGGCTGTGAATTCCACTAGGTGTCAGGGCACCTCGAAGTTAGACACTGCAACAACTAAATCCCCCTTGTGAATCTAGCCCTGGTGTTCAGCACTTGTCAGGATTGGCACCTGCATTTGTAAAAGTGTGATTAAGGAATGGCAAGTCAGCAATCTTAACCCCTCTGCAGAGGAAAATATGTGAAACTTCTATTTCTATGTTATGAATGTCAAATGGCTGCAAACATACAGGCCTCAGTTCACACAAGGGCAGTCAGTTACAAAGGAAGCAGTGTTGGACAGAGGAAAGGAAAGCTGGAATGTTAAAAATTAGTACTTCTCAAGTAAATCTTGGTCAGGAAGATTAACCTTCTGAACCTCAATCCTCTGTGAGTTTGGTTAATTTATTTACCCAGAAATGCTCTGCTCAGATGCAGCATCTGGATTGCAGGGAAGTTCCTGTTTGTACCAAATTTTACAACTGGGC
Source organism: Emys orbicularis (assembly GCF_028017835.1). Classification (NCBI taxonomy): domain Eukaryota; kingdom Metazoa; phylum Chordata; order Testudines; family Emydidae; genus Emys; species Emys orbicularis. The sequence continues at coordinate 73,319,563 of NC_088688.1, read as the reverse complement.
TAACTAAGACACAAAGTGATTTGCCCAAGCCTACGCAGTGAGTCAGTAGCTCAACCAAGATTAGTACCAAAGACCCTCCTAAAGAGAGTTCACCGAGAAAATTAAAGCAGAATATCTACAATAATACCCCCCCTCCAAGGTAGCGCTGTTTGTTTGGAGCAAACAGATTTCGGGAGAAAGGGCTTAATGCTTGATTAGATGCCAGTTAACTGCATTATGTGAATGTGCAGGATTTCTGCCTTCCGATGCTGCTCCTACTCATAGTCTCGTTTTCTTTCTGTTTTCTGGGCGTCTTTCTGATTGCTTTCCTGGGAGCTGCTTAGTTGACTGGCTTTTACATCTAGAGACATGCATTGCAAATGCATCAGACAGACAGAAACTCTGTCAGAAATGTTTTCTGGGTGTCTATTATAGGATCTACATACAGATTGTATATAGATCCCATCAGTGCATGTTGACTTCCCAGCAACGAGAGCTCTGGAATATAATGAATAAGTGCTCTCACTGACTGTCAGAGTTGGGGAAAAGGCTGAGTGGCTACTGGTACAGACTTCCAATCAGCATTATCATCTGGCTGCCAGGAAAACTGATGTATCAGACAGGTTGCCAAAAATAAATAAATACAACCAAAAACAGTCAGGTTAAATAAATAAATAAATGAATGAATGAAGGACAATTAATGGCTACCCACAGCTTCTACAAAAAATACAGCTGCCCTGCACTAGCAGCTCAATCCGGTAGGAAACCTGTGACGCTGGCAATTTTATACCTAGTAATGCCAAGTCCTTAGTTCTAACCACTAGCCAGCATAGCCATTGCAGTGACAGGTAAGTTACTATAAAATAGTGGGTTTGACCCTCTTTTATTTGTGGACCCCTAAAAAATTTCAAATGGAGATGCGGCCCCCTTTGGAAATCTTAGACATAGTCTGCGGACCCGCCGGGGTCCATGGATCACAGGTTGAAAACCACTGTACTGTGGTAATGACAACCTTTCACAGACCCTTTAGACATAGTCTGCGGGCCTCCGGATGTCCATGGACCACAGATTGAAAGCCACTGTATACTATACCATAAAATAGCTTTGTCCTGAAAGATAAACTTTGGCAGGCAGCATCCAGCATTTAAAACACTGCAGGGGATGAAAGGAAAACTGTGTGGAAGTGCTAAGTACCTTTATGCCAAGAGCTCTCAGAGCAGTTTTATGCTCTCAGAAATCACAGTTTTTCATTTCTAAAAACATAATGGCTTTCTCCTTGACAATTGCAAACAAAGATTATAACCTTGATGAGCTATGCAGTCCACTGTGCTATTACTTCAGTACCCCAGGCTGTATGGTGGGGAGAGACAGCAAGTGCAGGAATTATAGATTTTGGCAGTGGGTTTGGTGATGGGATATTCCATGTTAATATGATTTCATAATGTGAGTGTCTCTCTGTCTTTTTGCTTTCTTTCTCCCAATCCCTTTCCCTTCTCACAGATACAAAACAGTATCCGGTGTTCGTGGGGCACAAGCCAGGACGGAACGCCACACAAAGGCACAGGCTGGACATCCAGCTGATCATGATAATGAACAGAACCCTCTACATTGCTGCTAGGTCTGTAGTGTTTTCCTAATTCCCTTCTTGCTATTCCTAGAAAAAATTGATATTCTGAGTTGATCTCTGCCAGACATTTATTTTAGGATTTCATCACACACATTGGTCTTTATAGTCTATCTGTGATACATCGTAAAAGCTACATTAGTTTGTCATCTTGGGCTCAATCCTGCAAGGCGCTGAGCAGCTTCTGGGGGTGCTGGCCATCTGCAGCCCCCATTAAAGCCAATGGAAGTTGAAGGGACTCACAAGGACTTGGAGGATAGAGACAGAATTATTATTTCCTTAAAGGAGTTTGTGATTTTGTTTGAGCACACAATTAATTACATATTTTGGAGAACAAACACAAATGATCCACTGTGTGCATAAGTACATATCTGAATAAGAGTAATTAAACTTTAATGTTCTAGGCATATTTTATAGTAAAACCAAAAAAAAAAAAGCAGAAGAAATATGTTTACTGCTTTTCTTTTGATGTACTCCATGAGGTTAATTGAATGTCTTTTCTGCATCTTTTTGCTAGACAGTTATATTTTTATATACACAAACACATGCATTTATCTGAGAAGGCTTATAAGGCCAGCTCCTTAGTTGGTGTAAATTGGCATATCTCTGACAATTTCATTGGAACTATACCAATTTTTAACCGCTGCAGACCTGGTGCATATTATATGTAAATACTCATTCTCCCCTATGTTTTTGGCTTTCCAATGCTAACAGGAGGTCAAAACTTATTGTTATTACATAAATGTCACAGAATGGTACCTAAATACCATGCTGATTGGCACATAAGAAAGAATATATTCAGGGAGCAGATGGGTTAGAGTCATTGATTGATGGATTGATTGATATGCCAAGGAACAGAATTGTTGAGTAAGAAGGTGCCATTTTTACACCGTAACTGCACTTTCAAGTTGCTTCTCATTATGCCTAGACATTGGAGGAATCTGAAGATTTCACTGCAAAGCTCAGTTTCTGACAAACTCTTCATATATATGCTTGCATTTCTCACATGTCCTGGAGATTTTGGGTCCGCAGTTCTCTGCTGGTTTCCTATGATCTTTCCTTTCCTTTCCTTTCCTTTCCTTTCCACAGCAAGTACTCTCCAAGGCCAGCAGTCCCTAGAAAAGGATGCACAGTCTTAGAGCTATGGCAGAGTGGGGAGTAGTGTTTTAAGTTAAGAGCATATATTTTCAAAACAAGGCCATTTTGTCTTTTTTCCCCCCTTACCCTTTCCTCAGACCTTTCCCATACATCATTGTGCTGATCCTCATGCGTGCTCCAGCCTATTACAAAATATTGCACGCCATGCTTCTGTAACATTCCCAATTCCTGTCCACAAGGCATTAAAAGATTATCAAGTCTCAAACTCAGATATTCTGCATTGCAGCCTGTTGCACTCAAGAAAGGACTAGATAACCAGCCCTTTAATTTTCATTAGGGGCCAAGTCCTGGGAAAGAGTGCCCAGCCCAAATAAATAGATGGTTGTACATCACAGGCAGAGGACTAGAATCCTC